>NC_134211.1:64206602-64831602 GCF_965140235.1 Caretta caretta | reverse complement strand
CAAGCTGGTCGCCTGCCATATTTACTATTCTTTCTACACATCGGGATGGTTTGTTCCTGCAACCTCAATAAGGATTCTTTAAAGTACAGCCAGCTCTCCTGGACTCCTTTCCCCCTCATGTTATTCTCCCAGGGGACCTTGTCCATCAGTTCCCTGAAGGAGTCAAAGTCTGCTTTTCTGAAGCCCAGGGTCCGTATTCTGCTGCTCTCCTTTGTTCATTTTGTCAGGATCCTGAACTCTACCATCTTATGGTCAATGCCTCCCAGGTTCCCATCCACTTTTGCTTCCCCTACTAATTCTTCCCAGTTTGTGAACAGCAGTCAAGAAGAGCTCTGGGTTACTTGGCCCAAGTGCTACATCTGAGACATAGCATGTGGCTTTCAGCAACTAGAAATCTGTAACCTTTGTAAATATTCACTAGATACCTTATGAAATTTAAAACCCATGCTGGGGACCTGACAGAAATTCCAACACTAACTAATCTGACACTGAGTAACATTTTACTTTGGAAATTTAACTTTGACAAGCTTCTTCTCTGCGCGTATTTTCAGTAAGGACTAGAGTGCAAAAACAGTTAACTTCTTACAGCAAGCAGTTTTTGACTCATGAGTAGACAGTTAAATAGAGATTGGGAATCTGGAAGATTAATTTTTACTAGTCTCATATCACAACATAGATTATCTTTAAGTTTTATAGAAGAAATTCTCATGCTAGAGGAGATCCAAATTACTTCTGACCCATTCTTCTTTTCTCAAACTCCCTTTCCTTCTCAGAATGTAAGCAATCTTTTAATCAACTGTATTTTGAAATGAACTTCTTGGCAATTTGACATCTGGTGAAATGCCAGGATATAAAGTAGAAAAAGGAATATCTACATGTATTTTTGGAGGGAAATCCTTTTATTTAAATTATAAATTACAATAAAAAAAAGAGTCCATTCAATGTTCTGACCTTCCTTGCCAATCTTTTAAAAATACACCGACAGACTCGTCAGATCAAATCAACAAATAAAACAACTGACATCTCCACATAATCCCCAAACCACCAATACCCAACTCTACCGACACTCATATCTTGAACAGGCCAGGGAGAAAGGATGGGCCCTTGCCATGTGTCTACACGGCTAACACACTCAGGCCATACCAGATCAGAAGGAAGCAAATTCCAAAGGTCCAGGGCCCTAACAGAACACATTACCAATCACTCCCTTTTTTTATAGCAATGGGGTTTCAATTCAGTTGTTTCCCCTGATTATACCTGTGGTAGTATGTCATGGGCAGAGAGGTTTAGGTTTTTATTGTTCCTTTTTTAACAAATATACACAAGACTACTCCAGTGACCTTGTGTGGCCTTATTCCAAACTTTAGCAGAAGCCAAAATTTTTGTTTTACGAACTTTTATACAGTTCTCTTTCCAAAGTTCTTGGTAGCCTAAGTACTCAACCTTCACAGACACCTTTGAACAAGAAAGTTTGTTGCACAAGTCATCAGTTTATTTCTATTGTTCAAAACTGTAATTAAAAATGAAGATAAAAAAACTAAGGTACCTTGAGTAGTGAGTACTGACAACTGGCTATTACCAGGCAAAACTGGAAGATCCAGATATCCTTGAAAAAGCCCTCTATAAGGAGTACAGAACCCAGGAAAGCAACTAAAATAGCTAGAATGACAGCTAGCACATTTTCAAGGATCTCACGATTCCTGTAGGGGCGAAAAAAAAAAAGAGTAATATAAAAAAGCTGGATAGGTTTAGAAGAGATTAGCAGAGAACAGCTAGCACAAAGCCTAGCAAATAAGCTATGCTGCTGGTAGCAAAATGGGCCTGAACTCTTGCATAGTACATATTAGCAAACTGTAATACCTGTCTGTTAGCAAAGCTTAGGCAGAAACTACCATGAGTTCAGTGATTGAGATAAATGGGAATGGAGGCAGGAGCAGGGAGGGGGGGTGATAACTGCCATCCCAGCAGCCTTTTGATGTACGCATGGTGCCTTTTGAAGCATATTTACAATTGATAAAAGGAGGTATACAACACAAATTTTCATAAGGGGCTGGAGGGAGAGCTTGGCCTCACCCAGAAGCAGCAGCTCCTGTCCCACACGACTGGGCACCTTGCGCTTTGCTAAGTACACCACGTTGCAATTCCACTCACTCAAATTTGGCCCAGCTAAACCTAAATGGCACTCTGACCCTGTGTACGAGGTTGCAACACCCAGGATGAAGAACGAGGCCTAGGCCCCGTGGCCCAGGGCCGCCACTGCTGGGTAAGTGCAGGGCTGGCTTGCTCTCCAGCCCACCACTAAATGACCCATTACCCATTCCCTTCCCTCCTCCACCCCCCATTTACCACCCACTGCATGTGTTCAATGAAGGTTGAAGACACTCAGCATCTTGAAAAATTGGGCCTTTAAGAAGCAGCTTTGATGACCTCAGAAAGTAGTTAAATGCTCAGCTAGATGAAGAATGGTAGCCTCTAACATGGGCCTGTCTCAGAGTTCCATAAAGGATGCTCAAGAGCCTATCATCACATTAGGGAAGGCAAGAAAAAAATACTTTAGCCATCTTATTTATATGCAACAGGGTTATTTATTTAACAGGAGTGTGTAATGCAACAGTTGAAATTACTCTCGCACTCAGTGGCACTAAGCCACTCAATTCAGACTAAGCAAACTACAGTGTAGTGGTGACTAGCAGAAATAATAGGTGTTTACAGAGTTATTGCACAGACAATCGTACTGAGGAAAATTTAAAATTACTGTTTAAACTTCAATACACTGAACATGGCCAAAAGGAATTCGTGCTCACTTCAACAGGTGACACCAAATAACAAGATTTAGCTGTTTCTGCCTATAAGATGACACTCTGGGATTGCGGTCACCTCTTGAATCATACTTGCATTATCTCCGTTTGTAACCATCATTTGGAGTGGTTTCGAAGCTAACGTCTTGCACCAAGCCAATTATCTGGCTTTACAGCCAAGTGTGCAACAGCAGTCCTTCTCTTTCTGTTTTTAAATAGTTCCTAGAGAAGTCAATAACTTGTTTCCACACAAGGTATCTTATATTTGAATCAACAATTTGGAATTTATACTAATGGGGGTTAGAGGAGAAAACAGAGGTTAGCTTTCATAATATTAATGCAATTAAATTTGTTCGATTTCTTTTTTCAGTGCTCGATAAATTTATATGGCTTGCCCAGGATACATCCATTTGTACTATGTGGTATATTATTCACAATTTAGTTATAATTCTAAATCTTTGCTCCTTTGAGCTGTAATCTGGTAGTACATGAGGATCTCACCTATCAAATAAAGCCAAGAGAGTTAGCCTATCAAAATTAATACCAATCCACAGCTTGGGTAGGATCCAAAAGCGATAGTATTGTTTAACTTTCTGGGCTGCTTCCTCTTGTGATTGCATACGGTCCTGAAGGTCAGGGCTTAGGTCAATGTCTTGGTGCTCCAGCAGATCTGTATCTATAGTTAACAGCCTGTTCAACCTGATCTGAGGAAGAGAAAGCTAAAAGAAAATAAGTATTAAGAGTACTTTCAAGTTATAATTACACTTTCTACTAACTACATCTTTGAAGATTAAGAAGTTTTGGTTTTGAAATACTATTTACTAGTTACCACTTATTTTCTCTGTCCATAGACAGACATGTGAGTGGCACTCTTATTTTTGCAGCATGCAAGTGTCTGCTAAATTAATTATTCTATTTAGAGTGGAAACTCTAAATCTGAAGAGAGGTGAACTAATGAGGCAAGCAAAAGTAATACTTGCCACAGACAGAGACTAATTCTGATTTTAGATAAGTGGCTATATATTGACATCTCATGTAGTCAGCTATGCTGCATGCAAACCCATGCTCAACTCAGTAGTTGATTTTGTGAGGCAAAGCAACATACTCGTGTTTCAATGATCAGACTTATGCCCAGAGTATTTAATATACACTTAAGTTTTAAACAATAAGGTTTGCTCTCACTAGCAAAGCATTATTCATGATTGGCCATGCTTTCCTATCTCTTCCTTCCCCTGCCATTTAATGTTAGGATTCTTCCCCGAAACCTCAGTAACACCACAGAACACACAAAACTATTGATACCTCAGGATACATGACTGAAGAGTGAGAAACAGTGTTACAAAAGTATGTAGTAGAAACCCTAATGCCCAACCAAGTGTGTAAATACTGTGAAAAGGCCAAGCGACATTTTAAAGAGGTCCCATTTACTCTTTACGTATAATGCTGTAGAGGTTGGAAAAATTATTTTAATATGGAGTTGTAGCTGGCATTTAATTGAAGCTCTTTTTTGTTTTTAAAAATTAGACCGAGACATTGTCAATTTGAACAAAAAAAAATTACACCTGCCCAAAAATTGTGTACCTATATAATTACATCTAAGATTACTGTAAACAAAATAAATAGGTTCTACTTTTCATTTTGGTTACTTTGTACATTCAACAGCTATGTGTGTATAGTCAGTTTCAGAGTTCTCCTATAGTGTCTTTTTTTTTTAAAAAAAAGAGGAATTTAAAATGGAGTCCTAGTAGAAACTTGAATTTTTTTTCATATTAGTTTTTTAAAAGTTGACAGGTGTCTTTTTAAAGCAATGTCACTACAAAAGATGTGTCACATCTTAATGATCCATTAAGCTAACTAGAGACTTAAAGTGTCAATTTGTATTCATAAGGTTTGAGTTTCTCTGAATTTCCTGAATTTGCACAGTTACTAGAAAGGGGAACAGAGGATGGGGCAGCATACACAGCTAGTACCCATCAACCAGTGGGAGCTCACCCTTGAAAGGAAGCTTCCACAGGAAGCCACAGTGTTTCCAAAACACATCAGGATTGAGCTGTGGAGATCACATAACCCCGGACAGGACCAGAAACAAGCTTATTACTGCTCTGCACTGTTCTGCACCAAAATTCCACCCTCCCTCTATTTTTGGTTATTTAAGTGATTTAACAAGTTTCATCATTCAACCGTAAGTTGTGTGGATCATCAGAATGATGATTATTTGCGGATTGAATGGTATGGGAATGGTAGAACGCTGAAGGAAGTACACAGGTATGCTTGGAGTTGACAGTAATATCAGAGATGTGTGTGTCACAGGAACACTGAGAACTGCAGAATTTTTTGCACCGATACTGTATGTTCAGTGATTTTGTGTGGGCCTTTGGCTTTACTTAAGTGTCTCACTTCACATGTTCTAACCTTTGAGCATTAGATCCTGGTGGCAGGGTGTATACCTTTATAGGAAAGTCATGATTGGTTCTGGGGACTGCAGCATAGAAATTCACACCTCCTGTGTCCTACAGATCTTAGAGGTGCATAGGAATAGGGCTCTACCAGAGTACATGTATCAATCTTTAGGCCAGCTTTATGACATTTGTCAGAACCACCCCTAATTCCAACATCTTTTATGATCAAATTATACAAATTAAAGATCATATTGTAGTCTTAGTTCAATTTTAAAAGGTGTAAATTACTCATATAGTTGTGCTTGTAGATGAATTTAGCTTTAAATTTGCATGTATATATGTCTGAAGGCACTGCAATACTGAATATGAGCTTCTTTCCCAGTCAAAAAAGTTGCTTTTTTAAAAGCTGGTACAACAAGGTATGGTGGATCAGTGCTCTAAAAAAATGTGCATGCAAATAGGCAAAAGGTTGCTTTATCATACAAACAATTTAAAAAAAAACTTACTAGATCATGTGGATAAAAGCGAACTGAGGTAGAACTTGATACATGAGAATCCGTGTCGCTACAGGAACAGAGAAAATACTTTAAATTAATATTATATTTGACTTCAACAAGCCACTCCAGTGTATTAAAACGCCTGAAGTTTTACTACCCCCCACAATGCAAGACCAAACTTTTAGCATAAGCACCTTCACTCATTTTTGTAATTTCTTAGACTTCACACTAACATTTTAAACAAATAAGTATTTGAGTTTGAAGATGCTTCTTACATGTAAACCAAGGCGACGGACAACAAATTTTACCCATATATTGAATGGCAAAGAGCTCATGTGTGACAGTATCTGCTACAACCACAATAATAAAGATGCTCTCTTCTTCCTCATTTCTGCCATCTAAATTATACCTTACCACAGATCCCTGGATTGGCTAGCAACTGTTGTCACAGACGGAATCATCTCATTTCCTGTTGCCTGAGTGAACCCTTTTTTAAACTTGCTAGCCCTCAAAAGATGACATCCCTTAATGAAAATCTGAGTATGTCTCCTTTGGGCTCCCAAGGTAAGAGAATCTGGTGGACTTCTGCTCCTACCTCCTTCTCTCTCTCCCATTTCTCCTGCATTTCAACATTGTTGCTGATTGTTATATAGTTAGGGTAAAACTAAGCAACTTAAGAGTCTAACCTTCATTGAAAGTCACTTCTATAAAAACTAAAACACTTTTGAAAATGTAACATAGGCATTTTTTAAAATATTACCCTCAATCTCTAGTCAGAAGTTCAAACAAACAAAGTTATCTCGCCATTTGCACACATTTTAGGCCAGATTGTTTTTAATGGATTCTGATATCAAACCCTTGCTTCTCACAGCAACGTTAAATTTATAGCAAGAACTTGGACAATTAATTTCACATAAATATAGTATGCAAGGATTATGTCAGAACTACACCAATTTTAAACACACTTCCTTTATTCCCTCTCCCTCAGATACAAGGTATCTTAATTTTGCATTTTATCAAAATTCAGAGGGTGTTTTAACAGAGTAAGCAGAAGTGTGGCTATCCAGATTTTTTTCTAGTTTGTGCCTGCTCCATCATCTGCTGTTTCTGACCATCGGACCGTGCTCCTCATTGTAAGAGTAAACGATGTGAAATAAGTTGTAGTCTTTAGTTTAAAATGAAGACTGAGTCATTCTGCAGGACTTTTTCAGTTAATTTTAAAGCCTACACCCAAAAGCCATAGACAAGTTATGCTTTAGATTGGAAAACATGGAAAAGCACTCGTGCAAAAAAGCCGGCTGAAAAAGTTGTACTGGCAGTGAGAAGAACTAACCAAAGGCCAATTTAGTTTAGGATTTTTGGGTTTGCAGTTGACTGCAAGTTCAGGCCAATGAGATTCCACTGCTCTGGCAAGTGATGGCCAATATAGCTAGTTGTGCATTCCCTGCAGACTAATGGTAGGAAGGAAAAAACACAACACCTCCTGCACCCTCCCTTTGGATTTAATAGCATTCTGAACTGGACTGGGTCATTTATAATTGGGCCATAATGTTGTTGTTCCTCCAAGTGCCCAATTATTCATTACTCCACAAGCCTCACCTATCTGCACTTGTTCACCAGCCTCCATTACTTCAGTTCAGTGGGGCTGTCCTACATTCGTAGGATGTAGAATCAGTTTTCGTTTTGCTTTTTGTAAAACTGCAAAATTCAGTAATTACTATAAGTACAGAATGAAGCTTCTAGTGTATGTGTTCCTGCACAGAGCCGCTGGCGCAAAAAAAAAAAAAAAAACAGTGAAAGCAACTCTGGACAATTCACCCCATAAATCTATAGTCAGAAGACTTATTCGACACTATGCCAATGCATTCAGTGTATGGAGATTTTGGTGCAGCTAGGAGATAAGTGTTTGAAGTCTCCCAAAGCTAGACTAATTTTACCTCTCAAAATTACAATTACCCACAGAAATGAGAAAGTTGAAAGTTAATACCTCAATTAGATTGGGTCAGTTCATACTGCTCTTGGGTGCGAATCCCACTGCTTACTCTACAGCTGTGCAGAGCCCTCTTAGCAAGACCACTGCTGTTAAAACGTACAATGCATAAGGGCAAGATCTGGCAGGCCCACGCAAGGAATACACAAGTTTGTGTCAAAGGTCAGCTCCATAGGAGGTCCCTGTGTACTGTTGCACAGCAGGGATTTGGAGTGTTCTGTTGATCCATGATCCATGGCTACATGGATCCAACAGTTGTTCTCCTATGGGCGCAAGTGGTGGAGTTTACTTCAATCCTGAGGGTGGAGTAGTAGGCCCAGAGCAATTCAGCTGCACTTAAGTGGCGTTTTGGAGGACAAAGAACTCTTTATAGCACCAGGAAAACTTCCCAGTGCACAGCCTGCTTTTCAGACTATGTTGGCAGGCCAAATGTTTGACTTCAGGAACGTTACATTTCTCTACACTGTTTCAGACCATCTGCACACTCAAGAACACAGTATTATCGATTTACGTTTGCTTCACAATTGGAAGTTTATTTTGCAGCCCTAACGGCTAAATTTTAATCTATGATCATATGCTCTGCAGAAACTGATAGTAAGTTCCGCAAGGGAAAAAATCATTTTCTACAGACTATATGGAAGTGCATTTGTTAATCCTTGAGTGAACATATTTACTATTATTTGGAATAGCCATTTTCCAAGGTATTGGTCACCTTAATGCTGTTTTCTGCTAAACTTGTTCAGATTTCACAATAGTAAAGAGAGACACAGAATTACATTTTTTATACTTCAAGGTCTTCTATAACTGAAATTAAATGCTTGTAACTATACTACAGATAAGATAAGAAGCCTTCTGACTGGCCTTCACACACACCAGATGTTGGATGATCTTCTTGCAGCTGGCTCAAAGTTCACAAGTGACATGTCACAGCCTCCCGTCTCGTACAGTGTAGAACTAAACTTACCTATTAAAGAAAAGGTCAAGAAAGATCAAATATTCAATACTGCTTCATCGCAGCAGTGCGGATTTCTAAAGAGTAACATTTTAATGGATTGCTATAAATGTAGATCTCAAAACAAATAAGTCATCACATAAAATGTGACTAGCATCATGGATTAACAAAACATCAGGAAGAGGTAGCAAAACCTTAGCTTGCTTAGCATTCTCCTCTAATACCAAAGTGATGTCTCTCATGTCAATTAACATGATATATTTTAGACACAACTGCAATTCATTATCAACTATGCTTGTCAGGAAAATAAACAATATTGGAGATACAGGGAAACAACAGTGAATTAACCCAACAGAAACACAGTGGTAGCCTTTCAGTGAATATATAGACAAGCTACTTGAAATGGCAAATTGCATTTGTGGGGTTTCATAGAAGACACACTACTGTAAGCTTTGAGCCATGTGGCTGTTACAACAGTCTACTCTATCATCCACCATTAGCAATTGGCAACCAGGACATTTAACTAAGGTAGAAATCCCACATGTGGCAAAATTAAGAGGCTTTTAAAGCCAGGTTTCTGCTTGAAAATAAAATTCTATAGAGAGCATAAGTGTTTTGTCAGTTATACTCGTGTCCGTGCTTGTCTTTGGAGAGGAGAAAAGAACTGCAAGTAGAGAGATCTAGGATCAAGCATTTAACAGGGTTTGGAGAATGAAGGCATTATTGGGACCTAAAGAAACACCATTAATTTGATGTTTTTACTTTGGCTAAACCAACATCTATTTCAACAATGATAAGAGAGAGCGCGCGAGCCTGTTCCTAAATCTAAGAACTAAAGAAGAAAACAGTCAGAAATGAAAATCAAGCCCAAACAGTAAACTGCCTGATCCACAAGATATTTATCCTTACTGTGCCCTTCTCTCCCCAAAAACCTGGAAGCTTGCCCATAAGTCCAGATTCACGATATTTCAGCCCAAAGGTTAGAAAATGAATTCTAAAAAGTCTTTTAATGGAAAACGTTCTGCTATCAGCTTTATCTTGTCTAGAATAAATATGATCTCTTGCAATCTCTCATTGAGATACTGTAGTTTTAGAGCTATTAAATCAAAATCAACACTGTAAACTTTAGTTTGTAGGTCCTACATTTTTTAATTTGATACAAAAAATATTTTTCTGCTCCCCTATATTTAAAAGCTGTAGTATGCAGTCCCAAGAACAACACCTAACATGATCAGACCCTCACTTTCCTCCTCTCTGTACATACACCTGACTGCTCATAATTCTTGTAGAGTCTTGGAGGCAGGTACATCTGAGCTCCCCCTAGAGAAGTATATGAGGGTGAAGAGATAGGAAACGCAACTGACAACCAACAGAAACAGTGTAACTAATGCAAAGTGCTTTTAAATGCACAAAATAAGTGGAAAATATTCGCATAAAAATAAAAACTTCCCACTGAGTTAGAGACTAAGTGCTACTTATAACAGTAGTAGTTATAAAAGAGTAAGGGAAAAGGAACTTGGAGCAACCTGGCCACTTGCAAATTAAACCAAAAGGAAAAAGGCTGTTTTGGCCCGACATTTATACATGTTATAAATTACATACAATGTGCACTAAATTTGGCTAAAGGAAAGCTTGTCCACTATATCTAATTATACTTGCTATGGATTATAGTAGTTAGCGGACACTGTAGATATTTGAATTAATGCTTCAAATGTCAGTGTCTTTTTGTAAGTTTAAGATCTCGGTTAGGCTCTCCAGATAAGTGTCCATGGTTTGCCAAAACAAACAATTGTGTTACTGAAGTAAAGTTTAATTTTACCTAATGCCCCATACATCTTCTCTATCACCTCCGATTTATCCCATTTATATAATTAAGTTTCACAATTACAGCTGTAGAAAGATTTTAGTAGTTGAAGCGAACTTCAAGGTCAGATCACACGCTTCATATTCTGGCCAGGACAATATTATTTATGACTCATCAAAAAAATCACATTTCAACACATGAACAAATTATCTTTAAAAGAAACAGATCAATCAGCTAGGGGTATTCCCAATTCTTGAAGCTCTTGCACAACTGAGCTAACAGCCTGTTATGGGAAGTCAACAGAGGCAATCCAGTTAATGCAATCAGAATTGAGTATTCACCAAAAATACCCTCTCAATCTGTTGGATTTAGATAATTTAGTTCAACAAAATTTATGTGCCATTAAGGACTAGTCTACTTTGGTCATCGAAGAAAGTTTATTATCTTAAAAGATTATATTATTACATCAACATTGTCTCAGAAGAGTTTGCAGCTGTGGAAGTTCTAACATACACTTTCTTCATTCCAACGCCTCTTTGAAGCTATCAAAATCCAGATCTGCAAATGCAGAATATGTCAGGCTCTTAAAGGCCATGGTGAGATAAAATATTCCATGTAAGTAGAAATATGACAAAATAATTGCAGCAAAAGGCAAAACTCTCAAAATGTAAGATTTCTTATTTCCATTTGAATGAATGCACTTTTACCAAGATATTTGTCATGCTTCACACTTTTGCTTTAAAAAAAAACATTCACTTTTCCTAGTGAAAGTTAGCTCATTTGTGTGAAAAACATGGCTCTAAGATTCAAATTTTGGCATCTTCTTGATAAAACATAGTTGTCCTTTTCTAAAAGGAAAGAAAGTGATGTTCTATTAACATATTAAGTAACCCAAAGCAGGAAAGACTAATAAAAGATTGTTTTTTGGGGGTGAAGTTAAGTTTTGGGTGTCCTACAGTCTTCATGAATTGCTAAAATGTCATTTAGCTAGATATCATATGCTCAGAAAACCAAGGACTAGGGCAGCATGGAATATTGTAGACAGACTTTCAGCTCAAGTGTGAGATCCTTACAATGCAGTGTAGAAATGACCAGATGAGGAAGTAGTCACAAAAGTTCTAGTCAAAAGATGCCAATGGACACACATCTAATTCTGTATTTTTAATTATGGAAGACTATAAATAGATATTGAATGTTTACCTACTGAGAATCTATCCCTCTCCATCCTCTTGCCACAGGCATCTTTGAAAATAAAAGTTAAGATTTTTTCAAATCTCATGTTACTTTTAACTAGTTTGAGTACAAAACATCTATACAATTTCAGAACAGTCATTTATCATGTTGCAATTTTCTAAGGCACAGCAGAAGTGCTATTGCTTACTCTTGGGAATAAAGAGATTAAAAACTGCTTCAGTTTTAAGTGTTCAGATTCTCAATATACATTTTTATTAAGTTATAATTGTTTTAAGAATTGTGATTTGAGAAAGGAGACTAAACAACAAATTTCAGCTGTGCAGCAGATCACCCAAACTTATCCTGCAGGCACAGAAATACAGGCAGTAATATGGTTGGCCACCAGATGGCATCTCCCCACACAACTCCTTAGTTACTGTTTGATAGAAATCTTAGTAACCTTTTAGGCAAAGGAAGAAAACTCTGGTTATAAATGTGTTCAGATTAAAAATACTTCCAGAGGTTAGGTCAACCTATTTAGAGAAGCTCTGGATATTGGCATATAACCAACACAGTGCTACTCAAGCACCAAAATACAGATTACATTTTTGAACTGAGATGGCAAGAGGAAAAGATGAATGTGGGCATTTGCTACAAGGATCAGAGAATACTATGTGCCCAAAGACAGAGTGGTGGCGGCTCTAGAATGAGAAGCGTAGAGATCCATGGGATCCTGTCTGAGCTGGCCTTCAGCAGCTACGAGGCGCAAGAAAGGCAGAATCAGCAGCTCAGATAGCTGAAACCAGAAATACTTAACTTGCATAAAACATGCTTAGAATATAAGTGTTCTAAAGTATTTGCCTGACAAATTACTTCCAGAACGCACTTCACGTTTCCAATTGGCTAAAGATCAGTTTGCCTTTGTCTAGCCTCCTAGGGTCTAGTTCTGAAAGATGCTGAAAGCCTTGATGAAGCAATCTGGCCAGCTTAGCACGTGGTGAAGTCTACATTAAACATTAGAATGAATTAGAAAATGTTAAAAAGAATTAGCTAACACCATATCTTTAAATCCTAGTCAAGACAAACCCACTCAAGTCAACAGAAGTTGAGGATATTCACCGCTATGCAAAATTTCCTCTCCTTTTAAGATGCAATTTAACTGACCTCACATGTTCAGCTTTGGGGTAAAGTCCATATAATTATGTTTTTGGAACTCGAGTGGTTTTTGGTTGTTTTTTTTTTTTTTTTAATATAAAGGTAAGAGTTTATGAAAATAGTAGCCCAAAAATCGAGAGCAACCTGACAAACTACCAAAAGGGAGATTTCCCAAAGGTATAAATGAAAACTAAGCGCCTACTACTTGTGCCTTTAAAAATTCCCCTCCTCCACCCACTCATTTGTTTTTTTATTTTGCATGTTTGAGAACTGATTCAGATTCAAGCTTCAAGCATTTATACTGGCAAGTGATTCAAGTAACGCTGAGAGACCGTATTGTAATTTGTGATCATCTATTGGACCTTTCCAAGGATCAAAATTCTGAGAAAAATCAATAAATTAAAACCTTGCAATAAACTTGAGAGGTAATCATCACCGCCACTTTAGAGAGAAGGAAAAAGGGGTGAAGTGATTTGCCCACGGTCACAGAAGTCTGTGACACAGCTTAGAATAAAACCTAGGGCTCCGAACCCCTAGATCTGTGCTATAACCACAAGATCAATCATATTACACTTTTTAAAATGAAGGATACAGCTGTCTGCAGTTCACAAGAATGGTTTACAGGCATCTCTCTTCCTAGGTCCAGAAATCAAGCACTTGTTCAAGTAAGTTAGCACTCTTCATTTTTAAACTGCCCCACAAACATTAACATCCACACCCCTTTGTGACAAAGGACTTCACAAAATTTACCCGACACCTACTTGCCCTCGGACTTAACTTACTAATCACAGTGAAAAGTATCTGTGCTGCCAGGCCATGCTCCAAAAACCAACATGCTGAAGTGTATTTTTTCCCTTTCATGGGCTCACACCAAATTAAAAGCTGTGTACAGTACATCAGGACAGTCTGTTTTCAGAACATTTTGCTTTTCCTTCCCAACACTGTCTTCTACCCTATATTTTGCTCTCTGCCTCTCCCTCCCCCTCAAAATCTTTGATACTTTCTTTCTGAAGTAACAGTATAATCTATACAAGCCCCCAAACTCCCACAGAATATTAGACATCTAATAACGTGAAGGCTGTATCTACAACTACTACTAAAGCTAACTTTGGAAGTACTGAAGATATTGCTCACCACTATCCATCCATCAAGTGCAATGCCCAGTTGAGGAGCCACACTTGTGCCTCCAGCTACTAGGAAAGGAAAGAATGCTGGGATTCTCATCAGGGGTGCTGTGCCTGGACCTTGCTCAAATATGTTATCTGGTGTGTTGCATTCAATTTGGAAATGGCTTGTACATCTGAAGTGCTTCACTCACTACCATCACTGGCTGCTAAAAGTGTGGTTACATTAGTCAACAATGTAACACTGTTGCAAAAAAGCAAACATCATTTTGGGATGTATTAGTTGGAGTGTTGTAAGCAAGAAATGAGAAGTAATTCTTCTGCTCTACTCCGCGCTGATTAAGCCTCAACTGGAGTACTGTGTCCAGTTCTGGGTGCCACATTTCAGGAACCATGTGGACAAATTAGAGAAAGTCCAGAGAAGAGCAACAAAAAAAAATTAAAAGTCTAGAAAACATGACCTAAGAGGGAAGATTGAAAAAATTGGGTTTGTTTAGTCTGGAGAAGAGAAGACTGAGGGGGGACATGATAACAATTGTCAGTACGTAAAAGGTAGTTATAAGGCAGAGGGAGAAAAACTGTTCTCCACTGCTTCTTGTCGTATCTTCAAGTTAAGGTCTTAAATTGCAGCAAGGGCAGTTTAGGCTGGATATAAGGAAAAAACTTTCTGTCAGGGTGGTTAAACAACCGCCTAGGGAGGTTGTGGAGCCTCCATCATTAGAGATTTTTAAAAGCAGGTGAGACAAACACCTGTCAAGGCTGGTCTAGATAATACTTAGTCCTGCCATGAGTGCAGGGGACTGGACTAGATGACCTGTTGACGTCCCCTCCAGTCCTATGATTAAGGCTAAGATTATATCGCGGAGGTCACAGAATCCACCACTTCTGTAACCTCAATGACATTTTCTGTGTCAGCCCCAGGACAGTGAGGCTGGAGCTGTCAGGAGACCCCGGCAGCTCCAAGCCGCCATTCCCGGGCAGACCCCTGTGCTCTAGCTGCCATGCTAGCAGGCACTGGACCACGCCCCCCTTTCTTTACCCTCCCGCAGCAGGGCTCAGGCTTAGCCACATTTTGTCAGTTATTTTTTAGTAAAAGTTAGAGACAGGTCATGGGCTTCCTTGAATTTTTGCTTATTGCCCGTGACCTGTCCCTGACTTTTACTAAAAATAACCATGACAAAACCTTAGCCTTATGATTATCCATTACTTTACCTTTCTTTCAGCTTCCTGGCTACTACAATAGAGGTGGCCTTTACTACTACTCCTTTCCCTCAACTTTCTGGTTGCTGCCAAGCAGGAAGTGTCTGTACCTCTTTTCCCCATCCTCTATTTTTGAGTCCTTTTCCTGTTAGGATGGCTTCAGTGACTTCCCAAGCACCAATAGGTGAAACTGATTTTACTACCCGGGGGTTCTGCTTAGCAGCAGTGAAAGCGGATAATAATCAGATTAGTTTTCACACCGTCGTAACTTGGAAAAACTTAACAATAGTAACAGCAGAGTCTGTTTACAAACTTAAGACAGCACAGCATTTCTACATACTGTAGAAGTTCGGAAGGTTCTCTTTGCAAGTGCAAGGGCTGGATTTATTTATTTATTTTATTTTTAAACAGGAACGCTTAGATCTTGCGTAAATTGATGGCACTCACCTAGGAAAACTTCCTATGTGACACGTGCAAGCAGAGTTTTCAAGCTCTGATTTCAGAGACAGAAAACTTAGCATGAGTTGAAGACTGACCAATACTAGGGGAGGAAATCAGTATCAGAGTTGGGCATTTTAATTGAAGAGTTTCTGGTTCTAGTCTTATAACCCTCAATATTAACATCCCAATACTTTAATACGGTATTTACTTAGATTGCTAAAAAGGATGGTGAGATTAAGATTTGATCAAAATAAAGTCTATTACAATGTACTTGGATATAACTCAGGGAAGAGAATACCAAATTGAGAACATAGGACTTATTTAACTAAAGAAATTCAACCAAAAGACTGTCCTCAAACTAAGTTGCCAATTGGAAACACATTATGAAATATAAGGAGCTAAATTAATACTATATAAAAGCCTCCCAGGTTGCAAGAACAGATTTTCAGAACAACATGGCACTCAGTCTGGGGAGCTCTTTTAGACAGGGGAGTTAAGGAAGAAGTGTGGTTCCTTCCATTTAGGTATGGCTACACCAGGTTGTGGATACAGGTGATGGGGGAACAATTGCTATGCCCTGCCCTGGATGTGCTACGATTTCTTTTCTGCTGAAGGAAATAAGATTCCTGGTTTCATGAAGTGCAAGTTCGTGGACATACGGGAGGAGAAGATGCCTGGTCTGGAACTGCAAATTTCAACTCTACACAGCATTCGAGAAAAATGAAGATGTCTCATCAACCAAATTCAGACATCATTGACACAGATGCCACAAGGAGGATGTGTGATAAGGGCTCTGGAGAGATTAGCAACTGAAGAATCAGACCAGCGATTTGTGACCAAAAGAATGAATGAATTGAGCAGATATTCAACCCAGCTAGAATTATCACATAATTCAGATACTCAGTGAGTCAACAACCAAGAAACCTGTCTCTGCAGGAATGGAACAGCTACTAGGGACATATCTAATGGATGCCTCCTGCAATATGAAGCAAGCAGCTACCAAAGAGGTTCTTCAACCTCTTAAGAAGGGAAGCAATTTTCATCAGAGACTCCATATTCAGAAGAGTGGACAGAACATTTAGCAAAGGATATGAGACACAAAAGGAACGGGTTGCTGTCTCCCTGGTGCAAAAATACAACATGCGATACAATGGCAAGATTGGGCAGTATTATGAAGTTTTCTGGCAAGTCTCCAGTGGTGAAGATACACATGCCATCAAGTGACAACATCAAATAGAACTACAACATTATAGGAGGGTTCTAGGATCTTGGAAGAGAGCTAAAGAGGAAGTCTTCTCACAGACCTTTCCAATCACATGAGCAAGAGAAGGGAGAAAATGCAAGAGACGCATTGGCTGTATGATTCATGTGAAGCTGAAAATTTTGGTTTTAAGGATGTTGGGCCACATTCCAGTGAGAGATGGGGTTGTATGAACAAGAAAGCCTGGATCTCACAGATAAGGGACCTAATCTTCTTTGTTGGGAACAAGATGGAGCAGCGAGGAGAATATTAAAACTAATAACACAAGGGGAGTATGCTAAGGCGGCAAATGCAATACAAACTCTGTATGTCCGAAACAAATTGAACAAATTTGGCAAAGAACATGAAGAGAAGAACATTTTCAACTGCTTATGTATCAATGTTAGAATTGATTAACAAGCTATAAGAGTTGGAAATTCTCATTGATGAGAAGAAATTTGATTACTGAACCCAGTGGGATGATTTTCATGACTGGACTGTTAAAATCTCTGGTTATAACCTGTTTACAAACGACTGAGTGGGTAAAAGAGGTAGGGGTTGTAATCTGCACTAAAGATGCTATATATTACCTGGTTTACAGTTATTGATAACTCAGAACTGTAAGATTTTGAATGAATATGGATAATGTGTTAACTAAAATCCCCAAAAAGAGGGTGCCTATTAGACCACTTAATTAAGCCAAAGAACAGGATGAGTTACTCCTAATGCACCTGTCTGAAAACGCGTAGAAAGAAAAACTGTGTTATAGGTGACTTCAATTTGGGAGAAGTATGCTGGTGGCCCCATGGAACCAGCAGTAAGAAAGCATTAGAGTTTCTAAAAATTATAGATACTTCCCTAACATAAGAAGTGTCTTGCACCCAACACCTGGTAACTATTTTGGACCTCATTATGATGGATTAAAATGAATTAATCACTGGACTGGAATCTGGTGGTTGCCTTGGAACCAGTGATCATGATCAGATTACATTCAACGTGGGAAAATGGAGGATTGTGCCAACCAATAACATGTACGTTTCGTGCTTCAAATTAGTTAATTTATCAAAGCTCAGGAAAATGAGTAAAACTGACTTACTTACTGACTTAAAGTAAAACTTTAAGAAGAACTTCTTAGGTGTCCAAAAGGCTATGAGTCCATAATCAAGAAAGAGGATAACTGATTAAAAAAGCCCAATCTAGTTCAGTGGCGAAGTGAAGGCAACAATTAAAAATTCGGGGCACTATGACACCAGGTGCTAAATTTTAAAATTTCAGTTTTAAAATAATTTTGACTCAAACTAATAAAGGCATTTACTTGTAAATTCTCAGAAAATTCATTCTGTCCCCAAAGAGTAAGTGCTGCAGTCCTGGTGTATTCTTCATACATAATGTGGCTGAGTTCCTGCTTTAAGAACAAAACTTTATGGAGCAGGAGCAACACACTTTCATAATTCCTGCAACACACAAATTGCAATGATCGATGCTCAATTGAGAACTCAATGATTCATACTAAATAGACAACAAAATCTGAAATTTCAGTGTGGTACTGCTTGAATTTGATGGAGACATATATCCTTCAACATCATTTGGCTAGCTGTCTAGAAACTGCAGGCGTTCCAAGGTTTAAAAACAGAACAAAAACAGTCAGTGATTTGAAAGGGTATGATTCACATTTCTGCAGTTAATGTTATAAAACCACAATATCATGAAATGCAAAGTTATGCTTTCAAATTTGCACACAATAGAACCAGAAGATACTTTTGAGTGGTAAGTTCTATGCTAAAACTGTACTTAAAATGTGCACTACACAAAGCAACTCTTTAAATTCTCTCATCTGCACTGTGAAGAATAAGATGTTGCACATTTATCTCCTAATGCAGGATTATTGGTGAGGTCTAAAACAGACTAGCTGTTAGTTTAACAACAATGATTTTACAGAACTGCACTCAAACCATGTGATCGGTAGATCCTTAAAATAATTAGCAGTCATTGATAAAGGTTATTGTTACAGGTGCCCTATTTTAATATCTTTGCTGTGTTTTTTGCCCAGTAAACTAGAAATCCCATGTTGATGCCCAAATCATTAGCAGTTGTTTACATGTTGAAGTTAGGAACCACAGTTTGTTGTTTAGAGAAAGGACCCCCTGAAATCACCTTAATCCAGTGGTTCTCAAATTATGGGGACGGCCTCCCAAAGGAGGCAAAGGAATGTGTCAAGGGAGGTGTGAGCTGTGTACCTTTAAAAAAAAAAAAAAAAAGCTCTGGCTGTCAGCCCCAGGTGGCTGGGGCTCATGCAGAAGGGCTGTGTACACCCAGGAGATGGGAATAAAGGGGACGGCTAGAGCCTGCCACCAGGCATGGGCTCTTTTTCCCCCCGTCCCTCAATTCCTCACTGGGAGGCAGCCCAGGCTCGGGCTACCTTCCTCCACCCTCCCAATCCCTCACTGGTGGGGCTCCAGCTGTCAGCCCAGGGTAGCAGCTGCAGCAGCACAATAGTAAGGATGGCAATGGGGCACTAAGTCAGCTGTGAAAAGTGATATTGATGAATATCCCTTTCCACACTGCCACCCCTATTTCTGAGCTGCTCCTGGTGTGGTGCTGCCTTCATACTGGGTGCCCAGCCAGCAGCTACTGCTCTCTACTCTGCCTTCAGATCTGGGTGGCACTATATGTACTTGTGGGGGTTGTAAATGACTACAAACACAAAGAAGGGGGGCCCAATGAAATAAGTTTGAGAAGCACTGCCTTAGTTCATTTCTGTCTCTAATGAGATTATTGTATCACCTTGGGCAAGTCACTTCACATTACTGTGTCTCAGTTTCCCCATCTCTAATGATTTTACTGACCTTACAGAAGTGGCTGAGTGGTTTAATTAATATTTGCTAAGTGCTTTAAGATCTCTTGATTTAAAAGTACACTGTATGTACAAAGGCACTAAAATGGCCCAGTGAATGAGAGAAGACTGACAAGGAGGGAAAAAGTCTGGAATTTTTTCAATCTGACCAGTAAAGTTACATGCAGAAGATATCTTCCTGACCATGGTACCTAAATGCTTATTATGGCAGCAGCATAACATTCAAGTAACTTAAAATTTTATTAGGAGACAATCTCAGAAATACAAACAATAAGATGCTTTAATTTGAATTAAGCTTCTGACTTCTTTCAAATGTAACTTGCAGTAACTGACATTGTCTGTATTTCACTTCCTACGATTTCTCACCCTCCTCACCCTAACCCCTCCACACACATTTGAAGGTCCAATATATCATGGCCCACTGGGAGCAGAAATTCTTTGGAAACCATAAAAAGATGCTTTCAGGGCTAGTACATTTTTAAACACTCATCCTCCTGAACCAGAAAAATATAGACTTCAATCCCTGCTAAACTCTGTGACCAAAATGAAATCGAGTCAATAGAGACCAAGAAAGCGAATTCAGCCACTTCTAATGAGTGTATATACTGGTACTATTGTGCTGTTCAAGTCATGAAAGCACGCAAAGCATCCCTTAAATCTATGCCTCTTTTAAGGGTGTTTTCAAAGTGTATTTGCTAAAGGAAATGGGGAGAGGGGAAGGAATAATTATGAAGGAGTGGGGAACTGACCAGAAGTAATATTTCCCTTTAAGAAATGCACCCACACATTTCTGAAATGAAGATCTCAGTTTAAATTAATTTCAGTGCATTATTACCCATAAATCTGTGGCATTAAAACTTCCATGTCACCAAGGTTACATAAGGCCTGCATACCAAGTTCATCGTGCAAACTGCTACCGCCTACAGCAGATGCATTGTCATGTGATGCTTCTAAGTGGACACTCCCATTTCTCACCAGCAAGGAGGCGCTAGCGCTGAGCACAGCTGCCTGGGAAGGGGGGCAGGACTGGACTTTGACCTGTGTTGTGGATTGCTGGTCTTGCTGACCATCTTGAAGGCTACGAAAAAACATGGATTGGGGAGACATTACAGGGAAGAATAAAAAATAGCTAGAAGTGATGAAACAAAACTATTAAAAAAAGACAAAGTTAAAATAAAGCATACCATAAGAAAGCCATTAGGCCTACTAAATAGGCTATCACAACTCAGGAGTACTGTAGAGCAGAGTATTTAGAAGTTAACTAAATAAATATATATCCTCTACTACACCATTTAAAAATTGCTTATTCTTACTGCTTTTTAATTTGTCCTTAAGCCCCACATAATGCTATTCTAGTGATGTGTGCATTTGCATGTGAAATGGCAAAGTTGTGTAAGATATTACTTTAACTTTAAAAAAAAATACTTAACTATTAAAAAGATGGTGTCACGGATAGTTATGTGCCCCTGGTGCTTCTCAAAGCAAGAGCTGCTGAACTGTTTACTATTTGCTTTTGTCAGGGACCCACAGGAGCATTTGCTTGCCTGCTGGCTGTCCAACTACACTCTGTTCTCTACACCTTCAGGCCAAGTTACTAGTCAAACTCTGGAGTAGCCCTAACAAGTAACTGGACTGTAGTTACATAAACTCTGGATATATTGCTTTATGTGGCTTACCTGTTCAAGCTGAATGGAGTACAAAACCTTCGTAAAATAAAACTTTAAAACTAAATTTCTAATGTTATTAGTTTGGATTTTTTTAAACTGATTATTGTGGCAACATTCCATTAGAACTATTAACACCCAGTTTTGTTATAAAGACCAGAGATTCTTTTAAGCCCAAAGATATACATGTACCAAGAAATAACTTTTCATATACGTCTACCTAGGGTCAAGAGGCATTTACAGCAGAACTATTTCCCTTCCAGTTTTAAAAGTTCTAAAAATACTATTTTCCTCTTACTACCTATTTCCACTTCAAAACTACCTTTTTGATAAAAAGTCTTATTATTCAACAGAAACAGATCTAAAAGGACAAAAAATGGGCAGAGTAACACACTGCAGGTGGTTATACCAAGCCATGACTAAAATCTTCTAAAATTAAGTAGCAAAAAGGTCCCAGACATTTTTAAAATCGCATATATTCTAGCAGATCACATACTAGGCTATTTATATCAATTTCTTTTACCAAATAAGAAGTTATCTTATTTGAGGGCCCTGATATGTTGTATATTTTATGGTTTGCTTGGGCAAAACAAGTTTCCTGTGTGCACAGAACATCACTGTCCATTCCCTTTAGCAGTTCAAAATGTAGGTGGTTTCTGGTGCCTTTAAGGAATATGCTGTTCTACAGCAGACTAAGAAGGCAACAACTAAGTATATATAAAAGTATGTGTGTGGACTATACCTGATTACAGCAACAGAATATATTCTAGAACTTCTGCTTTTCAGTTCCCTTCTTAAAAATCATTGGAAAAATCACAAGATTATGTACTAAGAATGAATGTTAAAAAAAGCACATGCAAAATAAAACAGACATGCACACAGCACATGGAGAAAAGCAAGCTTGCAAGTCACTACCACCATATTTTATTTTACCATATGGGTTTGAATGCTTTTCAATCTTATTTAATTTAGTGTTTTGCTGCTGTAGACAAGGCTCTCTGTGAGCTACATGGCAACAGAAGCCTTTAGGGAAGTAAGATTCAAAGATACATCATCCCTCAAGAATGCTTCATTGTCTCATTTGAGCATTACCCAGAAGAGCAATAAAGCTAACCTAAACAGCCTATAATTATCTGAATAGATTTTCATTCAAACACAGCTATAAGTTAAAAATTGTACTTAACTTCTTTTAGCTATCAAACCGTATGACAAGAAGAAAGCAAAACACTGAGTAACAGTTTTATAGAATATCCAACAAGGAGTGTTATTCTGTCTCGTCCACAAGATAATTCTGAATACAAAAAGCTTCTGGAGCCATTCCATTTCAAACACAAGTAAATTTAGAAGTCAAATCTAAAGTCTGACACTAGTACACTGAAGTGTACAACATTGTGTCTGAAGTGCCCAGCACACTGCTGGTACTTATCAGGGAGCTTGGAAGTAGTCTGTTTTTAAATGGGGCAATGTATGTCCACGTATTTATTTTACCACCATGCCTTCAGAGTTTACTGGAGATTTTAATTGAAAAATCTTTTTCATGGCCAAATGTCTAGTTATGCAATGCAATTAGTCTATTTTAATAAAATGTTTCACTACTGAGACACCCTTGTAAAAAATGTATGTTGAAAACTTCAAATGGGATTGCACAGGCCTTCTAATGACTATATCTCTATGACATCTAATATTATGCCACAGTCAAGAGATTAGGAAAGAAAAGTCTCATTGACAAGAGTATTAAAGAAAAACAGTATCAGGGCAACTAAAGGTTAATATGCCTAACTGTTATTAAAGTTTAAAATTTGAAGCAATAGAGTTTATTAGCAATATAGGAACAAGATAGAGAACCACTTCCTATTAGCAGAGATAGGAAATGCCTACATATTTGCAGTGATCAACACTTTTCCCATAATTACTAAAATCAGTTCATAACGGAATATATTCATATTTTTCTCTGCATTTCTTTTTTGCACACTAAGTTTTTATTTCTTACTCTATGGGTCTCTTCAGTGCACATACAACTCCCATTAGCACCAGTTACACACAAAAAAGGGAGCAACTTTATTTCTACTAGTTATATTGAAGTCTGAAGAATATTTAACATGAATAATTTCCAAATAAATTTCAGTTTGTATCTCAAACAAATTTGTGACAAATAACCAGTGACCCTCTTTGCTCTAAAAATGAGGTCATTTGTAACACTGGTTGACTGGCAGTCAGATTAAAAAAAATAGGCTAAGACATTTTAAACTATAAAATATTTGGCTCCTAGCCAGCATCACAAATAATACTTTTAGTAGGGTGTCTGCTACCAGTATTTGGCTCTGCATGTATATTTCAAATACTTAATTTCCGTTTATTCCTGGTGATATGCTTCTTTGTAGATGTTCAGAGATCTGAGATAATGGGTTCCGGTTTTCGTTTACACAGGAACAAATCAGGGCATGGGCAACACGTATAAAGAACATAATTTACTTGGCCAGAATTTTTCTATGTTCTCTCGTTCTTGAATTTTTGTCTTTGAATAAGAAGTTATGTCCTTAAAGTTCAGCGCTCTCATTGTCCCCACAACAAAATCCACCTGTTTGTCAGAGGCAATTGTGTCATGGAAATCTTGGTGCCTATATTAGCGGGGAGAAGGAGGCAGCTGCCAACTCCAGTTTTAAGCAGCAGGGACATCTGAGATAGTTCCTCATTTGCATCCTATTCTGCTCTCTCTGATCCATAGAAGTCACAGACGTTACCATTCTTAGGCTGATGTACAATGATTAGTGCTCACACTGATCTGCATGATCTTCTACAGACAAAACACAATTGCTCTACCCTCCGTCAGAAGAGCAGAGAACACAATGCAAGTGAACATGATGCAGAGCAGACAGAGGTGACTCAAAGTACGGAGAGTTGCTATGGCCTTAACTGTTAAGTTATTCACTTATTTTTTTATTGTTTTGAAATCATCTATGTTCAATAAGAATAAAGATCAACATCTATTTTCCCTTTAGTAAAATTTATTTTAAAAAAAATCAACTCAATTAAGTATTGCTATGTACTGTAATAGCCAATAAAAATGCACCTCACTAACTTGTATCTTGAATAATGAAAGTTGGCTAGATGGGTATCAGAAGCCAAGTTATCACTATTTACTCCTTAACTATACTCTGGTCTAACTTCAGTTATCTGAGCTTCTTGAGCTCCTGTCTCTTGGGCAGTTTCTCCCTCTCATTGGCACTGTCTCTGCAGCTGATTACAAGTGCCTAGGGTCACACTTATGCATCTTCACAAAAAAGTGGCTTCCAAAATTCAGGAGGAGCATGCCTATATACCTGCAATAAACCAATGCAACTCTGATATCAAGGGGAGAGAAAAAACAACTGATCTTTAATGTGGGAACAATGGAGAAATTCCCACATTTGGGGGAAAATGGAAGACACACTTGAGTAAGCTTCAGACACAGAAAGCAGATTTTAAACTTCCTCTCACCCCCACTCCCTTAAAACAAGGATGAGCCACTCGTCGAAAGTCAAATTCTGCACCTTATTTTTAGAATCAAATAGAAGATGACCAAACTGGGGAGGAATGTGGGAAAGTGTAAGCTGTTTTACACTAGCTTTACATTTTACATTTACATTCAGGATAAAATGTGATCTTCAAAGTGGGAAGGAAGAAGCGTACATTCTTACTTAAGTGTGTCTCTCCTTTTGCCCCGAAGAATAGAAAAATTGATGCCAAGTGTTTAAAAGCAAGACCTTGCAAGCATCAATCCTGATATCCAAGATATTTTAGAAATTCTGTCTAGTAGTTTCAGAGTGGTAGCCGTGTTAGTCTGTATGAGCAAAAAGAATGAGTACTTGTGGCACCTTAGAGACTAACAAATTTATTTGGGCATAAGCTTTTGTGGGCTAAAACCCACTTCATCAGATGTTGCTTCAGGAGTGCCATGGTGAAGACATGATTCCCTGCCTCCTGCTTACGAACTGTTTGGTTTAGACAGTATTAAAGATTTAAGGCATTAGTTTGCTCAATTTCTGTACTCTTTTACTAAAAGAAATTACAAGAGTACTACTGAAATTTAAAGATGGAGAGCTCATAATATTGGGAGCAATTAACTGTTAACTTAGAAGGTTAAGGACAGGCCTTAAGAATACACAGATATATCAAGTACCAAATGGATGTTAAAGTAATCAGTATATAAGCAGAGTTAGCACCAAGCAACAATAAATTATGGAATTTATTACATTTAAAAACAAGATTACGATAGTTTATGAATTATTTCAAAGACTTCTATTTTGACAGGGTTGATTCCTGGCTCTTTATGCAGTGGTTTGCTGCATTCTAAGATTTAGAACATTTGCAGGACGGTTTAGCTGTTTACATTATCCTGCTAATTTTATGGTGCAGATCTCTTCCCCGCTACAGTCCCTGAGAAGTGTGGGTACTCCTATTCTCCTCTTCCCCCTTGGGAGAAAAAAGAGATGCTGATTTAACATTTTCTTATTTATGATTGAAATTTAAAGTATCTAAAGATTTGACACAAAATTAAAGTGAAAGAACTGAGTAAAAGTCAGTTTGTTACCATTCACTTGTTTTGTGGTTGATCTAAACCCACATGTGCCATGTTGAGATAGGCTAACCTTGTCATTGTGGGGGAAAAAGTGCCACGTACACATGCACAAATTCAACTAGTCCAAAGACATGCAGAGACAGCCCAAAAAGGTTAAAGGTGAGGAGAGAAGGGAAGTACTTTTTGGAAATGCTAGGGGGTGTGGGGAATATGTAGTCTGCTGCATGCATGCTAAAGATGGTGGAATATTTAGATACCATACCTGAGGGGCGATCCGATGAGCAATGTGGGAGGGGTGGGGTTACTCCCTGCATTGTGCCGGCGCCGTACTGCCTGACGCCTAAATGTGCTGCGTTCACGGTGAAACATGACAGTCTCCTCGCTGGCTTGTGCTGCTGCATCAAGACAGACTTTAGGTCAAACAGGAACCCAGCCCCAGTTATATACACAGCAACTGAAGTCTCTCCCTTCCCCCACCCACACCCCAGTTAATGAATTTTGCAGCAAGAGAAACTAGGTCTTTTCACTTACTGTACTCGTCATTTACTACTGTCATCTTTTACCTTAAATAGGATCACAAAAGCACATTATAGCTAGATTTATTTCCTTTAAATATACACCCTACTGGTCTTTCCCCATGTCCAAATAGCCAGGATTCCAAAAAGTTTTGTCTGTTTTCTTCAAAACTTTAGATTTTGCTGGGAAGGGAACTGGATTAACTTCTCCAGCTCCCTAATGGAAGGAATAAATTATGTGCAGTTGGTACCACTGCCTATTAAGGTTGCTTGATACTTCCCATTATAGGACCCTCTTTTCAGTTGCACATAACTTTCACCAAACTTTAATCATTTGGTCTGAAGGTTTCTATGCTGGGTGTTTGCCTCAGGCTGAATTTTTGAGAAAATTTCAGCCAGAATTCTTCAGCTGTTTCCAAGAACAAAGCTAGAGAAAAATAATCTTTTAACATGGGAAAACGTATGTACTTTTCCTTGGAAAGCTCTAGTTTCCATCTTTTGAAGCAGGGAGTGGCAGCAAGGTGGCCTGTGTGTCAGAGATGTACCTTTTTCCATCTCTGTGAAAAAATTTCCCATATTTGGTCAAAGATAAACCTTAGAAATAAAAGTTAGTTCACACACACTCAGTGGCATCATCTTACATTTGAGCAGCTAAATTCCCAGAAAAATGCATCTGTACTGGGCCTTTTTCTGCCCAGGGCAGAGGATGACTTTTCCTGCTTTTTCAGCTCTGAGCTGCCGCAGGCCATTCTGGGTCCAGGTCTGGACACCTTAACTGAGGGCAGGGCACTTGTCTCTTCTGTGCTCTCAATGACTCTCCTGCTGGGTTCAGACATTCTAAAGGAGTAAACTACCTGATATGAAGGCAGAATAGATGACAACTGGACCGGTGAACCTAGGAGGACTAGATGGGGCAAGGAAACTGGAATGGAGAACCAGTGAGACAGGAAGAAAGAGGTATTGGGAGACATTCATGAGAAGCTGGGACACAAGAGGAGAACTGGGACTGGGAGTCTGGAGGGATGAGGGTAAGATTTACTGAGCACAGAGAGTGGACTGAAATAAGAAGCCTGAGCAGTGGAGACTGGGACTGGCTAGTTGAGCAGAATAGTACTACAATGAGGAGCCAGGGATAGAAAAGAGAAAGGACTGGAACAGTGACAGGTTGGAGGAGATGGGACAAAAGAGGTTATGTTCGGGGGTAGACAGGAAGTGAGCCCTGTAAAGAACACTCCCTCTCTAAAATCTGGAACAGAGCCCATTATTCCTGAGTCTCACCGTTCATTTGCTGTCAGCAAATATTTGAAAGACACTCTCTATCCCACTCTCATGCTGGTCCACACAGAGGAGGACTACCTACCATTACTATCATTTACTGCCATTAGGTCAGCAGAGGTCTGTGCTGTGTATCTAAAGGCTCCAACCCTGCTGATGACCCATATGAGTATCAATATAGCACACGGCATTTCTGCTTTTTCGGTTTGCTTTTTTAAAAGATAGGAAGATACATACACACAAAATCTACATTAAAAGAACATCAATGTTGAAAAGTCAAGAACTCAAAGTTTGGAAATTGCAGAGTTAAGACTACATAAAACCTTAATTCAGCCCCCTTGTGCATACGCTTTTATATAGTCTTTAGTTACATGATCATATGCTAGAGACCCCCCCTTCCCATTCAATGTACAGGATGGACCTGCCCTGGAGATGATTCAGAGGTGTATACTGAAAGGAGACTGTTGGCTATAGAACCCCTGCTTCCCTTTTTGAAGAAACTGGAAGGCATATAGTGAATGAGGCAGGGGACTGCTGGAAAATAACTGAATTCTCTGAAGAACTGTCCTGGAGAATTGAATTGAATTCTATTTCTGCCTGCGTCACTCAGTTCCTATATGATTCTATTCAAGTCACTTATATCAACCTTTTCACAGATGGTCACTAATTGTGTGGTATTCCTCATGTTTTGGTTGTCTGACTTCCGATCGTGGGGTCTGATTTACAAAAAGTGCTGAGCATTCATCACGGCAACTGAAGTCAATGGGAGCTCTGTCTTAAACATATTAAGTGCTATATACTTTGAAAATCATTCTCAAAAACCAGGTTGTAGGCCTATAAAACAGGGATAACATCACCCCACTCACATCACAATGGGGTTTTGAAAATAAATTCATTAGTCTTTGAGTGCTCCACAAGGATGAATAGTGATGAATGCCACAGAGAAATCTCAAAAGAAAGTTAATAATTTTGTCTATAGAGCAGAATCTGAATAGGAAGGACAAAACAGGGGCCTGGGACCACACAATGAACAATGTGGAGAAAACAAAATAGTGAAATAGCTGCTCATTGACTGATCACTGTCCATTCTGTACACTGAATGAAGAAGGGGTCCTATGGAAAAAAATTGATCAGGTAATTAAGGACTATATCAGAGTACGTATGCACAGGGGGATCTAATTAAGGTTGCACAAGCAACCGTAATTCTGACATTTACTAGCTTATGCATGCTTGACTTTGCAACCTTAATGTTGTTCTTTTAATGTAATTTTTGTGTACACAATATTCTAGATTATCTGACAGTGACTCCTATTGGGGTTTTTCATGATCTTAAGACTTTCCCTAAGGGTAGCAAGGGCAGCCCTCAGATGCATTGCAGCGTCTCGAACCAAAACAAGCTATTTTGGGACTTAGTTGCAAGTAGGCCACCCAATTGCTTGTATGAAAGCCATTATGTATTACTTCTTTTGACTGCAGGACAAAAACAGCTTTCTACTGCAAGGCCCTCTCCTACGGTCAAATTCAGACCACTGAATAGTTATGAGTTAGTGAATGTTATACAAGCCTGTCCTCTCAAGAAGCTATATGTCAAAGCTGCAAGCAAGAAACGCAGTCTAATGTAAACAAAGAACAAACTAGTGGCACAAAGAATGGCATTCCAGTTTAAAACAACTTAAACAAGACCATTAAGACATCAGGCTGAACAAGTTTAATTTGTTTGCTTTTTAAAAAAAGCAAAGTTCATCATTCTGAAAGCACACAAGATTTAAAGCACTGCATCATTATGAACATGTAAGACTAAGTACATTTAAAAGAAAGTTAGTACTTTTGTATCTGACCCTATGCTTGAAGAAAGGGGATGGAGGCTGATAAATCTCAAGCAAAATGCCTGCCACAGGTAGTAAGGGAAGATCAAGTTCATAAGCCAGTTTCTTCCCACTCTAGAATTTGTTTAACCATGATGATGATAGCTTTATTTTAGAATGTAAGGTTCCTTTAGTGCTGAACAGGTGGTTATTTTGTAAGTCAGTATTTGAGCAGAATTGATGTTTATTACAACCTCTTTTATCTAGACTGGATAGTATTAACTCATATTTGTACGGTGCTACCATCTGGGGACTGTGAACTTGTGGTCCATACAAAAACTTGGGCTCTTAAGACCTTTGATAGAGGTCTAGCATCTGCGTTCACATGTAAGTTTCAAAAGCCAATAGCATTTACATTTGAGAGGCAGATAACCTTTGTTGGGTCTTGGCCAACACTCGCTCTCAGTGAAACTGATTCTACTCTACAATGCAGGAATTTTGTGTTTACTGAAGAGTGCAGGACTGGTTCCACTGTCTACGGCATCACTCACAAGACTCAGCTCACAGAATTATTTTGGGAAGATTTCTAGACTAAGAAAGGCACTACCATAAAATCAATCAATCTAAATTCATGTATGTTATAAGGAAGGTGGAGTGTATATGTAATCTTAATATTACAGGAACAAATAGTTCTATATTATTAGCAAAGTATATCAACAGGATTATTGTAATTCACTTAAAACTAGCTCATTCAGTAGTTGCACCTGCACTTCATAAAAAGCCCAGTTTCAATGGGTCAATCTTTGAAGTAAATCAGTTTACATAAGCAAGGCTCCCCAGGATCATAAATGTCTGCCTCGGAAAGTTCTGCTTCCAATACAACCTTTGGCTCTCAAGTGTTGAAATTCTACAATGTTAAGGTGTGTTTGAAAAAGTTAAACTTTTCCTTCTGTTTAGCGATTTATTTTAATGAGCCATCTGAGACTTGTTACTATCCATTTCCAAGATATGAAAATTGGGACGTGAAGTTTACAAGACACACATTAACTAGATATGTATGCTACAGCTCAGAGATCAATACAAGACCTATTGTGGAGGCCCAACAAAAACTTCAGTGAGAAACTCAGCCCACCAACCCATACTTCCAGCTGTTGGGAGGAAGATTAAGTAGAATGTATCCCAGAGCACCCCAGAGCCTGCCTGCGGTGTGCGGGAGAGGAGAAGTCTGTCTTTCATGGAAGCCTTTGGGTGTTAGATGTGCAGCATCCCTCCCTGATTTCTGGATGAGACAGTCTCTGCCTGCCTGCGTCCAGATCCTGCAAGAAACAGATGAGAGCGAGGGGTGTCTTAATAGTTTATCCCACCCTCAGCCTCTGTTTTGTTTTAGTCCTCCCTCCACTGCAAACTGCTGATTGCCTGACTGTTGCGATTTATAGCTTTTTCCCCAAGCAACAGCAAAGTGAAGCCAAGAACGCTGATCTACATTCATATTTTACCCACTGATGTAGTTGCTCAGGGGTTTTATTACTATGGCCTGGCCTGCATACAAACTAGCACCAGATTAGCTAGGTTCCACTGAACAGTGCAAACCTTGGTGTGGACATATTTCAGTTTAGTTTAAACCTGATCCTAATGTCAATTCTTTTTTGTCAAGGTACGAATGTCCTGGTCAAAGAATAGGCCAGGTCAAGATTCCAGAGAAAATAATTATAAAAAAAAGTATATAAAAAGATTTTGGAGTCTGTTCAAAAGTGTCTGGAGGTCCGGATTTGGCCTGCAGTCCACCTATGACTACCCCTGGTACTAACAGCTTTAAGCTAAATTGAAAAAGCTTAGTTTAACAATCAGTTAAGGAAGTTTGTGTGGAAGGTTGGTTCTTTATTAGAGTATCATCTATCAACTGCATGAAAAAACTTGTACAGATACAGACAGACAGACATCATCTTCCTTTCCAAATGCAAACAGATGGACATCGTACCAAAAGGACTGAAGGTCAAAAATCCATTACAATCTACATACCACACAGACTATGCTGACAGCTTGTGCCTCACGCTCTCAAAGAAACTGCGGAATCACCTGATCAAGATCCTCTACAGCAAACAGGGAAAGATTAAGAATGAGCTCTCAAAAATGGATACTCTCATAAAGAACCAACCTTCCACACAAACTTCCTCGTGGCTGGATTTTACTAAAACTAGACAAGCCATTTACAACGCACACTTTGCTTCTCTACAAAAGAAAAAGGACACTAAACTTTCTAAACTACTACATGCTACAAGGGGCCACAGCAATGGTTCCCTCACCCCACCTAGCAATATTGTTAACCTATCCAACTATACTCTCAGCCCAGCAGAAGCAGCTGTTCTATCTCGGGGCCTCTCCTTCTGCCCCTCCACCCCCACGAACATGATACAGTTCTGTGGTGACCTAGAATCCTATTTTCGACGTCTCCGTCTCAAGGAATATTTCCAAAATACCTCTGAACAACATACTAATCCACAGAGGTCTCCCTGCCAACACTACAGAAAGAGGGATTCTAGATGGACTCCTCCTGAAGGTCGAAACAGCAGACTGGACTTCTACATAGAGTGCTTCCGCCGACGTGCACGGGCTGAAATTGTGGAAAAGCAGCATCACTTGCCCCATAACCTCAGCCATGCGGAACGCAATGCCATCCACAGCCTCAGAAACAACTCTGACATCATAATCAAAAAGGCTGACAAAGGAGGTGCTGTTGTCATCATGAATAGGTCGGAATATGAACAAGAGGCTGCTCGGCAGCTCTCCAACACGAGTTTCTACAAGCCATTACCCTATGATCCCACTGAGAGTTACCAAAAGCAACTACAGCATTTGCTCAAGAAACTTCCTGAAAAAGCACAAGATCAAATCCGCACAGACACACCCCTGGAACCCCGACCTGGGATATTCTATCTACTACCCAAGATCCATAAACCTGGAAATCCTGGGCGCCCCATCATCTCAGGCATTGGCACCCTGACAGCAGGATTGTCTGGCTATGTAGACTCCCTCCTCAGGCCCTACGCTACCAGCACTCCCAGCTACCTTCGAGACACCACTGACTTCCTGAGGAAACTTCAATCCATCGGTGATCTTCCTGATAACACCATCCTGGCTACTATGGATGTAGAAGCCCTCTACACCAACATTCCACACAAAGATGGATTACAAGCCGTCAAGAACACTATCCCCGATAATGTCACGGCTAACCTGGTGGCTGAACTTTGTGACTTTGTCCTTACCCATAACTATTTCACATTTGGGGACAATGTATACCTTCAGATCAGCGGCACTGCTATGGGTACCCGCATGGCCCCACAGTATGCCAACATTTTTATGGCTGATTTAGAACAACGCTTCCTCAGCTCTCGTCCCCTAAAGCCCCTACTCTACTTGCGCTATATTGATGACATCTTCATCATCTGGACCCATGGAAAAGAAGCCCTTGAGGAATTCCACCATGAGTTCAACAATTTCCATCCCACCACCAACCTCAGCCTGGTCCAGTCCACACAAGAGATCCACTTCCTGGACACTACAGTGCTAATAAACAATGGCCACATAAACACCACCCTATACCGGAAACCTACTGACCGCTATTCCTACCTGCATGCCTCCAGCTTTCACCCTGACCACACCACACGATCCATCGTCTACAGCCAAGCTCTGCGATACAACCGCATTTGCTCCAACCCCTCAGACAGAGACAAACACCTACAAGATCTCTGTCAAGCTTTCTTACAACTACAATACCCACCTGCAGAAGTAAAGAAACAGATTGAGAGAGCCAGAAGAGTTCCCAGAAGTTACCTACTACAGGACAGGCCTAACAAAGAAAATAACAGAACGCCACTAGCGGTCACCTTCAGCCCCCAACTAAAACCCCTCCAACGCATTATTAAGGATCTACAACCTATCCTAAAGGATGACCCAACACTCTCACAAGTCTTGGGAGACAGGCCAGTCCTTGCCTACAGACAGCCCCGCAACCTGAAGCAAATACTCACCAACAACCACATACCACACAACAGAACCACTAACCCAGGAACTTATCCTTGCAACAAAGCCCGTTGCCAATTGTGCCCACATATCTATTCAGGGAACACCATCACAGGGCCTAATAACATCAGCCACGCTATCAGAGGCTCGTTCACCTGCACATCCACCAATGTGATATATGCCATCATGTGCCAGCAATGCCCCTCTGCCATTTACACTGGTCAAACTGGACAGTCTCTACGTAAAAGAATAAATGGACACAAATCAGATGTCAAGAATTATAACATTCATAAACCAGTCGGAGAACACTTCAATCTCTCTGGTCACGCAATCACAGACATGAAGGTCGCTATCTTAAAACAAAAAAACTTCAAATCCAGACTCCAGCGAGAAACTGCTGAATTGGAATTCATTTGCAAATTGGATACTATTAATTTAGGCTTAAATAGAGACTGGGAGTGGCTAAGTCATTATGCAAGGTAGCCTGTTTCCTCTTGTTTTTTCCTACCCCCCCCCCCCCCAGATGTTCTGGTTTAACTTGGATTTAAACTTGGAGAGTGGTCAGTTTAGATGAGCTATTACCAGCAGGAGAGTGAGTTTGTGTGTGTATGGGGGTGGGGGGGATGTGAGAAAACCTGGATCTATGCAGGAAATAGCCCGACTTGATTATGTAAAGAGTTGTCACTTTGGATGGGCTAGCACCAGCAGGAGAGTGAATTTGTGTGGGGGGGTGGAGGGTGAGAAAACCTGGATTTGTGCTGGAAATGGCCCACCTGTTGATCACTTTAGATAAGCTATTACCAGCAGGACAGTGGGGTGGGAGGAGGTATTGTTTCATATTCTCTGTGTGTATATAAAGTCTGCTGCAGTTTCCACGGTATACATCTGATGAAGTGAGCTGTAGCTCACGAAAGCTCATGCTCAAATAAATTGGTTAGTCTCTAAGGTGCCACAAGAACTCCTTTTCTTTTTATTTTTACTCAGTATCTTTTCTGACCATTCCTACACAACTTAATGACAGGTTTCAGAGTAGCAGCCGTGTTAGTCTGTATCCGCAAAAAGAAAAAGGAGTACTTGTGGCACCTTATAGACTAACCAATTTATTTGAGCATAAGCTTTCGTGAGCTACAGCTCACTTCGATGTGAAGTGAGCTGTAGCTCACGAAAGCTTATGCTCAAACAAATTGGTTAGTCTCTAAGGTGCCACAAGTATTCCTTTTCTTTTTACACAACTTAAGTTACCCAATTTACATTTCAATCGTTCTGGTAAAATACTCCATCCTTCTAGAAGAAAGACAGTTCAGTCCGCATAGCTCCAGTGATGCACTCTATGCCTTTTATTCTGAACATATACACATATCAACTAAACAGATTGAGTGCAAATGAAGTGTACCATACCCTTTGCAATTAGAGGTAAGCCCTGAGCTACAAAATTTCAACCCAGACTCAAAATTCAAGTGTCCCATTCAAGAGTTCTGGTGTGAAGTGCCACCTCTACTTATCATGTACGTATAAAAACTTGGAACTTCAGATGCAGTTAGGCTGAAGTGAAGCTGCAATGATTTGGGAACAGTTGATATTATGAAGTTACTATGAAAACTGCTGTATTATGAATGCCTGTGTGCGTATGCACCATGAGCTGTCACATCTCTGCCAGATTAAGGACATTGGTGGATGTTAGAACTCAGTGACTGGCTATTGAGGATTAAGCACCCTGGGATAATAGATTAGCTAAGGAAGTTGGCTGAAGTCAGCAGTAGAATCAGTTCTCCCCAACCTTCTCAACCCAGGACTGGCATTTAAAGTTACTAGAGCAAGAGAAAGACATACAGACAAAGCAAAAAGTTTATGAAAAGATTAATGGGGAAAGACCTATAGATAGAGCCCTGCACAGACACAAAATTTGTATCCGCATCCCATCCACAATCTGCAAACATGGTCTGCAGATATCTGCAGATTTGCAGGGCTCTACGAATCATGACACAGGCAGAAGTTTGAGCAGGAGGAAGAAAGGGGACAGACAGGCCAAGGTCAGAGGAAGCCACCTGACCAAGGGGGAGAGGCCCTATGTTTTGGAAGAGAAGAGAACTCAAAGAAGCAGCAGAAGGATCCTGCATCCCACAGAGGACCATGAATCTTGCCCCTGCACTCCCTTCCCCGCAAAAAAACACACAAAACTCTGGAGTGGTAGAGTAGAGCTGGTTGGGAATTTTCTGCTGAAGCTTAGTTTCATCAGCAAATGCCAGTTCAGTAGAGTGAAGTAGTCTGCTGAATCTATTACAAATCCAATAAAACTTCTGAAGCACAGCAGAGTGCCGATCCCTCCTCCCACCCCCAGTGGCATAGAGAGGCCCAGCACCACCGTGCCCTGCTTCTTTCCCTCTCCCTTCAAACTCCTAGGGACAGAGAGGCATAGCACCTCTCTAGCTCCAGTTGGGGATGTTGGCAAGGAATGGCTGGGCTCTCTTGCTTCCTTGCAAACAGGCTGGAAGTCTCTAGTCAGTTTCACAAATAAGCGGTCCGCCCCTCCCGCCCCGAAATCCCTTTCTATGGATATTTTGTTTTAGACATTTCATCCTGCTTCAGAAGCAAGCTCCGAAAAAATATAAACATTTTCACAGAAAGGAATTCCTTTTTTCAGCCACCTCTAGTGGAGAGGAAACTGCGGCAGAGAAATGCATGGAGGGTTGTTTTTTTTTTAAAAGGTTTCAGACTGTGTACGTTAGAATTCTGTGTTATATGCTACACCTATCACATGGCCCCTTGAAGGGGTAAACCCGAAGTCTCATTCCTTTGGTGGAGATTTGGAAGGTGTGTCTAAGCTACTGGAGTACTGTGGGAGGGGGAGCAGGAAGTCAAGGGCAATCCCGGAGGAGGACTCACAGACTTTGAGGACTCTCAGACTTTAAGGTCAGAAGGGACCATTATGATCGTCTAGTCTGACCTCCTGCACAACGCAGGCCACAGAATCTCACCCACCCACTCCTGTAACAAACCCCGACCTATGTCTGAGCTATTGAAGTCCTCAAATCATGATTTAAAGACTTCAAGGTGCAGAGAATCCTCCAGAAAGTAATCTGTGCCCCATTCTGCAGAGGAAGACAAAAAACCGCCAGGGCCTCTGCCAATCTGCCCTGGGAGAAAATTCCTTCCTGACCCCAAATATGGCGATCAGCTAAACCCTGAGCATGTGGGCAAGACTCACCAACCAGACACCCGGGAAAGAATTCTCTGTAGTAACTCAGATCCTACCCCATCTAACATCCCATCGCCCATATTTACCGCTAATAGTAAAAGATCAATTAATTGCCAAAAATTAGGCTATCCCATCATACCATCCTCTCCATAAACTTATCAAGCTTAGTCTTGAAGCCAGATATGTCTTTTGCCTCAACTGCTCCCCTTGGAAGGCTATTCCAGAACTTCACTCCTCTCATGGTTAGAAACCTTCATCTAATTTCAAGTCTAAACTTCCTGATGGCCAGTTTATTATATCCATTTGTTCTTGTGTCCACATTGGTACTGAGCTGAAATAATTCCTCTCCCTCCGTGGTATTTATCCCTCTGATATATTTATAGAGAGCAATTGTATCTCCTCTCAGCCTTCTTTTAGTTAGGCTAAACAAGCCAAGCTCTTTGAGTCTCCTTTTATAAAACAAGTTTTCCATTCCTCAGATCATCTTAGTAGCCCTTCTCTGTACCTGTTCCAGTTTGAATTCATCCTTCTTAAACATGGGAGGCCAGAACTGCACACAATATTCCAGATGAGGTCTCACCAGTGCCTTGTATAATGGTACTAACACCTCCTTATCTCTACTGGAAATACCTCGCCTGATGCAACCCAAATCCACATTAGCTTTTTTGGCGGCTCAGTCATCCTGCGATCAACCAATACTCAGAGGTCCTTTTCCTCCTGTTACTTCCAAGTAATGCGCCCCCAGTTTATAACAAAAATTCTTGTTATTAATCCCTAAATGCATGACCATGCACCTTTTCACAACTAAATTTCATTCTATTACTATTACTCCAGTTTACAAGATCACCCAGATCTTCCTGTATGATATCCCGGTCCCACTCTGTATTGGCAATACCTCTCAGCTTTGTGTCATCTGCAAACTTTATTAGCACATTCCCACTTTTTGTGCTGAGGTCAGTAATAAAAAGATTAAATAAGGTTGGTCCCAAAACTGATCCCTGAGGAACTCCACTAATAACCTCCTTCCAGCCTGACAGTTCACCTTTCAGTATGACCCGTTGTAGTCTCCCCTTTAACCAGTTCCTTATCCACCTTTCAATTTTCATACTGATCCCCATCTTTTCCAATTTAGCTAATAATTCCCCACGTGGAACCATATCAAATGCCTTACTGAATCAAGGTAAATTAGATCCACTGCATTTCCTTTGTCTAAAAAAATCTGTTACCTTCTCAAAGAAGGTGATCAGGTTGGTTTGGCACTATCTACCTTTTGTAAAACCATGTTGTATTTTGTCCCAATTACCATTGACCTCAATGTCCTTAACTACTTTCTCCTTCAAAATTTTTTCCAAGACCAAGTAGCTGTTAAACAGAAAAGGCATTTTAGTTTCTAATATGTAAAAAGTGTGTTTCAGAGAGCGAATCAGAAAATGGCTTAAGGATCTCTTGTCCAGCATAGAGGTGCAAAGACAGCTCAAGAAAATGAGAACATAAGACATTTCAAGATAGTGGTACTGAAAGGTAACACACTGGAAAGCTTACACATCTAGGAGATCCAATACCTGTGGGCAGATCATCAGTTCGTGTAGATCATTGCCATACCTTCACAATGGAGCTATGGAAATTTATACCAGGTGAGAATCTGCACCCGTGATTTCTTTGCAGAGATTAGCTTTCTGCCAGAGGAAGGGAAGAAAATACACAAGTTTTGGTGGATGTAATATATCTACCAAGCATCCACAGAAAGTTATGCCCAAGACTGATCTCTGCAAGGAAGTTGCCAAGAGATGGTGGAAGGGGGACAGTGAAAGAGAAGGGGCAGCCCCATTCCCTTCCCCACAAGGTAGCAAACTTTGGTAGGGAAATGGGGCAGATGATGACACCATAATGTAAGAATCCAGCACTCAACTGTTTTGCTGGTCAAAAAAGAGCAGCAGCTATAGAAAAATATGGTCTAAGATTCCAATGTTTTGACTGATTGCATCAAGAGCGGCATTTAGAGGCGGACGAATGTATACTTCCCACCATGTCAACTTGTATCACTGAGTTTGTGAGGTAGAATACTATCTACTAGTCAACAACTATGGGCATGAAACCATCTGCTTTGAATACTGAACAAACATTTTTCTAGGCCACCTTGAAGTCAAATGGATACGTTTTTGCATTAATGCCCAAAGACTTAACTATGAACCTTCTCAGTTGTTTTACCTTATTTTATTTCTCAGAGCTATGACATTATCTGGGAGAACATTAAAAACATGACGTTTCTGCGTTCCTACATGGTCCACTTAATTGTAATATACCTAGGTTTTTACAGCTAGAGACCATTATCTTAATCTAGTCTGATTTCCTGCATAAACACAAGCCATAGAACTTCAAGTGGTAATGTGAGCATCAAAACCAGAAGCCTGAAGTATTTATGCTGAAAGTCTAACTTTCATAATTTAGATGGCTGTTATGAAGTTTTTTGTACACTTGACTTTCTAGGTGGGATAAATCCTAAGGAAAGATACTGAGAATTTGCAGAACACGCTGCTATTTTCTTGGTGGTATTGAAGGTGTTTTGGATTAAGTTCATATACATCACTATTCTCATGCTTGTTCCAAGTCACATTTAACACAAAACTATGTTTTAGGTATCCAAATTTTAGTTACATTCTGTACAGCGGAGAGTTACGTCCGATAGGTCCTTCTAGCAGTAGTGTATGAAGTTTCCACTGCGGTGCACAGAGAATAGCGTATATTACCTTCTTTGAAGATCAGAAGTTACTCATTGCTACCTGTGTAACAATAAATTCAAACATGTCTATGAAGTACATTCAAGAAATAAATTGCTAGTTTAACTGGAAATCAGATTTGATCAAGTAGGATCCAGACTGGCATACAACAAATGCTAAATATATGTAAATGCTGAAGTCAGCAATGAATCCAGCAAACAGCTAAGAAATGTGAGAAGTGTCCTACTGCTTGTGATGGTTCTCTTATAGAAAAGTATACTTGGAACCTATCTATGTCAGGCAAAAAGGTATTTCAATCAAACAGTTGCACGAGTGTTGCCAATACAAGACATTCAAATACTGTGCTTCCATTATCCACCATTTCAGATATTTCAAAATAATTGTCTGTTGATTTTTTCGTGACACTTGAGACTGTCTTTATTTCAGGTCAAGCCAAGATGATTTAGTCCTAGACAATTTTTTCCCCAGTGCAGGTGGAAAATAAAACATTTGGCTGCACTTTTTTTTAAAACCATTTTTAAGTATCCCACAATACAATGGTGTTTTTTTTTTGTTTTGGGGGGAGTTTTTTTTTTTGGGGGGGTGGAGGGGGAGAGGGAAATCAAGCACTCTGTATCTTCCATCATTCAGCCCTGGGGAAAACTAGGTAAAATATCTAGTATTCTGTAATTGGTATTCTAAGGGGAAGTTTCCCTGGGGTAACAGGAAAACTCTTAGCAGTAAATAATACCCAACACCTGTAGTAAGCAACTAGGGTGTACTCCTCACTGTCAACAGCCACTACTTTGAGTCAGGCAAGTTTGTGCTAGTTACACATGCCTCAATTCCTTCTATGACTGCTCCAGCAAAAGCCTATAAGGCTGTCACCTGCCCAAAGGCTGATCGGCGGACCCCACTCAGGATCTGTAGCAATAAAGTACAATTGCATACGGGGTGGGCAATAATTTTTGCAGGGGGGCCACGCTATGAATTTTGGTAAGTCATCACGGGCCACACATTTCTACTATATTAACGGAGGGGGTGTGGGGTCTGGGAGGAAGTTTGGGTGCAGGAGGGAGCTCCAAGCTGGTGCAGTGTGTTGGGGTGCATGAGAGGGTGAGGAGTTTGGGCTCTGGGAGGGAGTTTGATGCAGAAGGGAGCTCCAGGCTGGGGCAGGGGATTGGGGTGCAGGAGGGGGCAGAGGAGGCTGGACAGAAATGTTAGATGCGCCAGACCCAGCCCACGGGCCGTATTTTGACCACCCCTGAATCAGATCAAGGTGTCACAGATCCACTGCTCATTGGGCACCCAAGATTGAACACAATGCTAGGTAGCTTCAGGAGAAGATCAAAAGGCTAAGATTCAGTACAGTAGGTCTTGCACAACAATAGTTTCTCTAGGGTCATACAAAGCACCTGTAAGGAGCAGGATTATCCTGGTACATAAGCCTTCCAGTGAAAAGGCTCAGATTGTCCACCTTTGCCAGAAGAGCATAGAGAGTACCAGAAAGCAGGCGTTAACTGCTGACTTATTGGTAGAAGAGGGAGTTTCCACACAAGGTACACTACTGTGCTTTCCAACTGTGTTAAGCTTTTGCTCTTGCATATAGTGGTATATGTGGGAAATATTTATTCTGAGCCCAGTGGCTAGCATTCATAGACATTGCCATTTTGGTTTTTGGGCTAGAAATAGCACCAGTGAAAGCAAAAGTTCCCTCACAGGGCAGGAGGAAATATAGTTTAGGCTAATGACAAACCCCCTCAATACTAAACTTGCTTACTCTGCAATCATATTCCCACTTCTGCTCCTACCATTGACACCATGAAGTATTAAATGGCTACTTATGAGATTGGAAGTTTCTGAACTACTCCACTTCATTTGTTTCCTCTTACTGCAGGTAGGTCTAAGGGATAAGTGAGTTCTACCAAGTTAAAGTAGTTTCAAGGCATTGTTGCACACCAGATTTTTACTTTTATTATATACCAAGCCCCTCTGCCCCCAAAAACTGTGTTAAAAGAACATTAAGGCTGAGAAGTTAGACACTCAATAGTTAAGAAGCTCAAGAACTAAGGCTGCCATTGCAACATTAATTCAGCTGCCAGGTGCATATGCATTATGATAGTTTTCCTATGTGACATCAGGCAAATATGTTTGGCAGAATAAAGAATGAAACAGCTTTTCTGGGTCCTAAAGCAATGCCTTGAACATTGCCTCTTATCTGTTCTTGTAACTCTGCCTAAATCACAGTCCATCCTGTGCAGTGAATGAGGCAGGAGTCCTGTAGAACAAATAGTTATGTTACTAGGCAATTAGAGACTATCCTACTGAATATACACAAGGAGGCCAAATTAAGGTTGCACAGGTAACCAAATTCTGGCATTTCTTAACTTCAGAGGGCTTGACTTAGCAAGCAGAACAGTCTTTTAAACAGCTTTATGTATGTCATTTCCAATGAAGAACCCAAAAAAAATCATCATGTGGAAATGTATTAACCTCCACATTGAATAAAATAATAAAAAAAAACTTGGTAGCAGTAGACTGTTACATCTGTGGACAAGACACTAGAGGCGAGGTATGGCTGAAGTGACACAGTGCTACTATCTTAAATTATCAGTTACACTGCAGAGGAACATTGGGAATCATGAATTGTGTTATTGGCTTAGGAGGGGAATGTTGCCTAATGATTACAGACAGCAAAACAGACATGTAGATTTGACACATTCAGCCTGAAAAGGCACTGAGACTTGGGTTGCCCATATTAGAGATGGGATTCTAGTTGCAGCTCACAAAAACAGGGTAATGGTGCCGATTTACTATAGACCAATAAATTAGACAAGGAAATAGGATGAGCAGCTCCTTAAACACCCTCTGTACTGTGTAGGAAAAATACCCTGCATTATCATGGGGGATTTCAATCCAGGGAGGATAAAATTAGAGTTAAAGGATTTCTTAAACTACACACATTTCTCTCTCTAAAAACAGAACTCTTTAAAATTAAATTTGCAATTATAAGAAGTTTAGGCCTTGATATAGGTTGTTATAATCTATTAAAATTTAAATAGATAAAAACATGATGTAATGAGTCCATGAGTCCTCAAATTTTGATAAGCCCATGGATCTGCTTTTTTTAGTTATACAAAGAATTTGGGGGGGGGGGGATATGTTTGTGATGTCAACTCAAGCATTAATACAATTTTATGTACTACATTATCGATAGTGTGTTCAGTCTTTACAATTTAGCAAACGCTGGTACTGTATTTTCTTTTTCCAGATGCAAGTACCTACAGTTTCTGTTGTGCACAAAGGCTTTTTTGCCTTACTTTTGGTTTCAGTTTAGTTAGCAGAAGCAGAGAGAATATTTTCTTCACTTGGACTATTTCATTCAAAATTGAGAAACCAATATGGAATGAAAGCAGGAAAGCTTGTTTTCCCTGTCAAATCTATGACTAAAAACCATTTGGAAAGGGATGAGATCTAATTCTAATAAAGTTGAAAAAAAGAAGCCAGATTGACAGAGGTATTTAGATGGAGATAGGTACCTAGACAGATTTCCAAAAACACTTTGGATTGTTTCTGGTCACTGTGGGCCAGATTTTCAAAGGTAGACAGATTCCTAGAGGGATTTTCAAAAGCACTTTGATTATGCGCTAAGCTCCCATTGATTTCAAAGGGCTTTTGAAAATCCCTCTAGGCCAGGAGTGGGCAAACTTTGTATATCTGGGTATGGAAATTGTATGGCAGGCCATGAATGCTCACAAAATAGGGTTGGGGTGCCTGGGGAGGTGGGGAGCGTGAGGGCTCTGGCTGGGGGTGTGAGCTCCAGGGTGGGGTCAAAAATGAGGAGTTCAGAGTGTGGGAGGGGGCTCCAGGCTGGGGCAGGAGGTGAGGGGTGAGGGCTGGGAGTATGGGCTCTGGGAATGAGGGTGCTCTGGGCTGGAACCGAGGGGTTCAGAGGCCGGGAGGGGGATCAAGGCTGGGGGAGGGGGTTGGGGCACGGAGGGGGATGAGGGCTCCAGCTGGAGGTGCAGGCTCTGGGGTGGTGCTGGGGATGTGGGGATGAACAGTTTGCGATACAGGAGGGTACTCCAGGCTGGGACCGAGGGGTTGAGAGGGTGGGAGGGGTGTCAGGGGGTTGGTGCGTGGGGGGGTGGCTCAGGGGTACAGGTTCTGGGTGTCGCTTACCTCAAGCTGCTCCCAGAAGCAGCAGCAGCATGTCCCCCTCTGGCTCCTATGCGGAGGAGTGGCCAGACAGCCCTACTGCGCACTGCCCCGTCCATGGGCACCCCCTCTGCAGCTCCCATTGCCCATGGTTCCTGGCCAATGGGAGCTGTGGGGCAGCACTTGGAGCAGGGCAACATGCGGAGCAGAGCCCCCTGCCTGCCCCATGCGTAGGAGCCGGAGAGGGGACATGCCGCTGCTTCTGAGCACGTTGCGGTCCTTGACCCTGCTCCCTGGCTGGAGTTTCTGGAGCAGGGCAAGCCATAGACCCCACTCCCCAGCTAGAGCTTGAGGGCTCGATTCAAGTGGCTCGTGGGCCGGATGCGGCCCATGGCCCGTAGTTTGCCCTCTCCTGCTCTTGACACCTGTCTACCTTTGAAATCTGGCCCATAGTGATCAGAAGCAATCCATCAATTCACTAACTATTTAATATTTCCTTTGTTTAATAAATCAGTTTTAAGTGCAAAACATGTTTTGCTAAATTTTTCTTATGTATCCAGCATATTTAAGGTAGTTTTATTTCACTAATGAAAAGTTCACTAAAGCAAGTTTTTAAAATGCTATTGCTGTGTATTTTTAATTGAGTTTTTCCAGACAAATGTAACTGGACATAAATCAAAAGTAAAAACTAATCAAGTCAAGAAATGCGTCAGTCACCATTTTCTAACCCAAATGTAAAAAAATCAAGCATCTGAAGTGTATGTTAAGACAACTGCTTAAACAAATGTATATAGATACAGTGTACCTTCCCTTCTAGAAAGAAGCACTACAAATGTTGTGTAAAGGCTAAATTTCTTTGCAAACGTTGATACCAACCACTGAGAATTAAGCCTTTAGGAAGGTAACTAAAAAGCCCAAATGCAAAGCAAGATTACTTTTTAAATTATTCAAATCAAGGTTTCCTTCCTGCTGATTTAAATCAAGATTAACAATGGTGAATTTAAGTAGCTGATTAAGATCAATCCACCCTATTTCAATCTAACGGTCATACACTAGAGGTCTCATGTTATGATGTGTAAAACAACATTGGAGTTCCTTAGATTTATACATGAAAGCTTTTTAAAAAACAAAATTACTTCAAGCGGATTGCAATTCTATACTAGACCATATTATGATGGAAAGATTAAACTACCAAATTAAATTGATGGCTGCCTAGGTTCAAGAGATCAAACTAATTTCATTTGCTATGTCAAATAGAAATATATATTTGGTGTTTTAAAAAAATGCATGTTTCCAAAGCTGAAAATACATGAGCAAAACCAAATGGGAGGACATATTTAAACATAAGATTGTAAATAACTTTGAATTGTTTAAACATGCTCTATTACATTCAAAAAAATGAAAGAAGGCTTCGTTCATTAAAATCCAAGGGGAAATGAAGGCATCAATTAAAAAAAATCAATACACAGCAAGTGAAGCAACAGACACTGTAGACAATTGATAAGGGAAGCTGAAGGTTACCACTAAAAAATTCAGTGGTCAGTAGAATTAAGCATAGTAAGAAGGAATTCTTTAAATATGTCAGGAACAAACAAAATCCTAGCAATTGAATAGGTTTGACGTGAGACATGGATGTTGAAGTTATTACTGATGAAGCAGAAGAATTAAATACTTCTGTTCTGTATTCAAAAAAGCAGGATGATGTATTCATATCTCACAGTGCTAATGAAATACTTTATTCCATCAGTAACTAGGGAAGATGTTAAACAGCACTATTAAACATTTTTAAATCTGCAAGACTGATAACTCATACCCAAGATTATTAAAAGAAGTGGCTGAGGAGCTGTTTGAACTCTCTCATCTATTAATGTTGATTTTTAGAAATTTTTGGAACACTGGGGAAGTACCAGAAGACTGAAAAAAGGTAATATCAGAGAGAGTTAACAGGATGATCTTGGTAACTACAAGCCAAGTACCCTAAAAATGAACTTGGACAAAATCATGTAAAGACTGATATGGGATGTAAATCAGTAAAGAATTAGAAGATGGTAGCATAATTAATGTTTTTATGGAAAATACAGCTAAAACAAACCTGGATTTTTTTAGGACATCACAAATCTGATTGCGAAAGTATCTGTGTTAATATAATTAGATTTCTGTAAGGCATTAGAATTAGTCCCTCATGACTTTCTGATAAAAAAATTAGTATTATACAAAGTCAATGTTGCCCACAGTAAATTAAGAGCAAATTGATGAAAGATCACAAAAAGTAACCGTAAATGGGGAATCTTCAACCAATAAAGTGTTTCTGTTGGGGTCCCACAAGTATCTGTTCTCAGCCCAATGCTATTCAGTAACTATCAGTGACCTAGAGGAATTATAAAATCATGCCTAGCAAAACCTGCAGATCACTTAAAGTGGAGGAGTGTCCAATCATGATGGGACACGTCAGTTATACAGATGAAACTGGACCACTTCATAAAATGGGTTTTTAATACAGCCAAATCAAGCTCACACACCTAGGAACAAAAAGAACGTATGTCACACTTACAAGATGGTAGACTATCCTGGAAAGCAGTAACTCCAAAAAGGACTTTGGGGTCACAGTAGATAACCAACTGAATATCAGCTTCCAGTACAATGCCAGAACTAAGAGGGTAAACAGGAAGTGTATTACCTTTGTATATGGTTACTAGTGAGACCACTACGGAAATGGTGTGGCCAATTCTGGAGTCCACACTTCAAAAAGAATCTACGGAAATCTGCAAGGATTCAGAAAAGAGCTACAAGAACAATCTGAGGACTAAAACACATACCTTATAATGAGTGACTCAAAAAACTTATGCCCAAATAAATTTGTTAGTCTCTAAGGTGCCACAAGGACTCCTCGTTATTTTTGCTGATACAGACTAACCCGGCTACCACTCTGAAACCTGTCAAGAAGATCAGTCTACTTAGAAAGAAAAGTTAAGAGGAGACTATCAGTCTACAAGTACCTACATGGGGAAGAGACTTCTGCTAAAACATTCTTTAATCTAGTATGAAAAAAGAGACATAACCAGAGCCAAAGGTTGAAAGCTGAATCTAGACAAATTCAGACTAGAAATAAAGGTGCAAATTTTAAACAGTTAAAGTAATTAGCCATTGGAACAACCCATCTTGGGAAGTGGTGGATCCTCCATCACTTGAAGTCTTTGAATAAAGACTGAATGTCATTCTAAAAGAAATGCTATAGTTCAAACAACTTAAGGGCTTGATGCAGAAATTATTGGATGAGGTTCCTTGGGCTGCGTTATAGAGGGTCAGACAAGATGATCTGGCAGTAAGAATCCATTAAAATATTCCTTGAGATGCAGTTACTGTGAGTGATACGGAGTGGAGGAAAACACACAAAAAAGAGAACGATGGAAGTCAAGGAGAAAGCAGTAGATGCTTATTAGGCGGCTGGACATGGAAGCTAGTCCCAGCTTATGAAATCAATGGAGAAATAAAAACTTGAGACATATAGCAAGGCACAGAAGCCTAGCATTGCCTTCTAACAGCTTGAGACAAGAATGTTTTAGCCCACTAAGATATGCCCTTCACACTCCTCTCCAGATGTCCTCCTAACCCACCAGCCCTGAACTGAGTTCAGGTGTACTAGGTAGCTCTCCATAACTAGAGCACATACTGTACAAATTTGATCACTTTCTCCCAAATATTCTTCTTGTTCATCCAAGCAGCCTATTCAGAGCCTTAGGGATCTATGCCAGAAAACAGGCATTTTGGCAGGAACAGCAAATGGAAGGACTTCCCACGTTAAACAAAATCTTATACTGTACAGCTCACCGCAGTTAAGTACCAAGGAGTCAATCCCTCTTGGTTTGGTATGCATTGTCCTCATAAAGGGCCTGCAAATTGGCAGCATATTTCTACTATCAATGTACCACTTCTTCCACAAACTGAAGGTGATTAGTGTTCACATGAAAATTAAGATCAGTCATCTTTAGAGACAGTGTATTGTATCCATCCTTGTTTGCACATCAGAAACCATTCAAACAAACAAAAACACTTACACTAAAGTAGTTTGACTGTACTAATAAAAACCAAAGTGAACTTAAACTAAGAAGAGTGCAGTTATGGTCAGAACAGTGAATACATACATAGTCCCTTTTATTAATCAGATCTGTTCCCAGTAGGTATTAAAATCAAAACTGCTTACTACTTTGGTGACAAGGGTGTTTTTACTATGTTATAACCATGTTAACCTTGAACTATTTGTGAAAGAACAAGCTGGATTCTTTCCTGACTCAGATTGCTTCATTAGGTGATTTGTTAAGTTCCAGAACTCATTACTGATGACTAGGGCTCGGTGTCTGTCACGGAAGTCGTGGAAAGTCATGGATTCCCCGACTTTCCACAAGCTCCATGACTTCTGAAGCCGACCCTGGAGACCGCTTGAGCAGTGGTCCTGGGGACGGCGGGAGCAGCCACAGCTCAGCGGCCCCCAGCAGCACTCCCAGCAGCAGCCAGAGCAACTGTTGCTCAGCCCCATTCCCCCCCACACTCCCCAGATCAGCAGACCCCTCAGGCACACCCCCAAGTAGAGATCCCCCTCTGGAGGCTCCCCAGATAAGATTTAGTCAGGGGTATTTATAGTACAAGTCATGGACAGGTCATGGGGCCGTGAATTTCCGTTTATTGTCCGTGATGTCTCCATGAATTTTAATAAAAATACTCATGACTAAATCGTAGCATACTAATAATAGACAAGCTAGAAAGAACCCAATTTGACTTGCAGATTTCACACTAAAGGCAACTAAACAGGACCATATATATATTACAAACCAAATGAAATTTGATCAAGAATCACAGACCCTAATGCCAGTTTCACAATAATTTTTCAGAAACTAAATGTACTTTAAGTTATAAAGCTCGCTTCTAAACCAAAGGCAGTAAAGGGATAGTATGAGTTGTGTTTAGTCTTCCAGATAGACTTTAAACAAATTCCACCTAACAAGATGAAATATTCGCTACCTTTTATGATTTAAGCAAACTTAATACTTGCTCTAATAAAGGTAACTTAATTACAATTTCTTACAACTTAATTACAACTGTTTATACAGGCTGCATCTACCTACACACTTGAAGTTTTATAGTTTTCATGACTTTCATTAACAGGATCCAGATATCAGAGATGAAATCCAAATTTAAAGGAAACTAGAAGTCAGACTGAAATAACCAGCAACTATACAGAGGTCCTGAAAATTCTTATTTCTGGTCCATTCAATTTCCACAATCAAGTGACAAGAGTCAACCTTCTGGTTTAAGATAGCCAGTTTGGCAAAATGACTCACGAAAGTTCAGAAGCTGAAACAGAGATGATTGATTGATACTGATGAAATCCTCATTATGAAAAAAAAACAGAATGGTACATCCCTATGTTCACTTTGTCTGCAACCAATAAGTCAAGTTTACATCTCATGTTCCATCAGTAATCCAAGCAATTTTAAACAGCAAGAGGAAGCTACATTCCCCTCATTGTCACTGGAAGGACTGGGTTGGCTCATAATAATGAGAAAAAAAACTAATCCTGATGAAAATAACTTTGCTCAACCACCTTGGTAACAAAGCTAATGCAAAAAAATCAAACTCCTATAAAGAATTTGTGAAGTAACTAAACTGTCATGAGAAAAAGCAATTCAAGACACAAGGGTAGATTTTTTTTTTTTTTTTTTTTTTAAGTTTAGTGCCAAACCATGCTAGACAATTCCAATTAACAGGCACAGAAGGGTTATTCTTACAATTTCAAGTAGCACAAAGTCTTAAAAAAAGCTTTATAATTTAACGTAGGATTTTTAAAATTTGTTTTGAGAGCAATCGTGAAGCAGGTCTAATCTCAGTTACAATGATATAACCCAAAGACACAGTTTTGGTAAAAAAAAAAAAAAAAACAAAGAATATTAACAATGGATTCTATAATATTTCATTACATGCCCTTACACACAGTCCCAAAAGTTTTGTGTCCTCTAAAACACAGAACTTCCATGGGGAAACTTTTCTTTTGTCTCCAGTAAAACTAAAACCAGAACAGGATGAAGAACTGAAGCATAGTTTAAGTCAAAGAGCAAGTAATCAGGGATACCAAATTTAGTAGCAACATGTGGTAATGTTACCTCTGGTAGCTTTTTTACTTACCTCCACCAGCTGATTCTTGCTCTTCCCCTTCGGGAAACATAGCTTGGCTTGGTAAGCTATTCCTAGAACGAGTGACTGACTCTAAATGTGAAGCCCTTCCCAATAGAGATAGCTCATCTAGCACCTCTCCCTCTTTGGCTTCCAAATCTGATTTTGAAGTGGTTAATTGTTTTATGTTACCTGGTGCCATTAAGCTATTTGGGTTATTTAAACAGGCTACAGTACCACTGTCCAGACTTAATACTCTGGCACGACTCTTCACACTGTTAGTGCTAGAAGTTCGACGTGTTGAACGTTTTTTGCTAATTCCTTCAGAGCCTAAATGGGCTTTATGGGTGTTCAATTCTGTGCCTCCTCTTTCTTTAACGTATTTGGTCTTTAGAGCATTGTACTTGCCCTCAGGAGACTGGCATGAATGGGAAGTGGTGCTGGAAGAGCTATCACTGCTGAACTGGTGGGCTGACTGCATGCTTGAGGTCCTGCTCAAGTCACTCTGATCACTGGAGTCCTCGTCATGACAAAACACAGCGCTTTGGGGTTTGGTTCCAGACACGCCTCGAAAGGAAACATATTCCCTATGCCGGCTTGAGTCAAAACTACTAGCCCGTTTTTTTCCTGTCCGTCTCCTGCTCGATTTATGAACAGAAGCTGTCCGGTGGAGTAAGTTAGAGGATTTAGGTCTTACGTCTCCTTCCTTTTGTTTACCACCTGTTTCTTTACAAGTTCTTGAATCAACTAAGGCAGCCAATTTCTCACTCTGATCATCTCTTGTTTCAGCAGCCTTCCCAGGTGGCCTGTCTATTTGTGTAGTTAGTTCATTGGCATGTGGGTTCTTATTGGCTTCTTCTGAAGCAGAGGCACTAAGACCCCTTTGACTGTGTATCTCATCGGATGTGTTAGAATCCTTTGCTTCTTGAACACCACTATTAGTGCTCATTTCTACAGCAGTCCTTTCACTACTAGACCTTTTATCCGTAGCAGAGCTACTGTCATCCTCCGAGTCAGTACAGCAGTCCTTTTTCTTGCTGTTCTCTCTCTCTTCTCTAGGAGACTCCTCATGCTCTGACAACACATTTTCTACATGAGTTGAACTGGTCTGCTCACTTTTGTAGCTACTGATGGTACTGTTAGTGTCACGATCAATTCCACTGCAATAGCTTTCTGTTGAACCACTACTCCTACCACTCAGGCTTCTCAGACTGTCCACGCTTTTGTCTGCTTTCAAAGATTTGCTCTTCCCACTCTTGGCCAGCTGTTGGGGGCTACTACTTTTCAGGATGTCATCTAACTGAAAGACTCCTGAAATACAAGAGTTCTCAGCTAAGGAGTCTTTGGATCCACAATGGGGTTTGGAAGCTTCTAACTCACTGACTGGATCTAGTCCTCGTCTTTGTTGATAGAGAGGGAAGTCATTTAGAGAAGCATCTGGAAAAGCAACAGCAGAGCTAGAGGTCCTTGGCACACCTCGTGGTCTGTGATCTTTTCTATAGGAGTGGGAATGCAAAGGTACAAGAGAAGCCACTTCAGTGTCACATGCACTAGATAGAGACTGATCCACATGGTGGTTGTTAGGGAGGCACACTTTATCACTGTTGTCCCTTGGCAAATCCTGTCCAGAGGATAATGAAGGCTGGATGGAGACAAAGGAGTCATTGGAGATCAGATGAAGAATCTTCTGATCAGCTGCCAAATCTGCGTAAGTGTACATTTGAAAATATTAAAGTCAGCAAGACATACAGCTTTGCTTTTCTACTACCAGGTTACAAAAGAAACAGTTCAGTAAAAAGTTAGTTAGTTTCTATGACAGTAATAAATAAGTTTTACAGGTCCAGTTAGCTAGACTGCAACATTTCAGGTTCTGGGAGACTTGCTGAGCAGTAAGTTCGTAGACAATGCCAGCAAAAATATAAATATCGCTGCAGCACTTGTGAGAGTGTTAAACATGGGCTACATTACCAAACACTAAGAAGTAACATAGGACTGTGTCAAGAAAGAGCACAGTTGTACATCATTTGTACTGAGATTTATACATCTTCAGTACTTCAACAGAACAGCATTATTAAACATTATGTCCCATCACACCTTATTATTGAAGGTCAAAAAAGCGATTCCTCTTCGTTAGTGATCTTTGTCACATATTTAATGTTCTTTGATGCAGTATGTGCATCTAGTCCCTTTTTCTGTAAAAAAGGATCAGATCTGCTCCTTTGTAGGAAAATACAGTAAATGTGACTACATTCACAATCTTATATAAATTAAAAAAAGTGATCAGAACAGTCACTGCAATAAGACCCCATGACTGAAGTGACTTAAGTAGATCCAAAAGATATACAGAAAAACCCATCGAGTGCAATAGTTTCCTACCATAGACTATAAAATGCTATTAACAAATCTGCATGCACTGGCAGCGAACAGCTGGATCACACTCCACCTGAAGGGAAAGTTATTAGAATTCTTCTAAACTGCAGTGTTGACTCCCAGATTTAGGTAAACAAGTAGTTACTACTTATTCAGAATTGAACTGCAGCTCTACTCTGGAAAATGGTGACGTCAAAAGTGTATCAACAACTGTAGTATCACATGCACTAAAATTACAATTATTTACATTATATTTACAGAAAGATTTTGCCTTCTGCCTGCCTTGCAGAAAGCATCAAGAGTGAAGCTCTTTTTCTTCTTGTGCATTACCACCAATATAGAAGGCCTGGAGGCCAAATTAGGCCAACACAGTTACCACTCCTCATTGTTTACAGTGGGTTCCTACAAGTGTAACTAACTGATTGGAACTTAATACACAGTAGATCTGACTATGCACAAGAAGGAGCGGAATCCAGATGACTCTTAGCTAGCACTGCTAAGCTGGAGTAGAAAGCCTGAAACTTACTTGTCAGTGAGGCAAATAGTCGTGACTCTGAATACACAGGGAACCTAGCTACTGGGTAAGATGGTGCAATTTATACTTAGCCATTACTTAGGTGCACTCCTCTGAAATATGACGAAGAGAAGTCATCATGAAAAAAATTCTCTACGCTGCAAATTTATATTAAGCTTCACATCTAACAAGATTTTTTCATGGAGTTATAAACCCATGAAAACAGGTTTAAAAATAAAACTACTGACAACCACAGAATATAAATTAACATGCAATGAAAGGATACATGATCACACATTTTCAGGCATCACAGTAATAGTTCCTCACACATACTGCTGCAACATGCAGTTTCTGATCCTGCAAGCATTTTGCTGTAAATATGCCATCAAATACAAAAACCCACTCCAAAAATCTTACTAACCTTTTGTAATTTGTACCCAACTACACCAGCGTCATGCCTTTTAGAGGGTTTTCAGTGGCAAGGGGCCAGAATGTACAGCATACATCCAATACCTTTTGGACAATGCCAAAAAATTGAGCATGCATCCAAAGGGTGAACTTCAGAGGATGCACACTGTATATCCCAAGGGCTTACTGTAATTAAGAAAAGAAGAAACTCCAAGACACCATGTTTTTGGTTCCAGCTAAATAATAAATGAGTTATCCACATTCTTTCCAGCAGTATCAATAGTGACACAACATGAGCTTCATGTAACAGACCCTGACATTTAACTGAAGTGTTAGGTTTTTTTGTATGACCAACAATGAGGTTTTGAGTTGTTCTAAACTAACTTTTATTAAAGTGACATTAGGCGAACTGAATAGCCCCAGTGAAGTGCATATCGATATAGAAGTTTTATGGCAATCATGGACCATAATGCCAGATTAAAGCACAATAAACCAGAAGTCTCACCTTGTTCTTCACTCCCTTCTTTACAAAGACTACAACTCCGGCCAAGACTTAAACTGATATCATCAGAAGTCTTCGCAGTGTCCGTATCTCCTGTATATTGTAAAAAGCATATTAGTGCTCAAAATATTAACTTTTAAATCTATTGAGGATACACTTTAAAAAAAAATATTTCTCTTACAAGTAAGACGCTAAACATAACAAGATTCAAAATTTGCACTAAGACCTCAGCTTAGTCACTTTGCTTGAAAATGTTTTAACTACCATAATTAAGTAACATAAGATTACTGTAATAGAAAGGAATTGAAGAAAAGTGTCTACTTTATCAGTTAGTTTTACTTTGTATATAAGCAGGTTCTCCTTTTCATTGTGTGGGTCTTCAATATAGCAAGTGGGAAGGGAAAAGATATTCTTACAGAGAGAAAAAGGAAAATGCAAGCCTGATGAAAATTTAGTTTTGCTCAGAGGTGAATAGCTGAAGCGACTTTTTTAAATTTTTTTACTAGATTTTAAATTTACAATATCCCTTAAAATAAGCTTGACATGCAACTTCACAAAACAGCAATCATGTCAATTCTCTAATAGAAGACGGAGCATATGAGGAGTTTGCCAGGTAATGCAGTAAGCTAGGTTAATCATGCTAGCTTGACTGTATTTTGCAGACAGTAAGTTATTTGTTTTTAACAGTTGTTTTTTTTTTAAATAAACCTGTAATAAGAAATGTTGCCTATTTTTGAAAGCAACATTCTGATTAATGAAGACTAGCAGAAACAAAATGCTATGACTTTCCTTGAGCCTTGTTTACATTAGGGTTTTTAGCCACTGGAATGAAGCATACACACAACACACTGGTATAAACTGTGACTTACACTGCTGCAGCTTCCCCAGTTTGAAGCCATGTTAATCTGCACTGGTACAAGACAGTTTACACTTTTTTTTTTTTTAAACACAAATAAATTGGTCAGTCTCTAAGGTGCCACTAGTACTCCTTTTCTTTTTGCGAATACAGACTAACACGGCTGCTACTCTGAAACCAGTTTACACCAGTGTACAGCTTCTCTATCAGAATTTTGCACAAATACAGCCACACTAGTGGCTAAAAACTATGGAAGGGTGAACAGAACCATGAAGAAGATAAAAATGTACATAGATTGACTAGCAAGGCAGGGAAGAAAACCAGTTATTTCCTTATTTACATTAAAAAGTTGCACATTTAAGGAGGCCACCTTCCATTTTGCCTGTTACAAATAATCTTTTCCACTAAAATGCATTTTAAAATAGTTATTCTGGACAATACTTCTTCTCTCCTTATTTGTTGGATCCTTAGCATCCAGTAATATCACATTAAAGTATTGGTCCACCGGCTGCAATGGCTGCAGGGGAAGTAATAAATGAGTACTTAAAAGGATAGGGAGCGAGAGAGAGGAGAAAAAAGTCAGGTAAGCACCTTTCTGGGACATGTATAAGTATAGATACCTTTCAGGAAGTGAGACAACATGGATTTCTATGCTTTCCTTTCCCAGTGAAGTTTTAAAAAGTTTCTCTGCACTTGTAATTACAACGCCCAAAGAATTAAGAATTTGTCCAGTCAGCACGCAGTGTACTCACTCACCCCTATAACAATGGCAGGCTGAAAGATAAAGATGGTGGAAAGGATTTGGAAACATCACATCGACACCGACTTGAAATGCTCCTGCAAAGCAATATTAAGGATAGGCAGAATCTTACCTTTGATGGTTGCTGTTGTTCCAAGACGAGATAATCCTGATCCAATCTGGAAACAGGGCATATTAAAAAAAGGAAGAAAAGAAGAGTAAGCCTTTTCCAAGTTACATGGCACCTGCTGTTTCATAGCGTGGCAATGTGTGTACATTATTTACCTATACACATAAGGGAGATTTTAGGTGCCATAAATTGGGCACCTAACAATCCTTTGTGTCTTCACAACTGTCTGTGAATGATAAGCCATCTCATCTATTAAAGAGTTAACACTAAGGCTCTACCTAATTTGCAATATTATGGATCCCACAATATTAGGCTTCATTGCAATTTTAAGCTTACTTTGCACAGTCCACAATTTTGCATATATTTTGAGGTTTGCAACACACACTTTTTCTCCATTCATACAGTAGAACCCCATTTATATGAGCTGATAGGGGCTGGGGCTCCTGATGTCAACCCCAGGCATTAATGACAGTAAAATAGTTCAAGCAAAATGTCTGGTTATCAAAAAAAATATTCATAACAATACTTGAGTGTTTATATTGCTCCAGCAAATTTTTTTTAAAACAAATAGGTCTTCTCTGGCTTTTTCAAATTACCGCAATTAATAAAGGTCCATTACTACTTTTTCCATGATTTTCCATTTCTTGTCTGCAACTCAGCTGCAATTACTTGACAATCATTCCACAATTCAAGTAGGGCCTTAGTTATTACCAAGTGGCATTCTTTTCTTTATAGCAATTGGAAGTAGAGACTTCAGTCTTTTTAAATATGCAGACTTTAACCTGACAGCTTCCCTTTAAATTATCCAATATTGAAATAAACCACAACAACATTGTTGCCAGGCTGACAAGCGCCAGGCTATAGGTGCCTATAGAGATGAAGCCTATAATGGTCCAAGAAAAAAAAATTGATATTGAAATATTTGTCCCTATTTCCTTTAACCTGTTTAAAATAATAATCAGAGACATACTGGTGATGAGGATCCAGCTATGCAATACTGAGAGTCTATATTGTCCGAGTTATACAAGACAGCTTTGGACAATTGGTGATCATGACTACACTATTAAAGCATAAATCTCTCTGACAAGCTGCATGGCTATAACTGATTGTATAGATGAAATCTTAATAAGTTATGCTGAAATCCCAAAAGCATATCCAGTATCAGAACACAACTCATTTACTCAATCAGCTTTGTTCCTGGCAACTACTTCTGCAGCATACAATTAATAATAAATCTGAAAAGTATTACTATAGTGCCTAAGAAATCAAATCACAGACCAGGATCCCATTGTGCTAGGTGCTGTACAAAACAGAACAGAGTCCCTGTCCCAGAGAGATTACTATTTAAGCATTTTTTTAAATTTTTTTTATTTTTTTAAAGATGGAGGATACACATTAATTCTAGCTTTGTGCTCTGGACGGTACAGTAACAATAGCACGCGTTTATGCAGCTGTGAGAAAAATTAAGAACCCAGATTCATAAACTATTCAATTTTTATGCATGAAGGGCTTCAGTACTCCTAAAGTGATGAAACCCTTTGAAAACACAGAGCTGACCCTCTTGGTTGGTTTTGCTGCTACACTCCCAAGCCACTTCCCAGGTTCCTCATCCACCACTGCCACAGAATCCTTCAAAAACAGACCAGCGGCAACGAATACCTCCTACTGTGTTCTGATCATGTGAAGTTATTTTAGCCTGCAGATTAGCAGGCTCTCTTTTTGCTGTTGCCCCCACTCGCTCAGGTGGTTATCCCACTCTCCACCACATTACACCCTTTCCCTTTATGAAAAGGATTTAAGAACAAAGTTAAAATGGCTGATTTCCAGCCAAGGGGTGGCAGGAGAAACCAAAGTCCAAAACACCTCACCCTAAGAAAAATCTGTAACAGATTTGAATTTGCTTGATAAATCTTGCAGAGCAGTAGCTGTTTAATAGCTAGAGCTTGTGTTCTTATTATGTTAAGAACTTTTAGCTTTCTTCACATATTTTGCTTCAAATTATCTCCATTAAGTACATAACTTAAGAAAACAAATACATTCAAGATACAAGTTTTACTGCGCAAAGCCAAAACATGCTTTTGTCTTTGCATCACTTTTGCAACCAACCACCAGTTAAAAAAGCAAGACTTGCTTAATTTCTAAAGAAAGCTGGATACATTTCTTTACCTTCAAGCATTAAAACTAACATTTTATTTCAGAATGCTCTCTTTATGAACTATGTCTTCACTTTACATGAAAGCTGCAGGAGGGTATATAATCCACTTTTTTGAACAATTCAGTGGAGTCGAAGTTTACCTCATTAGTTCTATTAAAAAGCCATACAAGCATGCAGACAAATTCTGCTTCCTCACTCAACACTAGAGCTGAATGAATAACTGTTTTTTTCCAGTTTGGTGACTGACACGAAAAATCCAGAAAAATATTCAGTTAATTTTGAACTGGAAGTGTTTTTAGGGTTTGGGTTTTTTTAAAAAAAAACCAAAAAGCCAAAACAAAGATGGTTCAAGACAAATGAAACAAGATGTTATTTAGAATCAACATTTCATTTTGAAACGAACTTCCAAAACTGTTCCTTTGAAAGTGTAAAAATGGAACAGATTTCCCAAAAAAATTTCAGCTGAAACTATTCATTAAATTCAGCAACTCAAATCTGAAATTGTTTCAGCGTCCCAAAAAATGTATTTGTTGTGAACTTTCTATCCACTGAAAATTTTTTGTCGAGCTCCACTCAGCACTACGGAAGGGAAGAGGTCAAATACATAGTGATAGTATTATACTTTCAGTTAAAATAGTCATTAACACATTAGTCTGAAAAAAAGAGAGAAGCCACAGGAATTTACTTGCTATAAGCATTTCCACTATTCTGCTCATGATTTACTGGTTTGAAAAGGAAACTATCAAGGTTGACAGGCTGAAACTTGAAAATGGAAGAAGAGATGGAAAGAATATAGAGCAGAAAGCAAAAAGGAGTGGCAGCTGAAAACAAAGGGATTATGTAAAGCACCATCCTTACTTCATCTTCATGAAGAAAGGAGGTAGGTCATACTGCCACAATCCAGCTATTTTCTCCTGTAAATCTTGCTGCCTTCAAGTGCTTTGCTGAACAAGCAGAATTGGTACATAAGCACTAGAAAAAGTTAATTCCTCCAATGCATTTAAGACATACACAAGGCTCAGGTGTTTACTGTCCCTATGCCCAGTTAATATTACAGCGTCCATGATTTGAGAATAGAAGGTCCCAATTTTTCCAGCACAGATGCAGCTTTAATCCATCCTCCTTCTCCATTATGGAGCCAAAGAACACTGTGCGGTTAGCATTAAAACACACAAGAATGGGTCACAAGCAGCAAAAAGCAGCTTGTGCCCTCTCCATGTGCTCGAAACACTACCAGTCATACCAGTGCATCAAAATCACAGAGGAGTGTTTATAAAGCCACAAACTTAAGTTCCCTTCAAACTTGGTCTGCACCTATGGGGGAAGATAGATATAGATGTATGTGTGTATATATATAAAACCAACACTGGTTTAAAGAGCCCTCTTGTTATTATAAGAATATATTCCTCCCACAACCCCAAAATACTTGTTCTATTTAAAAGATGAAATGCTAGCAGCAAGTTCTTACAGTCCTGACCTGAGGGGGAGGGAAAGGAAAACAGAAAGCCATGATACCCACTTTCTGCAAGATAGGTGGACAAGACAGAATGACCAACCTCCTAAAAAGTGAGTTTCCATGTTTAGTGAAGGAAATAATTGTTTGCTGTGAACATACTTCATTTCTGAGTTCCCATATAATGCTATAGAAAATTAGGGCATAATACGATTACATTAAAACTGAAATCTCAAAAATTCACACAACCTTGCCATTTTGGTTACAGCGGCCCAAAATTATAACCCCTCCCCACCCTGCTTCCCCTCAAACCTCCAAAAAACGTAACAGAGGATTAAAGTAACTGGGACACTGACACAGTTCTTCTTGGAATGAGAGAGATTTAGAGTTTCTCCATTCCCACCAGCTTATCTTGCTCTGTTCCCTTTAGCCAACATTTATGACTACTGACCCTGATATGTCAAGAGTAAGGTCTCTCAAAAAAGCCAGTTAGCACAATGCGAAATAGCCACACAAGGTAGTAATGGAAAAAACTTCCTAGGAAGAAACTTCCATTCAATTTTCTTAGCAACTTAAATTAAATTTGCCATTTGGGTAACTAAAAAGGTTAATTTAATATGGAAGTGCTAGGTAAGAAATTCCCAAAGAAATGAAGTTGTAGAGCTAATGGAGTAGTAGGAAAGAAAAGACATTTCAACTATTGGTCCTAGGGCACTGAAGAAGTGTTTTACAAAAGAAACTAAAAAAAGAACAGGGTGACAGAACAGACCGTTTAAGTTTTTCTTTCGATGGAAAAAAGGGGGACCGCAAGCTTACTGGGAACAGCAACAAAGACTGCAGTAATGATTAGATAGCAGTAGTTGGATTAGCTTTAATTCCTACCTGGTTGTTTGGGTCTAGAGCAGCATAAGAATTGCGTGAACTGCAGCCAACTGGGGGAGTGGCTTCTCGTATGAACTCAGACATCTCAATCCCTCCACCAGGGTCACTAAAGAAAAAGTAAAAAGACAATACGATGCTTTTAAACCACTATTCCCATTACCTTTACTCATATTTGCTAGTAATCCAAAAGGCACAATGTTTCAGGTCCTGATTTAATACAGGCTATTTGGGTTTGGTGTGGTTTTTTTAAACTTCAAGGTATGTGAACAAATAGATACCAAAGTACATTTTCTACTTCACTTACCATCTGTCATGCTAGGAGGGTTTGGTCACACTGCAATCTGGCTATTTTGGACTTGTGCAAAGGCTCTTGGAGACAATGCAAAGCAGTCCCTGAAGACATTCTAATTTATGCTGGGAACTAGAATGGTCCCCAGCCACCTCCTGAACCTGAGCCTAAGAATTAGGGCCAGAAGATTTCGAGCAGGATAAACTGAATCTTATTTAAACTAAAATTAACAGATTTTTCAGCCAACCTACATAGACCAAAAGCTAGAGCCTTCTGCAATAAAAGTTTATGAAAGGGATAAATAGGCTCCATCTCCAACGACTTAGGAAATACTTGAAAATGGGACCCCATTTTGGTACGGCTCAACAGTGTAAAGTATATAGTAGCAAGTAACTATTCCTTAAACTGAAGCATTCCTGCTAACATGAACAATGGTTGGGCAGATCCAGGAAAGCAAACACTGAATTCTGGCTCACTAACTTAAGTCTTAGCTAAAACAGAGGATATTCCTTAAATGGTTTTAAAATAAATGAAGAGTAAAATAAAGTTAAAAGGAGCATTTCAGTTTAATTACAGTATACATTACCACCGCAACTGTGCTAGGATAATAATGCCTTGCAAAAAATATTCCTATTTTTCCCCCAGTGAGTAGCATACTCAGAAATGTTGCATTCATTTAAAATATTAGCAGGCACATTACTTCTTAGTGTGAATTTTCAGATGGGTGGGTTGAGCAAAATTGGCACAGTTTTCTTTTAAATGAGCTAAAAAAAACTAGCATGAGAATTAGTTCACCCCACTAGGGCTCCCTTATACAAGTAAACCTAGAGTTGTATAGCAGTCATCCCTAGCAGGATATAAAAGACTGACAAAGCATTATTGAAGCTGGGAATATATAAAAATAAGTTTTGCAGGCACAGAAAGAAGTATGGATTTCAAAACTCAAATCATGGCATCTATAAAGGATTTTGCAACTCCTCAAACTCAGACCTTCAATTTACCACCAACCAATTATAATCTTGGGTGAATTATATGTTCATTTGTTTTCCCTATGAAATACTGGAATTTGTCCATTCCTGATTTATCTGTTGACTTCTGCAAGTGAATTCTGAGTGAGAGAGAAGTTGCCAGTTTCAGAACAAGAGTCACAGAAGCAGATATGAAGTTATCATACAAAGATGGGAAGAAAACTTAATGCAAAAGCTATGTCCAGAACAAGTAGTAACAATGAGACTAGAAGTTCGAAATTAAGAAATGAGACTGTCATGAATTAGTAACTTGAAAAGGTCAGGAAAAATTAGCAGTTATTTCAATGTCAACTACCACGATCTTATTTAAATTGGCTAGAAACACTGAGTTCAGCTAGTGACTGTAACGATGAATTAAAGTATAAATGCAGTGTAAATAAGATCTTGAAAGCTTAGTAGCCTGACTGAACAGTAAATTACAGTAAAGCCACTTCCAAGGAAAAACCAAAAAAGTAACTTTATTTAAGAAGTCAGGAATTTTCTGATCTGGAAGTTACCAGTTTAGGTCCATGAAAGTGAATTGACAACCTGTCATTTTCAAAAATTGGCCTTCTGACTTGGAAACTGAACACACTAGGTGCAAAGCGTTTATTCGTTAGTACCCATCTGCTATGGCCTCTTTGTAACTGTATGCACAGACTACGCAATGTCATGCGTGCACCTTCCTTGACCAATTATTTCCAAAGAATATAAGCTTTTTCAAAAAAGTATGTGTTTCATAGTGATTTGTGCTGAAGTGTGCTATGGCAGAAATTTTTTTAAACTAGTTTCAGATTTACAAGGGGTGTTCAAGAAAAGGATTGAAAGATCCATCTGCATCCCATAAAAGACAGACCCTGCAGTTAATTAGCTACAGCTAGAAACACACAAAGAAGTCAAGTCAGAATTTTAAAACCCTTTTTGATCGAAGTTCCAGTTTCTGAATGGAAACAGACTGTAAACTGCTGTTGGCAGCAAATATACGGCCAGATTGACAGGCTTCTTTCTACATGCTCACTTTCAGGAAACAGCATTCAGCAGGCACCTGAAAGTGCCAGTCTGCAAAAACCAGCTATAAACTTCCAAAAGAAGGAGGTCAGAGCAGTTAATTTTTGAAGTAGTATTACGAGCATTTTTTGGATTGTATTTTGTCCCTCTGAACAAAGGGCATATGGGTAGGGGGGCCTGGTTTGGCATACTAAACCAAAGAATACCAGATATTTAATTCCAGCTATTATGCAGACTCCATTTTTAGCCTAGGCCAAGTCAATTACTACTTGACCAAGTAGTTCCCCTTCCCATGTACCCATCCCAAATATCTGTAGAAGGGGGATAATACTTACCAACTGTAAAGGAGGTTGTGAAGGTTAGCTGGCCAATGTTTGTAAGTCGTAACAGACATAAACACCAAATATGGTCAGTCATGACCTGACCATTACATCATTATCAATATAATCATCATTAGAAGATACTTGCAGAATCAGAACCTTAGCCAAAATTCCCATTTGATTAGATACACTTATAGCCACCTAGAATCCACCGGTAGAGTTGGGTGTTTAAGTGATTTCCTATATTTGGGAAAAGGTGCTTTTTGGAACTATTATTAAGCTAGAAAGCTACCATGTGATGCCATCTCTAAAGAGATGCATCACTATCACTAGTTTGAACTTCAGTTAAGAGCAAACCTAAATACACTCTCCCCACAAAAAAGATTTCCCTGCACAGAGCTGGGAACAGGGCCACTATGAGAGGCACAGAACTTGTGGATCTTCCAGATGGGCAAGTGGAGAGTATGGTGTTACATATTAAACTCCACCCTCAAACTCACAAAGTGACATGAAATAAGCTACATTTCAGGCAGCTGCTGTTCCTGATTGACTTTAAAAAGCTATCTGACTCCCTGAAACATCCGAAGTTACAGATACAGGTAATATCCCCACAGGTTTTTCACATTACCTTGATTTACGAGTTATCAGCCTGATGAGGACTACTGTTACAAGTAAGTAGTGCATGCAGAAACAGCTTTGACCATGTAAGCAGATGCAGCTCTCTTACCTGGGCCCATTGCTGTCTGTTCTCCTGGTTGAAGTATTGCCTTGTTCAGTTTTTGCACCCCTGTCCATATGTTGTTTGGCATTCCTCTCCACAATTTCTCCCTCATCCAATGCCCTGTGCAAACGGTAGTTCACCATTTTCAGAACAATGAAGAGAGCTGCTATCACTGGACAGTAGACTGCTACTATCACCATTGAAGAAGGAAGGGCCTTTCAAAAGGAAAATTAAAAAAAATGAAGTGGATTCAAGAGATGTTAAAGACAAGATCACCAAGCATGTATAAAATTGTTGGAGTGTGTAGTAACAGAATTTTATTTGTGCCATGTACGCTTTCATCATTCCCCAAAACCAATTTTTTTTATATTTATATATATATATATATATATATATATATATATATATATATATATATATATATAAAAAGACACATAGGATATCAGCATGTAAGACTTGTTTCAACTAGTTTTTTCAAACCTGAAAAGGGGACTCAGGTGGGAATCAATTTACAGGGTGCCAAGAGTGGACATGGAGTGGGGATGACTGGGCAGCAAGGTCTCATGATCAATTTGTTTTCGTCAATGAAAAGCAGCAACCGCATGTGAATTATGGAAAGAGTTTGGGGGGTGAGGTGAGGGAGGAGGAAAAAGATCCTGTTTAGATAAGTTGACTAATCAAGTCAGAACACAACAGCTACTCCCACATGCTAGACACCAGTATGATGGCAGCCTAACATGTTTTCCTGCCTATGCAGAAATATTGTTTATATCATACTGACTAGACACCAGAAATTAACCTGCAAGACTGCACGGTTCAAGTAACATTTGTGCTGCAACAGCTATACATTCCCAGAAGGAAGTAGAAACACAACAAAGGTGATCTGGAAAGGATTTTTCACATCACCACCACACACGCGTTGGTCTGATGCGTAAAAGAGCTTGACATTTTTTTTTCAACTTATTCCAACTGAAGGATGAAAAATGAGAGCTGATCTTGCCAGGTTTTGCTGAAAGACCAATAGGAGGTCTCCGGGAACTCTGCATCCGATGTTGTATCCGATGAAGTGAGCTGTAGCTCACGAAAGCTTATGCTCTAATAAATTGGTTAGTCTCTAAGGTGCCAAAAGTACTCCTTTTCTTTTTGCGAATACAGACTAACACGGCTATTACTCTGAATCCAGGAACTCTGACTAACTGAAGGAGCAAAGGTGTTCCTCTAGTTTTAACCCCATCTCTCAAGGCCATGTCGAACATAAGAGCCTGGTAGAAGTCCAGGCACAACCTAATAACTACTTTTTAAAGATGCTCAAAAGAGATGAGAGGAATACCTCTGCAGTAGAGATATACAGACACTTCCAACCCCCACCTCTCTGGAGAGTTACTTTTGCTTGTTATTCTGTAACTTGTATTTCCCCACCCCCAAGTTTTTGACTTCTAACCTGCCTTGTTGCTCTTGCTGAAGCTCTTTAAATCTTTAACAGACCCAGTAGAACTTCAGCAGCAGTAAGAGGTGCTGGAATTAGCAGAGGAGTTAGGAACTTCCTACCAGTAAGTAATTAGTCAAGGGAACCGATACAAGCTTTTCCCATTTACATACGTGTTGGTAGTGACGCTGCTGCAAGAACTTTAAACTGTAACTGCAAGCATCAACAGGTCCCAATTAGAGAAAGACAGGAGTTAGAGGTGTGGCTGATAAACTCGCTTTGAATGTTTGAAAACAAAATAAACAGGTCAAAAAGAAAATTTTACCATGAAATTGATTCACTAACTCAAAATATTTTAAAAACTTGTCTGGAGCAGAGTAGCTTAGGTAGGGGTCCAAAGTTGAGGGGGTTTTTTTGTTTTGTTTTCTTAAAGCGTGGTTGAGTTGCGCAAGAGAAAGAACTTCGTTTTAGGCCATGACATCAACATTTAAGTGTTTTCAATAAACTTATCCAGAAGTTACTTTAACTAAGCTACAATCATAATCACTAACACGTCACTAACAATCTATTGATTAATTAACCCACTCCATGGAATTCACTGCTTTTGTTCAGTTAGAAAAAGACTGCTTGTAAAAATAGATTTGCAAAGGCAATACACTTGACTTTTGATCTAGATTCTTGAAGTCCTGGGGGGGGAAAAATAAATTGTGCCTGTGCCAGACTTAAATATATTTCTGGTTAAGCAAGCCTGTAAAGATCAGCCAAACAAATCTTAGAAGCAGGATCCATAGGGAAATACATTTCATTTTCTACTTTGAATTAGAGGACAAGTGACGGGTTCATATTAGCAGCCATTGAAAAGGGACAGATAATAAGACAGAAAATATTTTAATGCCATAAAAATCCATGGTACTCACACACCTTGAAAACTGGGTGCAGTTCTGGTTGCCCCACCACAGAAAGATATACTAGAATTGGAAAAGGTGCGCAGAAAGGCAATCAAAATAATTAGGAGAGATTAAAAAGACGGACTGGTCATCTTAGAAAAGAGATAACTATAGGGGGAGGGGGAAAATATGATAGGACTACAAAATCATGAATGGTATGGAGAAAGTGAATAAGCAAGTATTAGGTATCCCTTCACATAAAACAAGAACTAAGGGTCACCCGTGAAATTAACAGGCAGCAGGTTTAGGGAGACCGGGAGGGGGGAACAGAAGGAAAAACTTTTTCCACACAACACAGTCAGCCTGTGGAATTTGTTGCGAAGGCCAAAAGTATAACTGGGTTAAAAAAAAAAAAAATCAGTTTATGTACCTATTTGCCATGAACAGCCATTAGCCAAGATGATCAGAGATGCAACCCCATGCTCCAGCTGTCCCTAAACTCCAAACTGCCAGAAGGTGGGACTGGACAGCAGAGGATGGATCACTCGAAATTGTCTTGTTCTGTTCATTCCCTGTGAAGCATCTGGCACCGGCCAATGTCAGAGACAGGATGCTGGACTAGATGGGCTAGTTTTCTGCCCCCCATGGCCATTCTTATGGCAACTAACTTAAGGTTTCACAGTAACAGAGAACACTGGTTTAAATACATTCAGCCAAGGAAGAAAGTTATAGATTTGAAATGAAGTGAAGACGAGGGTTGTGTTTCATGACCAAATGTGATAACTAAGATGGTCTATTTCAGTCTGAAAGAATCCAATCATCACATATGTCCTTTATCTCATAACTATTACATTGCATAGCAATTCTTGAAGTTTGAATGGTAGTGCTCATAAAAATGCCTTCTTATAGCGGTTAAAGCCACACTTGATGGAGACAGGCATTGCATGAGCCTTCCTACACAGATCTCACACTCACAATTTTGCAACTTCATCCTGACCTACAAGTACATACACTATTCTAATCCTGGGCCTTTCCTGAGAAGGCTGCCAGTTGGGCTTCATTCATTATGGTCCTATAATGAGAACAAATTCTGATAAAGTCTAACAATGACTTCACAACTAAGGGCTAGTTTACACTGGCAATGCTAAAGCGCTGCCATGGCAGCGCTTTAACGTGCCTTGTGTGGTTGCAGCACAGTTCTCCCAGCGCTCTAAAAAACCACCTCCACAAGGGGTGCGGCTCCCAGTGCTGGTTCACTGTCTACACTTGCACTTTACAGTGCTGAAACCTGCTGCGCTCAGGGAGGTTTTTTTCCACACACCCCTGAGCGAGAAAGTTGCAGTGCTGTAAATTGCCAGTGTAGACAAGCCCTCACTCTCACCTGTGACTGAAACAAAGCTGCTACTTTGGAGAGGTTACATTAGTTTTATTAGCTTTTGTTACTCTGCCTCTTTTGTATAAATAACCCATTTTAAACCTCAGAGAAATCCTGTTCATTAGTTTGTTGCATATATTGCTTATTCTACAATATTTTTGCAGCTCTACTATATGGTACAGATAAAAATCATAAGCCTTTACTAGAAACTGACTTGTCTCTTAAAAGGAACTATTTATTGGTAGGATATACTTCAAAAGATCAAGTAGACAAAATGCAAGAACTGCTTGTTCATTAGATATAGGGTGTGTCAAGGTTCCTCCCCCACTCTGAACTCTAGGGTACAGATGTGGGGACCTGCATGAAAAACCTCCTAAGCTTATCTTTACCAGCTTAGGTCAAAACTTCCTCAAGGTACAAAATATTACACCCGTTGTCCTTGGACTGGCTGCTACCACCACCAAACTAATACTGGTTACTGGGGAAGAGCTGTTTGGACGCGTCTTTCCCCCCAAAATACTTCCCAAAACCTTGCAGCCCACTTCCTGGACAAGGTTTGGTAAAAAGCCTCACCAATTTGCCTAGGTGACTACAGACCCAGACCCTTGGATCTTAAGAACAATGAACAATCCTCCCAACACTTGCACCCCCCCTTTCCTGGGAAATGTTGGATAAAAAGCCTCACCAATTTGCATAGGTGACCACAGACCCAAACCCTTGGATCTGAGAACAATGAAAAAGCATTCAGTTTTCTTACAAGAAGACTTTTAATAAAAAATAGAAGTAAATAGAAATAAAGAAATCCCCCCTGTAAAATCAGGATGGTAGATATCTTACAGGGTAATTAGATTCAAAAACATAGAGAACCCCTCTAGGCAAAACCTTAAGTTACAAAAAAGATACACAGACAGAAATAGTTATTCTATTCAGCACAATTCTTTTCTCAGCCATTTAAAGAAATCATAATCTAACACATACCTAGCTAGATTACTTATTAAAAGTTCTAAGACTCCATTCCTGGTCTATCCCCGACAAAGACAGACTACAGACAGACACACAGACCCTTTGTTTCTCTCCCTCCTCCCAGCTTTTGAAAGTATCTTGTCTCCTCATTGGTCATTTTGGTCAGGTGCCAGCAAGGTTACCTTTAGCTTCTTAACCCTTTACAGGTGAGAGGAGCTTTCCCCTGGCCAGGAGGGATTTCAAAGGGGTTTACCCTTCCCTTTATATTTATGACAGGGTGGAAAAGAGCTTTTTAAACGTACAAATTAATTCAACTCAGCAAAAAAAGTTTTATGTTTTAAAACTGGCTAGACACAATATGCAAATTCGGGCTACTGAACCAAAGATTTCTCCATAAAGTTTATACCTCTGTTTTGGAACAGCCAATACTGGGGCTTCAGGCAATCCAAACTGAAAAATATTTGTTTAAGAACTTCTGACTTTGAAGCATTTGGGTGTCCTAGGAGATTTAACAGGAAGTGTATGACATTTCCTCTGCAGTAATATGTAGAGTGCTACAGTTTGAGTTAAAGTTTGACCAAACTGGAGTCAATACTGAATGTTTTTAGATAGCCTGTAGAACAAGACGCTGCAATATTATTAATTGCAAGAAGTAAGGTCCCACATTTTGTATGCTGCATCTAGTTGTTAGTTTTATTTAAAGCTTAAAGAATAGATAATACTTGAAGCACTAAAAAAGCTGGGCCCAAGCCCAAGATAATTCCAGATTTTTCACTTATATTTCTCAAAATCTGTAAAGACATCCCCCAAGTATAAGAATGACCACACTGGGTCAGACCAAAGGTCCATCTAGCCCAGTATCCCATCTTCCGACAGTGGCCAATGCCAGGTGCCCCAGAGGGAATGAACAGAACAGGTAATCATCAAGTGATCCACCCTTTGTCGCCCATTGCCTGCTTCTGGCAAACAGAGGCTATGGGGGATCATCTCTGTCACCCTGGCTAATAGTCATTGATGGACCGATCCTCCATGAACTTATCTAGTTCTTTTTTGTATGATGCATTTATGACCTCAACTGTTAAGTTACAATAAAGAGTAGGAATAATGGGATTTTCTGAAAAAAAAAAAAATCTAGTTGGGAACACCACCACCACACTAAGTACCACTTAGAGAAAGCAAGCACAAAGTCACAGGGAAAACATCTAACTGAAAGGCATTTCAGTGCCTAGGCTTCCTCACTGTAATCAAGGAACCATACCTGTTTATCTAAAAAGTCCTACCATAAAACTCACTTCTACATTACATTTAAGTGACCAGTTTACGTATGTCTGGCTATTATATCAATTCCAGTTATCTAAAGAGATCTTATAGATACAGACATATTCCGTAAACATGTCCCACACTTAGCAATAATGGGTGAAATCCCAGGCCCAATGAAGTAAGTGGCAAGACTCCCATTCACTTCAGTGGAGCCAAGATTTCCCCCATTTCATTTCTGAGTGCTTTTGTTTTTGTTTTGGATGGGGGAGTGGAGAGTTTAAAATAATATGGGCAGGGATTTGAATACTACATTTACTGGACTAACAGTTAGCATTTATATAATATTCATTTCAAGAGACTTGTACTCCTGTCTCTGGCATGACCTGTAAGACCAGAGGTGGGCAAACTACAGCCCGTGGGACCCTCCTGCCTGGCCCGGGAGGCTCACCCCCGGCCCCTCCCCCGCAGCCTCAGCTCAGCTGCTGGCGCAATGCTCTGGGCAGCGGAGCAGTGAGCTCCTGGGGCAGCGCAGCTGCAGAGCCCGGTCTGACCCGGTGCTCTGTGCCGCACCACCGCGAGCCACCGGTGCTCCAGGCAGCGCGGTAAGAGGGCAGGGAGCAGGGGGGTTGGATAGAGGGCAGGGGGAGTTCAGGGTGGTGGTCAGGGGGTGGAGGGGTGGATAGGGGTCGGGGCAGTCAGAGGGCGGCAAACAGGGGGGTTGAATGGGGGCAGAGGTCCCGGAGGGGGGAGGCAGTCAGAAAGGAGAGGAGGGGTTGGACGGCGCAGCGGGGGGGCAGTCAGGGGGCGGGCAGGGGGGCCAAATGGGGCAGCGGTCCCAGGGGAGCCATCAGGGAACGGGGTGGTCGGATGGGGCAGGAGTCGGGGGGGAGGGAGGGAAGGGGCAGGCGGGCCACGCCTCCCTCCCCTAACTGGCCCTCCACACAATTTCCAAAACCTGATGGAGCCCTCAGGCCAAAAAGTTTGCCCACCCCCGTGCTAGATGATGCTGTGACAAGTCACTTCCCCTTCCTGTGCTGCAGGGCTTGTATACATTTAAAATGCTGCAGTGGCACAGCTCCACTGTCTCCACCTCTCGGGGAGTCTGAAGAGCACTTGTCTATGGGCTGCCCCTTGGGGAGAGGGTGAAGGAGGTGGGCTGCTGCGGAGCCCAGCCCAACCCTCTTTGCCCCCTACCAGCCTCTCTCTTCCAGTAGATGGAGGTTCCTGCCTCATGTGGTGTCTCCAGGAGGGAGCATGGGTCAATGGGCCTGTAGACTTGGATTGAGGCACAGGAATCTAACAGTTGAAATTAACAAGGTTTTGTTTTCTGCTGTATGTATACTGATCATTGAGTATCTGTACATCTCTGGGAACAGAACAGGTTAACAGCTGATGCTAAAGCAACCAGAACAGTCCCACAGACTTTTGGTGCAACAAACTACATCTTTAGACAATGGAGGTATATTTGAACTTAATACTTTGAAGGACAAGCTGCATCCTCTCAGATAAAGTATTTCTTGCCTAAAAACTAAGTTACACTTGAATGTAATTTGATTATAAAAACTTAAGTCACGTTTACCCTCAGAGAGCTTGCTACAAGCAAAGAACTGGAGGGACTTTGTGGCATTTCTAAAATATCCTGTGGTAGGAAGAAGTCCCAAACGTTACTACCCTAAAGCAGCAAAACAAGTGGGAATTTGTTCCTAGAATTTCCTACTGTGGGAAAACACAAGTAGTTTTACAAAAGTTAAATGTAATAAGATCTCCCAGCATTTGAAATCTTTGTTTTAAAAATAACATAGGCTGTTTGTCAGCAAACTACTTTGAAGCTAGTTTAGAAATCCTCTCCTACACATAGTTATGAGCCACACTCCAAAAACAACAAACAAAACAAACACACCTGGTTTCCTCCAGGGATGTTTAACAAATGCTACTTAACTGTGCAATTTCTGCAAAGATACAGTTCCAGAATACCAACAGTAAATGATGCTTCAAAAAAAAAAGAGAAGGATATTCAGGAATAAGATGACCACAGTCGTTCTGTCTGTTTAGTTTATGTCTAGACAACACTTAAAAACGGCAAAGGGTGGAAAAGGGAGAACAGCCAAATATGATTCAATCTGCTTTAACTTGTGACTAATCTTCCTACTTATTCTTGGAACATTTGGCATTTGCTGTTGCATCTTTTGTTTGTCAAAGGCAATGGAGAATTTTTTTCTAACTACCTCAAAAAGAAACAGCTTGTTTGTTTGCTTTTGCCTGCTTTTTCTTTCTATCAAAACACACAGGCAGAAATAGTGCTTAAAGTTTCGCTCAAGGCAAACATCCCTAAAGCACCAACTCATGCTGCAAAAGCTGCACAAGATTCAGATGTTACTCCAATTCCATCAGGTATCAGAAAAGGACAGAGAAGATCCTTTCTAAAGGAGTTTCCTGAATATACATCTTGCTGTTTGTTACAATGTTTATGGCAAGCCCTAGTGACACTACTAATTAGATAAGCTATTTTGTCAAGCATGACTGGATATAGAAAATTACCATAAAAATGCAGAACAGAACAAACTACAACAAGCTTGCACCTCAGCAGAAGACTAAAGGATCTTCCTGCCTTTGCATGGAAATAGATTCCCAATACAACATCCATTTAGTTGTAAACTGGATTAGACTGCTCATCTATTACACACACTGTGGCTTTAAAAAAAAAAAAAAGGCAGCTGTTAATTAACAGCCTCCTGTTTTCTTGTCAGGAATGTATTATTTTTCAATAACGTGAAAAGCCCTTTTCATTTTCCAAAGAACACCAAAATACAAAAGGAGAAGTAATCTCAAAGGCTGTAGTCTTAAAATTTTACAAGATTCCTCCATCTCACTAATTTCTTAATATATTCTAATTACTGATATTGAGTCTACCCTCCTCCTCCACCAAGTTGTAGTGTTTACTAATGAATCTAGCAGCCTGACCTATGACCTCTAGTTCTCCTGCAGTTACATACTCACACTGGGTTTTACCCTGGGGACTCATTCATTAATCCACATACATTTTTCACAAGCCAGCTTCTACTTTAAATTGTCAAAGCATCTTCATTTCCCACATTTGCAGATTAGATCTGACTGTGCCAGAGACCAATCATGTCACACCTAAGTGATCACACTGTACAACTGCTGAGAAATCCATAAACTGAAATATTAATGTGCATCATAGATGACACAGAAGTCAGAATTTGATGCTAAAACATAAAAGTGGTGAGTAGTATACAATGGGAAGCTACACACAGTCTGCCTGCCCTCCTTCCCACAACCCAAACACAACATATTAACATCTAGAATTTTTTTGGATTTTTTAGATGGAAGGCAAGGGGGAACCTACAAAGGGTCATCAAAAAAATAAGAGGAGCTTTTGGGTTTGCAACTCAGCCTCTTTAAAAAACCTAAAAACAAAACAAGATGCTAAATACGAAGGTACCTTTAATAGCAGATTATATTCCTGCAGCATCTATTTCCCCCAGAGGATCCCAAACCACCTTACAAGCTGCAAGGCATAAGAATGCCTTCCCTTACTCCTACGACACAGTCAAGACAGGAGAGCAGACACCACACAGTGCACACAATATATGAATGGACCTTTAGACTATGATCTTTGAAGTATATCCTCTAATTTTAAGAGATGAGCCACAGAATCTTTGCAATTAGACCAGACAAAACCATGGTCAATGTCTCATCCAAAGGTTCTTGTAGACACAGACTGCAAACATTTATGTGAAAATAAAATATTGCAATACCACCTAGATCTTACATAGCACTTTTAATCAAAGTACTTTAACAAGGAAATAAGCCATGTTATTCCCATCTTACAGATGGGGAACACTATGACACAGGGAGGTGAAGTGACTTGCCCAAGGTCTCCCACAGCAGGCCAGAAGCTGAGCCAGGGAACGGAAACCAGATTTCCTTAGTCCCTGTCTGCTGCTCTATAACTGTGGAAATTTACAATATATGAAACTTTTATTTTATCTAGGTCATTATAGCAGCAACCATCAGTTTAAACCAGTTCAGATATGCATTGCAAACCTAAAGGATTCTGTCATCTTTGACATTTCCATGGTAGCTATAGGAAACTCTGACTCTTATTGCCCAGGCTGGCACAGGAGAGCACCTCACTGGCTCTCGGTCCCACAGAAAGAGCAGTAAGTTTAGACAGGTTTCAGAGTAGCAGTCATGTTAGTCTGTATCTGCAAAAAGAACAGGAGTACTTGTGGCACCTTAGAGACTAACAAATTTATTTGAGCATAAGTTTTTGTGGGCTACAGCCCACTTCAGCGGATGCATAGAACATTATATATAGATATATATATATATACACACACACACACACACACACACACAGAGAACATGAAAAGGTGGAAGTAGCATTACCAACTGTAAGAGTCTGATTAATTAAGATGAGCTATTATTAGCAGGAGAAAAAAAACTTTTGTAGTGATAATCAAGATGGCCCATTTAGACAGTTGACAAGAAGGTGTGAGGATACTTAACATGGGGAAATAGATTCAATATGTGTAATGCCCCCGCCACTCCCAGTTTCTATTCAAGCCCAAGTTAATGGTATCTAGTTTGCATATTAATTCAAGCTCAGCAGTTTCTCTCTGGAGTCTGTTTTTGAAGCTTTTCTGTTGCAAAATTGCCACTTTTAGGTCTGTAATCGAGTGACCAGAGAGGTTGAAGTGTTCTCCTACCAGTTTTTGAATGTTATGATTCCTGATGTCAGATTTGTGTCCATTTATTCTTTTGCATAGAGACTGTCCGGTTTGGCCAATGTACATGGCAAACGGGCATTGCTGGCACATGATGGCATATATCACAATGGTAGATGTGCAGGTGAACGAGCCCCTGATGGCGTGGCTAATGTGATTAGGTCCTATGATGGTGTCACTTGAATAAATACGTGAACAGAGTTGGCATCGGGCTTTGTTGCAAGGATAGGTTCCTGGGTTAGTGTTTTTGTTGTGTGGTTACTGATGAGTATTTGCTTCAGAACTGGCCTGTCTCCCAAGATCTGTGAGAGTGAGGGATCATTTTTCAGGATAGGTTGTAGATCTTTATGATGATGCACTGGAGAGGTTTTAGTTGGGAGCTGAAGGTGATGGCTAGTGGCGCTATGTTACTTTCTTTGTTGCGCCTGCTCTGTAGTAGGTGACTTCAGATTGACAGAGCCAGAAGAGTACCCAGAACACAACAAAAACACTAACCCAGGGACCTATCCTTGCAACAAAGCCCGATGCCAACTCTGTTCATGTATTTATTCAAGTGATACCATCATAGGACCTAATCACATGAGCCACGCCATCAGGGGCTCGTTCACCTGCACATCCACCAATGTGATATATGCCATCACATGCCAGCAATGCCCCTCTGCCATGTAACTGGCCAAACTGGACAGTCTCTACGCAAAAGAATAAATGGACACAAATCTGACATCAGAAATCACAACATTCAAAAACTGGTAGGAGAACACTTCAACCTCTCTCGTCACTCAGAAACAGACTTAAAGGTGGCAATTTTGCAACAGAAAAGCTTCAAAAACAGACTCCAGAGAGAAACTGCTGAGCTTGAATTAATATGCAAACTAGATACCATTAACTTGGGTTTGAACAGAGACTAGGAGTGGCGGGGGCATTATACATATTGAATCTATTTCCCCATGTTGGGTATCCTCACATCTTCTTGTCAACTGTCTAGATGGGCCATCTTGATTATCACTACAAAAGTTTTTTCTCCTGCTAACAGCTCATCTTAATTAATTAGCCTCTTACAGTTGGTATGGCTACTTCCACCTTTTCATGTTCTCTGTATGAATATATATATGTTCCATTCTATGCATCCGATGAAGTGAGCTGTAGCCCACGAAAGCTTATGCTCAAATAAATTTGTTAGTCTCTAAGGTGCCACAAGTACTCCTGTTCTTTCTGAAGAAGTTTAGAGTAAATCCAAGTGGACTCTCTCGTCTTTCCCGCACCTGGGAATTTTAACCATAAATGGAATTAAGCAGGAAGGGCCCCGCCGGAGCTGGCAGGGACGGGGCCGTACACTCCCAGCCCCCGCGGCTAGGGTATTCACGAGGCTTCGGCTCGGATTCAGTCTCGGTGGAGCAGAAGCAGCCCGAAGAGCTCGCGAGCAGCAGACGCCGCACCCGCGAGGGGGGGGGAGGGGAAAGCCCTGACAGCGGCAGCGCCCCGGCAGACGCAACCACTGCCCCGCACGCGCGCACGGAGGGGTGGGGGCCGCACTCACCATGTAGAGGGTGAAGGGGAAGCCCAGCAGGAAGAGCCACAGATACAGGTGCAGCGCGTTAACCCCGGCGCCATGGTGCGGGTCCTGGTACCAACCACCGCTTAGCGCCGCCCACACGCCCTGGCGCAGGATCTGCAGCGCCTGGGAGCCCATCGCGGCCCCGCTCCGCCGCGCCGGCCCCGCTCTATCCGCCCTGCGAGCCCGGCCAGAGCCGCGTCCCGCCTGCACCCCGCGACAGCTCGCCCGCCCGCTGCCGCCAGTACCGCCTCCCCCCCGCCAACGCCGCCGCCATCTTAGGTCCGGGCCCCCGGCCGCCCCCGCGCCGCCTCTGGACCGGCAGCCCCTGCGGCTGGAGCGGCCCGCCCCTCTCGCCGCTGCCAGGGAGAGACAACGAGCGGCGCTGCCTGATAGAGCGGCGGCCCCGGCAAAGCCCGCCCCGCCTGGGGTGCCCCCGTGCGGCGTGGAGGAGGAACAGCACTTCTGAGTCAGCAGCGCAGGGGCTGCCGCTTGCCTCGGCCAGGAGAGCGTGCAGCAGGGCCGAGGCTCGGAAAGAGCCGCCTCACCTGGCAGTACCCCCGTCTCCCTATGCCTAGGCCCCATGGGAGTAGCTGCTGGCGGGAGGGTGACAAGAGGGTGTCGTGGGCCCCTTAGTCACCGTGATAATGTGGGCAAGGGCTGGGGGTGGAGGAATCTGGTTAGTGGCAGTTTTCCCCAGGAATCGAAATTGAAATTGGGGGTGTTTCAATCTACAGGAGGGGTGGCAGCTGATGAAGGGTAAGATCCTGAGGGCAAAGGTGCACTTTATGGCACCATAGTAAAAACGGAAAAAATACTTCATTACCGTTTTATTAGGTTTAACTCATGTTTTAAAATCATCACACAAAATCAACTCTCCTATGAAGCACTAAAGCTACGTCCTTCTTGGTTTCTTGTACTTTTGCACAACTCTATACATTAACTTCTCAAATGCAGTGCATTCATCTTTGGTGGTTTCTCATGTGTCCGGTACTTCCAGTCCGTCATGATATGCTCATGGTCAGGCAAAAGGTGACTCCTTTCAGAACACAAAATTCTATTCAATAAGGAAAAAGAACGTTCAACTGTAGCTGTTGGGGCTGGGAGTAGCAAGAGATAAATTCCTACTTCTTTCATCCCAGGAAACATAATACAAAGTTTGGGCTGAACAACCACTTGTGATGATAAAGAAAAAGCTGAAGTCAAATCTTCATTCATTTGTTGTATAGTATTTCACTCTGTGTTCAAATTTTTTAGTCTGTCCTGATCACATAGCAGCCCCATTGCTGGTAGAGACTCACTCCACCCAACTGGCGGTGTTTTATAAGACAGGCATCTGTAAAAGCTATGTAAAGGTTCAGTAGAATCCAAAGGTTGCTGTTGTAGATTTATAAGAATCAAGTCTGTGTACTTTTTCAGCTGGCTTAACAAATGCTTCTTGTCCTCTTCACTTAAAGAGTCAATATACGTGCCTTAAGTAGTCAATTTCTGAACTGAAGTCTTTGCTTCTTCCAGTCCGTTTTCAATAACCCTCTCTCTCTGGTTGATCCAAGTGTAGCTTCTATTGTTGGACAAAGATCTACTACTGTTGTAGCAGATGCCTACATGGCATTGTTTAATGACCCCAGTGGTTTCAACAGTAGACTTTCAAGAGAATGACAATTGTCCTTTCTAAGAGCAGGTCTACACTATGGGGTTAAATCGACGTAAATTATGCAATTCCAGCTATGTGAATAACGTAGCTAGAGTCGATGCAGCTTAGGTCGACTTACTGCAGTATCTATACCGCGCTGGGTTGACAAGAAAAACTCTCCTTTCAACTTACCTTATGTTTCTCATTCCGGTGGAGTACCAGAGTCGACGGGAGAGCAATCTGCAGACATTTAGCGGGTCTTCACTAAACCCGCTAAATTGACCCCTGATGGATCGATCCCCGCAGCGTTGATCCACGGTAAATGTACACATACCCTGAATGTAGTAGCAAAAGTAGTCCACCAGTCTCACTACTTAGATCCGTCCCATCTCGGTAGATATTTTCCAAAGCCAATAATAATGGTTGCAGTAATTTTAAGACAACAGCCAAGGATCGCTTATGAGAAAGCCAGTGGGTTTTCTCAGGTTGGACTCATCTGAACTTCGGTCCCAGTGTATCTTCTAATTTTTCCAAGACATACAGTCCTTTTGGACTCTTGCTGGAAAAAAAAAAAGAGTATACGAAGAAATTAAATTGTTTTTTTTAAAGGTCTTTTGAAGATTCTGCAGCTCGTACTAGTGTTAGCTGCAGCAGACGGCCTCTGCAGTGTGTATAGGAGAGATTAGAGTTACACTTTTCTTTGAGCAAAGCTTTTACTCCACTACGTCGTCCAGAGTAGTTTGCAACTCTATCAAATGCACAAGCAGCCATCTGTTTGGGGGTGCAATTTACAAGCATTTAACTTTTCTAAGATGTGGGTTGTCACAGATGCAACCAATGTGTCTTCTATAACCTGAACATCTAGAAATGCATCTGCTGGCCTACCCCTGACATTAAGATAATGTACGCAATGTCTTAATACTTGACACCAGTTTGCATCAGTGCATTCATCAGCCACGTATGCACGTTTTATGCGGTGAGAGAGTTCTTCACTTTTTCAACTGATGAGCCTTTCACTGCTGTACTGCATGCTTCTAACCAGTCAGTTGAGTTTCTTGCAGAAAGATAGTGAGCATTTGCTGGGCTTGGTCAGAACCAGTGTCCAATTAACAAGTGACAATACATTTAACATTGGCCTCCAGTTTGTAGTGTGTGGTATCTTTTGCTTAAATAGCAAGTATGATGTAACAGCCATGTTTGTTTGCATAAACTGTGTTGTCTCTGCAGCATTCTTAACAGCCTCATAAAATACTTCTAAAATTGGCTTTGACAGTGACTGGCTTATAAAGTTTTCTGAATGTCTATGTAGTCCAGAGGCTTAGTGTTTTGCAGCCTTTTCACACAGGTGTTAGAATATATGTAAGCAGTGTCAGGATGAGCTCCATCCTGACATCTGGTGGTGAGGTGTGGCAAGTTGTGGAAAAGAACTTCAGGGGCCGATCTCATTTGCATAGGCACACCCACCCCACCTAGAATGAGACCATAGCTGCCCAAATGGTCACTTTGGCTGCTGTGGGATCCCCAGTGTCTCTGTTATTGGGGCAGGAAGAATAAATTGTTATTACCCTGATTATGGGAACTGTGCTTGGAACTGTACGTGGCCTTTTATTATGATGGAGGGATTCACCATCAACTAAGTAGCACTCGCTAGGCAAGGGTCATGGGTTCCAAAACTGTGTGAAGGGAGAGAGGCTGGGAACAAGTACTAATACTTGGTGGCATGGGCCCCTTGGTGAGGGCCTTACATGCTAATTGCACTTCCTCCTCTCTCCACTGTGGAATATCAGAGCTAATTTTGATTTCATTAGAAGTCTAGTTATAGGCTGCTGAGCTCATTTTGGGCTGACAGTGCACCAGCACTGGGGCTCCCCTACTACAAGCTGAATTCACCTAAAAGCTGAAATCACTGAGTGTTGTGTTAAGTAGTGGGGGAGCCGGAAGATATATTGTGGAGCAGTTTGTGGATGACAGGAGCTGCTTGTGGGCCGTGGAGCCGAGCGAAGGAGTTTGTGGGGCGACTGGCGGAGCGCAGCCGAGCGAAGGAGTTCGTGGGGCGGCTGGCCGAGCGAAGGAGTTCGTGGGGCGGCTGGCGGAGCGGAGCGGAGCGCAGCCGAGCGAAGGAGTTCGTGGGGCGGCTGGCGGAGCGGAGCGGAGCGCAGCCGAGCGAAGGAGTTCGTGGGGTGGTCAGCTTCAGATCATGTAAGGTGCCTCTTACCCCCGTCCCATCTCCACCCAGGTTGGGAGGTAAAGCTCCACAGATAAACTTTCGAACTCTGGGGCGGCCCTGACCAGGGACAGAGACTTTTGGGGCATTGGACTTTTGGGACTTTGAGTGATTTGGGGTTGCTGGACTCAAGAACCAAAGGGAAAAGGGCATGCCCCAATTTGCTTGGGGTGGGTTTTTGCTCATGGGTTTTGTTATGAATCCTGTTGGTGGTGTTTCCCAAACATAATGCCACATTGTTTCTCTCTGTTATTAAAAGGCTTTTGCTACACTCAGACTATGTGCTTGCAAGAGGGGAAGTATTGCCTCTTGGAGGCGCCCAGCAGGGGTGGTATATATTTGTCCCAGGTCACTGGGTGGGGGCTCGAGCCGGTTTGCATTGTGTTATTGGAATGGATCCCCTAGATATTGAACCCGGCCCTTGTTGCTGCCAACTCTGACGGGCAGAAGGGTTACATATAGATATTCAGACCTGTCGGTAAAGGCCTGTACTCGAAGAATTTAGGTTTATTCTTATCACTTGGCTAGTTATAGAGGTATAAAAGAAAGAATCAAAATCACTGTCTGCCGGTGTAAGGGCCTTCTCTTACTGTGACAGTCTGAGGCCTTGTTCTTAGATTAAGGCCTTTGGCTAAGCAGCAGAGGCAGCCATAAACTGGGAAGCGAATGGTCAGATCCTCACATTCCAAACTAGTCACACTGAAATAAGGTGCTATTGGGCTGTTAGGAATACAGTCCTGCCCTGATAGTGCCTATCACCCCCAGAGAAAGGGAAGTGCCTAGAAAATGTAAAAGGAAACTTAGTTTGATAGCATCCTGTCTGGCAAGAACTCACTTATCAATAGCTGGGATGTAAAATCCTCACTTCTGTATTGTTTTGTCATTATAGTTCCCACTTTGCTATCGTGTGTCTGTATAGTCTCTGTCTGGTTCTGTGATTGTTTCTGTCTGCTGTATAATTAATTTTGCTGGGTGTAAACTAATTAAGGTGGTGGGATATAATTGGTTACATAGTCATGCTACAATACGTTAGGATTGGTTAGTTAAATTTTAGGAAAATGATTGGTTAAGGTATAGCTAAGCAGAACTCAACTTTTACTATATAGTCTGCAGACAATCAGGAAGTGAGTGGGTGGGTGTGTGGGGGGAGATTGGGAACGGGGTAAGGAAATTGGAATCATGTTTTGCTAAAGGGGGAAATGGGAACAGGGAATGGGAGTGGGGAAATTGAAATCATGTTTGGCTAAGGGCAGGAATGGGAACAGGGACACAGGTGTAAGGCTCTGTGGTGTCAGAGCTGGGAAGGGGGACACTAAGGAAGGAAACTGGAATCATGCTTGTTGGAAGTTCACCTCAATAAACATTGAATTGTTTGCACCTTTGGACTTTGGATATTGTTGCTCTCTGTTCATGTGAGAAGGACCAGGGAAGTAAGAGGGTGAAGGAATAAGCCCCCTAACAACAGGTTGTCAGCATTGGTTTGCTGATCAGTCTGGCAAACCAAGCTCCTCCACTTTTACTATATAAATCCATGGTATGCCCACATCTTGAATACTGCATGCAGTTCTAGTATCCCCATCTCAAAAAAGATATATTGGAGTAGGAAAAGTTACAGAGAAGGGCAACTAAAATGATTGGGGTATGGAACAGCTTCTATATGAGGCAAGATTAAAAAGACTGGGATTTTTCAGCTTGGAAAAGAGACCACTAAGAGGGGATATGATAGAGATCTAGAAAATCTTGATGTTGGGATACGGAAGGGTTAAGTAGAGACCTGGGAGACCGCTGGTGTGTTACTATGGTATTAGGGAGTAGAGGCACAGGCAGGCATCATTTCTTCGCTTGATAGATAAGTGTCATTCCTCGCCCTCCCCTTCAGCTTGTTGGGGATAAATAAATGTTAGAGCTGCATAAGGAATGTAGTTGTCTAAAGGATACCTTTGTGTAAAGAAGTGTTATCTCCCCCTCCCTTCCTTTCCAAGCTACAAATACCAGAACTGCTCATGACCCCTTCCCCACTCCCCTAAAAACTGCTGATTAAGGAAACTTGTGGCAACAAATTACTACAAAGAAATGTATTTTCAAGGTAAAAATGTGTGTATAATATGCATAATGCTGTAATCAATCAATAGGGGTGGGTATAATCATAGTATTGGTGTTTCTATTACTTAATAAGGGTTTCTTTGGGTTGTAACGGATCTAGGCGTTTACATACTAACTTAAATAAAAAGAGAGTGTACTGTAACTAATCCAGTGCTTACTCGACAATTGGGTCGAGGGGAACAAGTATCACAATAAAGAAGCCCATACTCAAATCCGCCACTGGGTCAACCTGCTCCTTCTAACACTTGACTGATCTGGAGAAAGTGAACACAGAAGTGTTATTTACTCCTTCACATAATGCAAGAACTAGGGGTCACCCAATGAAATGAATAGGCAGCAGGTTTAAAACAAACAAAAAGGAAATACTTCTTCACACACCACAGTCAACGTGGGGAACTCATTGCCAGGGGATGTTGTGAAGGCCAAAACTATGACAGGTTTCAAAAAAGAACTGGATAATTTCATGGAGGATACAGGGGAGGGATAGCTCAGTGGTTTAAGCATGGGCCTGCTAAACCCAGGGTTGTGAGCTCAACCCTTGAAGGGGCCATTTAGGGATCTGGGGCAAAAATTGCAGATTGGTCCTGCTTTGAGCTGGGGGTTGTACTAGATGACCTCCTGAGGTCTCTTCCAATCCTGATATTCTATTCTATGATAGGTCCATCAATGGCTATTAGCAGGATGGGCAGGAATGCAACACCATGCTCTGAGTGTCCATAGCCTCTGTTTGCCAGAAGCTGGGAGTGGACGACGGGATTGATCACTCGATAATTGCCCTGTTCTGTTAATACCTTTGAAGCATCTGGCATTGACCACTGTCAGAAGAGAGGATATGGGGCTAAATGGGCCATTGTTCTGACCCAATGTGGCCCTTCTTATGTTCTTATGCAAAAAGTAATTATAATATATAATAAAATAAATAAAAGTACTTAGTACAGAAACTCCTCAAGATAATGACCTCTCAATACAGAGATGATATGTCATAATGATCTTGTCAAATAAAGGATTTTGAAAATCTTGACCTACTACGAAATGTATATTTGTAGAAGTTTCCCAGTCACAAATCTAGCATTCTGGAGCAAGTCACTAAAATATAAACAAACGTTCCTTTAACATGCCTCTCCCTTCTCCCTCCACCACACCCCACATATAGTTGTTGTCCTTGGTCAATGGAGACCCAGAGTTCAGAGGTGCTTTTGCGGGATTTCACCTCCCACCCTGGTGGGGGAACAGGGGTGAAGGCACCTTGCTCGTTCCTCCAGCCACTCGCTGCTTGCTCTGGCCGCTGTTCATCAGGCTCAGTTCATTCTATCGCTCTGTCACCGATGACACTGTGCCATCACATTCTACTGGCACCTACCACTGTGACCTCAGTGAGTCAGGCTCTTGGGGTTCCACCCAGCAATCAGCAATTTCAGCTCTCTGGGGGAACCTCACAGCTAGTGCAGAATGGGCAGGGTCTTCCACAGAAATGCTGTCCTGCAGCAGGTCTAAGCACTTAGACCTAATTATCAGTGATTTCAGCTCTAGTGGTCACTTAACAAAACAAAAAAAAACCTCTCAGTGGAGCCTACTCAGCCCTGTCTTTAAACAGGGGAGTGGGGCAGGTCAAATAATGCCTGTGACTCTTCGGCAGAACTCACACGACCAAGCAAAACACCTGTCCCCACCCTCTCTCTCTCTCCACTGGGATCTGCCATCCAAACCCCTTGCTTAGTGAGTGCAGTTCAGTTGAGAGTGAGCAATGCTTAATTTGTAATGAAAGAGGTGCCAGGGCTCAAGCAAGTTTTTTACTTTCTTAACTGATGTGGCAAGCACAGAGGCTTGAAAAGCCAAGCCTAGATGTGCTGGGGGCTCAGATTTGGCAAAAATTAAGCACTGAGGGTGACCCCCTGAATTATGACAGGCTAGGTACAGTTCTGCTGCCCTTACAGCATACAATAAGGATAACAACATATAATTCCCCCCACATTCAATACTAAAGTGATTTGTAACCCAAAACCAGCCATTCAGACTTGGCTTACAAATCATAATTTGAAATTATAAGGTTGGCCAACATCACCAAAACGAATGCACTGACATTGTCAAAAAAACCAAAACAACAATAGCTATGTAAGGAAGCTAATCTTTGTTCATACCTTTCAAACCTATTATGCTTTTTCAGGTACAAGTATTTTATCATATACTGTATATTAGTAGTCTCCAACCTTTTTATGAATAAGATCACTTTTTGAATTTACGTGCAACCCAGGATCTACCCTGCCCCTTCCCCAAGGTCCTGCCCCTTCCCCGAAGCCCCACCCTACTCATTCCATCCCCCTTCCCTCAGTCACTCACTCTCCCCCACCCTCACTTACTTTCACCGGGCTGAGGCAGGGGGTTGGGGTTCGGGAGAGGGTGCAGGCTCTGGGCTGGGGCCAAAGGGTGGGAAGGGGCTCCAGGCTGAGCCTGGAGCAGAGGGTTGAGGTGCAGGAGAGGGTGAGGGGTTTAGGAGGAGGTACAGGGTGCTGGCTCCAGGAGGGGGATCAGGGCTGGGGCAGGGGTATGGGAGGGTATAAAGGGTGCAGAAGAGGGTTCGGGGTGCTGGCTCCGGGAGGGGACTCAGGGCTAGGGTGCAGACTCCTGTCAGGCCGTGGTGCAAAGGGGCTAAGGCAAGCTCCCTGCTTGCACCGGCCACATGCTGTTCCCAGAAGTGGCCAACACAACCCTGCGACCCCTGGGGGGAGAAGCACATGGCTCCGCATGCTGTACCTGCCTGCAAGTACTGCCCCCACAGCTCCCATTGGCTGCAGTTCCCCATTCCTGGCCAATGGGAGCCTGCCTTAGCCCTGCTGCGCCCAGGGGTGGCGAGTTGTATGGGCCCATGGTGCCTGGGCTCCAGGAATATTCAGGGCCTGGGGGCCCGGCTCCACCAATGTTTGGAGCCGGTCTCTCCCCCAGCCCTGCCTGCCTCCTCCAGAGTGTCCCCCAGCCCCTGCCTGCCGCCCCTGCGCGCCTCCCCCGGGCCGCGGAGCGTCCCTGCCTCAAGTGGGCGGTTGCCCTGCAGCTCTGCTCTACGCTCCCTTGCCAGTGGTAGCAGCGGCCACTGCTGCTTACAACACAAAAGTGGTGCCGGTGGCAGGCCAAGGAGGCTGCTGCACCTGCAGAGGAAGGAGGCGCACACATGATCCCCTTCCCTGCACCCACTGGGAGGCGATGCCGAGGGGATTTCCAGGAGATGGAGTCTGGACCTCACCTGAGCAGCTGCTGGGGCTTGGGGGACTGTGGAGTCCTCCTCTCTGGCCCCGTGGCAGCCTGGCTCCACCTCAAACTCCTCATCCCCAGCCCTGCCCCGCCCCACCCCAGCCAGAGCCTGCACCCCCAGCCAGAGCTCTCACCCCCCCGCAGCCCAACCCTGAGCCCCTTCCAGCATCGTGAACCCCTCATCCCCGAACCCACCCCACAGCCCTCACCCCCACACCCCACCGCTCTGCCCTAACCCTGAGCCCCTCCCACACCCCAAACCCCTGATCTCCAGCCCCACCCCATAGCCCGCACCCCCAGCCAGAGACCTCATCCCCCCTCCCACACACACACACACACTCCCACATTGTGCAATGTAGGGAAACTGTTAAATGCTTACTGTTTCCAGTCCGTTTTTACATTATTTTAAAAAAATATATTGGCTTACAAGGCAGGTGTGCGATGGGGCAAGTCTTGGACCCGTTCTGGGCACCACCAAAAATTATACAAACCTGCCACCCCTGGCTGTACCACCAAACTTTTAGTGGCTGGAGATTGCGATCAACAGGCAGAGGCTCCGGGACTGACCAGTTGATCACGATCTATGGATTGGTGACCACTGCTGTAAATGCTTTAATAGAGGGCATTAGTGTTTCGATTTCAATTCAAATTTCCAATCAGTGACTCAACTAGCAACACTGCATGCAACTAGTTGACAACTGGGGCGGTGCTGGGGAAATTCATGGGGGGTGTACACCCAGGGGGTGCAGAGAAATCATTCCCTTTAGTCTACCAACTCTGCCAACCCTTTGGTTAGCTAAAGGCAGCACAAACCATTACTGCTCTACAGCTGCAGTTTTCAACCTTTTCTCATTTGCGGACCCCTAAAAATTTCAAATGGAGGTCGGACTCCTTCAGAAATCTTAGACATGGTCTGTGCAACTGTCAAGGTTCCTCCCCCACGCTGAACTCTAGGGTACAGATGTGGGGACCTGCATGAAAAACCTCCTAAGCTTATCTTTACCAGCTTAGGTCAAAACTTCCCCAAGGTACAAAATATTCCACCCGTTGTCCTTGGACTGGCCGCTACCACCACCAAACTAATACTGGTTACTGGGGAAGAGCTCTCTGGACGCGTCTTTCCCCCGAAAATACTTCCCAAAACCTTGCACCCCACTTCCTGGACAAGGTTTGGTAAAAAGCCTCACCAATTTGCCTAGGTGACTACAGACCCAGACCCTTGGATCTGAGAACAATGAAAAAGCATTCAGTTTTTTACAAGAAGACTTTTAATAAAAAATAGAAGTAAATAGAAATAAAGAAATCCCCCCTGTAAAATCAGGATGGTAGATATCTTACAGGGTAATTAGATTCAAAAACATAGAGAACCCCTCTAGGCAAAACCTTAAGTTACAAAAAAGATACACAGACAGAAATAGTTATTCTATTCAGCACAATTCTTTTCTCAGCCATTTAAAGAAATCATAATCTAACACATACCTAGCTAGATTACTTACTAAAAGTTCTAAGACTCCATTCCTGTTCTGTCCCTGGCAAGAGCAGCATACAGACAGACCCAGACCCTTTGTTTCTCTCCCTCCTCCCAGCTTTTGAAAGTATCTTGTCTCCTCATTGGTCATTTTGGTCAGGTGCCAGCAAGGTTACCTTTAGCTTCTTAACCCTTTACAGGTGAGAGGAGCTTTCCCCTGGCCAGGAGGGATTTCAAAGGGATTTACCCTTCCCTTTATATTTATGACAGCAACAAAGGTTGAAAACCACTAGCAGAGCTGCTGACCTTAGGGGTGAGCATCATGGGCAACTGCCCAGAGCACCATGGTCAGGGGACTACTGTATGCAGCGCAAAGGAATACCCACAGCCGTGACTGACAGCACGGAGTGAAGCACTTGGGCAGCGTTTGGGGGCGGGGGAAGGAAAAACGCATGGGGGTCACCCAGATTTCTTCCTGCTTCCTCCCCACAGAGGAATGTTTGGGGGGCAAGCGGTGATGCACAGAGTGCCTGGCATTGCTGCTTGCCTCCCCCCATGTGCCCCCACACCCCCTTAGGAGACAGTGAGAGCCAGCAGCAATGCCCCATGCTCTGTGCATCCACGTCACATTCCCCACCTGGGCTGTGCGGCATCAGGAGCTGCTCGCCTGCCCTCCCCTTATGCAGCCCAAGTGGGGAAACTGACCTGAACACACGGAGCACCTGCGTTGCTGCTCAGTCTCCCCCCTCCCAGCCCCCTGGAGGGGCATGCAGAAACATTCGGGGGGGGGGGAGGGGGGAAGCAAGCAGCAATGCCAGGTGCCCTGTGCATCCAGGTCAGTTTCCCCACATGAGTGCAGAGGTTAGGGGACAAGAGGCACAGAACAGATTAGGGGACAAGGGGTTACTTACTGTTATTCTGTATTTTACAAATAATTTCAGACATACACCTCAGATTAGATGCCTGAAATCACACTCAACTTTATCAGTGACTACCAACTCTCAGCTTCTCTGCACGAGCACAAGATGGGTCCATCTCCCACTCTGTCTCCCTGGGTTTTCTCCTTCCCTTTCTTTATTCTTAGGAGCCTTCAGAAACCTATCAGCAGGAGCCACAGATTTGACCCTGAAACCTTTACTCTGCAAGGAGTCCTTACTCATACACTTAATCCCATTGAATAGGTGCTGGAACAATTTTTATAGTGGAGGTCCTGAAAGCTATTACCATGTATGTAGGTGTTGTTACTACTTCAAGCCAGGAGGAACTGCCACACCCCCAGCGCCCAAGTCCCATTGAATTCATGAAGGTTGCAGGATCTGTCCACAGCTCCTGCTATAGCTCAGCTGTTCAGAGTTTTAGAGCAGCTACATATTTGTATTGATTTGTCTGCAAACATTTTAATGTTTTGCTTCTGTTATGAAGAATAAAGAATGATTCTATGTTCTATCCTATACACACACACACACGTATCCTGAAGTGAAATCACCTATGTCAGACTCCTGTTGGCTATGTATAGCACATGTTGTGAAATAAAGCATGTTTTCTTGCTGATTCCCAGACAGACATTGCAGCTGTATAATACTGTTAAAGCTACAACGTATGGATTTGCACAGGAGTAATTTCCCTATAAATTAGTTCCTAATAAAGATAAATTCTTCAGAATAAGCACTGGAATCAGCTTTTGCAATACTGATTAGCCTAATCAAATTATTTTTGTAAAGACTGTTTAATAGCAGACAACGTATGTCCCAGTCCAAAATTTATATCCCTTATGGCACAGTTTTTGCCCTTGTTTATATATTTTTAGCTAACACAGAAGTTGCTAAATTATACAATTAGAACAATGTTCTGTATTCTGTGTGTTTAGTGTGAATATAGTTTAAGCCTTAATTTCTTGAGACTCTAATTCCATAGTTATGGATAGTAGAAATTCCTGTAGTAGATAAAGCAGTGTCCAACCAATTTTATGGGAATGTGTGAAAGAGTGTACTTCTGTTTTAGATTTAAAACAATAGGAAATAAATTACAAATACAAAAACAAAATGGGTAAAATAAGTCTTTATCCTGTTTGTTTGTTTTAAACTAACAACTCTGCAACAACAGACCTGCAAGAAGGAAAGGAAATCTATAAATGATACTTTCTCATGCCATTGTATTAAACCAGCTGGATAGAGCAGATATAAGAGACAAGCTCTAGGAAGTGGTGCCTTTTACAATGTACAGGAAGATCTGTTGTTTTGCATAGCGTTTTGCTGTTGAAATTTTTTTTGCCCAAATCATGTGATGTGACCATATGTGACAAATTTCTTGTAATTTAGTGGTTCTTTGGTTTTTTGTCTTGAGTGCTAGGCTGCTGGAGAGCAGTGGCTGCTGGCCGGGCACCCAGCTCTGAAGGTAGTGCTACCACCAGCAGCAGTGCAGAAGTAAGGGTGGCAATACACTATGCTACCAGGAGACAGGTGGAGTGGCAGCCTTCCAGTCCACATATCCCTCCTCCTCGCATTTGGTAACCATGCCAACCCATACATTCAATGTGCAATAAGTGGTAGCAACCTCAGTTGGTCAACCTTAATATGTTTTGATTGATTTCAGTTATTTTAAACTATAAATATTTCCCCCATTTCTCTAATCTTTCAGTTTATTGTCATGCCAACACATTTTCATTAATGGCATGTATAGTGGAGCAGAGAGTCTGCTTATAAAGTTTGCAGATGAAACCAAGCTGGAAGGGATTGCAAACACTTCAGAGGACAGAATTAAAGTTCAACAACAAACCTTCATGAATTGGAGAAATAGTCTGAAATCAGCAAGATGAAATTCAGTAAAGAAAGTGCAAAGTACTGGACTTAGAAAGGAAAAAAAATTAAATGCCCAGCTACAAAATGGGGAATAACTGGCTAGGTGGAAGTACTGCTCAAAAGGATCTGGGGGTTACACTGGTTCCCAAATCAAATGAGTCAACAATGTGATGCAGCTGCAAAAAAGGCTAATAATCATTCTGCAGTATATTGACAGGAGTGTCATATGGGAGGTAACTGTCCTCCTCTACTTAGTCCTGGTGAGGTGTCAGCTCGACTACTGTGTCTGATGCTGGGCACCACACTTTAGGAAAGATGCGGACAAATTGGAGAGAGTTCAGAGGAGAGCAACAACAACAAAAATGATAGAAGATTTAGAAAATCTGACCTATGAGGAAAAGTTAAAAAAACTGGGCATGTTTAGTCATCAGAAAAAAAGGCTGAGGACAGACCTAATAGTTTTCAAATAGATTAGGAGCGGTTACAAGGAGGACTGTAATCAATTAGTCTCCATGTCCACTGAAGATTGGACAAGAAGCAATGGGCTTAAGCTGCAGCAAGGGAGATTTAGGTTAGTTATTAGGAAAAACTTTGTGACTATAAGGGTAGTTTAGCACTGGAATAGGCTTCCAAGGGAGGCTGTGGAATCCCTGTCACTGGAGATTTTTAAGAACAGGTTGACAGACACCTGTCAGGGAGGATCTAGGGATACTTGATTCTGCTTTAGTGCAGGGGGTGGGACTTGATGACTTTGAGATCCCTGCCAGCCCAAACATTTCTAGGATTAATTTACCAGAGCCTTGAAGACCCCTTCTCACTCACAGTTATTTAAACCTTAACAACCCAGTTTGTACCAGTCTGTGCGTTTCCAATTTTTGCTGACTTGCATAAACAGTTTTATTTAAAAGCCTGAGCTGGACTTGTTACTCTGGACAACGTAGATTAAAGGCCTTTTCACAACATGCCTAAGCACCTGGTGCCATGTCCCACTGTGCCAGGCACTGTACAAACATATTACTTAGTGCTTACAATCTGAGTATAAGAGGAGATGCAGCATTGCCAACTATGCCAATTTTATGATGAGTCTCACATGCTTTGATGTTTTCTTAAAGTACCAACTTCTGGAGTCTTGTAATTACAAGAGAATCTCTACTATCGTTAAAAAAAAATTAATAGCCTTCATGGCTACAGAGAAAAAGCTTGAAACAAAACCATGACTCAAATGTACCGTAAAAAGCTCAAAAGCCAGAAGGCAAATAAAAAAAATACAAATGAAACACTTTAATTAAAATCAGGAGGTTGGTTAGAGACCTGATTCAGGATTTTTGAACACTTACGCTTGGTAATACTGTGGGTAACAGGAAGATATCTCCACTACAGCCCTATGAATGAGTAAAGAAGCATTAACATTATTTTGATTAAAAATTAAATTAAATCTTACTCAGAGGAAATAGCAGCATGTATATAGTTTAATCATACAACATGGTTGGCAGGAAAACACACTTACCTGCTTAGGTCTATCCTGATAGCTAGATATTGTCACACAAGCACCCCACAAGGTCACTGCAGCGTAGCTCATGTGTGGTGGGATGCAGCTGCTCTAAGTTTATCGTAGGGTAGCACATAAACTTGCAGTACCTTGTCAAATGGTTGGTTTGTGCAGGGATGCACATGATAAGTATTGAATATATTTCTATATCTATATGAGAGAGAGAGAGAGAATCTGTTTAGTTTCAGAAATTCTCCATGAAAAGTTTTATTCTCCTGGAGTATTAACTGAATCAACAGCAGCATTTTGCTACTTGAGAACCAGAAAGTAAAACTGACTAAACCAAAATGGGTCAATTTTCATTTTCCAAGATCAAGGGAAATACCATAAAGAGTAGTACCAGAAGTAAAACACAAAATCCCAGTATAAATAATGAACAGTGGTTTTAATTCTGTCAATGTGGCAAGTGTTTTGAAGGATGCATTTTTAGTATAACTTTTGTATTACTAGTGTTCCATTAAAGGAACATTGCTTTTTCAGGTAGCTTCTATAAATTATATTACATATAAAAGTTACCTGGTCATTACAAAACTTTTGCTGTAACTGGTAGCAGGCTTGGCTACAGTCACCCACTGAAGAGATCCAAAACCAAAGATCACTTTTGGGGGTGGAGAGAGAGCAAAGCACTGCACTACACATATGGCAATAGCATGTGAGAAAAGATTCCAGTATGTATATCCTTAACTATGAAATGAACTTGAACCCCGCGCAGTGAACCAAAGTCCTCACCCACCACCATTTGTAGACTATCTTTAATCGCCTCCCACCTATGGATTTCAAAATTAATTTAGCCTTACAGCACCACAGTGCACAGAAAATAAGCAATTTGCTGAAGCTCACACAGTATATCTGTGGCAGAGCTAGGAACAGAACTCAGATACTGTAGCCTCCCAAGCTTGTGGAAAATCATGCAGCTGTTCTTTCTACTACTCCATAGACCTGTTCTTTCAAGAGAGCGGATATAATTTTGATCTTCTCTCATTCCTGCCACATTTACACAAACAACCTCTCTGGGGTTTTTTTTGTTGTTGGGTTTTTTTTGGTGGCAGACGGAGACTCTTCTGTAGCAAAACTAATTTTATGAAGTCTGTCAGCATACAACATGATACTAAAACACAGAAGGCCGAGTAAAAAAAAAAAAAGTGGATTTTGCAATAAGCTACAACAATGGTTTTCTTCATGCCCTCTAAACCCATGGGAATGTGCGTTTTGGAAAAATAGGGCAATATCAGATGTGATTAAATGTGGACTGGTCAGATGAATTTCTAGAACAACTCAAAGGGGATAAACACAAAGTAAATCACAATAATTAAAAATACTACTATGTACTATAGAAATGCTCGAACACACTACCATTTACAAGTGTGATGCCACAGTATGTTTTGTTTCAGAGGAACAGCCGTGTTAGTCTGTATTCGCAAAAAGAAAAGGAGTACTTGTGGCACCTTAGAGACTAGCTCATGCTCAAATAAATTGGTTAGTCTCTAAGGTGCCACAAGTACTCCTTTTCTTAGTATGTTTTGTGCCATTCCTGGAATTTAAAAAGGAGACCTTTATGTGATTATCAGCCTTCCTCATGGAACCATCTGATGCTTCCATTTCTAAGTTAGGTACTGAGAGGTACACCAGGTTCAGTGGCTATAGAAGTTAGACAAAAACAGATGAGCTGTTTGGGAGAAAGATGTAACAACAACAAATGCATTAACTGTTTTATCCATTGCCAAACAGGACTTTTATTGTTTAGACATCACAAAGTTAGATTACAGTTGAGTGAGTTACAGGAAACTGGAAATAGCGGTCACAGCCGTTAAAGTTTGCTTGCAAGTATTTTTACATCAAAAAATCAATTTTGGCTCTAGACTGAATTTAAAAAAATGTATCAATATTTTAATTGTTTACATTGCTACAGTCAACAACACTGAGAACTGGAACAACGTTAAATAATCAGATCTATATGCATAAAACAAAAAGCCATATTACTTGTCTTGAAAGGGTGCTTCCAACATTAAACTATGCTCACATCATCCCTGTGAAGTAGGCAAATATTTATCCCTATTTTATAGATGTGGAAACGGAGGCACAAAGATGTCAGGTGACTTAGCCAAGGACACAGAGTTTAAACTCTAAGAGGTTCCTAGCCCTTAGACCACATTATTCTGTTGCAATTCTATGAATTGTGTGATGAACTCCTGGGGTGGGTTATCTGCCAGGATTAAACCCGGAATCACTGGATCCAAAAATCACGAGTCAACTGTTTCAACTGAAAGGACCAACTTCATTAACTCAGGCCTGGTCTAAACTATGGGGATAAATCATGCATGCGAATTGTGAAAAGTCATGAAATGGGCTACAAATGCAATAAAAAAAATAAAGGTATTAAAAAGTTTAACAAATGGGGGAGGGTGCCATTTGGTCTAGGGCTGGCCCTGATCAGTAAGCAAACTTAGATGAGATACAAACAGCTTCTTTGAAAAAATTGCACAACAATTAACAGAAACTATTTCTTCCTGCTCTGCCTATTCATTCAGTTAAAACAGAAAGTCTTACAAGTACTGCAAAAGCACTTTCTGGTGATTTCCAGTAATATTACGCTATGTTAATAGAAAGTAAAAATTAAGATGAAACATCCCAAGAAATCATTCAACAACATTTCAGAGACAGAACAGCAGAGAGAAGATAAAAGTGCTTGAGATCAGTTTAAATAATTTAATTTACACAATATGTATATATGCACTAAAGCAAAGTCCATGTGAACTGTTGTGTTCGCACTGGTTAAAAGTGCCTGAGAACAGCCTAAAAAGTTCCATTGTCATACTTCTCAACCTTCAAAACTGCCAACATGTAACACAAGCAACTGAAACGTGTGACGAATTAATAAAATGGGGAAAAACCTATGATCTGCTGCATATTATGCCATAAATAATAGAAAATGATCTTTGATTATAAAACCTGCTTTTCCTCACTGTGTGGATTAAATAAACCCTTTTTTAAAAAAGTCACACATAGCCACAAGGACTTCACACATAGGTCATCAGCAGGCTTTAAACTTTAGTCCTTCAGATTCCCATTGCTTGAGCAAAAGGAAGTAGCTGTTATCTTCTGTACGGAATAGCCACTAGAAGGTGACAATACATTTTGCCAATGGATTAGACAACTACTGAGAGAATCATAATTGACAAATGATGTTTTTATACTATAAAACTTGTTCCATTCCCAGCTCTGGGGGGAAGCATAGTCTAGTGGTTACAGACAGCGTAGCCAGTCAACTGGTACGTTAGCCACCCTTTTTCAGAACTAAGTGGATGAGACTTGAATTGGTGATATTGAGGAGCTAGGTTCTGTTTACAGTTCAGCCAGAAGAGACCTGTGGGCAGCCTCTCAGTTAATTTATTTGTAAAATGCAGGTAATAGTACTTGACTGTCTCCTAAGGTAGGGTATGAGACCTGGCTCAATAATGAGGGTTATAGAGTGCACAGAAGCAGAGGTAGCAGACGCTCATCGTGAATGGGGAGGGCTGAAGTTCAGGGCATGGGGTGTGCAATGAGGAGCCTAGGATGCACAGGGAGCTTGGGCAGTGCCCGGTGCTCTGGCAGCTGTAGGGGTAGAGCAGGGTGGCAGGTCAGGCACTCGCCTTGCTTCAGAGATGCGCAGCAGGCTGAGGAAGCGGTTCCTGCTCCCCCTACCCTAGGCAGTCAGAGCAGCCAGTTCCCTGGTCTCACCCATCTGTTGCTTTGGCAGCAGTTCCTGCCCTAGAAGGGAAACAGCCCTTCCCCACATCCCTGAAATGACACAGCTGTGCCCTGCTCCCCCTTCCCCAGCCAAGGGAACTGGTGGCCAAGCAAATAGCAGAACTTGGGCTGTAACCATCTCTCACCCTCTTCAGGTACAGAAAAAATATTGTGGGATGGAAACATAGATCAGGCCCCACAATATTTCCATGGCCAGGGCATTAGCCCCCACCACCTCCTGGTTTCACCACCCCTGCACAGAAATATAAAGAGCAGTCTGCAGAAGTGAAACTTGACTTCAGGCTCTTGCCTCCCAACCCAGTGCCCCTTACCCTAAGCTAAAGGTATTTTGTAAGCTCTTTTTCTCATAGACTGATCTACACATAAAACATGTACCATTATAGTTACGTTGGTTAGGAGTCTGATATTTTGCTGACCTAGTTATACCACTAAAAGCCCTAAAGTAGATGCAGTCATACTGGTATAAAAAGGTACCTTATACCATAGGGACTGACTCCATGGGTGCTCCGAGGCTGGACCACCCACAGGGAAAAAACAGTGGGTGCTGGGCACCCACCGGCAGCCCCCCATCAACCCCCCCATCACCCTGTGTTTTCCGCCTGCAGGCGGCCCTGCTGATCAGTGCCTCCCCCTCCCTCCCTGCGCCTCCTGCCCGCTGCAATCAGTTGTTTCGTGGCATGCAGCGGGCTTTGGGAGGGAGAGGGAGGAGTGAGGGCGCGGTGCACTGGGGCGAGGGGGTGGGAAGAGGCAGGGTGGGGGTGGAGCAGGGACAGGGCCTGGGGCAGAGCTGGGGGTCAAGCCCTCCCCCCCGGCACATTGGAAAGTCAGCGCCTATGCCTTATACCAGCATAGTTCATTGTGGTTCTGAACCCGAGTAAGCTCTACTGGCATAAGCACTTGGAGCAGGGGTTGCTGCTTTAACAGTACTGACATAATTAAATCCACAACATTTTATAGCATAGACAAGTCGTAAATCCAAAAAGGAGGAGCCATATTACCAAGCACCTAAAGACCAGAACAGACTATAAACATGGAACGAAACCAAGACCTAGAAAGGGAAGAGAAGCTGATGGTCCTGGGTCTCCACTCAACTGCCATTCATCTTATGCAAGTAACAACCTTTGGAAACATGGAGTATAAATACAAAATACATTTGCATTTTTAGGAAGAGAATCTAGCTGGGAATCCTGGGATAAACACCTAAACTTCTTAGCTGGATCTTGTTAAAGATAACTTCTTTGGTAGTACCCAGACCCCAAAACTGTTATTTGAACTCCTCCAGTTTGCTGGACAGATTAATTGTAGAAGTTAATCCTTTTTCTGTACAGTAAAGGTTAATTGATAGAAGAAGTGATAACTCAAATTTTAGCTCGGTGTTTGTGTAATATAAACCTTTGCCTAGTTAAGAATGTTAATCTGACCATACTGCTGTTTGAGTGAAATGCAATTCATAACCTATATTTTGGTTGATTTTGCAATACACTACAAAACCAGTCTTTATGCACTTTGTTGTAATGTGATTTACTCTCATTCCCTAAGCAATATTAAAAGTAGAATTTAGTTTACTGTAAAGGTGGAGCCCAGAGTGCTCTGGCTTAAGTTAGGTGGTAGATCTTGACTTTAGTAACGCTTTTGTTACTGTCTCGTGTGACCTTCTCATAAACAAACTAGGGAAATACAACCTAGATGGAGCTACTATATGGTTGGTGCATAACTGGTAGGAAAACCATGACCAGAGAGTAGTTATCGGTGGTTCACAGTCGAGCTGGAAGGGCATAACAAGTGGTGTCCTGCAGGAATCAGTCCTGGATCCGGTTCTGTACAATATCTTAATCAATGAGTTATATAATGGCATAAAGAGTACACTTATGTTTGTGGATGATACCAAGCGGGGGTGGGGGGAGAGATGAGGGGAATTGCAATCGCTTTGGAGGATAGGATTAAAATTCAAGAGGATCTGAAGTAAATAGGATGAAATTCAATAAAGACAAATGCAGAGTACTCCACTTAGGAAGGAACAATCAATCAATTGCGCACATTAAATGGGAAATGACTGACTAGGAAGGAGTACTGCAGAAAGGGATCTGGGGGCGATAGTGGATTACAAGTGTAACACTGTTGCAAAAAAAAAAAAAAAACCACAAACAAACAAACAAAAAAAACCCAAACATCATTCTGGGATGTATAAGCCATAGTGTTGTAAGCAACACATGAGAGCTAATTCTTCCACTCTACTCCGCTGATAAGGACTCAGCTCACATATTGTGTCCAGTTCTGGGCACCACGCTTCGGGAAAAATGTGGACAAATTGGAGAAAGTCCAGAGGAGAGCAATAAAAATGATTAAAAGTCTAGAGAGCATGACCTATGAAGGAAGATTGAAAAAAACTGGGTTTGTTTAGTCTGGAGAAGAGAAGACTGAGAGGGGACATGATAACAGTTTTCAAGTACATAAAAGGTTGTTACAAGGAGGGTGAAAAATTCTCTTGTCAATCTCTGAGACTAGGACAAGAAGCAATGGGCTTAAACTGCTGCAAGGGAGGTTTAGATTGGACATTAGGAAAAACTTCCTAACTGTCAGGGTAGTTAAGCAGTGTATCAAATTGCCTCGTGAGGTTGTGGCATCTCCATCATTGGAGATTTTTAAGAACAGGTTAGACGAACACCTGTGAGGATCTAGTTGTTATGTAGTCCTTCCTTGAGTGCAGGGGACTGGACTAGATCACTGGTTCTCAATCAGGGGTATGTGTACCCTGGGGGTCTTCCAGGGGGTACATCAACTCATCTAGATATTTGTCTAGTTTTACAAGACACTACATAAAAAGCGCCGGTGAAGTTAGTACAAACTAAAATTTCATATAGACAAGGACTTGTTTATGCTGCTCTATATGCTATTCACTGAAAAGTAAGTACAATATTTATAGTCTAATTGATTATATGGCAAAAATTAGAAAATAAGCGATTTTTCAGTCATAGTGTGCTGTGACACTTTTGTACTTTTATGTCTGATTTTGTAAACAAATAGTTTTTAAGTGAGGTGTATCTTAGGGGTATACAAGACAAATCAGACTCCTGAAAGGGGTACAGTAGTCTGGAAAGGTTGAGAGTCACTGGACTAGATGACCTCTCAAGGTCCCTTCCAGTCATATGCTTCAATGATCATACAAAAATACTAATCAATATGGGTTTTACTGTAGAAAAAAATCCCTACAGCCTTCTAATAACACTTGTAAAGAGTTTTCAGCTGTTTAGCTTGAGTTTTAAGTGGCCTCTATAGCCTTGTAGTGGTCCCTCACTCTCAAGTAGGGAGGGAGGCCAGTCCACCTCACTGCGTCAGGCAGCAGCACTCAGGCTCGGGTCACTCTGGCAGGGCTAAGTGGAAAGCAGCCTATAGCTCATAGCCTCCTAGCAGAGGCAAATAATCATTAACAGTCTGGAGCTCTAGCCCAGAGTCTCATGGTCTGGGGCTACTGCCAATCAAGAGTCTAGGCCTCTGGCCCTCTGGGCGTGGCAAAGAAAGGAGCAGTCCTCAGCCTAAGCCTCCAGGCTAAAGCAGACAGCACCCAACAATCTACAGGGGAAGCTCTGTCCCTCCGGGCAGGGCAGAGCAGAGCAGGCTTTCGCCTAAGCCTCCTGGCTGAGGCATCCAGCAAAGCACACAGACTGGGACTCTGGCCCTCTGGGTGGGGCAGAGCAGGGAGCAAGCAGGCTTTTGCCTAAGCCTCCTGGCTAAGTCAGTGAGCAAATACACTATCTGATCCCACAGTCTCCTGAATGGGGCAAGACACAAACAACACACAGGTCTGCTGGCCTAGTGGTGAATAGGCTGCCACGCTAGGGTTGGGGTTGGCAGCAGGGGATCTTGGGCCCACCCCACTCCACTGGGTCCCAGCCCAGGGCCCTAACAATGGCAAATGGTTCTGCCACTAGGTCAGCAGGGATCCTACCGAAACATGCTGACCCCTCTCCAACAAACAAAACTGGACTGAAGTCTGGTTTCCCTGGGCTACTTCCTGCTATAGTCTGGATGGTGGAATTCTGTAGTCCAAGGATCCTCTGTCTCCTTGAGATATGCTGCGGATGGCAGTCCTGGCAACTCTGCTCCAGGGTCGATCTCCTCCGAGGGCACGGTACTTCACAGCACAGGCTCAGCTCCAATGGCAAGCTTTTTCTGGGGTCGCTTTCATTAACGCCATGTCTCCACTGCTATTGTTACCTGCACTAGTCTAGTCAATGGTGCATGATTCCACTTCTATTAAAAAGTAGCAATACTAGATTTCTCTTTTTTTAAGAAACTACTACAAGTTAAAAAGACTACTACGATAGGCCAAAAATACTGAAGTAACTGTAAGGTGTGGCATTTTGGACAACTATGGTAGTGCAACAACAGCTGCTCAATCAAGCCTGCTATATTTAGAACAGTCAGGAATTTCACAGTAACCCTTCAGTTGCTTTGAATTTCTGAAAAGTTTTCATTTTGGGATGAAATTGCCCATGCTTTTTTTCAATCCAAAAATATGGTATTTAGGAAAGTTTGAGCAAGATCCCTTGATTTAAGTTTGATGGCATGGGAAAGGAGGTTATAAAACTGTTTCCTACCTTTCGTAACTGTTGTTCTTTGAGATGTGTTGCTCATGTCCATTCCATTCTAGGTGTGTGCACACCCACGTGCACAGTTGTCGGAGACTTTTGCCTTAGCAGTATCCGGAGGGCTGTCTATGGTGCCCTCTGGAGTGCCACGCTCATACCACAGTATATCAGGCGCCGTAGGCCCTATGCCTTCTCAGTTCCTTCTTGCCAATTACTCCAACAGAGGAGCAGAAGGGTGGGTAATGGAATGGACATGAGCAACACATCTCAAAGAACAACAGTTACAAAAGGTAGGTAACCTGTTTTTTCTTCTTCGAGTGCTTGCACATATATCTTTTCAATTCTAGGTGACTCACAAGCAGTATCTATGGAGGTGGGCTTGGAGTTCAGCGCTTGGTGGCTTGCAGTTCTGCTCAACCAAAGCCAGCATCGTCCTGGGCCTGCTAGGTAAGTGCATAGTGAGACGTAAAAGGTGTGGACCGACAACCAGGTGGGCATCCTACAGATGTCCTAGATAGGTACTTGGGCCAAAAAGGCTGCTGAAGAGGCCTGTGCCCTGGAAGAGCAGGTGGTGATTACTGCCGGGGGCGGCACCTTTGCTTGATCATAGCAAAAGCAAATGCAGGCAGTGATCCAGGAGGAAATTCTGAGCAGAAGCAGGTTGACTTTTCATCCTGTCAGCCACAGCGACGAATAATTGCGTCCACTTATGGAATGGCTTGGTCCTTTCAGTGTAGAAGGCCAGAGCCTTCCTGACATCCAGGGCATGTAGCCTGCACTCCTCCTCTGACTTATGTGGCTTCAGAAAGAAGACTGGTACGTAAATGTCTTGGCTTGAATGAAACTGAGAGACCACCTTAGGAAGGAAGGCCGGGTACGGTCTTAGCTAGACCTTGTCCTTGTAAAAGACCGTGTAAGTCGGCTCTGAGGTGAGCACTCGAATCTCGGATACCCAGCGGGCTGATGTGACTGTGACCAGGAACGCAACCTTCCAGGAGAGGAGAAGGAGAGAGCAGGAAGCCAAAGGCTCGAAGGAGATCCCATGAGCTGTGACAGCATCAGATTCAAGTCCCGATGTAGGAAAAAGGTCCCTGACATGCGGGCAGAGGTGCTCCAGGCCCTTGAGGAATCTGGTTGTGATATTCTGAGAGAAAACAGACCTGCCCTCAAGCGGTGGGTGGAAGGCCACTAGATGGACCTTGATGGATGAAAGTGACAAGCCCTGAAGCTTGAGGTACAGGAGGTAGTTTAGAATGATCTGCAATGGGGCTCACTCAGGTCAGAACCCCTTATTTGCTATACAGCAGGTGAATCACTTCCATTTGGCAGGTAGGTGGCCCTGGTGGAGGGCCTTCTATTGTCAGACATGACTTGCTGAACTTCGGATGAGCACTGCTGTTCTTGCAGCATTTAGCCACACAGCAGCCAAGCTGTCAGATGTAGCGCCACCAGGTTCGGCTGCAGGAGACTGCCGTGGTTCTGGGACAACAGGTCTGCCCTGAGTGGCATCTGGAACGGGGTCGCCACCGAGGGGTCCAGCAGCGTGGTGAACCAGTGTTGGCATGGCCATGCCTGCGCTATGAGGATGACCTTCTCCCTGTCCTGCTTGATCTTCAGGAGGACTCTGGGCAGCAACGGAACAGGAGGAAAAGCATACAACAGAGCCTCTGACCATTGGAGCAGGAAGACATCCAACAGGGATCCTGTCCCTCCCCTGGAACGAGCAGAAGACATGGCATTTTCTTGATAGGCACTTAAGCGAACAGGTCCACCTGGGGAGTTCCCCATCTGCAGAAGATAGAACCGACCACCTCCGGGTGAAGAGACCACTCATAACAACACGAGAATGTCCTGTTGAGGCGTTCCGCCCAAGCGTTCCCTGCCCCGGGAGGTGAGCGTCCACAAGATGGATGTCGTGGTGCAGGCAGAAATTCCAGAGACAGAGCACTTCCTGACATAGGGCAGACAACCTGGCTGCCCTCTGCTTGTTGATATAAAGACCATGGCCTTGTTGTCTATTAGGACCTGAACTGCCTTGCCTTGTATGTGAGGCCGAAAGGCTTGGCACGCTAGGCGAACCGTCCTGAGCTCCCTGATGTTAATGTGCAGGGACCAATCGCGATTGGACCAACAGCCTTGAGTACTGAAATCGCCCAGGTGGGCTTCCCCAATCCAGATGTGAAGTGTTGGAGACAAGAGTCACTGACAAGACTGGGTCTGCGAAGGGACTCCCTCCAGCACTGATGCAGGATCTTGTCATCAGGTAAGAGACGACAGTATGCTGTCTGGAATCCTGATCACCCGGTCCATACTGTGCTGGTTGAGGATAGACTGATGCCAGCCATGCCTGTAGGGGCCTGAGGCTGTCGCATCTGCTGGACCACGTAAGTACATGATGCCATGTGACCCAATGGTTTCAGGCACATGTGGGAGGTGGTGAGTGGTTGGGCACATAGAGATGAGATGAGGTCCACCATGGCTTGGAACAGAGTCTCGGGGAGGAAGGCACTGGCTAGAGTGGAGTTGCATTCTATACATTGCACTGGGTGAGGGTTGACTTTTTGTCATTTATTATTAGGCCCAGGTAGCAGCAGGTGGAACAGACCAGCATAGGTGCCAACTTTTCCCAGTGCCGGTGGGTGCCCGCCCCCACCCCGACTCCACCCCTGCCCCACCCCCATTCCAACCCCTTCCCAAAATCCCCGCCCCAGCCCCGCCTCTTCCCCAAGCATGCCACGTTCTCCCTCCTCCCCCTCCCCCCAGCGCTTGCAGCCATGAAACAGCTGTTTTGCGGTGGGAAGCGCTGGGAGCTAGGGGGAGAAGCGGGGACATGGCATGCTCAGCGGAGGAGGCGAAGGCACAAGTGAGCTGGGACATGGGGGGGTGGGGAGCTGCCAGTGGATGCAGAGCACCCACCAAATTTTTCCCTATGCGTGCTTCAGCCCCGGAGCACCCACAGAGTCGGCGCCTATGCAGACCAGCTCGAGATGCTTCCGCACCTGATCCAAGGACTGGCCCCTTATAAACCAGTCATCAAGGTAGGGGAAGATTTGGACTCCCCAATGCCGCAGGTAAGCAGCCACTGGCGCTATACACTTTGTGAACACTCTTGGAGCCGACAAGAGACTAAAGGGCATCGCCGTGAACTGGAAATGGCGCTGGCCCAACATGAAACGGAGGAAACGCCGGTGCCCTGGAAATATGGAAGTGTGTGTCCTTTAAATCGAGGGCGGTGTACCAGTCTCCTGGATCCAGGGAGGGAATGATGGATGCCAGGGAGACCATATGAAACTTCACCTTTTTGAGAGACTTGTTGGAGCGGCACTGGTCTAGGATAGGTCTGAGGCCCCCTTTTGCCTTTGGAATGAGGAAGTAATGGAAGAAAAATCCTCTTCCCTCCATGTCATCCGGAACCTCTTCCTCTGCCCGTAGGCTCAGGAGTTTTTCAACTTCCTGAACAAGGAGTTGCTTGTGAGAAGCATCCCTGAAGAAGGACAGGGAACGGGGATGGAAGGGTTTGTCAGCTACAAACTGCAGGGTATAGCCCAATGAGACAGTGTCGAGCACCCAGCGGTCCGAGGTGATATGGGACCAGGCTGACAGAAAAAGGTGGAGGCGGTTGAGGAAGATGGGGAATGGATCCGGTGCAGTGACTGGGCCATTGTCCTTGGGTGCACCCTCAGAATGACTGCTTCTGGCTGCCTTGATTCCTCGAAGGACCAGGCTGGGCAGGTGGACAAGATGACGACTGGTTGCATCACTTAAAACCCTGGTCTTTGTCCTTCTTTTTGTAGGAGCCAGAATGAGGGGAACCCCTAGACCTCAATGATGGTGGAGGGCGGAATGGCTTTCTGGCCTGCTGAGGAGTAAGTACGCCTAAGGAGCGGAAGGTAGCCCAGGAGTCTTTAAGACCATGGAGCCTAGGATCAGTCAGCTCCAAGAAGAGCCCCATTCCCTCAAACGGGAGGTCCTGGAGGGTGGATTTCATCTCCTGGGATAGCCTGGAGGTCTGTAACCAGGAGCTATGCCTCATGGCTATTGCAGAGGCAACCACCCTGGATGCCAAGCCCATGGCATTAAAGGCTATCTGGAGGACACGCCTGGTTACCGCCCTACCCTCTTCTATGAGAGTGGCGAACTCCTGTGCCATTGGTCCTGGGAGAGGCTCTCTTTGAACTTGCCAACGGAGTCCCACAGGTTGAAATTGTATCTGCCAAGTAGGGCCTGATGGTTAGAGACCCTAAATTGGAGGCTTGCTGTGCAATAAATTTTTCTGCCAAATAAATCTAGCCTCTTGGTATCTTTATTTTTGGGGGTGCCACTTGCCTGGCCCTTTTGTTGATGGCAGACATGACCAAGGACCCTGCAGGAGGGTGCGTGTATAGGTATTCAAACCCCTTTGCAGGGACATAGTACTTCTTTTCCGCCTTCTTGGATGTGAGCGGAATGGAAGATGGGGTCTGCTACACCGACTTGGCAATCTCTAGAACCCCTGCATGAACGGGCAATGCAACCTGGGATAGGGCAGAGGAGGGAATGACATTGAAGAGGTCATTGGGCTCCTCAGCTAGCTCCTTGACCTCCAAGTTCAGGTTGACCACCACCCTTCTAAGTAGGGCTTGGTGCTCCCTGAACTCATTGGGGGGGGGGGGGGCAGCTACCAGTTTGCGAGGGCCTCGCCACCACCTCATCCAGGGGCGATGAGGATGACTGCACTGTCGGAGTTTGGGGGGTGTCCTCTTGCTGCGTCGGGGACCACTCCATGGTCGCTGGGACCTCCCTCGGGGTCACTGCTTCAGATTGGACCCCTTGCTCTGACACCAGTGCCAGCTGTGCTGGGGGTAGCTTGTCTGATGCTGTCTGGGAGGAGAGGTCGGAGTATGGTGCCGGCATCATAGGTACTTCCCACGGGTTCCACCACTGCCACTGGGCGGGCCATTGCTCTTGATCTCATGCCGGTGCCGCAGGTGGGCTCCTGGCTGGGAGACGATTTGCCCCGTACAGGGGAAGGACTAAACTGTACCTCTGACCCGGACCACTGTCCTTCTGGTGACCAGGGTGGGGCCATGGAAACCTGAGTCTGTCAACTGACTCTTGTCGGCGATCAGTTCAGGGAAGGTGAGGGCCGGTGCCTGCCCAAAGAACAGTACCAGGGCCCTGGCAACTGGTACCGCGACCAGGAACGGTCTCATATTGGAGGGGACCGACACTTAGGAGACCTGCAAGGTGATGGTGACTGGTGCCTTGGCGATCTCTGGTGGGAGGACTGTTGGTACCAAGAATACAGGCATTAGTATCGTGATTCCAAAGTTCTGTGTCTTGTAAGCAGAGACCGTGGTGTTGGAGATCTGGGCCTCCTGGCCGGAGACAGGGGTTGCAGTACCGGGGTCCTTGGCCGTGGCGAAGGGGAAGGATAGCTGCGGTCCAGGAATGTTCCACTACCTTTAGGATGGTCCCATCACCAGCTTGGTCATCTGAGCTGGTGGTTTGGTGGGATCTGCCTTGCAGCCAGGCGTCTGCAGTGCCGGTTGGCCTAACTGTTCTTTGGCTGCCAGGCCCATCTCAGGTGCAGATGGCCCTGCGATGGGCTGGGAGCCCCTACCACTCCCCACAGTTGGAGGTGGGTCCCTGGCTGGGTTAGGGGGTCCGACCACAGTGGTATCCCTGAGAGCCTCCATTGCAGACATGAGGCCTAGCTCAGGTTTTTTGCCCGAAGTTCCCTTGTGAGGTGCCTGTGGACCAGATGACTTAGACCTCTTCTTTGGTACTGGCAAGGGGGAACAGTGCCAGGTGGATCCCAGCTCCGGTAGTGCACTGCCTGCTGATGCCGAAGTACCAGGCGTGGAGTCCGAGGGCTCTGATGCTGGGCGCTGAGCAGCCCCCATGAGGAGGGCCCTTAATTGAATGTCCCACTCTTTTTGAGTTCGGGGACAAACATTTTTGCAGATCCGGCACTTGTCTTTTCAATGGGAAACCCCTTGGCACTTCAGATAACTCTCGTGAGGGTTACTGATGGGCATTGGCCGGCTGCACTCAGAACACGTCTTAAAGCCTGGGGAGCGGACAGCGTCCCAACCTGGACTCTAACTACTAAACTACTACTAAAACACTTAACAGGTAACTAATCACTGACTAAATAATAAAGGAGAATGATCTGAACATTGAAGAACTGCTCATGCTCTTGTAAGCAAGACCAAACAACTTTCACGGGCAGTAAAAAGGAACAGAGAGGGTGTAGGCCCGGCAGCACCCGATATACTGCCGCCTGAGCACAGCACTCCAGAAAGCGCCACAGCCAGCCTTATGGATACCATAAGGCAAAAGTCTCTGACAACTGTGCATGTGGGCACGCATACACCTAAAATGGAATCGACATGAGCAAACATTCGAAGAAGAACAAGCACCCTCTTAACTTGTTTTTTTTTTCCTTTTTTTTGCTGAAATTAATATATGGTATCAGATTCTCACTATATATAGCAGGACTTTGATGTTATGAACATAGGCCCCAATTCTGCAATCAGATCCAGTGGGCAGAGCCTTGCATCTGTATGGAGCCCCACTGAAGTTAGCATGGCTCAGATATTTAACTGATAAGAACGGATATAACTTAGGTAATTTTTTCACTTCAAGGTCCAAGAGACACAGACAAGGTTTTCATCTCGAGGCCAAAAGACCAAAAACATCAAGACACTTGATCACAGCCTTGGATAGACCAAGACACTATTTACACTTGATCTTAGCCAAACTGGATCTTAGCCAAAAGGCCGAGAAGTATAGGCAAAGGTGGCTGCCTACAAAGATCCAATTGCAGGACTGGATTCAGAGGAAATAGAAAACAAGAAATAGTCTATTTCATGTCACTGAACCTAGCCAAGGATTCCAGATCTTTTGCAAAGCTTTATTATTTCTCCATCAAATAATCTGGTTCTTTACTGATGGGAGACTAAGTTTTCTGAAATTAATTTAATGGCCTTTTCTTATTTCCACTGCCTAGTACTCCTAACCAGTAGAAGAAAAATCACTATTAAGAAAGGAAAACTTAAGAGAACAAATGGAGGTATACATTTAAAAATTGCAAAGTTCAATAAACAAAAAAGGTAAGGCTCTCCTAATTACGAAAATCTAGTTACATTTTATATGCCATAGATTCTACTTTTAACCACAAAAAATACAAGATGTGATAGGCAGTTAGGTTCACATTATTATGAAAATCTTACCGTTTTTGTTTTCTGACTTTGCAGTTTAAGTGTCCCTTAATGTTACATTAAAAAACAAAAAACTGTTGTAAAAGGATGGAGTCTCACCATTTGATCCAACGGTAGTGACAAAACAGGTGGAGTAGCTCATGCAGTCCATTAGAGGAGATTTGCAAAGGAAGAAAAGGCCTGAAAGTTTTTTTTCAATTGGAGTTCTTTTCCTGCTTCCATGTCTCCTACTCTTGCCCCAAGACATTAGAGATTCAGGTCTTGTCTACCCATTTTTTCCCCCTTGGAAGTCTCTATGGCTCATTAAAGCACTAATAAATTTAGGCCCTTAGAAAAACCAAGCAAGGGAGATTTCATTAATTAATTGAGAGGGAAAGTAATTTTTATTTACGGTGTTCCTTTGGGGATTTTTATTAATACCTATTTAATTCAAACACTTGGAAGAATAGATCTGTGTTACAGATTGAATCACTCCTCTGGCCATTCAGTTAAAGTCTAGGACTCTGATCCTGCAGTCAAATCCATGCAAGCATGAACTTCATGCCTATACAGAACTTCTTTGAATACACATTGGAATCATCTAGTTAAAACCAGGAATGTCAAGTTTTCTCCTTTTTTCTCTTTTAAGCCTTTATAAATCATAGGGGGAGGAAGAAAGGAGAGAACACAGGTGGCAGATCACCTTCAAATCCACTGAAGGTTCATTAACTGCACTGGGGCACACAAACAAAGCAAGATATTCCATTTCATAATAGACAAATAAGTTAACTGGAGTTTACACATTTATTCCTTTTAATTGTAAGGTCTTCTCGGAAAAGACCTCATTATTTTGTTTATTTCCTATCATCTATGTTTCTCCTTCTATAGAGCCACATAGTACTTCAAAGTGCTACTCCAGCGATCTTTCAATTAAGTTAGCATAAGATGGTGATTACTCAAACTCATTATACCTATGACCTGCACAAACAGCTTGTCAACGAAACACACTCATGTTACTCTTACCTTGCCTTCCCTTTCTCCATTAGTTTGTTACAGCCAGCAGTTGCATCTCTTTAAACTCTTTGGGGCAGGTACTATCTCTTATTACACATGTGATGCAGTCTGAGCCTCTAGATAATACTGGAATATAAATAAGAAAATAAACAGGCCAAAAAGCACAGACCACATTTAACTGCCAGAAAGCTCTAAATGAAGACATTTCAAATGACAAACATTTTTACACAGAAAAGAGTCACCAGTAGGCTAAAAAATAATCTTTCCAATCAGATGTTGGAAAGACTCCCAAGTTAAATGTTAGCTGGGTCCCCTCTATTACCTAGTAAGAATTGGTTCCATCAAGCTACTTGAGGTAAACCCTTAGCACCTGGCTGAACCCTCAGTCTTATTACCCAAACCTTTCCCAGTTGTTTGGGTATGGCAGCAGGCAACTTTAGCAGGGAGTTAATTCTCTCACTACCAGTGCTACAGTAGGGCCTCTGTAGCCCATCATAGGAATTTTTACAGTGAACTTCCTTCCCTCTTACACCTCAGACCATTAGTAGAGGATTTTTTCACAGGAAACTTCTCTCGCTGTATTTTTAACCAGTCATTTTCACATCTTAGGACCGAGTTCTGAAATTGCCTCCATACGGGCAGACTCTTGCACCCACGAAAAGACCTAATAACCAATGAAACTCCAGGCAATCAACAGGCATCTGCTTGCATGCAGCAAGTGTCAGGATTGGGGTTTGGGTATCCACTGATGGCATGAGAATTTCTTAAAAAGACCACAGAGATAAAACGTCACAAACGGTTTAATATCATGGCACAAGTCCATGGGGCCGAACGAGTTGCATCCGAGAGTGCTGAAGGAATTGGCGGCTGTGATTGCAGAGCCATTGGCCATTATCTTTGAAAACTCGTGGCGAACGGGGGAAGTCCCGGATGACTGGAAAAAGGCTAATGTAGTGCCAATCTTTAAAAAAGGGAAGAAGGAGGATCCTGGGAACTACAGGCCAGTCAGCCTCACCTCAGTCCCTGGAAAAATCATGGAGCAGGTCCTCAAAGAATCAATCCTGAAGCACTTGCATGAGAGGAAAGTGATCAGGAACAGCCAGCATGGATTCACCAAGGGAAGGTCATGCCTGACTAATCTAATCGCCTTTTATGATGAGATTACTGGTTCTGTGGATGAAGGGAAAGCAGTGGATGTATTGTTTCTTGACTTTAGCAAAGCTTTTGACACGGTCTCCCACAGTATTCTTGTCAGCAAGTTAAGGAAGTATGGGCTGGAAGAATGCAGTATAAGGTGGGTAGAAAGCTGGCTAGATTGTCGGGCTCAACGGGTAGTTATCAATGGCTCCATGTCTAGTTGGCAGCCGGTATCAAGTGGAGTGCCCCAAGGGTCGGTCCTGGGGCCGGTTTTGTTCAATATCTTCATAAATGATCTGGAGGATGGTGTGGATTGCGCTCTCAGCAAATTTGCGGATGATACTAAACTGGGAGGAGTGGTAGATACGCTGGAGGGGAGGGATAGGATACAGAAGGACCTAGACAAATTGGAGGATTGGGCCAAAAGAAATCTGATGAGGTTCAATAAGGATAAGTGCAGGGTCCTGCACTTAGGACGGAAGAACCCAATGCACAGCTACAGACTAGGGACCGAATGGCTAGGCAGCAGTTCTGCGGAAAAGGACCTAGGGGTGACAGTGGACGAGAAGCTGGATATGAGTCAGCAGTGTGCCCTTGTTGCCAAGAAGGCCAATGGCATTTTGGGATGTATAAGTAGGGGCATAGCGAGCAGATCGAGGGACGTGATTGTTCCCCTCTATTCGACATGGGTGAGGCCTCATCTGGAGTACTGTGTCCAGTTTTGGGCCCCACACTTCAAGAAGGATGTGGATAAATTGGAGAGAGTCCAGCGAAGGGCAACAAAAATGATTAGGGGTCTGGAACACATGAGTTATGAGGAGAGGCTGAGGGAGCTGGGATTGTTTAGCCTGCAGAAGAGAAGAATGAGGGGGGATTTGATAGCTGCTTTCAACTACCTGAAAGGGGGTTCCAAAGAGGATGGCTCTAGACTGTTCTCAATGGTAGCAGATGACAGAACGAGGAGTAATGGTCTCAAGCTGCAGTGGGGGAGGTTTAGATTGGATATTAGGAAAAACTTTTTCACTAAGAGGGTGGTGAAACACTGGAATGCGTTACCTAGGGAGGTGGTAGAATCTCCTTCCTTAGAGGTTTTTAAGGTCAGGCTTGACAAAGCCCTGGCTGGGATGATTTAACTGGGAATTGGTCCTGCTTCGAGCAGGGGGTTGGACTAGATGACCTTCTGGGGTCCCTTCCAACCCTTATATGCTATGATTCTATGATTCTATGATCATAATATATAAACACTGAGCTGAAAGTATTTTAACAGCATTTACATAACGTGCTTTAAACTAAGGCACACTAGTGTCTCAGTACATGCACATTTCTACCAAAAATTATTTATGATCCTATTAGGAAAAATTCTTCATTAAAACTACCATTCAACATCATAGTTTCATGCGTGCAAAGCAATAGGATGAGCTATTTTAGTGAATCTATAAAACCTCAGCCCACATTTTCGAGGGTTTTATCTCAAATATCTCTGTCTTACGCATGGTTAGGTTTTGAGTTTTTTGTAAGTGTTTCAGTTCCATTCAGCCTCCAGCCCCTGTCATTTCAGTTAGCTCTTTTCACCACAGCCCTGTAAACTGATCCAGGTGAGCATATGTTGGATTCAAGTGAGGGTTTGTGCAAGCACAAGCACCCGCCCAGGCAGATCAGCCTGCAGGACTGGCACCTGATTTTAGGTCTTGCTCAGACTTCTGAAAGACTTCTGAGAGAACAGTAACCTTACATTTCCATGGTACCTTTCTTCTTATTGAAAACACTTTATTAATTGTGTATATAGGGCCCATCCAGGGGCATGTGCAGGAAAGTAAATTTGACTGCTTTTGGAGGGGCATGTTAAACACATGATGTTATGAGAAAATACAGTACACCCTTTCTATAATGAACCCCTGGGGATCCAAGCCATTTGGCCATTATAGCCAGGGGTTCATTATACCAAAAGAGAGGGGGAAGGACAGCTCCTCCAGCCCTGGGGCCATGGAAGGGGCAGAGAGATCCCCTGGCCCTGGGGCTGCAGTGGAGGTGCAGAACTCCTCTGGCTCGGAGGCCACAGCAGGGAGAGTGAGCTTCTCTGGCCCCAGAGCTGCAGCGCTATTCAATAGCATAGGGCCAAGAACCGATCCCTGTGGACTCCATTAGAAACATACCTGTTCAATGATTATTCCCCATTTACAATTACATTTTGAGAACTATCAGTTAGCCAGCTTTTAATTAATTTAATGTGTACCATGTATTGTTCTAGTTTTTTAATCAAAATATCATGCAGCACTAAGTCAAATGTCTTACAAAAGTCTAAGTATGTTATATAAACACTATGCAGTTATCAGCCAAACTTGTAATCTCATAAAGAAGATATCAAGATAGTTTGACAGGATCTCTTTTCCATAAGCCAATGTCAATAGGCATTAATTATATTAACCCCATTTAATTTTTTATTGAGTCCCATATCAGATGCTCCATTATCTTGCCCAGGATTGATGTCAGACAGGCAGGCCAAAAATTACCTGGGTTATCCTGTTTACTTTTTTAAATGTTGTCATGACATTAGTTTTTTTTCAGTCTTCTGGAACATCCCTAGTGTTTCACGACTTATTGAAAATCAACATTAATGGTCCAATGAGCTTCCCAGACAGCTCTTTTAAAATTCTTGGATGCCAGTTACCTGGACCTGCTGATTTAAAATGGCTAGCTTTCGTAGCTGCTGCTTAACATCTTCCTGAGATATTAGTGGAACAGAAAGAATGTTATCATCTGATAGGACTACAACCTTTCTGTGGCCAAGAGCACACTCATGCCTTTAGAAGAGTGTGACGGGCAGCGACACTTCTCGGCAGTATTTCAGTGGCAATGTTTCTCCGCTGGAAGCGCTCCTCAGCGCTCCTCTCCTCTTCGTTCCTTGGCGCCAGCCCTGATGGCGGGTACACATAAATACCCTGGCGGGCATCATGGCACCCATGGGCACCACATTGGAGACCACTGGACTACACCATCTGTTTTTTCCCCAAATACACAACAGAAATATTTATTAGGATGAGGCGTAAAGAAGGATTTCTGCATTTGAAACTATTGAGGGAATATAGGGAGTCAGGATGTAATTTGTTCCCTTGAAATGGAAAGTGTTTATGGCACCAAGGTTAATAAATCTGCACTTGAGAAAAGACTACAAGATTTTTCATGAACACAGTTTCATGTTTTTTCTGAGAGACAGCCCCTCCAGTCACACAATGATCCAACTGATTTAGTTTTGACTCTGAGGGAAGAGTTCCACTTGCTACACCACTCAGGGCCAGACCAAGCAGTATATTATCTCTTTCAACGCATATGTGCAAGAAGCACCCACCAGCTCACAAGATCTGACCCTACGGTACCTTTCTATATCACTTCTGTCTGTTCCTTGGAGCTAAGCGCTGACGAGTCCAAAATAGCTTTGCTTGGAAAATCTGATGAAATCAAACCCCAAGGTGTCTGGCTACTATTTTTATATTTGCTTGAATTGGCAATGCCTGGAAGTGCAGTTGACAGATTTCATAAAGTAAAAATTAACACATGATTAACCCAGGGGAAGTGCCCTGAGAACACTTTATGTTACAGTAACTTGGATTCCAGTAGCCATTTTTAAGTATTTTTAAAAATTCCATAAAAATTACAATATGAAAGCAATATTCGATTGATCATAACAGCAATCCAAACTGTTCTGCACAACCTTTCCTTTTTCTCTTTGTAATGGAGAAGTGCTTACTTAAATAAATCATAGTCCTACATCTGTACCTCTGCCTGTACTAAATGAAATCAAGAATAAATACACGGCAGCTTGGGGGAGGCATGAAGTCTGCTTTATTAGGTAGAACATATGGATCTTAAAGAAAGGGTCTTTGATGTTCAATTGGAAGTGGCACAGTTAGCCTTTAGGAGAAGAATGGCAACTGCATAGCTCTTCTGTCACCCTTACTGGTTGAATATGGGGGAATTTTGTGCCATAGTGCAATGCAGAATTTTGCAGAAATTAATATTGCGTGCACAGAATTTCCTTTCCCAAACAGAAATAGGCTGCAGTGCTTCTGGCTGCCACTGGACCCAGCAGAGCCCAGCTCACACATAGAAGACACTGCCGGTGGAAGGGGATGGAGCTAGAGGGTTCCTGGCAGCTGCAGCTCCCTGCATGCCCTGAGGGAAGGAGACAGTGGCATGCAGGAAACTCCACACTAGACCAAGCATCAGGCTGTTTCTCCCTCTGGATCCTAGGGAGTGGGTGTCTGGCCTGGGGGGGGGGGCATAGCTGGGCTCAGTGGGGGAGAGGGGCGTGGGTATCTGGGCAAGGTGGGGCATGCAGCTGGACTCTGGGGGGAAAGGTGGGGTGGGTATCTGGGCTGGGAGACCCCATGGCTGGGCTCTGGTGGGAGGGGGTGCGGTTATCTGGGTTCTGGTGGGGAGGGGATACGGTTATCGGGGCTAGGGGGATCCTGCAGCTGGGCTCGGGAGGGGGGGGAAGGGGTTTGGGTGTATTGGCTGGGGGGGCCATGGCTGGGTTCTGGGGGGTCAGGTTGTGGGTGTCTGGGTGGGGAAAGGGGCTGAGAAACAGGAACTGGGTTGTCATATGGGTTACTTTAACTCTCTACTCCTGGGGGAATTTTTGTGTGTGTCTGTATTGTTACAGACATACTTGCTTACAGGTATTTTGAAATAAATTACCAAAATAATTGTTGTTTTCACCAATAAAATTTGCAGAATTTTTAATTTTTTGGTGCAGAATGCCTCCAGGAGTAATATGTTTGACATTACCTTTCAAGGGGCATCTTCTTGGTAATAACTTTGGTATATCTTACCTCTAGTGATCATGCTGGTGGGTGTACTACACGTAGATGAATCAAGATATACTCACAGAGAGTACGACGTGAGACAACAAAAATAATCTTTCTGGAGTATCAGCATGTGGCTAGTTAACTTGTTCACTGAACCAAATTCTGTTTTGCCCTATACTTACACCCATGCACACATGCTACCTGCCATCACAATTCTTTTCCTTCATCTGGGATAGTGAGATGTGATGTTCTTCACTAAACTCTGGTGTACTGTGAATCAGCACACAGGCCTGAAAAACTCTGGGCATTGAACAAAAATTAAACTAATAACAGATTTGAAAACTCAAAGGCAATGCAGCCTAATAAATGACACTAATAATAAATAGTAATACCTACCTCTGATATAGTACTTTTTATCCACAAATCTCAAAGAACTTCATGATCCCCATTTTACCCAATTGGGGAAACTGAGGCACAGGAAGGCGAAGTGATTTGCCCAAGGTCACCCAGCAAACCAGTGGCAGGGCTGGGACTAGAATGGAGCCCAGGTCTCTTGAGTGCCAGTCCAGTGCTCTAGCCACTAGGACATACTGCCTTCAACACTAGAACGTATCTGCATACTGTCACAATTTCTGAGGGGTCAGAACATATAAGGACTCTTGGAGTGGGGTTTTCTTCATTTGAGAGAGAAATCAGTGGATCCAGGATCAAATTATTCCTTCCTACTCTATATTTATTTACAATATGACATAGTTCGTGGTATTGTTTGACCAGGAACAGATATTGAATAAAACAGTAGCAAAGCTCATAGAATGGCAGAAAACAGCTGCATTTCAACCTTCAGCGAACCAGCAGGCTCTCCCATAATGACTGTCTGGGCTGTAGGATCATCCCAATGTATGGAAAAACTCCATCAACATCTTCTGGCAGATTTCCTCCCTGATCATTTTGTTTTGAGTTAGGGTTTGCCCCTCATGGAATTGGCTGCAAACCCTGCCTTCAAACTTAGCAGATCCTCAGAGATCTGTAAGGATCCTGGGGAATCTGCAGGAGTTCAGGGCCATATATATATGGAGGCCTTGTGCCTTTGCAGCTGCTTTGCTTTCACCCTTGATGTGTCCCCCTCCCCATATTAAAAATATGAATGTATTTATTTTGTAAGTGCGTGCTTTAGTATTTGTCAGAATGCTGAGATTTAGCCAGTTCATTGGGAAATCCTGGATGGAATCTGCAATACAAATGAACAAGCAAAACATTGTTCCACAACAATGACGTTGGATAAATGAATCTGACAGTGATGTGAGCTGCATATAATTGTGGTTATATCTGAATGTGAAATATAAGACCTTTTTCATTGTTACTGTGGGAAGGTCTGTGCAATGACTGCAGATTGGTCTGGAAACACCTTCCTGGAGATAAACAATGGAAATGATCTAACATTTAAAATATAACTCCAAAAGCACAAAACACAAATGGCATCAAAACAAAGAAGGAGTGGTGTAGGGAGCCCCTTCGGAGAAAATTATGCTTCACTTCATTATGTTTATAGACCCCAGCCTTTCCAATGATGGTTGCATCAGAAATTCATTGACAGACTATAAATATAAAATGTATTGCAAGTCTTTGTAGAAATCCTAAATCTAGATATCACAAATCAATTTACCTGTCCTAATGTTTATAGCAGCTAAAAAGTTAGATTCTGAGTGCTTTTATTTTATTGGCCAATATTTGGGCAAGTGACATGACAAGAATAGTTTTTTGCTACAAGCAACCTTGAAACACACAAAGCTGTTTTGCAATAGAAAATGTACTTCCAAGATTTAATTTGATACTGTATGCTATACAAATTATGTGAAAAACAATCTTTATGTGGCAACAGCACGGCATGTCCTAAATATTTTGTCACTTGGACTTATTTTTGGATCTGGCACATGCTGCCACTTCATCTTTTTGTCAATGTCAACACAGCTAAATATTGGCTCTTAAATCTTCCTTAAATGGTCATGTCACATAATGCCAAACAAGACATTTTAAATAAAAGACCCAAGGTTGGGGCCCAATCTTGCAAGCCTTCCACACAAGGGTATCTTTCTGCATGGCCATATTCCTACTGGCATTAGGGGAACTACTCACATGAATAAAGTTACTCTATTGAAAGGGTTTGTAGGATCTGGGTTTTAGCTGGTAACATTTCAAACCTTTCCATAATTTAACCTTCCCTACCCTCCCTTCTGAACCCAGCGGTTAAAGTAGTATCCTGGGATTTTAGAGGTTCAATTCCTAGCTCTCCTACCGACTAGTTATGTCTTATGCAACTCAGTCTCTCAGTTCCCAATCTGTAAAATGGGATAGTAGCATTGCCATCACTTAGCGGCATGGTGTGAAGATAAATACATACCCTCCCTTCTGCCTGACTTTCTGCTACAGATTTAAAGAAACAGCATACATGTTCTCAGAGACTACTTTGTGATCTGCAGATCAACTAGGGGCATAATGACACTATTCTCACTGGCTAATTGCATCCTGATTTTACAAAGATGCTTTTTTAACTCACAGACCCATAAACTCTGAAATAGGTAGTCAGCACTGTCAGATTTAGCTCATGGATACGATAAGTAAATCCCCTCCCACCACAGAATGGTTTTAATAATAAAATAACAAGAAGTCACGTTTTACCCTTTTGGGGGAAGAGCAAGTCAAGGGTGAAAGAGATTAACTAATGGGAATGGGACAGAAGCCCCAGGAATCTCCATTAAATTAATTTAGCAGAGCTTCTGACTGATGCTAATTGGAGGGGAATTTTGATGGTGGTAGTGTTGGTAGGTTGTGTGGTGTATAAACCCCACAGAAAAAGGAGGCAGAGCTGTATTGAAGGATTATCTTTCCATGGTGATGTTTGGCTTCCCCTTCCTCACTGGCAATACAGCATGCTCAGGAGCCATGCATCTATTTGCTTCTCCACTTGCACAATAACCTCCTTCCTGAGAAAGGAATACAATCATAGAGCAGGAATTATTGCTACTGGCCATTGTATTAATTCCGGTGTGGATATATACCTTGTCATCTGGAATCCGCTGTGAGTCAGTGGCAGAGCTGTGAATAGAACCCAAGAGTCCTAATCGTACACCATGTCCAAATAAGATTAATTCAGATTTCAGGCAAAAGTACAACATGAACTAAAAACCTCTCCCATCCCAACATTTTGGCTTTAGAAAATAAGAAACAAACTAACATTCCAGAAACATATGTATTGTCATTCACCAGCACTCTTTCCGCCCCATTCTTTCAGCATTATGTAATTTATTTTTCTCTGCAACTAAGGTTTTACTACAGATTCTCTCTATTGTTTCTTTCCTTCAGTAACAGTGCCTGCTTTGGCCATGCTTTCATCAGATACATGCAGGAAATTAAATAATGTAACATGGCAGAGTTTCAAAGGTCCTTTTTCTTAAGGGGAAACCTGAAAGGGTACTAATGGTTTGAGGAACTGGGAAAAAAATAAGTCTTATGTAGACTGCAGCTATTTCATGTAACTGACAAAAAACAATAAGCCTGGAGCCCTAAGGAAACAACGCGTGACTCCATCAGGTTCAAAAATAGCCGGTAAAAGAATTTCTTCATAGTTACGACACAACGGAAAAACAAACTACATATGTAAAAGGCAATATCTAAGTAATGGGAATGAATACCTGATCTGATGCAGACATAAAGTAATGTGCAGCCCACTCCATGAATGCATGGTGTTATGAGTCACAGAGGCGGAACTCAAGACCTTTCACTCATAAAATCGTGGCCCCTACAATCTGAGCTAAAGGAGAATCTATATTAGCTGCAGTAGCCTTAGTGTTTATAGAATTTGAGGGCCAGTGGTATATAACACACCAGCAAAATTATCACACACACAGTCACGTAGATGAAGCTCTTTCTAAGTGCCCAGGATTCATGGGAGTTAAAATCACACAGTTGTGCTAATTTTAAGACATCTGTGGTCACGAGGACTTCCTGGCTTTCATTTTCTAAATCCCAAACCCCTGTTACATGAGTTAAAGAAGCATCCCCATTACAGGTAATAGCAGCCACCAGTATCTGCCATGATCACACAGGGACACACCTGAACAGGCCTGATATTCCATCCAGTAGTTTCCAGTGGTTCTGGCCAAGATTTAGGGAGACTTCATGTGGTGACTATAGGCACTGCAGGCTATTTCAGCAAATCAGGGAAATAAGGAAGAACCAGTGTCCAGAAGACTGAATAAAGTTTCCCTTTGGATTCACTGCATCAGAGTCATGTCCCCTCTCTCCACCCTACATGGGCATTAGAACAGATTTTAGTAAAACAAATAGAAACAGAGGACAATCTGGGCCTGGAACAAAAGAACATTTGTATGTGTTTTCAGGAAGTTTCCCATACAACTCTTGATAAGTTCTGATCATGCTTAGTTTCTGAGAACTGACCCCATCATAGCCTAAGGTGGTATGGCTGAAGATTAATTGAAATGCAGCAGTAGAAAATGGATGCCTACCACAAGGCTTGGATCCCAATGTTGCACTTAAGTTTGTTATAATTAAATAAATGTAAGACCTCTAGCAGGATCTATTGAATAATGTTTCTATAAAGATACACATTTGCTTTAATTTTTAAAAAGTTTTACATACAATAGTATAATTTAGAATTTCTGTGATGTCCTCCATCTGAGAATCTCATTGTGTTTAAGACAAGCTAATTAAATACGTCTTAAAACACTCCTGGGAGGTGACAGATCATATTGTTATCCCCCTTTTTACAGACAAGTTAACTAAGTCCCAAAGAGGTTAAGTGTCTCTCACAAAGTCACACAAGAAATCTGTGGCAGAGCTGAAATAAAACTCAGGGCTCCTGAGTTCCAGTATTGTCCTTTTCTTCAAACAAGGTAATAGAAAAAAAATCTTCCAGAAAGCGAAATTACAGCATAAGAAAATATAGCATGAGGGGAAGGTGCCACTGGTAACACACCAGCTACCTGAACATCAGGGCAAGACCTAAAGGGATTTGTTTATAAGTTATTAGAAATGTCATATTATATGTGATCATAACACTCACTGAGTGAACTTCACTGCAAGATTTACATACTGTGCAGCTGCCATTGTATCAATACAAAGCAGTAGGTTTAGATGATATTCCCCAGTTCACTGAGTCCAGAGTTCTGAATCATTTTGTCCTACCATCTGAACAAAGGAAATATGTATTCAGCTGATTTGCACAAGGAAAATAAGGCAAACTGGCCAAACTCACTGCAAGGTTGGGCAAATCCACTCATAAATGCCTGGTGTTAGGCTGGATATGAGGTAAATTACTAGCTCTTTCCTCAGCTTTTTGTCAGTGACTTTCTTCCCCTCATCAAGCAAAAGGCTTCAGTCTTTTGCTGTGTTAATTAGGACTTGTGAGAATACCAATGCCAATTAGTTAAAACTCCTGCTGGTTAGGCGATCTGAAATTCTGCTTCACTAATAACAATGACCAAAATAAGCGCTAGAAGGTTACTGTAAATGTCATGCTGTGTATTGTATTTCCAGAGCTGACTTGACGCAAAGGCTACATGTCCAAAGACAGACACTGCAGCTCCTCAGTGTGTGTGACATTAATGAGTCCTACCTGATTACAGATCCTCCACCCAAGGGACAGCTCAAACATTTTTTTAAACTTTCTATAACTTTTTATTACCTATTTTTGAAAACAAAGTACAATTTGTCCACTGCCTTGACAATACGATGACATACGCCCTCTGCTGGGAATACTACAGACAATAATATTCTGCAAATAGGAGATGCATTTATTACCAGTTTACTTCAGTTCTCATGTGGCTCCACTATAAAGTATGCCTTTATCAGGTGCCTCTCAGAATGCAGGGAAATAACAACACAAAAAGCCTTGAAGAATAGATGAAATGGTCTTAACTATAACATTTTTACACATTTATTCAACACAGCATAGTCCAGAATTAGGATTTTAACAATATCAATATAGTCTAGGTTTTCCCAAATGTTGTTAAAAAGCTATGAATTGAATGCAGTGTTTTAGCCCCATAGGTGACCTGCCTACAGTACCATTTAGCTGCTCACTTCTGATCAAGAGTTTGATCCTGCACCACTGAAATCAGTGGAAGTTTTGCCATTGTCCTCATGGGAGCAGGATCAAGTGTATAGTGAGTATATGCTGGTGTGAAGGTTTTATTGGCATAAGGTTGAGATGAGTGCATTACTTATGGGCATTGAGGCCATGAGTGAATTATACAGGTCATCCAAAATGAGTGGTGATAAAACCTTTACACCACCAGCACAAACTGTATTTGCCACACAAGTTACAAATGTTTTAAAGAGTTTCAAAAGTATGTATTGTGGTTATTTTTCAGATCCCTCCTCCTGTAAAGCTACATGCCTTAGTTACCATGACTCCAATTGTGCAGGGCTCAGAGGGAGCAATAAAAACCTCTACAGATTACCTAAAATAGCTTTTTGAAACATAAAAGTGTCACAGTTTTAAACTCTATTATCAAAGAACTTCCATGTAGATGCTGGGAATCTCCTCTTCCCCAGTGAATAAAACTCAAATTTCTACCACTAATGGACAAGGAGAATCAGACTTTAAATCTCAGACATTTATATATAGAAAATCTGTCACTGGCACATCACTGAAACTTGCACATCTGGGGCCTCTGGTCAGTGTAATCTGGAGGCAACATTCCTTATGTTGGGAAAGAAAGAGAAACATTTCTTTGATAGGTTGAATTTTTTAAAATTATAGCTTTTTGAAGCTGTTCAGGGGATTGGAATGTAAGAAATCTAGGGGAGATGGATTAATGGGTATAGGACAGGTCATGGAGCAGGTCCTCAAAGAATCAATCCTGAAGCACTTACATAAGAGGAAAGTGATCAGGAACAGTCAGCATGGATTCACCAAGGGAAGGTCATGCCTGACTAATCTAATCGCCTTCTATGATGAGATTACTGGTTTTGTGGATGAAGGGAAAGCAGTGGATGTATTGTTTCTTGACTTTAGCAAAGCTTTTGACACGGTCTCCCACAGTATTCTTGTCAGCAAGTTAAAGAAGTATGGGCTGGATGAATGCACTATAAGGTGGGTAGAAAGTTGGCTAGATTGTCGGGCTCAACGGGTAGTGATCAATGGCTCCATGTCTAGTTGGCAGCCGGTGTCAAGTGGAGTGCCCCAGGGGTCGGTCCTGGGGCCGGTTTTGTTCAATATCTTCATAAATGATCTGGAGGATGGTGTGGATTGCACTCTCAGCAAATTTGCGGATGATACTAAACTAGGAGGAGTGGTAGATACACTGGAGGGCAGGGATAGGATACAGAGGGACCTAGACAAATTGGAGGATTGGGCCAAAAGAAATCTGATGAGGTTCAATAAGGATAAGTGCAGGGTCCTGCACTTAGGACGGAAGAACCCAATGCACAGCTACAGACTAGGGACCGAATGGCTAGGCAGCAGTTCTGTGGAAAAGGACCTAGGGTGACAGTGGACGAGAAGCTGGATATGAGTCAGCAGTGTGCCCTTGTTGCCAAGAAGGCCAATGGCATTTTGGGATGTATAAGTAGGGGCATAGCGAGCAGATCGAGGGACGTGATCGTTCCCCTCTATTCGACATTGGTGAGGCCTCATCTGGAGTACTGCGTCCAGTTTTGGGCCTCACACTACAAGAAGGATGTGGATAAATTGGAGAGAGTCCAGCGAAGGGCAACAAAAATGATTAGGGGTCTGGAACACATGACTTATGAGGAGAGGCTGAGGGAGCTGGGATTGTTTAGCCTGCAGAAGAGAAGAATGAGGGGGGATTTGATAGCTGCTTTCAACTACCTGAAAGGGGGTTCCAAAGAGGATGAATCTAGACTGTTCTCAATGGTAGCAGATGACAGAACGAGGAGTAATGGTCTCAAGTTGCAGTGGGGGAGGTTTAGGTTGGATATTAGGAAAAACTTTTTCACTAGGAGGGTGGTGAAACACTGGAATGCGTTACCTAGGGAGGTGGTAGAATCTCCTTCCTTAGAATTTTTAAGGTCAGGCTTGACAAAGCCCTGGCTGGGATGATTTAATTGGGGATTGGTCCTGCTTTGAGCAGGGGGTTGGACTAGATGACCTCCTGAGGTCCCTTCCAACCTTGATATTCTATGATTCTATGAAAATTGCCTGATTAGTTCGTGTATATGTTTGTATGACCCCATCACACACACACATATATGTAAAGGGTCAAATTCCCTTACTTACTTCCATGCTACTTTAAACCACAGGAAATAATAGGGATGCATAGATGTAAATGGAGTAAGAATTGGGCCTATGGTTCTTCGTCCCTTACCATAAAATATCATCACACTAGCACATTGTACTGAATGTGTGATGCATGAGTTTGTCCCATCAGACAATCACATGCATCAAAACATGCAACGCAACATGGTGGTGGCAGTGACCCTGGTGTGAAAATTAAGAAAGTTATCTTCATTTTAAAAAGAATATATTTCCTTTCATAAAACCTGCACGACAGTATACATGAGAATAAAAAATAGTGCAAGTTCTCCTGCTGTGTATTCACCAAAGAATGCAAATAAAGTAATTTGTCATTTTAAAGCCTTCATTCTTATTGTCTGTTGCCTTTATTTTGACATCCAGCCTAGGTCAAAAGTAATGACCACAGTGAACATACTTGACAGACATTCCATCAGGACATGACATATGCCCCTCTAGGGCTTTTGATTTCATTTGCTTGGTCTGTCCCCACTTTATTCTGTGAGGGCTAAATCCTGATAGGTGTTAAAATACCTGCTACTCCCACTGCGATGTTGCACTCCCTATGTTTATGGAAATATGCTTATGAGTGTAAATATAATGTAACTGGAATATGCTTTATGCAAAAGGTCTCTTGAAAGGTATCATTACAAAGCTTATAATCCACTGAGTGTGTTCATCGTATTTGTATGAATGTATCATTCTTATATCTGAAGCTAAAATATGAAGTATTACTCTGAAGTCCTATTGTAACTATGCAAAGTGTGGACCATTAATGGTGTCTTGGAATCTTGATGGCTCTGATTAACTCGACAATTGGTTGTGAATGGCTCTGTTTACTCGAAAACCTTCCTGGGTACATGCAGGCCAGCCCTGAAAGAATGGAGAATGAGGTCTTACAGTGACATGTGATCATGTCACCTGGTACTGGAATCCATCTTAAACCTGGTGCTTTTCCATTTACTATGGTGGGTGGGGACCCAGAGAGACAAAAGAATCTCCACCTTGTGCCAAAGCTATAAAAGGGAGTGGAAGAGAACAAAGGGGGTTGCCAGTCATGAGAAATCCCCTAGTTACCTCCTGAGCTGGAACTAACAAGAACTGTACCAGGGGAAAGGATTGGGCCCAGACTAGGAAGGAGTCTAGTCTGTGAAAGAAGCTTATTGGAACATCTCAGAGGGTGAGATTTACCTGTATTCAGTTTCTTAATCTATTAGGCTTAGACTTGCGTGTTTTGTTTTATTTTGCTTGGTAACTTACTTTGTTCTGTCTGTTATTACTTGAAACCACTTGAATCCTACTTTTTATACTTAATAAAAACACTTTTGTTTATTATCAAACCCAGAGTAAGTGATTAATGCCTGGGGGAGCAAACAGCTGTGCATATCTCTCTATCAGTGTTATAGAGGGCGGACAATTGATTACTTTACCCTGTATACGCTTTATACAGAGTAAAATGGATTTATTTGGGGTCTGGCTCCCACTGGGAACTGGATACTGGAGATAAGTAACGTGCTGAGTGGTTTTCAGTTAAAGCCTGAAACTTTGGGGGCATGGTTCAGACCTGGGTCTGTGTTGCAGCAGGCTAGTGTGTCTGGCTCAACAAGGCAGGGTCCTGGAGTCCCAAGCTGGCAAAGAAAACGGGCTCAGAGGTAATTTCAGCACATCAGGTGACAGTCCCAAGGGGGTCTCTGTGACTGAACCCGTCACAGACCTAATCCTGAAAGAGGTGCTAAACATCCTCATTTCTGGAGGTCAGATCTTCAGCAGGTGAAAATTGTTATAGCTCAGAAGATCTGCCTCTGGGAATTTTGCCATTAACTGAAATGGGAACAGGACTGGATTCAGTTAGAGTTGAGGGCACTCAGCACTTTGCAAGATTGGGCCCCATCTACGCAGACTAAGCGCAGGTGTCATACTTGTTTCAGAGCTCATAAAAGCTTTAACAATATAGCTCACTGTATACTCCAGTATATATGGGGGGATTCTGTGCCAAAAATTAAAAATTCTGTGCACAATACTTTAAAATGCTGCAAAATTCGGCATATTTTATTTGTCAAAACAACACAATATAATCACACCAGTTTCAATTATTTTTGGTCATTTATTTCAAAATAAATAAATAAAATAAAATTTCAGCAAATATGTCTGTACCAATACAGACAACAAAAAAGATTCAGGAAATGTTTTTTAACAAATAGATTCCTTACTAGGCATACTAATACAGAATTCTGAGTAACACAATTCATTTAAACTACAATACAGAACCGTATTTCCCACACCCCTCAGAAGCAGTGCAAAGGCTTGGGAGAGTCAGGGGTAACTGAGTAGCTGAGGGACAGGGAAGTAAATAGTTGGGAAGGAGCCTGGATGTGAACTTGGAGGGTTGTTGGGTATGGGTGGGAAAGTATGGAATAGGTTTTTTGGGGGGTGGGGAAGGATTGTTAGGGAGCTTCCCCCGTGCAGACCCTGTCTAACCCTAGCCTCTCCCATTCAGTCAGGTGCATCTGCCCCGTCCCCATGTGTTCCTGCACCCTCTGTCCACATGTCCCTCCACCCCAACTCAGACATCCACTCAGCCCATCCCATGTGGCCCTACACCCTCCCCATGTTCCCATGTGGCTCTGTATCCCCTCCCCATCCCCATGTGTCTCAGTGCCCCCACCCAGGCACTCCCTTGTCCCTATGTGTCCCTGTACCCTCTCCCCCACCCACCCACTCCCCTGTCAGTGTGTAGCTCTGCACCCCTTCCCTCATCACAATGTGGCCCTGCACCTCCCTCCCCCCGTGGCCCTGTGCCTCAATTACCATTCAGCCTCTGTCCCAGTTTGTCCTCCCCCACTAGCCCTTATGAGCCCCTGTCTGACCCCCCAGCAGCCCCACCCTGTTTATCTCCCCATATCTCCTATTTCCTGACCTGGCCTGACAGACGCTGCGAAGAAGGCAGGCTCTTTCTCTTCCCTCACTGGCCAGGAGCTGCTGCTGTGTTCTACTGCCACAGCACCCTCTGCTGGGCAAAAGGCAGAACTGCAGAAGTTATTTTCTGCTGGGAGCTGCTGCTGTTCTTGCGCCACAGTGCTCTCTGGTGGACAAAAGGTGGAACTGCAACAACATATTGGCAGAAGTTTTTTTCTGCACAAAAAAATAAAAATATGTGCGGCTCATTAATTATGCATGCGCACAGTAACAGAGAATTCCCCCAGGAGTTCAGACTGTAGTACCAGATATACAGAACCATAGTTCACCTGCAAACCACTTAGGGAAACAAAGTAGGGAAAACCAAGCAGCAAATATGAAACTTCTGGAATGTAAAGGGCATACTCCTCAAATCACATTTGCATGTTGCTTAATGGATTGATGCCTCTTGATGTCTATGATAGTGGGGCTGCCACTGCTAACAGCTGCCACCACAACAAGGACATTACATCATTTTCTGCCCATGAACACTGAGAGTTTTGCTGTGTCCTGCCAAAGGTGAAACCAGGCAAGACAAAACTGATGCTAGTGAAGCATAAGGGGTTTGGCCTATTATTATTAACAATAAATATTAGACTGCAGGCACAAAAGGCAACTTATGATATATAAGTTCATAGTAGTTAGAAACAGAAAAGACAGAAATATAATTGATTCCATCTCCCTGCAGATGTAGAACAGAGTCCCCTGACAGAGGATGTATCAAATAGTAAATGGATACAGTACCATATTTGATTTCAGTCGTCAGGCAAAGATAAAGCATCCCTACATAGGAATATCAGGTTTTAAAATTTTCCAGTAAAGATTTAGACATTTTTTTCAGACTGCTCTAATTAATGTTGCTATGGATTTCAACTGTGATTGCAAATAAAAGAAGACAGCAGGCAAATGCTGCCTGTTCCCTCAAGACAGCTGGAAAAAATAATTAGAACTGCACTGACTTATTTGATTTTATTTTTGCTTAAGGTTTTACTGTATAGTAAGTTAACCCATTGGGGACATTTTAGAAAAAAAAGACTATCAGACTCAATCATCAAAAAGTGTCTGGTTCCAAAGGAGAAACTACTTCTATTCTTTTCATAACTTTGTCTGTATTTCTGATAAGAGATTAGCCTGAACGTTGATTTCGATCCAAACTTTTTCAGAGTACAACACTGGCAGGTTCTGGTGTTCCAGTTAGACACCATCTTATGGGTACTAAGTACAGCTCTGAACTGCCCCTAACTTCAAGGGGCTTTGCAGTCAGGGTTACAGTTTGGATCAACTTTATAAAAGTGGTTCTGAGACAAAATTTTGGGTTCAGATCCAGTGTTCTTCGGGTCTGTGCTGATCTGTGTTTCTGAGGTAGGTAGGTAACAGGGATGTGTAAACAGGTTTGAGCAAGCTGAATACTGTCCCAAACATTTTTCCAAATCACAAATCAAATTGCTTGACAAACTTTAAACAAAATAAAATCAAGCAGTTTTTCACTTCATGCCTTCAGATGGGCCAAGATCTCATCAGCTCTCATGAGCAAATCATGGTTGGGCTTGATTAGTACTTGGATATGAGACCTCCAAGGAAAACCCAGGTGGCGCTAGATGCTATGTTTTACTCTGAGATGGTGCTGAATCAAGGCCTCAGCATTCTGTTAAAGGATATGTGCTGCTGGACAAAACATAAAAGTGAGACGATACTGACCACTTATAGACATTAAAGATCCTATGGCTCTTTTCCCAAGAGTAGCTCCAGTGTCTGAGGCAAATTCCAGTGGGGGTGATTATATTCTGCTGCCCTAAGTTCCTCTTTCTGTTTTAACTATTCTGTTGTTCTTCACATCCTATGCTAAACTGCTATGTAGTGTTGATTGTGTTTCTGTATTCCTCTCCAAAGGTGGCTACACTCCAGTACCAGGTGAAACAATACCTATAAATATGGTCTGTATTGCACTTTGGAGAATAGAGTGCATATGTAAATGGAAGTATTACAATTACCCACAGAACACAGGACAAAGCAACACTTCTGCTAGATGTATCACAGCTAGTCTATAAAAAAATTGTGTTTAAAAGTCTGGTTTCATTTTATTTTTTTAATGGATCCTGCTACATTTATCAGACCTTTGTGTTATGTGGCCCATGTGAAACTGTATTGAGACCTGTAATAATGCTCTTAAAATCACTGCTATGTTTTATTATCAAAACAAATACAAACTAAATTTAAAAGTAAAGTCCCTCTGTGAAATCTGCTTAAGGATCCCAGATTCTACTAGTTCCAGGATTCCTACTGTCCAGAGGGTTTACAATCTTGTTGTGTTTTCCAGATCCTCTGTTTTGTGAAGAAAGAGGATTTATTTTCCTTAAGAACATAAGAATGGCCGCACTGGGTCAGACCAATGGTCCATCTAGCCCAATATCCTGTCTTCCGACAGCGGTCAATGCCAGATGCTTCAAAGGGAATAAACAGAACAGGGGCAATTATCAAGTGATCCATCTCCTGTGATCGAGTCCCAGCATCTGGCAATCAGAGGCTTACAGACATCCAGAGCATGGGATTACGTCCCTGACATCCTGGCTAATAGCCATTGATGGATCTGTCCTCCATGAACTTATCTAATTCTTTTTTGAACCCAATTATAGTTTTGGCCTTCACCATATACCCAAGCAATGAGTTCCACAGGTTGACTGAGGGTTCTGTGAAGAAGTACTTCCTTATGTTTGTTTTAAACCTGCTACCTATTAATTTCATTGGGCGATCCCTGGTTCTTGTGTTATGTGAAAGCGTAAATACCACTTCCTTATTCATTTTCTCCACACCGTTCATGACTTTATAGACCTCTATCATACCACTCCCTCTTAGTCATCTCTTTTCCAAGCTGAACTGTCCCAGTATTTGTAATATCTCCTCAGATGGAAGCTGTTCCATACCCTTAACCATTTTTGTTGTCCTTCTCTGTACCTTTTCCATTCCTAATATAACTTTTTTGAGATGGGGTGACCAGAACGGCACACAGTATTCAAGGTGTAGGAGTACCATGGATTTATATAGTGGCATTATGATATTTACTGCTTTATCTATCTCTTTCTTAATGGTTTCTAACATTGTTAGCTTTTAATTGCTGCTGCACACTGAGCAGATGTTTTCAGTGAACTTATCCACAATGACTCCAAGATCTTTCTTTAGTGGTAACAGCTAATTTAGACACCATCAGTTTGTAGGTATAATTGGGATGTTTTCCAATATGCATTACTTTGCATTTACCAACACTGAATTTCATCTGCCATTTTGTTGTCCAGTCACTCAGTTTGTGAGATCCCTTTGTAACACTTCACAGTCTGCTTTGGACTTAATTATCTTGAGTAATTTTGTATCATCTGCAATCTTTGCCACCTCACTGTGTACCCCTTTCTCCAGATAGTTTGTGAATATGTTGAATAGCACAATCCCTGTACTGATCCCTGGGGGACTACTACTATTTACCTCTCTCCCTTCTGAAAACTGACAATTTATTCCTACTCTTTGTATCCTGTATTTTAATCAGTTACTGATCCTTCAGAGTACCTTCCCTCTTATCCCATCGCTGCCTACTTTCCTTAAAAGTCTTTAGTGAGGGACCTTGCCAAAGGTTTTCTGAAAGTCCAAGTACACCACATCCACTGAATCACCCTTGTCCACATGCTTGTTGACACCCTCAAAGAATTCTAGTAGATTGGTTTGGTATGATTTCCCTTTACAAAAGCTGCGTTGACTATTCCCCAATAAATTACGTTAATTTACGTATCTGATCATTCTGTTCTTTACCATAGTTTCACCCACATTGCCTGGTACTGAAGTTAGGCTTACTGGCCTGTACTTGCCAGGATTGCTTCTGGAGTTTTCTTTAGAACATTAGCTATCATCCAGCCATCTGGTATAGAAGTGATAGGTTATGTACCACACTTAGTAGTTCTGCAATTTCATATTTGAGTTCCTTCAAAAAACTCTTGGGTGAATACTATTGGGTCCTGGTGACTTATTTCTGATTAATTTATCAATTTGTTCCAAAACCTCTTCTGTTGACATCTCAGTCTGGCACAGTTCCTTAGATCAGTGGTTTTCAAACTTTTTTCCTGGGGATCCAGTTGAAGAAAATTGTTGATGCCCACAACCCAATGGAGCTGGGGATGAGGGGTTTGGGAGGGGCTCAGGGCTGGGGCAGAGGGTTAGGGTGCAGGCAGAAATGAGAGGTTCAGGGTATGGAAGGGGGCTCAGGGCTGGGGCAGGGGGTCGGGGTGCAGGAGGGGCTCAGGGCTCTGGACTGGGGGTATAGGCTCTGGGGTGGGGCCAGGGATGAGAGGTTTGGGGTGCAGGAGGGGCTCTGGGTTTGGGGGGGTTCAGGGCTGGGGCAGCAGTGTGGGCGGTGGGAGAGGGGTCAGAGCTCTAGGCTGGGTCCGGGGATGAGGGGTTTGGGTGCAGGAGGGACTCCAGGTTTGGGGGACACAGAGTGCAGGCTTCCTAGCATCATAGACTACACTGTGCCTGAAGCAGCCAGTCTGGCTCCTAGGTGGAGGTGCACAAGGGGCTCTGCGCGGTTCTTGCCTGCAGGCACTGCCCTGCCCCCCACCCAGCTTCCATTGGCCAGGAACCCATTGGCTAGTCTGAGTTTTACTCTGACTGAAATATTATTTCCAAGAACCTTTTATTTTATTTATCTAGTTACCAAGCAACCAATGAACTATGAAAAAAGGGGCAACATCTTTTTTTTAAACCTGCAGTTGAAAGTCTTTTACAGTATCAAGCAATTCCACAAGGTTGCAGAGTTGTCTATTGTTTTTCAATCTACTGCAGTTAGATACAGTAAATGACTAAGTAAACCTAGGTCATCTTTCTTTCATCTGTATCATACCTCTGAATCTTCAAACCTTCCAACGTGTAACATTAGCAGTCAAAATATATGAAGAATGACAGAAAGGTGGAAGATCAGTACTTAGTTCATCACATAATTTACTGATTTTTTTTTAATTACAAAACCTGCTTTGAAGGATGTTTTTTTATTGTTTGATTTAAACAAACCAATTTTTTTCTAAAAAGAAAAAACTGTAAAATACCACTTCTCCAAGGAACATCAGCAGAATGGGTGGCTGGCCCTTTAGAGCCCCAGCTAATGCCTCTACCACTTGAGCTACAAGAGTAATTACTAGCCCCTTTTAATACAAGCCACTCAAGGAGGATTTGACACACACTTTGCCTGTGGGTCAGACAGCAGAACATTGGAGAGCAGGTAGCCTGGGTTCTATCCTTGGCTGTGGCAGTGGAATGTGTCACCTATTTACAGATGAACTTTGTCTATCCTATTTGGCATATTCAGTATGAAAGGCAGTACGGCTACATGCCACACCTAGGTCTGTCATATTAAAGATATAGGTTCTATTTCTAACTCTGCTTGAAGTAACCTCATTAACTTAGTTGTAAAATCTAAAGGTCTGGGAGGTGTTGGTCAGTTTCATTACTACAGGGTGAACTGTGTAGACTCTTTTATTCCTCTTGAGTGCACCCCCACTGATGACATGCCTGGCTTCCCGGACCTTGCTCTGGGTAGAACCACATAGTTCAACCACTCAGGCTGGATCTCTGGGCAGTGGCGCCCCAATTCCCAACTGTCTTAATGACACAGTCATGACTTGGTTTTGGCATCTGTAATAGTTTCCCTTAGAAGCCTGTATCTGTATAAAGTTTGCAGTGACACAGAAAGTGTCTTCAAAACAAAGCATTTATTTATTTATTCCTGAAAGGTACAAAGCACTTAGAGCATTGGTAAAATATTTGTTTGTTTAGGTAAAAGCACTAAAAGGCTTACATGCATGGGACTTACTTACACCTTAAAAACTTTCCTTGCCAGCTTTTGTAAATTTTCCTAATTCCATCTCTGGCAGGGAAAAGGAGCCTGTCCTGCTGCAACAGGCTCCCTGCCTCTGTGTGTCTCAGTCCCTCTCTCAGCATTCAGTGACACTCTGGGTAGCCTTTGATTACTCATTCAACCAACCTCTCCTTTTTCCCCCCTAGCATCTTTGAGGTTTAGGATCCCCTTTGATCTTAGGGTCAGCATTGGGAAGAGCAAGCCATTCTAGCATGGATAGAGCCAGACAAGGGGGTATTCCTTAACTGATAGGTCTACCTATGGTTTCCGCAAGGATACTTATCTTTGCCACTGTGTTTTCCTGTTAGTTTTCCCCTTTACAGCCTTCTTTGATTCAGTTCTTATCTATTTGCTATTAGCCTGCCAGAGAGCTAAATGTCATATGCCCCTCAGTTTAAAAAAAGAATGATACACAACTCCCTCATTTTCCAAGTTCAGTAGTAAGAGCTCTGAAGATTGTGGAAAAGCAGTGAAAATGTTTTGGTCACCTCTGGTTCTTTTTGAAATAGTTATAATGAAGCTCTAACTGGTTGTTTTTCCTAAAAAACACCCTAGAAAATTCAAGCACTTCCCAATCTACAATAAACATTTTGAACTAATTCAAAACACAGTTAAAATAGAAATCCTGATGCATCTGAACTGTAGTGATACTGCCATGATGTTATAATGATAATGTAAAAGAGAAACAAGGCTCTTTGGTTGACTCACCCATTAGCAGGTGGTAGGGTACATAAAGCAGTTGGTCTGCTGACTCACCAGGCCAAAGTGACTCCACTTTGGACGGAAGGGAAGCAGTCCTTTAGATAGGAGGTCATTGAAGGAAACCCAGGTTCAGAGGGAAGGCAAATCTTATTTTATATTAATTTTTTGAGTTAGGTATCAAGTCAAACCCAAAGGAGGTAAATTTGGATCCTAACTCAGGGTCTATGTACTCTCGAGGATGAAGTAAGTGATTAAATTAATCAGCCTTTACCACTGACTTCAATATAGCCACTGAGTGGGAGTAAAAAGGGACACAAGGAATAATATGATTTTTCCTTCTATTTAAGCAAAGCACTTTGGCTGGTGCTCCTTTATCAGCAGCAGACTCAGAAAGTTTCAAAGACAATTGGATTTGGCACGAGAGTTGTGAACTGCATTAGACACTGTCATAAATACAAAGGGAAGGGTAACAACCTTTATGTATGCAGTAATATAAAATCCCTCTTGGCCAGAGGTACAGAATCCCCTTACCTGTAAGGGGTTAATCAGTTCAATTAACCTAACTGGCACCTGACCAGAAGGACCAACGGGGAAAAAGGATACTTTCAAATGGGGAGCAGCTTTGTTTTTGTGCTCTGTGTGTGTTCTCTCAGGAGACAAAGAGACCGAGCAAGTAATCCAGCTCCTACTGAATGATACACCTAAATTGCAGGAACAGTAAGTAATAGCAAGGAAATGCTTTAGAGTATCTTTTGTTTTAGCTTGTGAATTTTCCCTATGGTTAGAGTGAGGCGTATCCCTGTTTTTTGTAACTTTAAAGTTTTGCCTAGAGGGGAATCCTCTGTGTTTTGAATCTGATTATCTTGTAAAATTACCTTCCATGCTGATTTTACAGAGGTGCTTTTTATTTATTTTTTAATAATCTGATTGGTTTTAGTGTCCTAAAAACCCAGGGATTTGGTCTGTGCTCACCTGTACCAATTGGTGAGGATATTATTCTCAAGCCGCCCCAGGAAATGGGGTGAACGAGCTTGGGAAGAATATTTTGGGGAACAGAAACTCCATGTGGTTCTTTTCCTTGAATCTTTGGATAACTCACTTGGTGGTGGTAGCAAATACCATCCAAGGACAAGAAGGGATTTGTGGCCTTGGGGAAGTTTTAACCTAAATTGGTAGAAATAAGCTTAAGGGGGGTCTTTCATGTGGGTCCCCACAACTGTTCCCCAGAGTTCAGAGTGGTGAGGGAACCCTGACAGATACTAAGATCATGGTAGCTTTAGAAATACCTCAGACAGATGGATTTGGGCATTTTGAAGAGCCAGTCAGAAACAGTTGGCTTTGGGCAAGTAGAAGGAAGCAAGTTTAGGGGGAAAAAAAAAAGCGTATTGATAGGAGCAAGATGCCCCCAGGAGAGAGATTGGGAACCAGTCAGAGGGGAAACATTATGAGGCAGCTCGGTAAAGTGAGCAAGAACACAAGAAGATAAAATGACATTAAGCTGAAGAAAAAAAAAAGGGGGGGGGGAAATGGAACAAGAAGAAACAACCACAACCAGGGAGAAAGCAAGAGCAAAGAAAAAAAAATAAATAAAAATGGAAAAGTGCCCTTAAAGTCAAGCGAGCTCCTGCTTATCCTATGGTAGCACTGAAGTTGTATAAAGGGTTTAAATTAAGGCTGTTGATTAATTGCAGTTAACTCACATGATTAACTCAATTGTGATTAATCACAGGTTTAATCACACTGTTAAACAATAGAATATATTGAAATTTAATATTTTGTATGGTTTTCTACATTTTCAAATATGATTCTACTACTAGACAGAATACAAAGTGCACACTGCTCACTTATTTGATTAATATTTGCATTGAGAAAATGATAAACAAAAGAAACAGTATTTTTCAATTCACCTCATACAAGTACTGTAGTGCAATCTTTGTTGTGAAAGTGCAACTTATAAATGAAGATTGTTTGTTACATAACTACACTCAAAAACAAAACAATGAAACTTTAGCGCCTACAAGTCCACTCAGTCCTATTTCTTGTCCAGCCAATCGCTAAGACAGACAAGTTTGTTTACATTTACAGGAGATAATGCTGCCCGCTTATTTACAATGTCACATGAAAGTGAGAACAGGTGTTCGTATGGCACTTTTGTAGCTGGCAGTGCAAGGTATTGAGGTGCCAGATATGTAAAAATTCTTATACCTCTTCGTGCTTCGGCCACCATTCTAGAGGACATGGTCCATGTTGATGACAGGTTCTGCTGGATAAGGATCTAAAGCAGTACAAACCAACGCATTCATCATCATCATCTGAGTCAGATGCCACTAGCAGAAGGTTGATTTTCTTTTTTGATGGTTTGGGTTCTGTAGTTTCTGCATCAGAGTGTTGCTCCACTAAGACTACTGAAAACAAGCTCCACACCTCATCCGTCTCAGATTTTGGAAGGCACTTCAGATTCTTAAACCTTGGGTGGAGTGTTGTAGCTATCTTTAGAAATCTCACATTGGTACCTTCTTTGCATTTTGTCAAATCCGCAGCAAAAGTATTCTTAAAATGAACAATGTGCTGAGTCATCATCCAAGACTGCTATAATATGAAATATATGGCAGAATGCAGGTAAACTGAGCTGGAGACGTACACTTCTCCCCCAAGGAAGTCACAAACTTAATACTTTTTTTTTTTTTTAAAAACGAGTATCAGCAGCACGTTCTCTGGAATGGTGACGGAAGCACGAAGGGGCATACAAATGTTTAGCATATCTGGCACCTCAATACCTTGCAATGCTGGCTACAAGAGTGTCATGTGAACACCTGTTCTCACTATCAGGTGACACTGTAAATAAGAAGCAGGCAGCATTATCTCCTGTAAATGTAAACAAACTTGTCTGTCTTAACAATGGGCTAAACAAGTGCAGGCTCTAAAGTTTAGATTGTTTTTTGGTACATAATTCTACATTTCTAAGTTCAGCTAGCACTATAGTACATGTATTAGGGGAGTTAAAAATATTTTGTTTTTTTACAGTGCAAATATTTGCAATAAAAAATAAAAAGCAAGCACTATACATTTTATATTCTGTTGTAATTGAAATCAATATATTTGAAACATTGAAAACATCCAAATTTTAAAACAAATGGTATTATATTATTGCTTAATACAATTGCACCATTAATACAATTTTTGAATTTCATAATTTTTTTATTCGTTTCACAGCCCCAGTTTAAATTGCTGCTTGACTTGTTTTTTTAAGGGAACCAATTTTCTCTTTGTAGAAATACTCCGCTACTCTCCACTATAACCATCACAATTCTTAGGCATTAATAACGAAGTGGGGGGGAGGGGCCGCGGGGAGCCTACCCCGACCGCTACTCGAACCCCGCTCGTCTATTATTACGAGTCCCCTACACCGCTAACCAATTCTTTTTAAACTCGGCTGGTGGAGGCCTGCACTCCCAGAGCAGACAGACACGAGCTCTGCCCAGCTGCTGCTGTGGGAAAGTCCCAGCGGCTGTGAGCCAGTCACTGCCGTGAAGCTCTAGGCGGCTGTGGCTGGATGCCCTAAGTCTGTAGGACCCACGGGCCCCTACTCCCGCGAGGCTGCCGCGGCGGGGCTGGTGTAGGGCAGCGGGCTCATACAGCACAGCGGCAGCTCCCGAGCCGTGAGACCGTGCTGCACCCCACGGAAGCCGCAGCGGCAGGGAGGGAGAAGGCCTGTGACCGCTCTGAGGGGACGAGAGCTCGCACCCCTGCGGTGTCCTTTATGGGTTCGCTAGTGACTCACGCCGCCCCCAAGAGCGGTACATAGGGGCAGCCCCGCGGTAAGCCAGCCAGACACCACTTGCCGCGGCTACTGCTGGTACGCCACCTCTCCGACACCACCCTCGACACCCCACTCCACTTGACGTCTGCTAAATTGCTGTTGGGCGGCAGTGTCTTACTTTAACCCCCCTCCCAACCAATGGCAAACAAACAAATGTTCTCCTCGGGGCCAATTGCCCAATCCAAACGAAGCGTTTAATTTCATGGTTCACGCCCACATCCTCCGAGCCAATGAAAGGAGTAACACAGAGAATAGACTCCTCCACCGCAAAGAGGCAGAAGGGGCGGTGCTCTGGCGGTTTAACTGACGTAGGCCGTCAGGCCAATGAAAAACCACCACTGATGGGGCGTGGGGCCAACTGTCCCCTGCCGGTAAGCGCGAGACATCAGGAACGGGTGGGTGGGGATTTTCCTGAGAGGGGCGCAGCTGAGTATCTTCAATCAGGTAGGGGAGGTCCTGATGGACAACCTCATCAGCCAATAGAGATGATATCTGGGAGAGGAGGGCGGGGCCCGCGCTCCGGAGCAGAAGCTGCGGGAGAGGAGAGTCAGGTGGCTGAGGATGTACGGCAGTCAGAGGCGGGGGATGCGGCGGCGGCGGCGGCTCAGGAGTGCCCGGCGCTTGCCCGTGCCTGTCCCTAGACTGGGCTAAGGAAGCCCCCGCTGACCGCCGCCCGTACCTGATGCGCTGCCTGGAGGCGCCCCTGGGTCCGGCTGCATGAGCAGTGGACGCGGCGGCGCCCGGCTTCTGCGGGCGCCTCCCCCTATGGAGCAGCCGCTCCATGGAGCCCTTCACAGCGCGCAGCACCAGTCCGCAGCCGGAGGCGGGGGCCGACGGCGCCGCCAGCAGCAGCAGCCCCGGAGAGGAGCCCTCTCCGGGCGGGCCGCTCTGGACCGCAGTGTTCGAGTACGAGGCGTGCGGCGACGACGAGTTGAGCCTGCGGCCGGGGGACGTGGTGCAGGTGCTGTCCCGGGACGCGCTCGTGTCTGGGGACGAGGGCTGGTGGACGGGGCGGATCGACCAACGCGTCGGCATCTTCCCCAGCAACTACGTGAGCAGCAGCGCGCACAGCCGCCGCCAGGGCGGCGCCCAGGAGCTGCGACCCCACTACCCGCCGCCCCCGGCCATACACCGTAAGGGAGCAGCGGGCCATTGGCGGGGGGCGGGATGGGTATTATTGAGGGGCTGGAGACCCCCATCGGTGGGCTCGGGTCCGGTCGCACTGGGGCGGAAAGGGGTGGGGGCGGCCCATTGGCGGCCTAGCCTGTCACCATTTCTTGTCTCTTAATTTTAGCCAGTAAGTGACATCAAGGAGTTGCTTCCTCTGTGCTGAGGAGCCTGCAAGGGGTGGGTTGGGAGGCAGCTCCTCAGCCGCGGTAGGGCTGCTTGGTCAGGCAGTGCCAGGCTTCTGCTGCTCAAGTGTATGATTTATCATGACCTTGTCCTTAAAGTGTCTACACTGACTCCTCACCCACCCCATGGATTTTGGTATTGGTGTGGAATTATCTAGGCTAAGTGGGGCACACTGTCAATCTGGTACAGGGTTTGAGGTCACAGACACAGCTTTTTCGTCCTATTTATCCTGTTACTTGCAGCAGGGAGCTTGCAAGCTAGAAGTCAAGGTTCTAGGATCCTTACTTAGCAATAGCTCATGAAAGGATTTGATGCAGATGAAGTACTGTATACAATCCATCATGTCCTGTCTGAGAGGTGCAGGGATCCCTATAAAAAAAAATATCAGTTTCTTTACTAGTACATTACATATCCTGTTCCACCAAATGTCACTGTTCTCCTTATCCTAACACACATTTCTTCCTTTTCCACATCCTTCTCTAATTTCCAGAGGACTACATCTCCTATATTATAGGTGTAGGTCATCTCGTTGTTTCATTAACCTGAATATCTATCACTTTTTGCTAAACTAACCTGTTTTCAAGATGGTATGGTCATGCATGATGATAAAAATTTAAGGATTAAAGCTCCCAAGATTGTTTATGTAGTTTGGTGTTTCTCCCAATACACTTAGGGAAGGGTTGTTTGGAAAGAGACCAGTTAATTCTTAATTAGACATGTCAGTGTACTACTGCTACTTATCCCATATATTCCAGTTACAGTTGTGGAAAGCAAAACATTCTAGAATGTCTGCATCTAGAATATGTTTCTGTCTTCTCTGTTAATATCTTTTTCCATTAATGCTGGGAATTTAAACCCAAAATTAAGATTTTATTTTTTGAATAAGCTTATTTTGTTTAAAGCAGTGATAGAGTATACAAAAATGCTCATATAGGACAGTCAACTCCTTCAAGGAAGATCAGTGAAATGTCACTTAATGTCTTTCTCTCTGGCTCCCTGTATGCGCAAAAGTATGTAACTGGGATTAAATAGTAAATCATGTTGCCTATGGGAGAATCCTGGTTTATGAGCACCAAGAAACAGACACTGTTCAGATCGTTAAAGCTGAGTGTTGGAGCAATGATTCTGCCCTCCTCTGCTTAGCAGTTGTATGGTCCAATCTTTCCATTCAGGGAACAGCCCAAATATTTAGTGGTATGCTAGATAGCTCTGAGGGAGGCGTGGAAAGGAATCCCTCCATCACAGAGCCATTTCTGCTTCCCTGAGACTGCCCAAGATCCTGTGGCCCTAACTTTTTATTGGGAGTGCAGGGGAAATGTACATAGCAATGGATTCTCCAACCCTGTTCCATTCCCTGTGCATTGGTGCTCCAAGAGCTGCTGTAGAGTACACCCCTTGCAGCAGCCCCAAATCCTGTACGTGTACAGCAGAACTGTAGTGCCTCTGCTGTATAAGGCCTCTTTGCACTTCCTGCTGATAGGATTTGCCTCTGTGCATTAGTGGTTTTGTGTGCCCTAGTGTCTTGCTACTAAGAAGTGATGGAATTTGATCAAGCTGTATACTCATCTGTTGTGTGTGTGGCTGCTGTTGAATTGGGTTTTTACTTCAATGCTTGCGAAAGGTGCTGGACTGAAAGTCCTGGCAACTTCGTTCATGCAGATAGATGGAATAGCTTGGGCAGTAGCAGGACATTCTCTTCCACCACTCAGCCAATGTGCCTCAGTCCTAACTTGGACGGATTACCTCAAGAGGTGAAAGGATAGGTCAGGGTTTCATGCTCTGTTAATCCATGGCCTCTTTTTTGAGGCTGCCAGCAGGGGTGCTGAAGGACTGTGAATACCAATATGTGTTGTGGATTCTTGTCCACTAGCAAGTGAAATAATCATTGATGAAATGGTAATTATGCTCACGTTCAACTTAGTTTGGGTGTGAACCAGTGATCTACAGGCTCTGCAGCTTATTACCAGTTTTTTGATTGAGGAATCCATATACCTTTAATCTACTTCAGTTTATTTGATTTCTCTGTTAATTCTTAGTAATGTTACTGTCTTGGGATTTAAGTATTGTTAAAATATTCTTTCTCTTAATTTTTACACATTACATTTGAAATTAGAAAGTGAGTTAGTACTTCCAGCAAGGTGAAGAAAAATGAGGATTTCTAAAACAAATAGTTTTTTGTGCACGTCTACATCCTTGCACTACAGTAGACCAACTCATACATCTCAGTCAGTGGATTTTTATAACTATCTTTATGAAGAATGAGAATCTAGTCTGTCATAATACTTAGTCCTGCTTTGAGTGCAGGGGACTGGACTAGATGACCTCTTGAGGTCCCTTCCAGTTCTGTGATTCTGTGATTGTCCTTTATTTTGTTGATTTCTCCAAAGGTAAACTCCTAGTTATTCCCTTAGATTTTCTTGATTAGACTGTCTGTGGGTGAAGGAAGATTGTGAGGTTGCTATCCCAATTTACCTGAAAGCAACATACATACGGAAAATGAAACCGAAAACAAACTTTTAAGTTCACAAGTACTTCCTTATTCTAACTACAAATGAAGTTTTGCTGTGAGACGCAAGCTTATGTGTGGAGGAACAAAGACTCAAATAATCACTGGGCATAAAACCACATTCTGTTTCCAGCATGACAGTATAACTTGCAAATCAGGCTAGAATTACAAGATACAAACATGGCAGTTCTGTCTCTCCCCTTCCTTGTGGAGAATCCGTCATGCTTTGGCTTTCTTTTTAATAACCCATTTCTTCCTTCCATCCCCAGCACTGCCTTCTACATTTTCTGTTTCCTTTGTATGTCAGTTTTTAGGGTAAGCTTTTGTAATGGAGCAGAGCGTCTGGAAGAATTTTATTACTACATCCAGAGTCACTTCGGTTCCTTGTCCAGCTTTTGAGCCATTAACTAAACAAGATGCATTGCTAGAGGAACTGTCCATTCAGCACCCCTGGGGTCACTGGACTCTTTTCACTGGAGTGTGTAGGTTGATATCAAATCTGGGTGTAAAGATTTTGCTATATGTCTCAAGTTTCTCTAACTAATTAACATCAGGCCAGCACTGATTCATCACTTTTCTGCACTCCTTTCCTCTACCTTTTTAGCTTATTAGCTAAAGTACATATGGGAAAATCCTATGATCAACAGCCTCTCTAAAGCATTTTCAGAGGGTAGATTGTTGGATCCATAAAGCTAGTTTTGTAGTTGTGTATCTGCACATAAAGTACATTTTAACTTCCCTTTTTCTCTATAGAAGCAGGCTATAGGGAAACTGTGCAACTGCTGGAATTCAGCTGAAAGATTCAAAAAGTAGAAGAGGGGCACTGTTTCCTGTTTTGAATCTTCTTCTAGCAAGAGGTACCAGGGCTAGTCCTTGCACTGGAGGGCCTCAACACAACTGTAATAATGCCTCTTAGATGCTTTCAGTGCCAAAATAATTGGCTCATGTCAGTTATTGCTCTTGTCTTAGAAAGGCTTGATTTAAAATATCACTAATATTTTTGGTCAGAAACTGGTACTGTGATCTCTGCAGTCATGTAGATAACCAGTGTTAGAACACCAAAGTGCCATTACTGTAGGAGTGATACTGTCTTCTTGTGTAGGAGAAAAAGGCTGTATACCGTTAGCTTTCCAGCTCTGTTCAACAGGGTGGTTACATGAAGAAAAATAGATCTTCGGAATGATTGACAAGTGTAACCTGGGCTCCCCTGTTTTAGGCTTTCTTTTTTCTTTCTTTTTTTTTTTTTTTTTTTGTCTTTTGGACTACAAAGGACTTTTCCCTCTTGTATTGAAAGAGTCATAGGAGTCAAGAAAGTTGTATGGGTTGAAAACTCTTGGTGCTGAAGGAAGGCAGTGTAATGATAGATGAAATAGTTGAGGTGTTGAAGGTGAGAATTCTGTTGCGCTGATGCTATTGTGTGAGGAAGCTTTATAGCTAACATTGGCAGAATTTGATTTTTAGTAACAATTTTGATGCATATTGATCTTTTAAAGCATTCTTTTCAGTTTAAATTTTCAGTTGTGGGAAATTTGGGTGTGGGTCAGACCATTATTTAATGAAATGTTGAGATTCAAAAAGTTAAAAGTTTATGATTATTAAAACACATTATCAACAGCACATGAAAATATATGAAGCAAATACCCTTAAATCAGTCTCTAAATTCTCAAGCAGCATTTTTCTTACTTTGCCTATCTGTAAAGTTTGAGTATTATTGATGGAATTATTTTCTTGTGGATTTGTGTGTGTTTGGTGAAATTGATGTTTACTGACATTCGCTGATTAAAAATCTAATCCTTCCAAGCCTAATTATAGCATCTCAATCTTGCTTGTGTCTAATCCATGTTTTCTTGATCTTGGTCAGAAACAAGTCAACGAAAATTACAAACAAACTTAATTTTGTGCAATCACCAGTCTGATGAGCCAGTATATACAGTTCAAGGTTCTGCTGTGTTGTGTTTGGGTGTGTTTAAATAAATCTTTAAAACGATGACCCTCTGGTTTTCCATATTAAATATTTCCTTATCAAAGACACATTATGTGTTGGTCTAAAGATGACTTCTCTTTTTATCAGTTCTGCAACCTCAGTGTGAAGTGTGAAAATCCAGCTGTGCTCTCTGTCAAATAATGTCAGTGACATCAGAACTCTGCTGACAATTCTGTTGACCTGTTCGGCAGACAGCCCTGCAGCCTATACAGCCAAACAGTAGTGAAAACATGTTTTGTAGCAGTTGAATAAGCATAGACACAGAAGGAGCAAATGCAATTTTTGTTTGCTTTTGACTAAGTCTGTAGCAGTGGCGACTAAGTCTGTAGCAGTGGCTACTATGTGAATAGAGTATAATCCTGACGCATCATGTGATGGGGTCAGGAAATAAAAAAAATAGTATTTTAACAGCATTTATTTGTGTCAAACTGTGGCTGTTTTAATAAAGGTGCATCACAAACTAAACACACAGCCTGAAGATAAAGTTCAATGAACTTATGCGCGGATGAAGAACATTTTGTACTCCTGAGGGCATTCTGCGCCAAAAAATTAAAAATTCTGCGCACAATATCTTAAAATTCTGCAAAATTCTGTAAATTTAATTTATCAAATAAATGTGGAGGCTCCAGCATGGCATTGGGGAGCACAGGCCACTGGCTGTACAGAGGTGGGAGATCACTCTGCAAATCACGCCCTGGGACATGGACTCAGTGGTGAGGCTGCACCCAACCCTGACACAGCACAAGTACTGGATCTGCCCCAGAAACACCCCAGGGCCTTGCCCCTCCATACCAGGTGCATCAGGTGTGGGCAGGCAGGCTCAGCCCAGCAGGATCCAAGTATGGAAGGGCTTAGTGTGGGGGGGATCCAGATGTGAGTTGAGAGGTTTCTGTGTGGGGCAGTCTGGGTGTGGGCGGCTCAGTGGGGGATCCGAGTGCAGGGAGGATCTGGATGCACAGGGGCTTGTTGGGTGGTTCTGGGTGCCACTGTAATGGGACTCAGCGGGGTGTGGGGGGGATAGAGCTCAGCAGGGGGGTATGGTTATGGGGGTTTACTGGGGGGGTTGCTGGGGGAGTGGGGCTTGATGGGGATCGGGTTGCAGGTGGCTTGGTGGGCTGGTCTGGGTGCAGAGGGGTTCATTGGGGGGGCAAGGTTCAGAGTGCTGTGGGGGGTGGCTCAGTGGGTATGAGGTGGTCTGGATGTATGGGGGTTGAACGGATGGGGGAGCAGTTCCCCATACAGTGATCCCTCCCCCTGCAGCTGAGGAGTGATGTGCGCAGGAAGCGGGGCACGGGTAGTTTGCAGAGCTTTCTGCAGCCTGGGGAAAAATCTGGGGGTGGGTCTGATCCAGCCCCGGATGCTGTGCAGGGGAAGAGGAAGTCCTGTCTTCCCCAGCCCAGCCAGGAGTAGCAGCTGAGCCTGTCGCAGGGTAGGAGCCACCAGTTTGGTCTTCCCCAGTCCTGCCCCCTTCCCCACAGTGATTTAAGTCTCTGCTGGCTGCCCTGGGCACCCAAAACATACTGCTGAGGCGGGGGGGGGGGTGTCGCGTGACTGCTTTTATGGCTTCCCTTTGCTTCCCCATCAGAAAGTTTTTTTGTTGTTGTTTTGTTTGGCAGGGAAGCAAAGAAATCTGCAGGGGGACATGAATTCTGCACATGCGCAGCAATGCAGAATTCCCCCAGGAGTAATTTTCACCATGGGTTTTACAAAGTATTTATAAAAATTTGCCCGCCCCCAGAAGATCTCTCAGATCACAGTAGAGAGGCACAGGGCTATCTTTTTCATTCCTACTGTTTAAGGGGGAGTCTAGTAAGTAGTTCACTTATGGCTTCTATTAGAGATTGACTTATTTTGTAAGGATGGCATTGGGCATCACAGACTTTTCCACATATGAACTAGTGGTTGGGTAATTCTTAAGAACAGTTTAACATTTATTTTTTTCTCTCCATAGTACTGGAGATTGACTTCTCAGAGCTGTCTCTGGAGGAAATCATTGGCATAGGAGGCTTTGGAAAAGTCTATCGAGCTGTTTGGGAAGGAGACGAAGTTGCTGTGAAGGCAGCTCGTTATGACCCTGATGAGGATATCAGCCAGACCATTGAGAATGTCCGCCAAGAGGCCAAGCTCTTTGCTATGTTAAAGCATCCCAACATCATTGCCCTCAGGGGAGTGTGTCTGAAGGAACCTACCCTCTGCCTGATCATGGAGTTTGCCCGTGGTGGGTCGCTAAATAGGGTGCTGTCAGGTAAAAGGATCCCCCCAGACATACTAGTCAACTGGGCTGTCCAGATTGTCAGGGGAATGAATTACCTGCATGATGAAGCGATTGTTCCTATTATCCACCGTGACCTCAAGTCCAGCAACAGTAAGTACTATGCATTATGTGGCCGGGGTTGGGATTGGGTTTTGAAAGGGAGTGCTAAAGGAGGAGGAATATTGCTAATTTAAATCCTGTGTTGTGAACCACTGTATCTTCTAATGCAATCCATTGGAGGTAAGAAAACTGAGTGTTGCAAGGAAGCTAAGTTCTCAGCAATATGGTGGTAAGCATCTTATAAACAAAGAGTTAGAGCAAGTGTTAATTTCACAGTGTCAGTCGTGTACTTTGCAGAGGTAACCAAGTTGCTTGCATGCAGTAAAGGACCATATTTCCCCAATAGGAAGCATATTTGTACAGTGAGCTAATATACATACTTATTTACAAACAACCAATACTCCTGAGATCTCAAAAGAAGTTGAATTGAGTCACTTCAACATATATCAGTATGTAGGAAAGTACCACTGAATTTAAAATGCAAATTTGCATTATCCTTTGGTAGGATAATGAGCCTCGTTAAACCTGAGGTAAATGTAAGTAATACTTAATATTAGGAACCTAGGAATTGTCATACTGGATCAGGCCAGTGGTCCAGATGTGGTTGAGTTTGCTGTTTCTAACAGTGGCCAGTACCAGATGCTGCAGAAAAAAGTACAAGAGACCTTACATTTGGCAGATGTGGAATGATCTGCTCTCATTGTTAGGTCTCCCCCTAATCCCTTATAATTAGAGATTGGGATTAAGATCTAAAGCATAATGTTGCTTTCAAATTTGTTAGCATTAACTGTTATAACTTTAGATATCCTCATCCCTGTAAATGTTCAATCCCTTTTTAAATCTTAAGTTTTTGACCTCGGGGAAATTCTGTGGCTATAAATTTCATAGTTGAATTATGAGTTGTATGGAAAAAGTGTTTAGTCTTTGTTACATTTTTAATCAATTGAATGTCCCTCTGGTCTTGTGTTTCACGACAGGGAGCACAGAAGTTCTCAACCAACTTTCTTTATAACATTAATTCTTACATGCTGCTGTCATTGCTCCTTTTATTCATCTCTTTTCTAAAGTAAATAATCGCGGTTTTTAAATGTCTTCATAGGAGAGTTTTTCCCAGAATCCTAAACATTTTCATTTCCCTTCTGTGTTGTGGGTTAAAGGCATATTAGTAAATGCGCTGAAGTGAAGAGTTGACCAGAGTAGGTCCTAGCTCTGACGCTGCCCTATTCGTGAATTGTTGTGCTTGTTTTCTCCATCTGTAAGAAAACATTTATTTGCCTATTTCATAAGGAGGCTGTGAGACTTCATTCATTAACACTCTCAGAACATTTTGAATTATTCAGTGAAAGGTACCATAAAACATAAAACTTATTTTTAAAACTCCTTTTGTCTGTACATTTCATTTTGAATTCGTTGAGTCTTAAAAATGTAGAGCATTGCAAGCTGCATGATAAGTTAAGTACCTCAGCAAAGCACAGAGTTTTGGTCAACATCAGAGGGATAGAGAAGCAAAATGTTATAGCTTATCCGTACCATCTCTTCTGTGAAGAGCAACAGTAAATGTTGACAAAGTAAATTGGTGGTGCCTGCTCCACTGCAGATGAAGTCAGGCCAACTAAGACGTGAGATAATTTTTCAAAAATCCCACCCAACCCGATTTGGGAGGAAACAGTACGTTAAGTATTAAGGGGGGGGGGAGAGAATGAGTGAGTGCCTGGATGGGGTAAAGGCAAAGAGAATATGAGAATTATTTTTCAAGTCCAGAGGCCTCTCTTGTTGAGAGGGGAAAGGCTGAGAATTTTTTGCATCAATGCTGTGCAGCTATGCCATTTAGGCCTGCCCAGCAGCACTCCATCGAGGACTGTGAGTTAAAGATGTTATCAGAAAAAAAAAACCAGGAACATTGGAAGGGGAAAAGTTTCTGCTATAACCCAGCAAGAGCTGCAGAAAGCAGCAGGACAGTAAACAAGCTAAATACCAAGGTTGGTAGTAGAGGAAGGGGTGTTAAAATAATGGAATCTTATTATAGATAATCTGTCTCCCACAGTTTGCAAATATGGAAGCAATCTAGTTGGTACTACAACTATGGACTCAGCATAGTATAGATGCTTGATTGCTCAGTTTTTTTAAAGTTTATCTGTCAAACTATATAACTGCAACGAGTGACTTTGTTTTTATTGTTTTACATCCAGAAGAGTGTCTATATCTATGAAATACTTAAATTCCCAGATTATTTTGGCATTGAGGACACAAATCAAGTTGTAAACTTTATTTTCCTGTGGTGCATGATGTATGACCTTCAGAGCCTCAGAGTTTAGAAAGAGTTCATGTTTGAATGTATACTCTGTATAAATATTAACAAACAAGAGTTTTGAAAAAAAAATATGGAATATTTTTGAGGGACTGAATGGTTTAATTGGCAGGTACTGGAGAAGCTGTGTCTTTCAAAGTAGAATCCTATTTCTATACCTTCCAAAGGTTTTGAAAATAATGGGCTTGGACTTCTTCTTTGGGAAGATGTCACAGGTTGGCTGACCCTCTTCTAAGGGGTATTGGGCCCAGCCTTGCCTGTGACAGATCAGCTACCCTCCCAGCTGATTCTGATAGGGGCATCTGATAACTAGCCTAATTATTAGACCTAACTAAGAAGGGGTTATGGGCTGCCTACAAAAGAGCTGTGAGAGCTTAGTTGGGAGAGGAAACTGCAGAAGGACAGTTGGCGCCTATGGTAGGTCCTGTAGAAGGGTAACTCCCAGATAAATTGCCTGGAGGAGGATTGAGCAGTGTTGCAGGAGGGAGGCTGGCTCCTGTGATTGGGAGCTCTGAGGATCTGATACGAGGGGTTTGGTTGTTTCGTGGACAGTGTCAGAAAACAAATGTAATCCTTAAAGATGGCTGACCCTGTACTCATGACTTTTGAGAGGTCTGTGCCGTACTTTAGGGTGCATAATGATATTTTGCTGCCAAGTGACTTCCAACAAGGACAACACTTAGGACAGAAGAATCCCATGCACTACTACAGACGAGGGACCGAATGGCTAGGCTGCAGTTCTGCAGAAAAGGACCTAGGGATTACAGTGGATGAGAAGCTGGATATGAGTCAACAGTGTGCCCTTGTTGCCAAGAAGGCGAACGGCATTTTGGGCTGTAAAGTAGGGGCATTGCCAGCAGTTTGAGGGACAAGATCGTTCCTCTCTATTTGACATTGGTGAGGCCTCATCTGGAATACTGTGTCCAGTTTTGGGCCCCACGCTACAAGAATGATGTGGAAAAATTGGAAAGAGTCCAGCAGAGGATAACAAAAATGATTGGGGGCTGGAGCACGTGACTTACAAGGGAACTGGGATTGTTTTGTCTGCAGAAGAGAATAATGAGGGGGGATTTGATGGCTGCTTTCAACTACCTGAAGGGAGGTTCCAAAGAGGATGGATCTGGACTGTTCTCAGTGGTACTAGATGACAGAACAAGGAGTAATGGTCTCAAGTTGCAGTGGGGGAGGTTTAGGTTGGATGTTAGGGAAAAAAATTTCACTAGGAGGGTGGTGAAGCGCTAGAATGGGTTACCTAGGGAAGTGGTGGAATCTCCTTCCTTAGAGGTTTTTAAGGTCAGGCTTGATAAAGCCCTGGCTGGGATGATTTAGTTGGGGATTGGTCCTGTTTTGAGCAGGAGGTTGGACTAGATGACCTCCTGAGGTCCCTTCCAACCCTGATATTCTATGAATTGTATTGTAATGGACAGACTTAGAATCTGTTAGGCAAGCTTTCTAATGGTTCCTTCAATGGGGTGTATAATTCCAATTATGTAACTGTGTAAGTACAGCAGCTGTTTTGGGATTTATCCCCCGCACAATGCCTTTTCTCCTTTAAAAAAAAAAATGGAGAAAGGTGTTTTTTTCCCTCTAGTATGTTATTAATATGGTTTCCCTTTGTATTGCATAGTGTTTGATAGGCTCAGAATTTATCCAGCATAAGGAATTAAACAAATTGGCCAAGACTTTCAGATACTGAGCACTCCCCATCTCTGACTTCTACCCCTTTTTGTGTTTCTAGTGGGATAAAGGAAGTAACATAGCTTTTCTTGTTTACTTCTCTCATGCATCAACCTTAGAGATGGCCGCACAGGAATAATGCCAATTAACTGATGCTGCAAGGAGCCAGCCAGCAAGGGATACTTGGTTGGTTCAGTAAAATATGGTTATTTTTTGCAATATATTGTGGGGTTATTTTTCAGATATTACTCATCCAAGATCTTAAAAGCACTTTACAAAAGGCAGTCTCTATTTTACAAAAAGGGAAACTGAAGCGCAGGGCAATTAAGTGACATGGTCAAGGTGATATAGTGTGGTAAGGGCAGAGCTGAGAATAAAACCCAGGAGTTCTGATTCCAATCTTGTGTTTTTAATATATCCTTCCTTTCTAACACATTGAATCTAAAAGGTATTGCAGTTTTTGGTGTATCATGTAAAGTACAAAATATCCATATCGATACTTCAAAGCTGCTGCTTTCTAATGACTTCCCATCACTGCCATGCTTTTGGCTCCCCATTCTATAAAACTGTGAAACCTCCTTTCCAACAACTCCCAAATACAACTAACTTCAGCATGAATCTGAACAGCTGACCCAGCAATTCATAATATTAATTGATTTTAAAAAAATAGGTGTAGCGCATTTAACCTTTATTTCCAGGTAAGTATCTTAAATCTAGCTCAAGGGTAATAGTGACTGAAATTTGTTATTGTTTGATAGGTCTGTATGAAATGGTGGCCTCAATTAATTTTCTAGGTATAGCATAGCCCAGTTACAACTGACCCTCTTCCTGACAGTCTCATCAGAGGGAAAAACTGAGTGGATATGAAACCACTGCCTTTCTCTCCTCTCTTCCCACCCCCAACTGCCACAATCCCAGAGTTGGATCCATTCAGGGCAAGGTTAAGGTGCACTGGCAGGGCAGCATGGAAGTCTGCAGAGTGTGTGTGTGTGTAAACCGCTGACTAAACTCTCCCAGACTTTCAATCTGGCATCTTCCATCAGAATTGAACTTGCTCACCAACACTACTTTCTTTAAAAAGGTAAGATTTCTATATAAGGTGAGGGAGGCTGTTTTATGAGGTAATCAGAGTTATTTGTTCTTAGGCATAGAGATTGGTGCCTCCCCACCAATACGAGGGTGAGAGATGGGAGCATTGTCACTTTCTAGCCGATAAACTGGTATGAAGAAAAGGAGTACTTGTGGCACCTTAGAGACTAACCAATTTATTTGAGCGTAATCTTTCGTGAGCTACAGCTCACTTCATCGGATGCATACTGTGGAAAGTTTAGAAGATCTTATTATATACACACAAAGCATGAAACAATACCTCCTCCCACCCCACTCTCCTGCTGGTAATAGCTTATCTAAAGTGATCACTCTCTTTACAATGTGTATGATGATCAAGTTGGGCCATTTCCAGCACAAATCCAGGTTTTCTCACCCCCCCCCCCCACACACACACTGTAAACTGGTATGCTAATTTTACACACATGCATGTAGGTTCAGTGGGGAGTGCAGGGAGCACTAATTAGTTCTGTATTTTTTTAAGATCATAAAGGTGAGCAAGAATATATACTTCTGGAGACCTGTGACCAACTTAAGGAATATTGTAGACTGACCTTTCGAGGTTCTGTCCTTTGTCAGTTTGCCAGTCTTTGTGGATACATTTTACAATGCTACTAGAAATCTACAGGATGTGGTGAGCTCTCTACTCCTGCATTATTCTCTGCCAAAAAGAAGTCTCTCACTTACTGCCCACTCATCAGTCACAACATTGGTTATTGGGCCTGAGGAGTTATTTCCCTGTCTGCATGCAATTATATGCTGGTGCTAACTTTTTATTTTTGCTACTGATATATTGGAAAATCCATTCGTTAAGACTTTCAAGAGAGTGGGAAAGTTTTAGTTAGGCCCCTTTGTTTTTCTTAACTGGTCTAAATTAATGGCGCCTCTTTTTTCTTAAGGAGATTATACAGATACTTTCTTGTTTTCAATTATACAACTTTGAAGGCAGTTGTTACTCTAATTCTGTGATCTAAGGGGGGGCTGTTACTTTCATTTTGAAAAGTCTTTTGGTTCAGTATTTTAATAAATATTACATTATACCAATTCTAAGTCCCATGCTCAAAACGCAGAGACTACATGGGGTATTTGATACCCATGAGACCAGTCTGAATAAAACCACCAAATATTATTAAGACAAAACTGAACAAACAGAAGTTCTTATTTCTTTGGGCAGAAATAGAATTACCGACTGGAAGAGTCAAAATTCCATTCATATTAAACAAGGTTGTATTTTTAAACCTGGTTAATAACTGATTGCTGCAGGGTCTGAGATTCTGCTGTATAATAACTGTTGATATCATTAAGTCATAATCTAATTGCTGTGTAGTGAGACCACATGAGATATAGATATAATACTGTTTGGGGTGGGGGAACTAGGTGATTCACCTTACCACCTCTTCTGTATTACAGGGCTTCCTATTGGTTCTCTTTATTGAGTGTGCTTGTGGTATGAAAGGAAGGAGACAGACTAACCTTTAAGGGGGAACTGACTGCATTGTAGCAGGAAGCCTTTTACCTTCCAGAACCTCATTTGTTTCCTGGTAATAGGTAGGATCAACTCTGTGCACTCCCATCAGGTTGCTGCCTCTCCTGTCTTGGGATTTGAGTGTTTTTTTGTTTTAATTGTAGCACACAGTCAGGTTGTGATGCTAATAGTACTGTCAGCTGTAGTTTGCAATCCATCATGGATCTGTGAGCCTCTCTGTAGCCACTGTTTAGAAGCATGGAGTTAGTTCCATTTTCTGTTAAAATCGAAGTTAGATTTAGATATTAAACATCAACTTCTAGGGTACTGCACTTATACTGATACCTAGGGCCCAATGAAATTCATGGTCCATTTTGGTCAATTTCACAGTCATGGGATTTAAAAAAATCATAAATTTCATGATTTCAACTATTTAAATCTGAAATTTCATGGTGTTGTAGCTGTAGGGGTCCTGACCCAAAAGGAGTTGTGGGGAGGTCGCAAGGTTATTGTAGGGAGAGTTGCGGTACTACTACCCATACTTCTGCACAGCTGCTGCTGGTGGCTCTGCCTTCAGAGCTGGGCAGCTGGAGAGCGGCAGCTGCTGGCTGGGAGCCCAGCTCTGAAGGCAGAGCCACCATGAGCAACTGCACAGAAGTAAGGGTGGCATGACATAGTATTGCCACCCTTATTTCTGTGCTGCTGACTGCAGAGCTGGGTCCTCACTCAGCAGCCACCACTCTTAGCAGCACAGAAGTAAAAGTGGCATTGTATGCTATTGCCACCCTTAATTCTGCGCTACTGCTGGCAGGGTGCTGGCTTCGGAGTGGGTGTCCGGCCAACAGCCGCCGCTCTCCGCCCTCCCAGCTCTGAAGACAGCACAGACGTAAGGGCGGCAATACCGTGACCCTCCTAAAATAACCTTGTGACCCTCCCTGGCAACTCCCTTTTGGGTCAGGATCCCCAATTTGAGAAACACTGGTCTCCCCCGGTGAAATCTGTGTAGTATAGCGTAAAAGCACACAAAAGACCAGATTTCACGGTCCATGACGTGTTTTTCATGGCCATGAATTTGGTAGAGCCCTACTCATAGCTATGGGGATATACTGCCCCCCAGTTACTATGGAGCTGTGCTGCGGTGAGGGAAGGAGGTTAAGGAGAGAGATCTCACGCTGCATATAACTAAAAGAAAACTGCACAAAGTGGAAACGTGATGGCAAATGTAGCAACAAATCTATTCCACTTTACCTTTATATTTCCAGCTGGAGATGGCTCCTGCTGAAGCTTTGTCAAATATACTGTAATAAATATATATAGACACTATTATAATAGACCTATACTTTCAAAAATCTTAGTGGACCTAATTCAGAAAATGTCATTAATGTGATTCCTGCCTGATACTCCCATGACATTGCTGATGTTTCTTGATTTTGCTGTCTTGATTCCAGGAAGTCCCTTTATCCCCAAACTTTCAAGTTGATGTGATTTGAGAAAGAACTGAGCTGGCTTCTAGACTTAATTATTTCCCATGGAACACTTAAATGATTATAAAGTGCAGGCTAATTCAAGCCTAAAAAAGAAAGGTGCTCTAAACGAAGCAATTGGCAGGAATTGAATCTCAATCCACAAAGGAGAAACTACACTTTTTTCCAGGGTTCTCTTCTTCCCCCCCCCCCCCCGCCCCAAACATTCAAGATGTTTTTACACTCAAACAAAAAAACTTACTTCACCCTAGCTGAGTGAAATATATCAATTCTAAATTTATCATGGCTCTGGAGGCCTTCCCCTTCCCCCATTAAGCATTAGCTCTTTAGTGTTACTGTACAGTACATCTTAAACTCCAGGAAGCTGTCACATTCATCACATCCTCCAGATTGATAGACTGGGACAGCTGGCGAGCTTTGCTGGACTCACACACATCTGATAATTAAAATGCTTTTGCTTCCACGATGTAGGCAAATATGTTCCCCCTTTTAATATAGCTGATGCTGGATAGGGTTGGGTGTGGAAGAATATCTGCTTGTTAGCAGAATCAGCATTCACATCGTGTTTTTTCTTTCCAAATTATGGAATTTCAAGGGTGGCCAATGAAGTCCTTGCTACAGAATCTTTTAAAATGTTTAACTTGTGGGGCTAAATTCACACCTGGTGTAAGAAGACACAGTCCCCCTGAACTAGTGGCAAAGTATCCAGCACAGTAGGTGATGACAGGGCCTATAATCATGTAATGAGGGGGAGTATGCATATAGTGTGTAGGGAAGCCCAAACCTAGTCCATATGCAAGTCTGTTACTCACTTCAAGTACAGTAGTTGAAAGAATTTCTTTCCTAAATGCAGGATCACCAAGAACAAATTGCACAAGGAAGTGACTCAGTCATTCATGAAGCAGAATTATGTAGGCTGAGTAATTGAAAATTGGAGTAGGGATGAAGTTTATTTCAGTAAACCAGTGAAACGTGTTTTGATGAGAAGTTTATGTATACAAAACATGGAAGGTTGTTTTATTTAATAAAAATACATTTTGTATGCTGTTTAAATTCCAGTTACCATCCTATGCAGCTTGACACAAATCATGAACAAAAAGTTACTTGTCTAGTAAATAATGATACATCATTCACCATTTTCTAATATACTAAAGGTGTTACAATTAGTAAGAATCTGAAAATATTAAGCTATATAATGCTTAAATAAAGGTGTGTGTATATATGGTATACCCTTTTAGGCCTGGTCTACACTACATGGTGAAGTTGACATAAACTGCTTTGTGTCAACCTATCTGTGGAAGTGTTTTCACTTAATTTTGGCTCCTGCTAAAATAAGTGCCTCTCCACACTGCTTTAGTAACACCACCGCCCTAAATGGCGTAGAGTCATGGTCAATGTAATGAAATTGACAGTGTCTGTGTAGATGCTGCATTGCTTATGTTGACTGTTACTGGCCTCCAGGAGCTGTCCCACAGTGCCCCACGCTGACAATACAATCAATACAAGTGCTCCTGGTGAGGATGCATACCACTGACACAAGGAGCCAAGTGTGCACACACAAGTGATTTAATAACTGCAGTGGCTGTATGTTGACATAATCTAGGTTGACAAAGTTTTGTAATGTAGATCTGGCCTTACGTGTGGAAGGTTTTTCTTGCTGTGCTGCAGATAACAGCTCTGAGGCCATCTCCTACTCTTCAGCATCTATTCGACTTCATATTGATTCCCTTTAAGAAAGAGGGTTCTTTTAAGCTATACAGCTCCATAAAAATGTCTGAGGCAGCATGGTCTAATGCAGGGGTCTCAACCTCCTGGCCTGCGGGCCATCTGTGGCCCGCAAACCTCCCCATTTTATATGCCGCGGGACTCCAGCAGTTTTGAGGCCTGGTCTCTCCCTTGGCCTCACCTGCTGCCCCCGGGTGCTCCCCTCAGAGGCCCCAGCAGCACAGCAGAGCTGAGCAGCATCTGCTTGCTCGCTCCAGTGGCTGCCGGCCCTGCCCTGGGGCGGGACAGGGCTGTGCCTCTGCGCGCTGCCCCCTGTCCCGAGCACCCCTGCGGCCAATGGGGAAGCTGCAGGGGCAGTGCTTGGGGGCAGCAGCACACTGAAGGCCCCCTGGCTTGCCCTGCCTAGGAGCCCTAGGTAAGCGCTACACCCCCCCGACCTCCTCCCAGAGCCTGCACCACCACCCCTTTCCCACACCCCACCTCCTGCCCCCAGACTCCCTCCCAGAGCCTGCACCCCAGTCTCCTACCCCAGACCTCCTCCCCTGACCCAAATGCCCTCCCAGAGCCTAGGCAGTCGGGGGACGGGTTCTGGGTGGCATGAGTGACATTACTGGCCCGCTGGGAAGATTTGAGGACTGGTACGGGCCCTAAGGTAAATTGAGTTTGAGACCCCTGGTCTAATGGCTAGGAGTGGTGATTAGATTCTGGTTCTGACTCCAGCAGTGACTTGTTTTGGGCAAGTAACTTAACCCCCATTTCCTTATCTCTAAAATGGTAGTAATACAATAATTAGTAAGTCCAGTCCTGTACAGTGCTTTGAGTTCCTACTATAGAAGGTGCTATGTAAATTCTAACGGTTTCCAGGGCCCATAGCTTAATCACATCTCACTAGTGTTTGGTGAAGGTCAGCTTCTTCAAGCTCATGCCTGTTGTACTGATTTTCATATCCTGGCCAGCAGTTAACACACACCAAGTAGAATACACTTTTGTCAGGGGTAGGGATTAGGAACCCATCCCATAGCCCCAGAAGCAATGGCAGCAACCCAAAAGGGAATGCTAAAAGAGGAATAGGCAAGTCCACGTGTGAAACTATTAGTTGCTCTCCTGTAACTTGCAATTTCCCATCCTTTTTAGTGCATTCCCTCTGCTGACATCACAATGCACACTGTGCCGTTATTTGATACTTGCCAGCTAGTCCCAGATGAATGCATGTTTGAACTGCATTAGCAAATAGGTTTCTGGTCCTCATGTGCCAGACTCATTTAGCAGTATCATGCATAGGCTGATGAGGTGTGGTGAAGTGTAAGCTGGAGAGTGCTAGAAACTAACCGTCTTGCAGGATTTTCTGCCATCTCTCGCCTGCTTGTGAGAGAATGTACATTCCAGGCAGAGAGGATAGGGAACACTGATCTAGCTGCTGACATGAAGGTGCGGGGAGTTGCTAAGCAATGTGGTGATCCTATGAAGTAACGGCCATCCTTGCTATTCGGGTGTATATGAAAATGTTGGTCCATAGTTCTTAATAGGAATGTAGGACTATACATTTGAAATATAGGGCTGTTGAACATAATTTTGTTTCTTTCCAGCCTCTTCACCTCCCTCCAAAATGCAATGAGCTAGTGGGATAGGTGTAGAAACTGCTTAGGGGAGCCAAGGGCTTGTATTTGTAAAACAGTGCTCAGATGGTACAGGAGCCAAATGCTAAGGCTGTCAGTGACATAAAAGTTTGAGATTTATCCTGAATAAGAACATTCTGAAAAGATTTAAGGCATGAACTAAAACAGGAGAGAAAACACATTTATCTGAGTATCTGATCCAGACCTCTTCTATAGGGCTGGCTTGCTTACTTTCTCAACTCTTACCAGCCCTGACTTGTGCTGCAGCATCACATTTCCCCTTGCTTTACACATCTCCCCACTGTGGTCTGTTTCCCCCGTTCCCACAAGTGTTGCTGCATTATAGGAACCTCCATTTTTCCAATCTCTTTCCCTCACCAATTCAGGCTTGCACTGCTGGTGTTCACATGTGTTTCTGTGTGTGCTACTTTTCCTGTTCTTTTCTTTTCCCTTTAGACATTGTTAGAAATGTTCCATCCTGAAACGCAAGCCATTTAATTAAAACAGCTTTTGTCAATTAAATATTCTCATTCCTGAAAGAAAGCCCAAACGCTTCTTGAATGGGTTGTGGAAAGTTGGACTGCCTTCTACTGGTGTGCATCTATGGGAAATTACCTGACTAAAGAGATAAGGGGTCAAGGAGAAAAAAGCCTATATTGAAACATTCTCTAGGAATAATCTCAGACAGATGTATAAGCTCTGATTTAATAAAATAAGATAGACTTCTTGAGGAAGTCTGGGAAATTAAACACTGAGCCCTGGTATTGGTGATGGCAGTGTGGTGTCGGTGCAATTCTTAGCTAGCTACTTCCCTCTGGAAAGGGGCTATTTTGCTCTCACGTGACAGATGGCATCTGATAGGGTTAATGCAACACTTTACAGAGCAGATCTTCAGTGGTTAGTAAATTTAGCAGTAGTGCGATGTACTCAGAAACAGAGTGACCCTGGGTGAAAACAAGGGTGCTTACAATCGGATTAGCTGTTTTGATAAGGTGCTTTGTCAGTGAGCTTTTCCACCTCAAAGTCGGAAAATATAATTTAGTCTTCAGTTATTTTATAAAAAGAACAAGGAGTACTTGTGGGACCTTAGAGACTAACAAATTTATTGAGCATAAATTTTATAGTGCACTATGAATTAATTCAGAGCTGCCAACTATAAGGCCACTAGAAGGAGCTGAAGCCACCCAAACCAGGAGGTGCTACCATGACCGGCAGTTAGTTCTGTATTTTGTGGGATGGAAACTGCACATAAGGGTGGGGAAGATGCTAATGACAAGGTGTTTTACTCTGAATAATCAATTTGGGATGCTCCCTCCTTTCTTCACTCTGTCTTTGCAAGAAGCTATGCACAGCTTTCAGCATGGACAAGGCAAGGGGCTGCTTTGAGGCCCCATTCGGGATTCTTGCTCACAGGAAGACGCCGTGTCTTCCTTAAGCAGTGGGACTAGAAAAAGAGGCAGCACTTCACCACGTTATGCTGCCTTCCAGCATTGCTCTGGCAATCAGATGAGGAACAATCTTCCACCTTTCTGCTGGCCTCTTCCTTCTTACTGGCAGTAGGTCAGTGTGGTTTGAACCCTTTCCTGCTGTGCCCATTTCCCTGCCTGGTCAAGGCAGTGAGATAATTGTGAAGTGGAGATGCAATTTTCTATCTGATCTTCCTCTCCAAAGACTTTTGGCTTTGCAAGTGATGAGGCTGGCCTTGTGACTGATAGTAGAAAGCCTGCCTCATGCTTCTAGGTGGTGTTTTAAATGCCCACTGGTGGTGGCTGAAATATCAGGTTTCCAGCTCCAGTAGAAGTGTATGAAGAGGATATAGGAGCAAAGAAAAGTGTTTTTTTCCTTAAAAGCCTGTTTCTTCTCCCTGCACCTGGACTAATAACTTTTCTTTTGAGACTTCCCTGCTATTACAGGAGTTCATCCAGCTGTTGAGGTCCCTTTCCACTTGCCGTGATCCCCCATCCACCAAACCTACTCTGAACACATCTAATATCCAATAAAACTTTATGCATAGTGGCTAGGAGGGGAGGGAGTCTCTCCCCACCACTCTCCATATGGAACAGCCACACTTCCAAGTCTGGAGGCCTCCTGCTCTGTCCAGTAATGCCCTGTACCATCTTGAGTAGCTGGTAAGGACTGAATAGCTATGCCCAAATTGAAGTATCCCTATGTTCAAGCTCAAAGTGTTACCAGTGTTTCTGATCCATGAACAACTTGTAAGTACTCTGCATTGCAATTCAGAGCATGATGGGAAGGAGACTAGAAGGCCAAAAAAAGAGGGAAACCTTTCTAAAGCTACCAGTTAATATGGAATGATGAAGAGCAGTTATTACTTCCTTCTCTGTCTGCAGCAGATGTAACACTTTCCATAGCAGAATGCACATATTGCCACTTGCTCCTCTGCATTCACTCCTGTACATGTATAACACCTCCAGAGTGTCGGTTTAGTTTTTTATAATGGCCTGCATTACCATAGTAACAGAGTGCCTCATGCACAACTCATTGCTCTTCCTGTCACTTTGGCTGCCACTAATATATATACACACACACACATATACCACAATTATTGTAGAAATAAGGATATTCCCAAACCAAATTCTTATTGTGGTAATCTTATTCCTTGTTTATCAACATAGCTGTGAAAGTGTTATAATTGCAAGGGTTAAACACAGTTTGGAAATTATTAGTGAAGGCTGTTGGTGAACGTGCTCCTTAACAACTTTGTACTATTAAAAATGGAACTTAGTCCTTCTGTAGCTCTTATATTGCTATTTTATGCATACTAGAATATAAATTTCATAGATTATACTTCAGTGAATGTTAGTTTCTTCTCCATCAGTCTCACAATGCCTTCTTACATTTGAACAATCTTCCACACTGTGAATGTCGTTATATTCTTATATGTTGTGTACATGTGCAATCTGGCTGCATTAAGGGCCTGCTTTCTGAAAAAGTAAGCATGGAGTTGTACATATAAATGTATGCACAGTTTTGTAAATTTACGTTCATACAAAAGTCCAAGGATGGCTATAATTTACTAGTTGTGCATGTAAGTATCTAGCATGTACATTCAGAGTAATTGTTCGCAAATAGCAAAAATGATGTTGCTTGTTTGAGAACTAGGCCTTCTGCCGTAATTGTTTTTTTTGTTTTGTTTTTGCATTAATTTATTTTAAAGTTATCACATACAGTTTGAATTAGTTTACATCAGAAAGGTGAATGGGGTGTGAAGCAATGACTTCCAACCTCTAGCCACTATTGTGGGCCTGGACATAACTTTCTGCACAGCTCAGGTAACAGTTGGCTTCCATTTTGGTAGCTTCCCTTGGAATGGCAAAAATGATTAACTTACACTTTAAAAAAAAGTAGCTTAAAATTTACAGGATAGTGAGAGGATGTGGCAAAAATTGAACAATTAAACTCTTCAAACAACTTACTTCCATTATTTTTACCTATTCCTAAATTAATGGGATTTTTATACTTGTAAGATTGTTTTGTGTGGCAAATACTTACTTGCAATCTCCCTTGTGTATCAGCAACCTGAAACCTGGTCATGCAGAAAGAATGTGCACTGTGGTGATAGTGCTGGAGAATTTCTGATGTCCAAGCTGTCTCTTCCTGCAGATCTGTTTCCACCCCACCCATCTCATCCCATCCCATGTGCTTTAATGGGTGTGGAGGAAGTCTGTTATCCTGCATTATCTTGGAAGGCAGAAGGTTAAAAGCAAAAGTTGTCAAACTGAGTCCACTACTTCTAAAGTGGAAGTTTTCAAATACTCTGCAAAGTATCTATTCATCAGCTGAAAACCCTATACTCAAAATGTACAGAAGATCTTTTGGGTTTCCTGGGTAAAGGGGTATTAACTCTAAAGCAGTTATTGAGTCTGTAAGGCCCAGGGCTGTGCTCTGTGTGGCCCTGTACGCTGTTGGGTGCCTTCAGCTCCTGTTGACTTCACTGGGAGTTCAGTGCTTGGCACCTGGCAGGATCAGGCCTTTAAATAAGGAAGTCTAAATTCAGTGGGAATTTTCTTGGTTGTGATCAATATGGGTAAGAAAAGGTGGAATTAGAATTACTTTTTTAAATAACCAGGAATGATGCGGGGAAGACTGATACTTTGTGAATAGAAAATTAACAATTTATCGTTCAGTAACTTGGACAACTGTTACTTCCTACCACCATTTAGCACTGACTCACTGACACTGAACCAAGATATTTTGTAATAGTTGATGTTTCCATTTGTCCCCAAACCTCCAAGCACTCTACACCCATCTTTCTGTTTTTATAGATGGAAGGCTAAGATACCAAGAAGGTAAGCAAGTTGATCAGGGACATACAGGAAATTTTTGACAGAACCACAATTTCCTGACTCCCCACCCTGTGCTCCAGTTCTTGCTTGATATATTTTTTAAAAATTCTTTTTGGATTGTATAATGACAGAATGAGAATCAAGAGCCAAGAACCAATTTTTCTTCTGTTCCTTTTTGGTAGTCAATATTTGTGTGCTGGTAGGCTACAGGAATGTTGTTTGTAGAATGTGGAGTTGGGCAGTGAAATTCTCTGAAGACTACATCTCCACTCCAGGCCCTCAGTTCCTTTGTGCTGTCTGAACTGTGCAGATGCCAGTCCCACAGAGCCACTGTGCTTGCTCAATCCAGGGATAAGAAGGACTTTGCCTGACTTGAACTCAGAGGTGATGAGCTGGACCAGGGGATGGGGAATAGATTGGGACAAAGAGCTGGGGGAGGGGTGGGAAGAATGAAATTGAGGACCCAGGAGGAGGAAACTGGACCTAATGAGTATGAGGAGGGGCGGTAGACTGTGACTGGGATGAGGAGCCTGGCAGGCTGGAGACTGGGACTGCCTTGGTGTGGAGCTTGTGAATAGGACAAGGAGATGGGAATTGTGGGTGGCAGACAAGGAGACGGGTGAGAGAGTAAACAAGATTAGAATGGAGATGGGATAGGGACAGGGACTGATGGTGTCAGGTTTGCAGGGAACGTGAGCAAAAGGATCTTGTCACTGGAACACCCTCCTTCAGAACCCAGAATGGAACTCAAGATCCCAGTGTCAACAAATAGCTGTGAAACCCACTACCAAAGCATTCGCAAAAAGAAAAGGTGTACTTGTGGCACCTTAGAGACTAACAAATCCGATGAAGTGAGCTGTAGCTCACGAAAGCTTATGCTCAAATAAATTTGTTAGTCTCTAAGGTGCCACAAGTACTCCTTTTCTTTTTGCAAATACAGACTAACATGGCTGCTACTCTGAAACCTACCAAAGCATTGTTGTCCTCCTCTAGTGGCTGGCTCACAGAGGATGACAAACCTACTATCAAATACTCTGCTCAAGTGGAAGAGCGATGGGCTGTGGATAGAAGGATTCGAACTCTGCTCATGACCCATGTGGGTGTCCATATATTTCACATGATGAAATTTTCTGGGGGCTTTTCAGTTTGCTTTTATAAAAACCTAACAAATTACATCCAAAAAATCTTACTCTGTGACCTTAATGTTCTTTTCATGTATTTTTATTTGTAATTAATATTTAATCCACTTCACCACCCATATTTGCATGTCTACAGTTTATCTTTTCCACTGTGCAGGGCGGGGAGGGGAAGGGAAGTGGTACTGTCTGTACGCACAGGAATAGATTTTTGCATAGACCAGGTTAGAGCAGGCTAGCAGTGATTGATGACTAACAAGCTAACAGTCTGGATGTTCCTGCTGAATCAGCCCTCCTTGTGCGCAGTGTAGTTGAAGACCAGGCCCTGCATCTTGGCTGCCAACCAGTTCCTTTTTTAAAGATGGGAGTGACACTTTAAAAGACGTTTACACCTTGACCCCTGCCCTCATTTTTCTTTTTCATCCTGCTGAATTAATAGACCTGCAAGAGGTAAATTTTCCTGTTAACGGATGGGTTTGGGGGAGGATGGGTTGTATAGGTGCCCTATTCCTATACTTCCCCCATAGTTTTATTGGACAACACTTAAGAAAATAAAGCTTCCCCTTTGCAGGCAAAGCAGTTTCTTCTGGATCTCACTTCAGCTGGCTCACCTCCTTGCTATAGGTTCTATCTTGAGCATACCGACTAGTGCTATTAAGAGATGGATGGACCTATGACACTGCTCTGTGAAATGTGACTAGCTATTATAAGAAGAGGGGGATGCATGGTAAAAATCAATGATTCAAGCTTGGGCTGCAGTAGCATGAAGCACAGCAGTTCTAGTGAGGAAAGAGTGTAGTCCAATGACTTAAATATATAAATGGGGAATTTATAATGTCCGCTTTTACATGGTCTTCCTCTGTGGACTTTGTCATGGGACTGTGTCTCATTGGCTTAGTCTGTATGTGAAACAAGGACTTAAATAAATATAAGTGAGCACAAATTCTTTTGTTAGACCTTAATACAAAGAAAGCTAACTTTCTGAACACACTGTAAATTAAGCAACCGGATTTAGATGATCTCTTGCCCAGGATGGACTGCGGACCCTAAAAATGTCTCTTACCTTTCCCTTGCTGCGATGTGGTGAACGAGACCTGTTAATCACAGACACAGGGATATGATCCTCCTTCCAAAGAGCCTGACATTTGTTCTGCTTCCAGCAGCTGCAAGGGAGCGTCATACCTTTCTGCAGAGCTTTGCAACAGCACTTGCCAAATCAATTTGATTTTCCTCTTCAGAAATCCACTTCAGTTCTATTTTGAGACCCAGGTATAACTGGTTTCACATTTTAAGTTCAGTTTGATTGTTCTGGGTTGAGCTTTTACGAGGGAGCTAGGAATGGTATATGCCATAAAAATGAACCAGATAGAAGATGCACTCCAGGAGTTCATAAGGGATCTATGTATTTATTCTCTGGGAACTTTCTTCCCAGAAGAATAAATACATAGATTATCCAGCTGGTAGGGTGGTGATTATCCAGCTGGTAGGGCTCCTGTCCCTCAGTTTAGGTCAGCTGGGAGCTGGGCACTGCTCAGGGGCACCAAGGATAAGCCTCTCTGAGAATGCCTCAGTTGCTTTGCTGTGCTGCAGATTGTGGCTCCAGCAACATGTATTTCCATTCTTAGCTCCACACCAGGGAGTAGCTTTGCTCTACTCCCATACGCAGCAGAGATAAGAGAGGGAAGTTTTAGTCCTGTTCAGCTGCGTGTTAGCTAGTGCTCCTTCAATGAAGCTCGGTGGGAGGGAGCCAGGCAGTACTTTATTAGGGCTCCAGCCTTTCCTTTCTCTCCTCTTCAGAATATAAGCATGGAGGAAACGGGGCATTCAGTGGCATTAGTGTGACATTACTGACATAACCTGGAACCTTATAAATCATTATTGCAACCACTGTTATAAATTTGCAGCAAATATTGTACAAAGGTTGTTGTGTAAGGTATCTATGGAAAGGTTATGATTTGCTAATTATGATTATGCTATCTGTGTGTGTGTGTACCATTTTTGTAGTTGAATTTATGAATATTGGTTATGTACTTGTATCTCAATGTGTTTTGATTCTAAGTAGCCTTAAAAAGAAAAGAAGTACTTGTGGCACCTTAGAGACTAACAAATTTATTTGAGCATAAGCTTTCGTGAGCTACAGCTCACTTCATTGGATGCCTTAGTAAAGCATTTGGTCAGCTTCTTGAGAAAGGAATTTGCAAGTTAAGTGCCCAATCAAGAAACACTTAACTGACAATAGACCTTGGGAGACTCCAATCCACAAGTCTTTCTGGGGACGTTCAAGATGGCATGCAGGCAATGGCTGCCACCTGTAAAGAACTAAGTCATGCATGGACATGTGACTCACCCATATGACTCCAAACTCCATTTTGTGGTAATTTTCCATAGTAAGAACAAAGAGGTGTTCTTACACCTGGAAGAGACTATAAAAGGCAGCTGCCTGATCTCCATCTTGTCTTCAGTCCTGCTTCTGACCTCTGGAGGGACTTTGCTACAAACTGAAGCTTTGAACAAAGGACTGAATGACCCATCCCAGCTGTGGATGTACTCCAGATACTTTTATTTGAACTTGCAGTTTATTCTATCACTGCTACAAGCCGGAACCAAGAACTTTGCCATTACTGTATGTAATTGATTCCATTTAACCAATTCTAGCTCTCATCTGTATCTTTTTCCTTTTATGAATAAATCTTTAGATTTTAGATTCTAAAGGATTGGCAACAGCATGATTTGTGGGCAAGATCTGATTTGTATATTGACCTGCGTCTGGGGCTTGGTCCTTTGGAGTTGAGAGAACCTCTTTTCTTTTACTGGGGTATTGGTTTTCATAACCATTTGTCCCCATAACGAGTGGAAGTGGTGGTGATACTGGGAAACTGGAGTGTCTAAGGGAATTGCTTGTATGACTTATGGGTTAGCCAGTGGTAAAACGGAAATCTTCTCTGTTTGGCTGGGTTGGTTTGCCTTGGTGTGCATAGAAACCCCAGCCTTGGGCTGTAACTGCCCTGCTTTAAGCAATTTGTCCTGAATTGGCACTCTCAGTTGGGTCCCACCAGAACCAGCATCATTACAATTAGTAAGGCGACTTTATGGAGGGAATTTCAAGTTCATCACCTCCCACCCTGTCCGTTATTTTTGTTGATTCAAGAACTTTCTAAAGTACCGAAAACGAGGTGGTCATCCTCTGGCTCCCATTACCCACAACCAGAGCTGGTCAAAAAAACTTGAACTGAACAACATTCTGTAGAAAAATGCACTTTTGTCAAAATTGAAATGTTTCACATAAATATCAATCTTTGACACAAATTTGGGGGGGAGTCAATGTTTTGCTTTGACTTTTATATTATATTAACTATAAGATGCATAAAAATCTAATATATCATCCGACAAATATTATAAAAGTCTAAACAAAATGAATCAAATTGGAAAAAGTTGAAATGAGAGTTTTGATGGTCCTGAATCAGAAATCTGAGGGTGTGTGTGTGTGTTAAATCTCAAAATTTTGGCTTTTTTGTTCAGTTGGAACAGTGTTTTGGTTTTTTTTTAAAAATGTCAGAATTTCCTGCAAAATGGAAATTTTGATTCCTGACTAGCTGTCCTCAAAACCTTTTTACAGTTCAGTTTAGGATCTCTTCCTTGCTCCGAGTCACTGAATTGAGCAGAGAAGCAATGGAAGATGTGTGTATTCATTTAGTTAGCTAGGCAGCAGGCAAAATTCCATCTCCAAGCTATCTTCCTCCATCAAAAAGAAAAGGAGTACTAGTGGCACCTTAGAGACTAACCAATTTATTTGAGCATAAGCTTTTGAGCTGTAGCTCACGAAAGCTTATGCTCAAATAAATTGGTTAGTCTCTAAGTGCCACTAGTACTCCTTTTCTTTTTGCGAATACAGACTAACTCGGCTGTTCCTCCATCAGTGTCTTTTTTTGGTAGCAATTAGCCAGGATTGGGTACTTTTGGGAACTGGAGGAAAGTGCCACAAATAAAATCAACCAAAAAACTCCCAAACAAATCTGAAGATTTCTTAAATGGTGAAGGGGCGCCTGTGGCTTAGGGTGCTTGAAAAGTTACTTTTAGCAGAATTGCTTTTGCCAGAGTTTCTGTTGTATTCGTATGGGAGAAAGTCAATGAGGTTAAGCACCCCCGTTAAATTTAAACTTTTGAATAATTGAGGGCCTTCTCCACCCAACCCAAGCACTTGATACTTAACACACTATTTTCCCAAACAGATATCAACCTAGAAGTTGAGACTTCTTGTATCTCTGTGGAATATGAAAGGAAGTTTTTCCTGTCTTCAGAAAAGAGCTGTGTTTTTAGGCTGAGGTCTGAAAAGTCTCTTTGATTACTAGGATTGCCTTGATCTCTGCTCTGGAGCTGGACCAGTTTGTGGAGAATGCACTATTAATTGATGAATCTATGCTTGATTGGAGTAATGAGTAGCTCCAAAGAGCCAGAGTGTTGATGCTCTACCTCTAACCATGCTGTCTGCTAATAATACAGAAGCAGTTTGTAGGGGGTTTTAGCCTGTTTTTGTGCTAATGCCATGACTTTCAATGCACTTGGAGGGAGCTTATTCCTGGTGCTTGATTGGCAGTAAGTATGCCTCCCACCAATTGCAGATGGCCTTGTAAGCTGGCTTTACTGTTGGACTGGGAGAGCAGGCTAAACTGAACACACAGTTCCCCACCCATAGTGATTTATAGACTGGCTGCTGTGTGCAGCCCTCAAGCCTGGAGAACCACACCAGTCCCACTTGGTGGTGGTGTGGAAATCTTAAATTCTCCCAAGTATGGTTTTCCTAGGCTTCAGTCATAATACAGATGCCCTGTGACTATACATTTAAAAGTCTGATTCCCCCCCCCGCCCCCCCATACAGTAAATGTGGCTTCTGTTGATCCGGCTGTTGGAGGAAATGGCCGTCATATTTTCCCCAGCTGACAAGTTACACCGCACAAGTTACTGTTGCCTTCATAAGGTTTAGAAATTCTGCTTTCCATGCTGTCTGGCCACCATGTCTCAACCCTGAATTAATGCCCCCTCCCCGAGAAGCCATTCTTCATGGCTCTTAGTCTGCCATTCTGGGATTGTGTGCAAAGACTTTTTGTATGGACACGTATCTACTGGAATTAGATTGAGAGCTCCAATTTATTTGTCCTACATAAATGAAAAGCTGTCTGATTGGTTCTGACTGAAAAGTAATCACAACCTCATTCTGTATAAACCTGTAGTCTACAGGAGCCATATAAGGCACAATATCCCATTACTAACTTCTTGAGCCAACCAATCCCACACAGGTGAAGGGATTCTAAAGCGTGGGAAAAAAAATGGCAGGACAAAAATGTGCCCTTTTTTGGGGCTGATAAAGTTGTATAAATGAATACTTGTTCTGGGTCAAGAACAAAAAAAATCTCATATGCAGTGAATCCTAAGTAATACAAACCCAGCACTCCTCCTATGCACCATTCCATTGAATATAGTTATTGTTAATGATACTGCTGCTCATGTGCTATAGTTACAGGTAGGTCATTTGGTGGTTGTGCTCCTTGTTTTACAGGGTTTGCGTTTGGATGTAAAGTTACTGTATATGCCTGCCTATTTCCTTGAATCTTATTCTAGCCTCTCTCCTATCTTTTTCTATAACACAGACTTAAGTATTACATATTTAGCTCCTAAGAAAACTTGGACATTTAACATTAAAGTGTTACTAAAGCTGAATGGTAGTGTTTTAAATCCACTTTGCATTCACTTTATAGTGGTGTAAATGACAGCATAAGGTGCAAGGCAATGGAGAAACAGGCATTATGCTTATAGACAAGGATTCTTGTACTCTATGGTAAACTCACATTAATTCTGTGGCAAAGACTCCTTTTATTGCTGTATCATGTTGCAACAGACTAGGAACGGTGGCAGCTTTATTAAAAATAAAAAAGGAGGTGCTGTAAAGTTAAATAAGAAAATGATTAATAAAATTAGTACAATAGCCCCTGTGGTGCTCATTTTTTATATTAAATCCACTGTAGTTTTTGCTGTTCGTACCATTTGTTTTAAATATGTTACAGATTTTTGTGCAGACAATGCATAATTACATCTTAAAAGTTGCTAGAATAGAAGATGAAGGTTTTGGCACATGAGAAAGTGTCCAGTTGACACCTAGGAAGCTGTTGAAGGGGGTCTTGAATTGTAGAATAATCACACTAGCTGGATTTTTGTGCTAAAATTATCAGCAATGTCAGCATTTAACGGTTTCACTTAAACTGTCATCTTTAAATTTCAGTGTTAACTCATTAAGATGAATGAAGTGGTTCAGACATCTGTTTAAGCTATTTCAGGCTGTCTGCAGACTCGGAAAGACAACATTATGTTGGTTTACATTTGGTTGGCTTTAAGTTTTTTGTTGCTACCATAAGAACTAGACTTGTAAATTTTTAAAAAGTTAAGAATCTAGAGTATACATCCATGTCTGGATTCTGCACACTCTGAGCCCTGTCCATAGATAATGGCCAAGGCGGATTTCAATTTGATTTCATACTGGAGTAGAACTGTAATACCATTAACACATTTCATCTGTTTGCTCAGTTTAACTGGTAGCAGTCTTGTTACTACTTATGTTTCTCTTTGCTCCTGCCTCAACCCTCTTCCCTCCCTGCACTCCACTGTGACACATCACATGCAACTTACTCACTTGGCCAAGATTTACAAAAGTGCCTAGTGATTTTTTGGGTGCCTCAATTTTGGTGTTCCCAACTGAGGCAGTTTAAAGGAGCCTGATTTTCAGGAAGTGCTGAGCATCCATTCTCTGAAAATCAAGCCCTTTTAAGGTGGGTCAAATCGGGCACACAAAATCACTGCGACTTTTGAAAATCCTGACCTGAAGATGAGTTTATCGAATGGCCATTTTCACTTTAATGTATTTTTAAATATAAGTATACATCCACCCTTATGGGGTTGTTCTCCTTTTAAGCAGTATGTGAGAAAGATGTGATAGTTGCTTTGCTCAGAAAGGATTAATTAGGAAATTATATACAAGGCATCTCCCCTTTTTTGGATTTCTAGAAGTTACAGTGGTTCACTTCCCTTTACCAGAGGATTGTTTATATAGAATAACAGTACACAGTACGCCAAATGGTTCTTATGTCCTATTTACCTATACCTTGGATATCCTGATGCATTAAAAACCAAAGGCCACATGTCTCCAGCATCCTAGAAGTGAATATATGATGCTATAACCTTATATCCTGAATTGTGTTCTAGTAAGGACTGATTAAAAACTGAGCAAGGATTTCAGGATTTGGCCAATTCTGCTTCTAAAATCCTTGTTTCATGTCTTGACTGCAATTAATGTTTATTAATTGTGGGAATGGACTCATTAATTACAGTTTGATTTTGTCAGATTGAGGGAGCAGTTTGAGACCTCTTTTACAAGGCAAGATAATGTGTAAAGCATTCAGAAGCAGCGATTAGCTAAAAGTCAAGGCAAGACTTAAATTTGGGAAATGGCTTCTCTTGGGGGGTGAGAGGGGATCTTTGTGGATAAATCCTAGCCTCACTGTGCATGCGTTTCATTTCCCCCTTCTCCCCTTTCCTCCAGTATTGATACTCGAGAAGGTGGAAAATGGAGACCTGAGCAACAAGATACTGAAGATCACGGATTTCGGCTTGGCCAGAGAATGGCATAAAACCACCAAAATGAGTGCAGCTGGGACATATGCCTGGATGGCTCCTGAGGTCATCCGCTCCTCCATGTTCTCCAAAGGCAGCGATGTGTGGAGGTATTGATTTGGCACTGAGTACTTGGATACTAAACATTTAAGTGCTGGGGACTGCCAGGCAACCTACTGTATGCTTAATACAGTACAAATCCTGGTTAATCAAATCCCCAAACTCCTGTTTAACTAAAGCTCTGTGTCCCCTAGCTTTCCATCCTGCTGTATCATCACCCTCCTTTGAGGGTTAGGAATCCAGAACACAGGCTTTTCAAAGTGGCCAGCCAACTTCTGCAGCCCTCCAAATCCCTGTTGCTTTATGGGTTTGGACACGTGCTTTTCCAATCTTTATTACCCTCACTCCTCTGCAGTATATAAAACAAAATCTGTGCATTTATTTTAACAATTGTCTTTTGAATAAGACACAAAACCAAGGTCCTATCCACTTGTGATTATTAAAGAGTTAATTTTTGAAAGTGTAAGGGATTCAGCTGATGTTCTGGCAGTATTCCAGCTCTGGTATTACATTCTGTCTATCTAAACTGCAGGGGGAGTTTTACCTGGACATGGTATTCCTTATTTTCATTCCTAAATTGATGTGATACAGTGTCTTTTCCGGTATTCTAGGAGGTGGATACATTTCAATGGTAGGTGAAATACTGGCTGTGAGATATGCAAACTATAGGTAATGCTGTACACTTACTTGACACTTTAATAAATCACTGGGATTCTTCTGAATGGAAGCTGATATGGAAAAGTAAATGATTACGATAATGCCAGATGGCCAATATTTTGTGTGTGTTTGTATGTGTGCTTTTCTTGTGATACAATCAGTAAATTCAGTGTCCAGGAGGTAGTCCCAGGATGGTGGGGTGTGTATTTGGGAAATTACATAGTCAGTGCTTTGGGATAGCAAGTGAGATTTTCTCATGTCTGTACAAAGGTGAATGTCCCCCACTTGGTTCATTAGACTAAAGCAGCTTGCTATTGTTTTGTATTCACAGCTGGCCTTATGCTGAATTGCAGCTGGAGTGATTTGAGTGAGCAGAGGTGTTTCTCTTCATGCATTACTGTATTTGAGGGCAGGTTTTAGACATATTGTGTTTGGATTTATTTTTTCTGTGGAAAGAAGGTTCCTGAAATCCTAACACTGCTGTAACTGGACCTTATTATTATAAAGTCCTGTTATTCACAATTAGTTGGCAGCCCCCCTCTTCACATGTGGTGAATTATGTGATTATTTTTGTGAAGTAATTCAGGAAAGTGAAGGGGTAAAACTCTGCTCTGTACATGAGAGGAAGAATGGTCTAGCTGTTAGAGGAGACATGTTGGGAGGATTCTTGATTTTCCTTACGTGTGTGCCAAAGACTTGCTGGGTGGCCATGGGTAATGGATTTGGGTTTCATGCATATAGTCACTCTTGTAGATAGTGTTGAAAACCGGGACCTTTTATCACCAGACCCCAAAACTACTGCCACCTGAGCTAAAGGAGTAACTCTGTTTGCTTGCTCTGCATCAATGATAAGAGCCTGCTGTTTATTTACAGCAATGAAGGAACATGATTACATGCACTTTGCTAGTTTTCAGTGTTGCATATTTAATGCAAATCACTTCAACTTTTTGTTCCTCAGTTTCCTCATCTATATAATGTTATGAAGTTTAGAACTTATCAGTACAAAGACTTTTTGATGTTGGTGCACCGGTGCATGCCTTTAAAATACATGTGTTGCACCAATGTAAAAAGTGACTTGCAGCAGTGTGGCAATACTCATTACCTTGGTGTAGCAAATCTGTACGAGGGGTTTTGCACCAAACCCCACTAAACCTGTGCAAAAAATACTCTTGGGGAAAGTCTGCACCTAAAAATCCTGCAAAATTCTGCATGTTTTTTTCTCTAAATAACACAATATAATCACACCCCTTTCAATTATTTTGGTAATTTATTTCAAAATAGATATACTTGCTGACAGGTAACAATACAGAAAACAAAAAAGATTCAGGACATGTTTTTTGACCAGTAGATTTTCCTACTCCACAGAGCAGATGGCAATACTAATATTTCCTTGTATGTCAAGCACAGAAGACTTTAATGATATGTCTGCTCATCCAACTTGGCCTCTCAGGGCTCAGGCTGCAGGGCTGTTTTCATTGCTATGCAGACATCTGGGCTCAGACTAGAGCCGGAGCTCTAGGATCCCACTAAACCCCTGTCCTAGAGCCTCTGCTCCAACCCCAGTCTGGAAGTCTACACAGCAATGAAACAGCTCCGCACGGCAAGGCCTGTGAGCCCAAGGTGGCTCGCACAGGCCAGCCATGGGCTTTTCTTTGCTGTGTAAACATATCCTAAAGGCCAGTACATGGGCTTAGGAGTGAAGTTAGGCCATGATCTGACACAGCACTTAAATATGTGCATAAAGTATCCCCACTGAAACTGATGCTTTGCCAGATTGGCACCTTACTGAATGGCATAACTAAGCAGTACTCAACATGTCACCGTACAGCCACTGGTCTAGAACTGAAATTGCTGCAGACAATAGATTAGAAGGGCAATGGGAGTGGAGGCTCCAGCACAGCAGTGCAGAGTGCAGGCCACTGGCTGCATGGAGGTGGGGGATCATCCTGCAGCCCGCACCCCCTCCCTGGGACGTGGATGCGGCGGTAATGCTGCGCCTCACCCTGACACAGCACAAGGGACAGGCCTGTCCCAGGAACACCCCAGGACCATACCCATCAACTCTGGGCACACTGCGATAGTGAGCAAGAGGGAGGGGCTCAGTATGGTGGTCCAGGTGTGGGGTGTGGCTGGGTGGGGGTTCAGATGTGGGAGACTCAGCAGGGGTAGGGTCTGGATCCAGGGAGGTGGTCTGCGTGCAGGAGTGGTGTCTGGATACAGGAGGTCTGTGTGTGTGTGTGTGAGGGTGGCAGATGCACAGGGGTTGGGTGGATGGCGTGGCAGCTCCTTATTTAATTATCCCTCCCCTGCGGCTAGGAAGCAATGGGTGCTGGAAGCAGCAGGGGTGTGTGCAGAGCTTCCTGCAGCTGAGGGAGGTTCCTGGGGGTGGGTGTGATCCATGCAGCAGAAGAGGAAGTCCTGTCCCCTTGCCCAGCCCAGCCGGAACTAGCAGCTGGAGCCTGGTGCACCATGGGAGCCACTGGCCAAGACATCCCCAGTCCTGCCCCTCCCTGACTCTAGGCGCACTGCGAGAGGATGCAAGAGGGACAGAGTCTTGCATGCCCAGCCACAGCCCCTGAGGTGGTGATTCATGTCTCCCAATGCTGCTCCTGATGTCTGAACTAGACCTTGTTCAGGAGTGTTTCCTGGGAGGAGTGCATGAATCAATTATTCTGTGGGGAGGCATTAATTCTGCACTTGCACAGTGTTGCAGAATTCCCTCAGGAGTAAAAAAAGCTCAGTGTAGACAAGGCTTTAATGAATGTGCATAGCATGTTGAGAACCTATAATATCTATGCACAGTATTATAATCCTCCTGTGAGTCCCCTCCCCATTTTCCTTGTTTCACATCTCTCAACTACAAAGTCCTGTCTTCTGGCTACCAGCCTTCTCCCAGAGAGCAGAATGAATCTCCCTTTGAAGCCATCTGTGGTGTTCTTTAGTTGGAGAGATTTGCTAGTGAGAGAGCCACGATGTTCTGCCTCTCCCCAGGTCTGAAATATTTGTTGCTTCTGTGCTATTCTTAGCCCTGGCAACAAGATACTGGCACTTGCAGGATCACAACTGAGGTGTGTTGGATAGAGCATGGTCCACTTAGGCATTGGGCCCTGGCTACATGGTGTCTGAGATACGCATATGGAGGAGCAAATATTGCCACACAGGCAATATTATCATTTGAGAGCATTAGCCTCTTCACAAACAGACACAATTAAAGACTCCTCCTCCCACCTAAGCATGCAGTTCAAATCCTTGACTGGATAGACTTTTTTTTTTATCTTCTTAGACCTGTCTCTCCCCCACACCACTCTCCTGGCTAATCACAGCCAGACTGGAATTTGGCTGATAAGCATCCTTACAATTAATCTCTATAAGAACAACAACAATTAGCTGTCTCCCTTCCTGAGGTATGCAAACTCTTTTATCCCAACACCTTTCCCAAAAAGTCTCTCAATTTATTGGAAGAGCTCCTGTCTGAATGGGGGTCCTAGCCTTTTGACAGAGGTCTTATCTAGCTCATCTCCTTGATGTACAAATGCACAGGTAGCTGTTGGAGAAGATGCTTATTATAGGCCACAGCAATATTCTGAGGAGTGGTTTCTGCCACCAGTGCCCTAGTTAGGCCTGCTGGTAAACAATAATTTGCACTTATCTAGAATGCATGCCTTACTAGTCTCACTTTATTTTTTTATGTTGCAGTAGCACCTAGGAGCCCCAGTCATAGACAGTGCTGTACAAACACATAACGAACAGTCTCTCCAGCTGAGGCTCTCAATGTACTTTATAGACACTTAATTCTTACAACAGCCCTGTCAGGTAAAATAGGTATTTATTTCCACTTTGCAAAGGGTGAAAATGAAGTGCAGAGATTGCAACTTGTACATGGTCACACAGTAAGTAGATATCAGCTGGGTCCTGTAACTACTTAACTGTGATTCCTGTCTGTTGTTTGCCACACACCAAACATCACTACTCCTAAAAACTTTAAAAATGGATGTCCATACCTTTCTATTTGTAGATGTGGTTTCTGCTGATATCTAGAATACCTTGCTTTTGTATAGCACCTTTCATCCATGGATGTAGCTCACCTGGGAAGGGGCATGCCCAGCAAACTACTTCAATATTCAAATCTTGTTTTATAGGACATTACCCCTATTTATTCCTCTGTACATTTTCCTTTCTCCCAGCTTCTGGAATGCTCAGTTGTTTTTTGGAAACATCCAAAAATGGGTTTTGGTGGGGGAAGGGAGGAATCTCAAAGTAAACGCTTCCTAGAGAGCCATTTTATTAGTGAGGAGAAGTGCAAGACCAGCAGGCCATATGGGGGTGTAACAAGGTTTTTTCCATTTTCTCATGGAAACTTCTAACCGCTGTGTGTACTTTACTTTGATACATTTACACTTTTTACAATAAATTTTTTCTTTATCTGTGTCAGTGATACTACCATAATGCAGGAAGTGATTGCACAATATCGCCTAGCCTCTTTAATTAAATATGTACAAGATGCACCTTCAGACCAATTATCTGCCCAGAATTTTAAAATTTTCACCTGTGGAAATAGAGTAGTGGAACCATTTAGATGTGTCTGACGAGCAGATTGAGAGGATTCAGAGTCTGGTATTGGATATAGATTACTCTTATTCTTACCTTTTAGAATGCTAATTTGAATCCAGCCGAGTCTGTTGTGACTGAAACAGACCATGCAACGATCTAGGTGAAATGAGTTCGTGGTAGGCAGTTCCTATCCCAATTGATAGGTGCTTATCTCATGAACACTGTCCAGCTACTGTCTCAAAATCACTAATTATCCTCTGTTTGCATTCTTAACAGAAAAGCCAAGAATTCAGTAGTGAAGTTAAACTCCCCTTTCAGCCTCCGTGGTGGTCCCTCCAGGTCAGCATAGGGTTGGGAGGGGGAAGCTGGCACTTCATGCTATACCTGTTCTGAGGATAAACAGTCTCCCGGGCTCAGTCCAGTACTATTTGTCAGCACTAAATTATAATTAGTACTTTTTAAAAATGAAGTAAGATTTCATTCTTGATAGAAATTATTTGTTTTCCAGGTGGGTTTTACATTAGGAAGGTGAAGGAACTTGGCTGTGGGGTTCCATCCTTTGGATCCCCTGTCTGACTTTGCTGTTACTTGTTGGGAGGGGGGGAAATTCCTTTTTCATGTTAAGTGCAGACCCTTGAGGGAGGCAGAGAAGGAAAACAGAGCACTACTGACATTTAAAAATTAAAAACCAGAGAAGGAATTAAGACCTTTGAATAAGTTCAGAGACGTCAGGGAAGGTGGCAGTATCACATAGCCCCTCCGACTCTCTGAAAATCCACTGAGTAGGATTGAACTTGATGTTGAATGTCTTAAAGGATTACTGGATTACTAGGAGATGATTAATTATTCATACAAATGTTGGTTCACTTGGGTGTACAGTCAGTATCATGTGGTTCCTCTTGTAATTAAAGTCCAAACAACACTCCAGAATGCTGTAAAAAGATCTGGGCCTCATCTCCTTCTCTATCTCCTTAGTGGGGATAGAGAGTCTCTCCTGCTGTTTTTCCTTTCAGTGTGTTAACCTCTCCCACCCTCTGGTTTCTGTTTTGTGACCACCAACCTTCTGCATGAGAGGGGCTGAAAGACACTGTGTGTTCAATATCTGTCATTATCACTTCTTAATTGGTTGGAAAAGTGCAGCTTTCCCTTACCATTTGGGGCTGAGAACATTATCTCCAGAGAATTCTGAGCACCCTACAGAAGAAATGGTGACAGGATTGGGAGCAGGAATCAAAATCATGTCTCCTGCAAGCATTTAAACTCAGCACCAGATTGCTGGAATCCCATATTTGCCCATCCCCTCTGCTTTTTGAAACTTCCCTGCAGAGAGAGTATCATGTTCATAATGCTTGCCCTGCAGCATTCATAGAAGCAGCGGCTGCAGAATGAGACTGTTGAGGGACCTGGTAAATTTCATTCTGCTGCTACTCCTGGATGAGGAAAAAAGACCAATGTATGATCTGATGCTGGAGCTGCTCCTTCAGAGATACAAGAGAGACAGACGACTACTTAGACAATGTCCTGTTGAACCTCTTGATACTATCACCTTGAACCACTGCATCTGTCTCATAAGACTGAATGACATGACAGAACAGTGTATGGTATGTTGGGTTGATATTGCCTTCTAATGTATTATGTCACATCAGTTGCTAAATAAAAAGCAGGACATGATTCATATTCCAACTTCACATCACTTAAAAATTTCCCTTATGGCTTAAATCGGATTTGGTGCTTCCTTCCCTTCTTTTGTGTTGCTGTCAGCGATAAGTGGCTGCCCTCTTTCATTCCAGAGGTATTTCAGTAGTAGATGAAGTAATAGCTATAATTTGAAAAGTGCTGTGGGATGTTTCTGAATGAATGTTAAATAAACAGTAAATTATGAATGGTACATCAGTTCATGTACAGTAGGACCTAGTTGTATGACATACCCTTTAGTGTCAATAGATGTCCGGTACAGACACATCTACTTGGTTCAAGACACTTCAGGTTTTTCCAAACATGGGTGCCAGCTTGCCTGGGGATAAGGTCTGGGATGGTGTTTCACTGCCAAGCCTTTCCTTAACCACAGCATGGGGGAAAACCTCTAAAAGCTGAACTTCCATAAATAAAGTTGCAGCATCAAACACTGGTTAGCTGGTATGTCACCACTGCTGGCAGAAGTGCCTCTTGTGGGAGTACTCGTTCTTGTGGTAACATCATAGATAATGGTTAATATTCAAAACCCAGTACAGCTGCTGCTAAGTCAGATTTTTCAGACCCCCTGTGACGAGGTCCACTGACTACAGTGGTGCCTCCTGCTGACCATCATGGGGATTAGTTCTGCCAGCCAGTGCACCCTCTCCAGGTGATTGCCTCTCCCGTCATCTTCTCAGTCCAAGTCCTCTTCATGACTCGGCCATCTGTATTTCCTCCTTCCAGGATGGGTACTACTGTTCAGTAGTCAAGCCATTTCCCCAGTGGAATGAAGTGAATTAGGGGACCTGGGCCCACCTAATACGCTGGGTCCTGACCCAGGGACCCTGCAGATAGCAGCCCCCAACTGGGTCTCCTTAACTTCCTTCAGTGGTGCTTCATTTCCATGGACCACTTCCCCTTGGCCCCAGCACCTTCTCCCTCTTCTCAGGGCATTCAGCCAGTAAGTCTCAGCAGCCAGCCAGAATCTCCTTGTTCCCCTGGTCCCTGCCAGCAACTGTTCTGTCCAAGGTGCTACCTTTGTTGCATCTTGCTGGGAGCACAGTTCTCACTCCTTGGGCTCCCCTCAGTAACTCACTCTTCTCTGCCCTATATTCCTTTGGTACTAGCTGTCTGAGCCCCGATTGGCTGCTCCATGCAGTCTCCCTCCAATTGGCTGCTTCCTGTGCAGCTTCCCTAGGCTGCTAGGAGGACTCATCTCCCCTGCTCCTTTCTGGGAGGAGGTGTGGCAGGCCCCCAAGGCCTCTATTAATCACTAGGGTGTGTGATGAACACTCCCTCACACCCCTACAGACCTGCCAAGTCTATTTTCCCCTCTTTCCACTGCCATATTGCCCTTTCTACTACTAGACCTGCTTCCCTCCCCCCCCCCCCCCCGATACCTGTTTCAAGGTTTATTGCAGAAGGATTTCATAGGAAATCAGAAAATCATTTGTATTTAAAACAACAAAGAAGGCAGGGCCTGATAGTGTTTTTAAAGTCCTCCTCTTCTGTTTCCCTAACTTCTCTCATAATTTAAAGGATCCAGATGTAGATTACCCAGACTCTCTCACAAGACTTAATTCAAAGAAAATATTTTTCTCCCCTTTTTCTGAAAACCCCCTCACATTTCTGAGCTATCCACATTGCATTCTGAGATTTGTTAGGCCGACTACTAGGGACCATGCTGGAATTTTTGTCAGAAAAACACTTCTTAGCAGGAATAAATGGTAATGGCTTTTATTTATTTATTTTAAATTCCAGACTCAAGTCTAAGACCTTAAGATGTAATTATTGGTGTCCAAGAACACAGTATTGTTGAAAACTGCTTGACTTTCTGCATTTCGTATGGAAATTAAACTAGGGTAGTACTAATGGGCATTCCTCCTTCCCATTGCATGGGGCTTATTGTCATGAAAAAGAGAACAGGACTAATACTGAAAGTATGGCATGTCAATGTACATACTTATTTTTAGATTTATATACATGACACCTAGCTAGCCCTCTGCTCCCCATAAACACAATCAGCTCTCCACATTGCATTTTTGTAACAGCATAACTTTAAAATGGAGTGGCATGTGGTTTTGAAGTTTTGTACCTGAGTGTATGCAGTTATATGAAATTTATGCAAAAACATAATTTGGCAGGCTTATTACCCCCTCTCCTCAGTTAGGTTGTTGGGTGGATTATGTCACTACACATCCTTCTTTAAGGTTCAGTAGCATATTACAGGAAAGAGCTAGCATCCCTCCCACTCATCCCCCAAATAATCAGTACTCAAGTATTTTGCAGGGGTGGTATAACAAAATACTTATTTCTGGAGCACCACATTTAATCATAAATCAGTCCATATCATTAAATTGCCACAGAAGTTACTTCTACAGGCTTGTGAACCAGAATGATCAGAAAGACCACAAATTGCTCTGCCTTCAGAGCAAAAAGTATAGCCTAGCCACTTCTTTGACCTAGCCATCCCAAATCAATACAAGCATATAAAAGCTATTTCCTTTTGGGGGATGGAGAGGTGCAGAAATCCATCAAGGTGTGATTTGGAATTTAAGTACTTGAAAACTATAGTAATGAGCACAGTAAAAATACTTGGAAGACTAAATTCTGTCCAAAGAAAAAATGTCCAGTCTTTGTACAGATCCACATAAAATAGAGCATGTAGCAAAATAGTCTTAGAAAGTTTAGATGGTGGAATTAAGAAACTTTTGCACAATTAAAAAAAATATTTACTGCTCAAAATGAAAAGGGTAAACTGTTTATTTAAAAAGAGTGAAACCCAAATTGTTGCTAGATTGACTGTGCTTTTGTAAACTTTGACAAATCAGGAGCCCTGTCACATCCTCAGGGGAAAGGGAGGATGCCAAAACAGAACCGCTAAATTCAGGAAGAGGGGGCTGCACAGATTAATTCTGGGCAAACATCCCACAAAATCAGGTGGTCTGTCTACAGATGTGTACTAGTCCATTTAAATTTCTTTGTTTGCAAATGTATTTATTTAGTATCCTTTATGTGTGGGGCAGTCTTGATAAATGAGAGCCATATGCCCTGTTTCAGCTTGAGGTTTATTAAAGTGTTTGTTATAGCCAAACACACACTTTCTGTCTCTCTCCCAATAGTTATGGTGTGCTCCTTTGGGAACTGCTAACTGGGGAGGTACCATTCCGAGGAATTGATGGTCTAGCAGTAGCATACGGAGTTGCCATGAATAAACTTGCCCTTCCGATCCCATCCACGTGCCCGGAACCTTTTGCCAAACTCATGGAAGGTAAGAGCCAATTGCAGTGGGAGAGAGAATGTTAATATATTTTTCTCGAGTGCTTTTGATGAGTGCCCGTTTTTGTAAGTTTCAGTAGCTCAGACCACAGAATTAGATGGTTTTACTCAGTGGACCGTGTTATTACAGAAGCCAGACGTGTTATTACAGAAGCCAGAAGACCTCTAGGCTACAGAAATAAAAGCCTTTGTGAAGAGGGGAAGGGGATGTTCGTGTCTTGATTGTGGGTGATGAGCTTACACCAAACCCCCAGATCCAAATACCACCACATTGAGAAAAAAGAAAAGGAGTACTTGTGGCACCTTAGAGACTAACAAATGTATTTGAGCATAAGCTTTCGTGAGCTACAGCTCACTTCCTCAGATGCATTCTGTGGAAAATACAGTGGGGAGATTTATATACATAGAGAACATGAAACAATGGGTGTTACCATACACACTGTAATAAGAGTTATCACTTATAGTGAGCTATTACCAGCAGGAGAGCAGAGGGTGGGGGGACCTTTTGTAGTGATAATCAAGGTGGGCCATTTCCAGCAGTTGACAATAACATCTGAGGAACGGTGGGGGGCGGAATAAACAAGGGGAAATAGTTTTACTTTGTGTAATGACCCATCCACTCCCAGTCTCTATTCAAGCCTAAGTTAATTGTATCCAGTTTGCAAATTAATTCTAATTCAGCAGTCTCTCCTTGGAGTCTGTTTTTGAAGTTTTTTTGTTGAAGAATTGCCATTTCTAGGTCTGTAATCGTGTGACCAAAGAGATTGAAGTGTTCTCCGACTGGTTTTTGAATGTTATAATTCTTGATGTCTGATTTGTGTCCATTTATTCTTTTCCATAGAGACTGTCCAGTTTGACCAATGTACATAGCAGAGGGGCATTGCTGGCACATGATGGCATACATCACATTGGTAGATGTGCAGGTGAATGAGCCTCTGATAGTGTGGCTGATGTGATGAGGCCCTATGATGGTGTCTCCTGAATAGATATGTGGACACAGTTGACAACGGGCTTTGTTGCAAGGATAGGTTCCTGGGTTAGTGGTTCTGTTGTGTGGTTGCTGGTGAGTATTTGCTTCAGGATGGGGGGCTGTCTGTAGGCAAGGACTGGCCTGTCTCCCAAGATCTGTGAGAGTGATGGGTCATCCTTCAGGATAGGTTGTAGGTCCTTGATGCGGTGGAGAGGTTTTAGTTGGGGGCTGAAGGTGATGGCTAGTGGCGTTCTGTTATTTTCTTTGTTGGGCCTGTCCTGTAGTAGATGACTTCTGGGTACTCTTCTGGCTCTGTCAATCTGTTTCTTCACTTCAGCAGGTGGGTATTGTAGTTGTAAGAATGCTTGATAGAGATCTTGTAGGTGTTTGTCTCTGTCTGAGGGGTTGGAGCAAATGCGGTTGTATCGTAGAGCTTGGCTGTAGACAATGGATCGTGTGGTGTGGTCTGGATGAAAGCTGGAGGCATGTAGGTAGGCATAGCGGTCAGTAGGTTTCCGGTATAGGGTGGTGTTTGTGACTATCGCTTATTAGCACTATAGTGTCCAGGAAGTGGATCTCTTGTGTGGACTGGTCCAGGCTGAAGTTGATGGTGGGATGGAAATTGTTGAAATCATGGTGGAATTCTTCAAGGGCTTCTTTTCCATGGGTCCAGATGATGAAGATGTCATCAATGTAGCACAAGTAGAGTTGGGACATTAGGGGGCGAGAGCTGAGGAAGCATTGTTCTAAATCAGCCATAAAAATATTGGCATACTACGGGGCCATGCAGGAACCCATGGTAGTGCCGCTGATTTGAAGGTATACATTGTCCCCAAATGTGAAATATTTATGGGTGAGGACAAAGTCTCAAAGTTCAGCCACCAAGTTTGCCGTGACATTATCAGGGATACTGTTCCTGACGGCTTGTAGTCCATCTTTGTGTGGAATGTTGGTGTAGAGGGCTTCTACATCCATAGTGGCCAGGATGGTGTTATCAGGAAGATCACCGATGGATTGTAGTTTCCTCAGGAAGTCAGTGGTGTCTCGAAGATTGCTGGGAGTGCTGGTAGCGTAGGGCCTGAGGAGGGAGTCTACATAGCCAGACAATCCTGCTGTCAGAGTGCCAATGCCTGAGGTGATGAAGTGTCCAGGATTTCCAGGTTTATGGATCTTGGGTAGCAGATACAATACCCCAGGTTGGGGTTCCAAACAAACACCTACAAGATCTCTATCAAGAATTCTTACAAGTACAATACCCACCTGCTGAAGTGAAGAAACAGATTGACAGAGCCAGAAGAGTACCCAGAAGTCACCTACTACAGGACAGGCCCAACAAAGAAAATAACAGAACGCCACTAGCCATCACCTTCAGCCCCCAACTAAAACCTCTCCACTGCATCATCAAGGACCTACAACCTATCCTGAAGGACGACCCATCACTCTCACAGATCTTGGGAGACAGGCCAGTCCTTGCCTACAGACAGCCCCCCAACCTGAAGCAAATACTCACCAGCAACCACACACCACACAACAGAACCACTAACCCAGGAACCTGTCCTTGCAACAAAGCCCGTTGCCAACTGTGTCCACATATCTATTCAGGAGACACCATCATATGGCCTCATCACATCAGCCACACTATCAGAGGCTCATTCACCTGCACATCTACCAATGTGATGTATGCCATCATGTGCCAGCAATGCCCCTCTGCTATGTACATTGGTCAAACTGGACAGTCTCTATGGAAAAGAACAAATGGACACAAATCAGATGTCAAGAATTATAACATTCAAAAACCAGTCGGCAAACACTTCAATCTCTTTGGTCACTCGATTACAGACCTAAAAGTGACAATTCTTCAACAAAAAAACTTCAAAAACAGACTCCAAGGAGAGACTGCTGAATTAGAATTAATTTGCAAACTGGATACAATTAACTTAGGCTTGAATAGAGACTGGGAGTGGATGGGTCATTACACAAAGTAAAACTATTTCCCCTTGTTTATTCTGCCCCCCACCCCCTACTGTTCCTCAGATGTTTTTGTCAACTGCTGGGAATGGTCCACCTTGATTATCACTACAAAAGGTTCTCCCTCCCTACCCCTGCTCTCCTGCTGGTAATAGGTCACCTTACCTGATCACTCTCATTGCAGTGTGTATTGTAACACCCATTGTTTCATGTTCTCTGTGTATATAAATCTCCCCACTGTATTTTCCATTAAATGCATCTGATGAAGTGAGCTGTAGCTCACAAAAGCTTATGCTCAAATAAATGTTAGTCTCTAAGGTGCCACAAGTACTCCTTTTCTTTTTGCGAATACAGACTAACATGGCTGCTACTCTGAAACCAAATTTAGAGTATTTAAAATCTAAGTCTACTTCCAAATTTTGCAGCTTGAGCCTATTGCTAGCTAATACTATTATCACTATTCTATAATCAGAATGGTCTAGTGCAGAGGTCTTAAATCTCTGGGGTGCACTGCCTTAGAGGGGCACGGCTGGGGCCCTCACCAACCCCCACAGGGAGGGAGTGACTCCCTGGCCACACGCCCAGGGATTTGCCGCCAGCCACAGCTGCCAGCCCTCTGCTCAAGGTCCCGGGGCTCTGCACCCAGCCGCAGCTGTAAGCCTCTGCCCCTGGCCAAGGGTCCGCTCCTGACCCCAGATGCGGCCCCAGCCTCTGTCCCCTTGCCCCTGTTGGTGTCTCTCCCACCCCTCACCCCCCCTCCCCCCGGAACCACAGCCCCACTCCCAGCTCCATGGGGTTGGGGGCACAGATAGGAGTAAGGGGGGGGTGCGAGGTAAAAAGTTTGTGGACCACTGGTCTAGTGGATTGAACTCTTGGCTGGGGATCAGAAGGTCAGAGTTCTATTCGTGCTGTGCTGTTGACTTGGTGGGCCACATTAATGTAAATTGTAATCAATGGAATAGTACCTGCTTACAGTATTGACACAATAATTGAAATGAATGCGTACTTGCAGTACACCAGTGGTGAAGTGGGCCTGGTATGTGACTTTTGATGGGTCACTTATCTCACAAAGGAGGGTTGTGAGGCTTAATGTGTATATAGTTCTCGTGCTAATCATCATCTGTGTCCCCCTCGATCTGGTAATGTCATACTCAAATTTTGGGGGGGGGGGGGGGGAATTTAAGCATGACTGACACGCTGAAAAGCCCCAGGTGGTTGAAGGTTTGTTTAAAAAAAAAAAATCAGTTTCCAGAGGTGAGTTATAGTATGAATATAGTACCAAAGGAAGGAATAAAATCTTTTGTAGGGTGCAATTCAGGTGACGGCCCCGATGGGTTCTCTGGCTATTTTAACTCTGCAAACGTCCCCTGAGCCATCCACTCCAGACCAATTCTTAATTTTTATCAAAATATGTATATAGAATTCTAGAAGAATGCTTAGAACTTCTATATTGTGCCTTACAGCTGAGGCTCTCATAGCGCTTTACAACTGTTACAGAATTAAACCTCACAACCCTCCTGTGAGTCTGGTAGTATTACCCCCACTTTACAGATGGGGGAAAACGGAGGCATAGAGAGGTGAAGTGACTTGTTCAGTGTCACCCAATGAGTTAGTGGCAGGGCTGGCAATAAACCCAGAGTATCTGACTTCCCCCTGTTAGTGGGATAGACTTGCCTTTGACTTAAATAGGTGTCACTGAGAGGTTTGTCTGCTTCTGGAATACTTTTGTTTCTCTCTGTCCTTTGATACAGATTACAAACACAGTTCAATTAAAAATCTAGAATTCTGTGTAATGTTTTGCTAAAACCATGAGCCATAGGATTACAAACAATGGAAGTGCAGCTACAGTACATACATCTGCATTACTACAACTATGACCTTAAGTGACAGTCCGGTTACGAAATTGGGTAACCAACTTGTCGGGTGGATGGGATTACCAAGAAACTACTGTAAATGCACACTTGAAAGTATAGTAGCCACTAAGGACGGAAACAATGTAACTTGTTCACTGAGATTCCCCTGGTCAGATACACAGGACATGCTATGCGATCAATGGGAATCTGATAGTATGCCAGTGAATTTAAGTACATTGCAAAGAATGCAGTGCAACAAGCTCAGTCTAAAAGAGCTAATGACAGCATCGAGCAGTCATAGTTTCAGTGCATTTTATACTGACAGTGTTTCTTAAAATCAAACATGGGTGTTGGTGGGGTGGAAAATATTGGGAGGTGTGAAATATTTCAACCCAATACCATAGAATAAGGGAATAAGAAAGCAATCACTTTCCTCCCCCTTCGTCAAAATTGTTTGTCAAAAACACCATTTCCCTTCTTGGTGAACTCTGGTTCCTCTAATGCTGATTTTGCTTTTGAGTTACTGCCCTGGTGGTCTTTACTGAGATGACAAACCTGAACTTACAAATCTTTTCTCTGAAGAGGGCAAGTTACAACTGTCCTCATTAGTGCAGATAATGACAGTTCTAGGTCTGGGAAAATAAAAGCCATAGACCACCTCCATAGTTATCAAGCTCACTCACTCATGAACTTGGCTGGTTGCAGTGCTTTGTTTTACACTGAGTCATGTTTGCTTTGCTGTGCTTAAAAAGTGGGATAGAGGGGCACTTTATGCCCTTGACAAATTATGCCCTTGACAATTTTTCTATATTACCCATCATCACTAATTGGTCAGCATCAGGGAAGCTTCGAAGCAGTTTTGGACATCCCTGGTTCTGCACATAGATATAAGAGGCATCTTGTGAGCCATAAAAACAAAAATTTTCATTCTGTGTTGCTTTTGGGACCCAGATGTCTGAAGAACAGCATCCTGCTGCACAGAATCTCAGTACAATAACTCCTCACTTAGTCGTCCCAGTTAACGTTGTTTTGTTACATTGCTGATCAATTAAAGAACATGCTCGTTTAAAGTTGTGCAATTCTCCCTTATAAAGTCGTTTGGCAGCCGCCTGCTTTGTCCACTGCTTGCAGGAAGAGGAGCCCGTTGCAGCTAGCTCATGGGGGCTTGGAACCAGGGTGAACCGGCAGCCCCCCATCAGCTCCCCGTTCCCCTAAGTTCCCTGTGCGGCAGCTGCCTAGCAGGCTATCAATTGCTGGTAGTTCAGCTGTCCCTCCCCAACTGCCATGTGTTGCTCCTGCCCTCTGCCTCGGAGCTGCTCCCCCAGACTCCTGCTTGCTGTGCCGGGGGGGGGGGGGGGGGGCTAATGTCAGGGTATCCCCTTCCCCCCTGCTCCTGCACCCCACTTACCCCATCTTCTACAGAGCAGGGGGATGCATGACAGGGTCAGGATGGGGGGGAAGAGCTTCCTGGCAGCAGCTGCCATCTCATCTTGCTGATTAACTTAAAAAGGCAGAGTACTTAAGAGTCAGCTTACTTAAAGGAGCAATGCATGTCTCTCTCTCTCACACACATGGTGTGTGTGTCCCTGTCTTCCCTCCCTCCATTTGTGCTGCCTTGTAGAGTGTGAGGCTACATTAACAACAATGAGTTAACCCTTGAGGGCTCAGCCAATTGCTAGTTCATCATTTAGCAGTAAGGCATCCGCTGGGGAAATATCCCACCCTCTGACTTCACCACCTCAACCAAGCGTCAGTCATCATCGCTGTGTACCAGTATTAAATTTTGTTTAAAACTTATACTGTGTGTATGCGTTGTGGCAGAGCTCCGACCTTGTCCCCATAGGTCCCACGCTTCCAGGCAGTTTATGCTAGCTTCAGAGGCTCACTGCAACCCTCCACAGAGCCCTTCTCTTTCTAGCGCCAGGGGATACAGTCTACTGAGCCCTTTTCATCATAAGCCAGCAAGGAGGCTGGTGAGAGAATTCCCACAGTTTCTGTTGCTCCTATGGCCTTATACCAAAACAGTTTAGCCTCCTCTCCTGACAGGGGCCTGTTTTCCCCTCCCAGGAGGTGTTTCTGTAATGGCGGGTTGGGGGGGAACCGGGGTCCGCCCTCTACTCCAGGTTCCAGGCCAGGGACCCTAATGGTAGTAGCTGTTGGCAGCCAATCTTTCACTGCCAGAGTTGCTACATTTCCCTGGGTCACTTCCCCACAGCTCTCCTACTTTTCCCTTACCAATGACTTGAGAGTGTCTTCATTAACCAGCACTTCATCTGCACTTGCTCTCCTCTGCCTGACTGGAGTGAGCCCTTTTACAGTATCAGAGGGGCCTTAATTAGTCAGGTGGTCACATTAGCCTAATGGCCTCACCTGACTCTTTGCAGGTTAATTGGAGTCAGGTGTTCTTATTAGCCTGGAGCAGCCCCTGCTCTGGTCAGTCAGGGAATGGAAAACTGTTAATCCAGTGGCCAGTATATCTGCCTTCTGCTACTTTGCTGTAGTGGGCGCTGTCCGGGGTCCTCTGCTCGGTGTCCCCGTCCGGTTCCCTTCGTTTGACCCTTTGACCACACTCCCGTCCCTGTTTTTTATTAGTTGTCCCCCGTAATTAGTTGGCTTCCCAGGTCCTGTGGATCCCCCCTTAGGCTGAGGGGGATCCTTTCGTAGTGGACGAGCTCCGCCCGCCCACTTCCTGGATCCCAATAGGGCTACTTTGCTGTAGTGGGCGCTGTCCGGGGTCCTCTGCTCGGTGTCCCCGTCCGGTTCCCTTTGTTTGACCCTTTGACCGCACTCCTGTCCCTGTTGTTCATTAGTTGTCCCCTGTAATTACTTGGTTTTCCAGGTCCTGTGGAGACCCCCCCTTAGGCTGGGGGGTGATCCTTTAGCAGTGGGCGGGCTTTGCCCGCCCACTTCCTGGATCCCAATAAGGCTACTTTGCTGTACCCAACTGGCCTGGGTCTATCACAGTGTGTGTATATAATATATAGTCTTTTGTCCTAACCCCCCTATTTACATTAATTCTTATGGGGAAATTGGATACATTACAATTGCTTAACATCGTTTTGCTTAAAGTCACATTTTTTCAGGAACATAACTACAATGTTAAGCAAGGAGTTACTGTATCAAAATTCCCAAATGGAGAATTGCAATAATTTCAAAATAAAAAAAATACAAAATCAGGATCCCAGCAGAGTCAAAAGGGATAAGAAATAGGAGTTCAGACTAATCCCTGGTGTAACTGTTAAATGAATAGAATTATTGCAGGGATGAATTTGGCTCATGATGTCTTCTAATCTAACTGGCAATTTTAAAATTATAAAGCATCAGTAGAATGTTAATATTCTTAGAATGTTCTAAACTTCCCTTTTTATGGGGGAGGAAAAAAAAGCAGGCAATATCCCACTTTCTTGCACAACTTCTCTTGGTCATGTGGGAAGCGTGTGCTTCAGCCCCTCCAGGTACTGGTTAGAAGGGATGGTTACATTTACACATTGGGAAGGCCCTCTGCATTACAGCATCTGTATCTGCAACTGGGGGATTGAGGTTGTTGTACTCTGCCACATCTGGGACTATGGTCATGTGATAGGCCTTTCCTATCTGACTTCTTCTTGGGGCTTGGCATGAAGGAGTTCTCTAGCATTAAAGGGAATAAGTGTATGACTCAGGCAGGAATCTATGAAGACTGCACTAGGAGACAAAATGTAGAATGAGCAATTAACATTTGCTGAGAAAGGGGGCCTACATTTGAGGTAAGGGGGTGGAATGATTGGGATTTTCCTCATCATGAAAGTTTCAGATCCTCCACTTAACATGATGGTATCTTTAAAAGCAGGATCTTGGTAATTTAAGAGTTTGGGATTTTATTATACACCATTCTCTATTTAATCTCTCTGGCCCACATTGCTATAGTACCTGAGCATCTTTTTTATACTATTGCCTGTTAGGAGCTGCTAAGAATTGTACATGTTGTGGTAAGATGGTGCCTTAAATTCTGTATTTTGGGAGCTATATAATAGAACAAGTTACTGCATTTTGAGTTCACGTTTTGAAACGTGGCAGCTCAAATCTGGTTTAGATTAAGTGGGAAAAGTTGCTTGTTCTTTGCTCATGTAAAACAAACAAACACCGCACAACTTGGTGTCAATGACCGAGTGTGTCATGTATATTGCAGATGAGAATTGAAGATGTATAGGATATATTTTTCACTGCAAGGTTAGCTCAGGATCTTACTCAGTTGTTGCCCCTCACCTCCCTTTCATCCACACACTCAGCCCTCTTAGCTAAGTGGTTCTTTCAACCTCAACTAGCTGGCGTATCTGGGGGTATAGGTTAGAGCCCAGCTTTGCTTTCACTCAAACTGGTAACCTGCTCACTTTGCAGTGAGGTTGCAGGCTAAATCACAAGAGTGCTGATAGTCCTTCAAGCCTTCTCACAATTCCTTCTGTGTGCAGGAGGACAGATCAGTTCTCCTACAATTCACTGGAAAAGAATCTGTGCTCTGCTAACTGCAGCAAAAAGAGCTATGAGACATGCTCACAGAAGTCACAGAGAGGCTGGGGACAGATATTAATACCTGGTGGTAGGGGCCCCTCTGGTGAGGGCCTTACGTGCTAATTGCATTTCTTGGGGGGAGGGATAGCTCAGTGGTTTGAGCTTTGGCCTGCTAAACCCAGGGTTGTGAGTTCAATCCTTGAGGGGGCCATTTAGGGATATGGGGCAAAAATTGGGGATTGGTCCTGTTTTGAGCAGGGGGTTGGACTAGATGACCTCCTGAGGTCCCTTCCAACCCTGATATTCTATGATTCTAAGTCCTAGCAGCACAAATGGGGGAGCACAGCACCAATGAGGACACAGTAACTTGGGTATGGCTTTGTATTGTGGCTGCTCACCCCAGTCTAGGCTAATTTAAGTACCATTCACCCAATTAACTCTGCAGTAAAGTGCAGAAGAAGCTTGTACTAACCCTTGCTTCTCTATGCCGAGCTATGCTCTCAACAGCAAAATCAGTCTCTGTTCTATAACCACTTAGAGTTTTAAGCAAAGTATTTGGGGAAAATATTTATGCTGTGTGGTTTTAACAAGCTTGGTAGTGTAGTTATCTATAAACTGAGTCAGTCTCTAACAGTATTTTATTTATTTAATATTTATATTTCAGTAGCATTTAGAAGCCACCAAATCAGGACATATTTAAAAAGGCAGTCCCTGCCCCAAAGAGCATAGTCTACAAGAGAAGACATGAGGATGAGGTTGGGGGATGGGAGAGGCCGGGTAACAAAAATGTGATAATGCACAATTCTTAGCCAGTCAGAAGGAGTAAACACAACTTGCCACCTGCTTAGTCTCTAACCTCCTTATTCTGATGTTTAACAACTTGCTTGCTTTTATCCTGTTTTAGACTGTTGGAATTCTGACCCACACTCACGACCATCTTTCGCCAATATACTAGACCAGCTCACTACCATAGAGGAGTCTGGCTTCTTTGAAATGCCCAAAGATTCCTTCCACTCCTTGCAGGAAGACTGGAAACATGAGATCCAGGAGATGTTTGATCAGCTCAGGGCCAAAGAGAAGGTAAACAGGGAAAAACATTCCACTCTCATGTGATCTTGGACTGTGATCTTGTCTAGTTTCACAGCCTAAACAGTATCATCTTTGTGTGTTGGTTTCTTTTACTGGCATTTTTAATATGTACATAAAGGGGTTGGAATGGGAACAAAATAGGTTGTAGTACTCTTCCATGCTGTGTCCATACCTAAACCTTGTCCGCTTGTGACATCAAAATGAGAGTCCAGTCACAAATACTGAAGATTTTCCATAATATGGTAGTTCCTCTCCATTTTTCCATGTGTCACCTGGCAGTGAAATTGTTAACAATCATGACAAATGCATTATCATTAGGCTTATATGTCAACACCCAAATAATATGGAAGAGGCAGTTCACACTCTCAGAGCTATTGTTTCAGGCTGCCTGAAAATTCAAGCAAACATCAGTGTTGGTTACACGATGGTCATCTTTTCAAGGTTTTGGTCACAACCACAAGGGCTAGAGACTTACATTTTTTAAAAAAATTATATTTCAGATACTGGAGCACAAGGTACATCTGTCAGCCCAATTTGACTCTTTGTAGGGAATTAGGTCAGCTCATCATGTAATCGGGAAGCTTTTAGAAATGTCAGTATGCCTGTGTTTTTAGGGGTCTCTTGACATAATCATGCTAGTAATGGTATTGACCTCTTTCTATCACCAATCATACAAGTTTCCCACTTAATTGGTTTAGTTGCTATGGCACTAAATTTTGCAGTGCTGTTCTAGGTGTCAGTTACACACGTACACTTAAAATGTACTGGATTTGGCCTGCACCATATGGCCTGCAGTATCAGTGACCAGATTGTGACACATGGAGCCTCTAATCTCTGTCCTCTCCAGGCTCTGATCTTGAGACCATAGGGATTGTCAACAGGCAAGAGCAACAGTAAAGACAAAATGAAAATAGCTTCAGAGGATGGATCAGTGAGAAGAGAAGCTCAAGTAGATAGAGCTGTTGTACCCTGATTTGCCCCCTCCCCATTGCAGGAGTTCTCAATGTGTCTGGAACTGATGCAAGGCCAGGGGAAAAGAAACACAGCTGGTGGCTGGCTCACTTAAAAGCTATCTGCCTTCCATATACTTTATGGTCTCTGCTACAAATAGTCATTGGAGTCACTGAAGCAGCTGTCGCCCGGCTACTCCCTACCCCATTTCCTCTGTTTTCCTGGAATGCACCAGCAGGTCCCTTTGCCTTCCCTTTTCCGCCTTCCCCTTCTCCGTAGTAGCATTGAGCTCTCTAGTAAGTGTAAGAGAAACGCTGGGTGATTGAGTGTGGCAGCAGACTAAGTGGAGACAGCTATTAGAGGATAGTAAGGACAAGGGGATGTCCGTCACCAAAAATGAAGGATGCTCAGTGAATGGGGGTGGAGTTCTCATGTACTGTCAGAAAAGTGAACATAAACTGCATCAGCTCTGTTACTGCCCTTGTAGAACATCTGCTTACTATGGTCAATATAAAAAGGGGGGACGAAGTCTCCATCAGTGTATTACAATGGAGTGACTTAATATGTCCACCAGTTGGGCTGGTGGATATATGCCTAACCAAAGTTAAGGGAATGATGAGCTTATCTATAATGAAATTGTCACTTAAAGGTCAATTTGCTTTAGGCTCAAATGTTAATTTAGGGGTTGAGTGAGAAGGGGCTCTCTGTTGTTTTGTGTTTTTTAAACCAGCCAAAAAAAACCAAAAAAACAAAAAACCTTTATGTAACTAGGAATGTGTTAAGAACTTTTTTTAAATTACATGTGGTGGTGGTGTCCGTTGGTACACGTGGTACAACAGGATTATGTTAGTGCTTTAGAGGCAGAAAATGAATCCGCTCTAACTAGTCCAAGTTCAGTGTCCAGTCTTAGTGATCTGCAAACAGTAAACAAAACCATCAATTGTGAGAATTAAATTTTAAAATGATTTAAATGTGTAGTTTTTCTTAAATTTTTCAGATCAGGAACCGTCTGTTTGTACAGTGCATAGCACAGTGGGTCCCCAATCCCAATTGGAGCTTCTGGTGCTACTGTTATAGAAGGAAAAATGTGAATCATCTATAGCATTTAGAAAAGGACATTTTGAAGAATACTTACTTTGACAACGAGTGTTTTTTTTTTTAATAAAGTTTATTATCAAGCTTGTAGGACGGTATTACAGATAACAGTGAGGTTACCAAAAAAAAAGACAAAAGAAAAGAAAGAGAAGGAAAGAGAGAGAGAGAGAAAATCAGTTTAAAAGTGTGTTTAAAATTTAACAGTATGCTTCCAAACCAAAAGGAATTAAAGTTGAACTCTTCAACTTTTACCTCTGCAGTGAAATTGACCAACTGGAGATAATTATTCTGTGATTTTTCTGAAACCGTTTGTCCTTGTAGTGAGAAGGAAGGAATGTAATGGGGAGAGCAAAGGATTTAGAGATCTCAGGAACAATTAATTCCAATTGATCCATTTCATCAACAAAGGGCAAGGTGAAAAGTTAACTTTAAAGTCCTCCATGTTCACAGGGATGCTGCACCCTACCATGAATTGATAGGAACGACCTCTATATAATGAACATTTAAAAGGAAACAAATAAACCTCACTTCATCTCTCTTGATAATGTTATTGTATAGATTTGTGTTAGAGCTCATAGACTCAGTCTTTAAGGCCAGAAGAAACCATCGTGATCATCTAATCTGATGTCCTGCACATTATAGGCCGCAGAACCTCACTCACCCATTCCTGCAATAAACCCATAATCTCAGCTGAGTTACTGAAGTCCTCAAATAATGATTTAAAGACTTCAAGTTACAGAGAATTCACCATTTACTCTAATTCAAAGAGCAAGTGACCCAAGCATCAGAGAGTGGCAGAGACCATGGGGCTCTATTGCCTACTTGACCTGGGGGAAAATTCCTTCCCAACCTCAAATATGGCAGTCAGTTAGACCCTGAGTGTATCAATGAGACCCACCAACCAGATATCTGGGAAATAATTTACTGTAGTAATTCAGAGCCCTCCCTATCTATTGTCTCATCTCTGGCTGTTGGAGAGATTTACTTCTAGCAGTTGCAGATTGTCTACGATGGCATGTAGCCTATCTCATCATACCATCCCCTCGACAAACTTACCAACCTCAGTCTTGAAACCATTTGGGTTTTTTGTCCCTGCTGTTTCCCTTGAAAGACTGTTCCAGATCTTCACTCCACTGATGATTAGGAACCTTCATCTAATTTCAAGCCTAAACTTGTTGATTGCCAGTTTATATCCATTTGTTCTGGTGCCAACATTGGCCCTTAACTTCAATAACTCCTCTCTTTCTTTTGTGTTTATCCCTCCTAATGTATCTATAGCGAGCAACCATATCTCCCCTCAGCCTTTGTTTTGTTAGGCTAAACAAACCAAGCTCCTTGAGTCTCCTCTCATAAGATAGGTTTTCCATTCCTCTGATCATCCTAGTAGCCCTTCTCTGCACCAGTTCCAATTTGAATTCATCTATCTCAACCATGGGAGACTGGAACTGTGCACAGAGTATTCCAGATGACGTCTCACCAGTGTTTTGTACAATGATACTAACACTTCCCTGTCTCTGTTGGAAATACCTCGCCTGATGCATCCTAGGATTGCATTAGCCTTTTTCACAGCCACATCACATTGGTGACTCTTAGTCATCTTGTGATCGACCAGTAGACCCAGGTCTTTCTCTTCCTCTGTCACTTCCAACTGATAGATCCCCTGCTAATAGCAAAAATTCTTGCAGTTAGTCCATAAAGGCATGTCCTTGCACTCTGCACTATTAAATTTCATCTCATTTCTATTATTCCAGTTTTCAGGGTCATTTTGTAGAATATTCCGGTCCTCCTCCACAGTGGCGGATTAGCCACTGGGCCGATGGGCCCCAGGGCCCTGGCCAACTGGGGGACTCTGGAAAAATGGGTGCCCCTGCAACCCGACCCTGCTCCCCGGCATGTTTCAGCTCACAGGGAGTGGACGGAGCAGCTTTTCCCTTACGCTCTGGGTCCTGCCTTAGCAGCTGGACACCACCTCCTGGGTCCTACTGCTAGCCGGTTTCCTCTACAACCGTGAGTGCCTGCGGAGAGGTAGGAGGGATGCAGAGCAAGGGAGGTGAGGTGAGGGGAAGGGAAGGGGAGAGGAAGGAGATGGGGAAGAGAAGGGGATACAGGAATGGGAGGGGGGAAGTAGGAGCCCAGCATGTGGCATTCTCTGGGCCACCAGCAGCTCCAGCAGGGAGGCAACCGCAGCAACACCAGAACAGGGACATTGCTGCAGCTGCCGATGCAGGAGTGATTGCCAGCAGCAGCTGGGGCCTCCCCTGTTACGCCATCCTGTCCCCCCCCAGCACCAGCAGCCCAGGTAGCACTGTAGGCGGAAAGCGAGAGCCAGTGAACCAAGGGGACTGGCTTCAGCGTGCATGTGTGCGTGTGTATGGGCGCGCTTTGCCCCCCTACCCCCACCCCCCCAAATATAGCAGTCAAACTACAACTATAGCCCTGGGACTGGAGGAGCTCCAGCTCCCTGCTGCGGGCCTCAGAGCCAGGGGAGCTCTCACTCCCAGGTGTGGTCTGGGGCCATGGCAGGGGGGAAGGGCACAGAGCTTCTCTGGTGTTGGGGCTGCAGTGGGGGGATTGAGGGACAGAAAGGAACAAGGTTGTGGAGCTCCTGGGGGAGGGGAGCAGAATAGGGCTGACTGTGTGTGGAACACAGCAGAGCGGTGCAGGGAGGGACAGATTGGGGTGGGACTGTGGGTGGAAGGAGGGGTGAAGAGGGGCCCCCACTTGGTCTGGCCCAGGGCCCCACGAAACCTTAACCCGCCTCTACTCCTCCATATTGACAATACCTCCCAACTTTGAGTTATCTGCAAATTTTATTAGTCCACTTTTTTTTTTTAGTCCACTTTATTGGCCACTTTTGTGCCAAGGTGATGAATGAAAATGTTAAATAAGATTAGTCCCAAGCCGGATACCTGAGGAACTCCACTAGTATCATCTCTCCACCTGACAGTTCACCTTTCAATATGACCCAGTATAGTCTCCCTTTTAACCAGTTCTTTATCCACCTTTCAATTCTCGTATCAATCCCCGTATTCTCAAATTTAACTAATAATTTCCCATGTAGAACTGTATCAAATGCCTTACTGAAATCCAGGTAGATTAGATCTACTGCATTTCCTTTGTCAAGAAAATTTGTGATCTTCTCAAAGAAAGAGATCACGTTGGTCTGCCACAATCTACCTTTTGTAAAACAATGTTGTATTTTATACCAGTTACCATTTACCTCTGTCCTTAACTACTTCATTTTTCAAAATTTGTTCCAAGACCTTGCATACAACTGAGGCCAAACTAATGGGCCTGTGGCTTCCTTTCTTAAAAATAGGTGCTATATTAGCAATATTCCAGTCACAGTGTGCAACCCCCAAGTTTATGGATTCATTAAAAATCCTTTACTGTAGGGCTGGCAATTTCATGTGCCAGTTCCATTAATATTCTTGGATGGAGATCATCCAGGCCCGCCAATTTGGTCCTATAAACTTTTGGTCCTATAAGCTTCCACCTCATATGATTTCTACTTCCGTAAGCTTGTTATCATTAGCCACCCTGCCACTACCCCCTAAGATCCTCATTACCTTTATTAAAACCGAGGCAAGGTATTCATTTAGGTGTTGGACTATGCCTAGATTATCTTTAATCTCCACTCCACCCTCAGTGCTTAGTGGTCCCCCTTCTTTCCATATTTCCTTTTTATTTAAATGGCTAAATAATCTTTTATGATTGTTTTTAATTTCCTTTGGAAGTTCCAACTCTGCTTAGCTTTCGGCAGTTCTCACTTTTCTTCTATACTTTGGGACATACAAGAGGTAGCTTTCCTTGTTGATCCATTCCTTGTAGGCTTTCTGCTTTCTCTTAATAAGATGACTGGGATGCTTGTTCATCCAGTTTGGTCTGCAACCCTTCCCTATGAATTTTTTCCCCTTGCTTGGGATGCAGGCTTCAGACAGCTTCTGCAACTTCGACTTAAAGTAATTCCAAGCCTCCTTCACATTCAGATCCTTAAGTTCTTCAGTCCAGTCCACTTCCCTAACTACTTCCCTTAATTTTTTTTTAAAGTTTACCCTTTTGAAATCAAAGATCCTACTTGCAGACCTATTTTTGTTTATCCTTCCATTTAGTGTCAACTAAATTAGTTTATGATCACTTGATCCAAAGTTGTCCTTTATAGCCAGTTCTTCTGTGAGGTGCTTGTTGCTTACCAATACCAAATTTAAAATGGCGTCATCTCTTGTTGGTTTGGTGACTATTTGGTGGAGAAAACTTTCAGCCATCACATCGAGCAATATCTGGGCCCAACTGTTATTAGTAGCACTTGTCCTTCGATCTATATCTTAGAAATTAAAGCCTCCCATAATCACACAATTCCTACTAGTACTTATTTCATTAAAGATATTAGTTGTCTCTATCCATGTCCAAATAGGATCCTTTGGGGCTGCAGCATATCCCAAGCACTATCTCATTGGAGCCTCTGTTACTTTTCTTCCCCAAAGTGATTTTGGTCCCCAACAAATTCTGTCTTTCCATTCCATCTCTTCTAATTTCTTTATAGTCTGCCTTGTGATTAATATGCAATGCTACTCCACTGCCTATACCTTTTATTTCTGTCTTTCCTCAACAGCACATACCCTTCAGGACCTGTACTCCAGTCATGACTACTATTCCACCATGTTTCTGTTATCCCTGTTATATCTTGTTTCACTTCCTGCACCAGTAATTCTAGTTGCTCCATTTGGTTGCCTTATGTTGGAGCTAGGTTTTTTGTTTTGTTTTCTGTCTTATGATGCGCTAGATGGGAACATTTAATTTTTAGACTGCTTTGAAGTCAATTTAAACAAATTAATGTAGATGCTGATTTAGGCAGGAAAACAAGGGGGAGTTAACAGTTGGAAATTCTGAACAAATCCTGCAAAAATAAGCTGCCATGTCCCATGTCTTTCCCCTTCCCACTCTCTCAAATACCTGGAAAACAAGCTTCCAGGTTCAACTGTTTATTTTATTTTTACAGTCAGTATAGTGTTTGAAAGGTGCCTGGCTTACCTCTGTAGAGACTGAATAACAGATCAGACACATCATGACCAGCAGCAGAATAAGCTTCTCCCACATTGCCCTATCAAGGCGCCTCAACCCTGAGCTGCAGGGACAGCTTTGCAGGGGGAGAGTGGAGTTCAGTCTCTGTCACTTCACTCCTTGGCCTCCTTGCTGAGCGTGTGAACCAGGCCAGTAATGAACTCCAGCCATCTTTGGATTTGCTCCTCTAGTAGATGGAATAATTTCAGAACTCGTATGTCATACTTGTAATCTATAGAATTCTCCTCTCTTTCCTCCCTGCAGGAGCTGCGCACATGGGAGGAGGAGCTGACCCGTGCTGCACTCCAGCAGAAGAACCATGAGGAGCTGCTGCGGCGGCGGGAGCAGGAGTTGGCAGAACGTGAGATTGACATCCTGGAAAGGGAGCTCAACATCATTATCCACCAGCTGTGCCAGGATAAGCCTCAGGTGAAGAAGCGCATGGGCAAGTTCAAGAAAAACCGTCTTAAGTTGAAAGATGGCAATCGCATCAGCCTCCCTTCAGGTCAGTGATGCTGCAGTGCTGGGTTGTAGGGGGGTCCTCTTGTGCCAAATGAGTTTCTGTTAAATGTTGCTGCTTTGTGCCTGCAATCATAGAATGGTCACAAGATGTACCTTAAGAAATCCCAGCCTCTTTGGCATCAAGAAATTAAAGGTCAGTGGTTGTAGGGAAAAACACAGGAAATGGTAGCAATAGGGTGCACTGTGACTAACATTGTCCAAAGGGTAAGGATATGGGTAAAGAGGAATGTTGAATGTTTGAGTGTTTGTAGCACGTATTACTAGTCTGCAGCTGGTATCAGGAAGTTCACTTTTAAAGCAAAATCTTAATTTTAACTATCAATGCAACATTTAGTTCAACAACACCCCAAATGCACACTTTCATTGAAGGTATTACCTGAAAATGGTGGAAGTGTCTATTCTGGAGTCGTCTTATTGTTAAATAAAGCTGATGTGGGTATGTTTGATATCAGAACAGCAACCATAGCCCATTGCACTGCTGGTGTGGGAAATGACCTTGGGACTCTTGAGTCGTGTTGGGTAGCTAAGGGAAGATTATGAAGACTACAGCACTCAACTTCTCAGCATTACTATTTAGCAAATAAATACAGAATTAGACTGTTGCTTCATTCCCTCAAGACTGGATGGAAAATGTCATTTGGTTGGTCAACAATTGGGAAAGTGGGTGGGAAAATGAGGATGGCTGTCGATGGAAGTGAGTCCATTGTGATAAGAGAGGGTACCGAATGTGCAAATTGCTTGGAGTTCCAAACTGGCAAGAAACAGAAAGCTGCGTGTGTTTGATTATATAATTCACCCAGAGTTGGCAGCCATGTTATAGATGGTTCTTAACATGTACTGCACTGTTAACTCTGTCTCTCAAGGGAGACTGAGAGTTGGGGAGAGTGGTGGTGGTAGATTATATTTTTAATAATAACCATCTTGTAAACATTTGTTTCATGAATTTTTGCTTGCCCCAGAAGTCTCTTTGGGAAATGAGATGAAAAGGTTTTTACCTAAAAAATTATGCAGGTACATATGGGTAGGAATGTCAGTCCCCAACTAGACACATTTATATGCTGCTCCTTTGCAGCTGTATGTCCAGATGCAAAGCACTAATCTTCAGGCTGCATTAGGGGTGTGTGCAAATTGGGGGTTTATGTGCCTGCAAAAATGTACTGAAACACTGGTGCCATTCTGCAAAGGTACGAGAAAGAATTAATAATCTTTGTTGTGTTTCATGAATGAGTATTTTAATTGTGACTGTTTTTTTTAACAGATTTCCAGCACAAGTTCACTGTGCAGGCATCTCCAACCATGGACAAAAGGAAAAGTTTGATCAGTAGTTGTTCCAGTCCTCCTGCAAGTCCTACCATTATTCCCAGACTCAGGGCCATACAGTGTAAGGAGCTTGCTATAGCATTGAACATGGGAAGAATATAATATGCCTAGCAGGCACTGCAGTGGGGATTTTTGGGTCTTGTTTAGGAAAAGACGGTGAAACTTCCTGAATGAAGCGTAACTGTGGGGAGTGGTGGTGGGGAATGTTCCTTCTCCCAGAAATTGAGCCTCACTTGTTTGTGTTTCTGGGCACTTGCTGATTGATTGTACTGGAAGTATATTTCTCAGGGATACAGCCTGCTTACTATAACTGAATTTATGGAATTTATATTTGCAAGTTCAGAATGTATTCTTGCGGTGGATCAGATGGATAGGCTGAAAGAGAAGTGTGTGGCAAAGGAATGGAAATTGTTTAGTGTAAACATTTCAAGAAAAATGAAAGCAATTGGTGTGGGAATGTGGCCCTGTCATAACAAGCAGCCGGGAAGTGGAGACCTTACAGGGGACACAAGTACATTTTGAAGAGCAATATGACGGTAGTGTTGTCTAGTGATTAGCGTGGGTCTCAGCATCTTGAGAGTTGGATTTCTATTCTCTTGTTGGCAGTTTTAGAAGAGAACCCAAGGATTAAATAGGCTATGAAGGCCTCTCTGGGTGCTTTTTCCGGCTCAGGGTTGAGGCATGATGAGGGAGGATTTCATAGCCTTTGCCTTTGCCATATCCCTTTTGGATTTGTGTTTTATTCCCTGCTTTGCCACAGATTTCCAGTGTGACCCCTAGGCAAGCTACTTAACCTCTGTGCCAGTTTCTCCATCTCTAAAATAAGGATTAAAACAAATCTATCTGTATCATGTGAGTGTTGTGTGGCTAAATCGTTTGATGTTGGTGAGCACTTCACGCTCTTCAGGTGGTTGGTTAAGTGGTGTTAATACATTTCCTTCAGGGTCTGTAGCATTGTGCCTTACTTCTCTTTTCACCAGTGCTGAAGAGTGGTACATTGCCACTCAGGAGGTGCAGGCAGCATTTTGTGTTTTTCCTGCCCCACATGCCCATCCTTTCCCTCCCTCCCCCTTATTGGTTTCCATAGTGACACCTGGAGAAAGCAGCAAAGTCTGGGGCTGCAACTCAGTTCTACAGAAGGAGGAAGAAGAGGAGGAAGAGAAGAGAAGCCAGAAGAAGAAAGGGCGTACCTGGGGACCAAGTTCTCTTTGTCATAGGGAGACAGCTGCAGGAGAAGATGGGTAAGAACAAACAGGACTGGGTCCAGGGGGAAGTGTGAATGGCCAAAGTTTTCTGAACTTTAAAGCTGCTTATGAGCACTTGGTTCTCAGAAGGGCTGCCTGGTAAAACTCCAGCTCTGTCCTGCAGAGCTGCCACACTTTTCGGCTGAAATAATTATTTATCCATAGTCTCATAGACATTAGAGATAGAAGAAAGAGGTAAAGTCACATCTAATCCATCCTCAGAGGTCCAGTGCAGGATTGTTATTTTCAGTGTGCTTTCCAGAACTTTATCCAGTGTAGTTTTAAAGTGGTGGGACTTCTTCGATTTTGCTTCGGAGACTATTGCACAGCTAATAACTCTCAGATATTAGGTGTCGTTTCCTGATATTCAGTCTAAATTTTCTGTAACTCGATATCCTCCAGCTTCTAATTATACCCCCTTTGGACTACCCTGAAATATTCTTCTCCATCCTTCATATTTACACCCTTCAAATACATATTTTCCTTCTCATGTGTAGTATTATTTAACTGGGACTGGAGAAGCCAGATAGGTATTTTTTCAACCTTTTTAAAAGTATGTGTATACTTGTAGAGATGTTGTGCCAAGTCTGCTGCTGTTGATTTCTACTCTGTGGTTCCAGTCTTACCTGAAGACAGTATACCAGGATTCAAACCTCAGCATTTTTGTGATGCTGCTTAAAAGATTAGTATTTATTTTTAATGATATGATTAAAAAAAATTTGAGGTGACTGGATGCCTCATAGGTTTGAAGGTTGGATAAAGAACCTTTCACCCCTAGGTTGCTAGTTTGATAGCTGGTCAGTAGCCTATCTGAAATGAGTCTGGTGTCTGTCAGTTTGCCAAATTCCTGGAAGACAAGTGTCCATATAATAAACCTGCCCACCAAAATTGGCATTGATTGCCCTCCTCAGAAAAGCCAAGGATTGAATGGTCCATGGAAATTACATTACAATCTCCCTTAAACGGTGGTCTTTCTAGCCCAGGCTTTTGAGGCATATTAGCAGGACAGTGTGGAGAGAGCTTGCCTGGCCACTGCTCAGGCTGTGTCTGTTCTGTAGATAACTCTTGAGAATTAATTCCTTTATTTATCACATAGTCCCATGCCTTTCACCAGCATTAAATTTAAAAGGGGGAGGAAAAAATGTTGATGGTAGAAAAATACTTCTGCCTTGAAGTCCAGAAGCCTTTTGTTGGAACTCTGAGAGAAAGCCTCTTCATCTCTTCCACTTCTTCCCCTGCAAAACAACAGCTGGAAAGGGTGAAGCATCTATTGTGCACAGGGAGCTAGGAGGATGGGATTTGCCAGTTTGCTAAGAGTGGCTGAAATTAACTTAATCCTGTTCCCTGCAAAACTGAGATGCTATCTCTGTGATTGACTTTTTGTCTCTTACAGATGAACTCAGTAAGGTCACAGCATCATACAGAGCAGCATCTGGAACATGGCGACTATTTTGCTGAATGGGCAATGCAGTGAATATATGATGAGCCCTTGCTGCTCATTTAAATCATGCCAGACTGAGAGGTTGTTCAATGCAAACAGAGCTGCAATAAGCTGCAGTCACTCTGAGGCACACTACCCATTTTTATTTTCTTTTTGGTTAGTTAAAGGTAAATTTTAAGGCTCACTCACTTAAGTGCCAGACATAGGTGAAAAATCCCCTTGCAAGCTTTTCCCACAGAGCTGTGCCAGTGCTCTTTAATCCTGGCTAGCAACATTCTTGTCATTTTAGTTGCCTACATAGTGCTCTGCCAAGTCATCTTGAATCCTTTATCCTTTGCCATGTCTTTTCCAACAGGGATTTAAAAAAAACAACCACACAAGTTACAGTAAGTTGATAAATTGGAGAGGGATCAGGGAAGAGCCACGAGAATGATTAAAGGATTAAAAGACCTGTATTATAGTGATGGACTTGAGGAGCTCAATCTGTTTAGCTTAACAAAGAGAAGGTTATGGGATGACTTGAGTTCAATAGAAGTACTTACGTGGTGAACAAATATTTGATAACGAGCTCTTCAATTTATCAGCGAAAGATATAACACAATCCAATGGCTGGAAGTTGAAACTAGGCAAATTCAGAGTGTGTGGGGAGAAGCATAAATTTTTAACAGTGAGAGTGGTTAACCATTGGAAAAATTTATTAAGGGTTGTGGTGGATTCTCAGTCACTGGCTACTTTTAAATCAAGATTGGATGGTTTTCTAAGATATCCTCTAGGAATTTTTTCAAACAAGTTGTGTGGGCTTTGTTATACCAAAGGTCAGACTAGATCAGTGGTTCTTAAACTTATTTGATTGGGCCCCCGTTCTGTGTATCTGTAATCCTTTACACTCTTCCCTCCCCCCCCCCCACACATATACTGCCACCCAGCTCTGAAGAGAGTGGAGAGCAGCGGCTGCTCACTGGTGCTCAGCTCTGAAGGCAGCACTACGCAAGCAGCAGCAGAGCAGTAAGGATGGCAATGTAAAAAGTGATATTCGTCCGTATCACTTTTCACAGCAGACTTAGCGCATCATTGCCACCCTTACTTCTGTGCTGCTGCTGCCACCCCAGGGCTGACAGCTGGAGCCCCGGTGCCTCCAGGTGAGGGATTGGGTGTGGGGAGGAAGGAGAGCCCAGGCTGCCTCCCTGTGAGATATTGGTGGGGGGCGAGCCCAAGGCTGGGCTGCTTCCCAGTCAGAGATTGAGGGAGGGGGAAGGAGAGCCTGAGCCTGGGTGGTGGGGCTCTGGCTGTACCTTTTATCCCCACCTCCTGGGTGTGCACATCCCTTTTGCACGAGCCTCAGCTACCTGGGGCTGATAGCCAGAGCTCTTAAAAAAAACAAAAACAAACAAACAAAAAATACCTGCATTCTAAATTCAGGTTTATATAAAGCCAGTCACTGAAAAATGACAGTGATTATTTTTATCCTTTTTAAAGTTTGTCGATGAACTGCAGAGATATGCATTTCTGATAACAGGCTGATATGCTGAACTGGCAGAGACTGATTAAGGTTGAACATAACTTGGAACAGTGCCATGACATTTACACTGTGACTTTGTGATATTTACTTTAGGGTGTCTGATGGAAACCCTTAGACTCCTAATTCTGAGCTCCACTACCCCTAGTAATGCTCAAGTCAGCTGATAGAGTGACCTGGCCTCAGCCTGCTGTTGTGACATGGGAGATTTTTGTTCTGCCTAGGGATAGACACTTTCAGCTTTTTCACACAAGCAGTTGGGTTGTCAGTGTTTGTGTGATTTTAATGTTCTGTTGGACTGAAGGTGACATTTATGGATTTATGGTAGCTTGTCATAAATATAAAGGGAAGGGTAAACCCCTTTAAAATCGCTCCTGGCCAGAGGAAAAATCCTCTCACCTGTAAAGGGTTAAGAAGCTAGGATAACCTCGCTGGCACCTGACCAAAATGACCAATGAGGAGACAAGATACTTTCAAAAGCTGAGGGGAGGAAAAAACAAAGGGTCTGTCTGTGTGATGCTTTTGCCAGGGACAGAACAGGAATGGAGTCTTAAAACTTAGTAAGTAATCTAGCTAGATAGGCATTAGATTATGATTTCTTTAAATGGCTGAGAAATTAAGCTGTGCTGAATAGAATGGATATTCCTGTCTGTGTGTCTTTTTGTAACTTACGGTTTTGCCTTGAGGGATTCTCTATGTTTTGAATCTAATTACCCGGTAAGGTATTTACCATCCTGATTTTACAGAGGTGATTCTTTTTTACTTTTTACTTCTATTAAAATCCTTCTTTTCAGAAACTGAATGCTTTTTCATTGTTCTTAAGATCCAAGGGTTTGGGTCTGTGGTCACCTAGGCAAATTGGTGAGGATTTTACCAAACCTTCCCCAGGAAGTGGGGTGCAAGGGTTGGGAGGATTTTGGGGGGAAAGATGTTTCCAAACAACGCTTTCCTAGTAAACCCAGATAAACATTCGGTGGTGGCAGTGGAAGTCCAAGGGCAAAGGCTAAAATAGTTTGTACCTTGGGGAAGTTTTAACCTAAGCTGGTAAAAGTAAGCTTAGGAGGTTTTCATGCAGGTCCCCACATCTGTACCCTAGAGTTCAGAATGGGGGAGGAACCTTGACATAGCTATTGGTCCTTGAGCTGTCATAAATATAAATCATAAATATGATTGAGCTGATCATAAATATGATCCCTTTCAGATCTCGCCAGCTAAGCAGGACATAACCTGATCAATACATAGATGAGGGACTTTCAAAGAAAATCCATTTGCTGCAAAAAGTGGTGTTTGAAATTCAGTAGCAGACACACTTTTCTCTGAGTCAGTACTGTATCAATGCCCCATCATGGTGTTTAAAGGACAGTGTACTGCTGAAGACTCTCTCTTTCAGATTAGACATTATTAAGGATCCCATTACACATTTGGCAATTTACTGACCAAATGACATCTAATCAACACTCAGGCTAAAGAAGGAGCTTGTAGGAATCCCAAGGAGAGGGATAATGGGTTTTCTAGTGGGAAGGGAAGACAAATGTAGTTACTACTTTCTCATAACATAAATATATGAATACCCGATCAACTTTCCCACCCAAATAGGCTACTGAAAAAATCTAAACCTAGCCAAAAAAATAAAATAAAATAAAATAAAAAAGGGTGCCAAGGTGGGGGGCGGGGGAGAAGTAGGTAGTTTAGCTGCTAGTGCTGTCAGCTAGTACTGTTCCAGAGATGATGTGCTTTAGCAAGTGGAATTTATATGTTGAACTGCTTTCAAGCGCACCCTAGTGGCATGTATGTTGTGCAGCAGTCTCCTTGTCAGGCCTGCAGGGACTGTGGGTAGCAATGTTTGTAATTTGGATGGGAGTGATATGTAAGAATGAGGTGAAAATAATAATTAGTCAACTTCAGCAAAGTCTTGGAATTATTCTGATCACTCCTAGTCTTCATATTCAAAGTAAGGCTCACTTTCAGTGCCAATGAATCTTCGACCTCTGCTTTTTTATGAAGGAAGCTGTGTCTAGAAGGAGGCATAGAGAAGCAGAAGAAGTTGATGTGTCGTGCTGTGCCACAAAGGGCAGCCCAGAACACCCCTGTAATCTTCAGGGATATCAGGACGAAGGTGAAGGCTAGACTGACAATAGTTGTGCATTATTCACTGTTTTGCTGTTTACTGTCTGTATACATTGAGAACCTAGTACATACCCTTCCAACTCCATGGAGAAAGACTCCATACTAATCGTCTTATCAAAGGCCTTGGCATTTACCCTTGAGGTGAGCACATTGCCCCCTCTTCTTTTTGCTTGCATTCACCATCTATACATTCCTTAATGTCTCCTTTTCTGTGTTTATTTGTCCAGGTATATACAGGTGGGATGCTTAAATATAACTAAAGCTACCAGGTTATTTTATCACATAGTTACAGCACATCTTGGGATGAATAAATTGTGACCTAGAATTTTGTCCTTGTAAAGGTCACCCCATCAATCACACTCTTGTTGCTAAGTCACATGGACGCCTTCCATTGGGGCATAAGATCAACATTGCGCTGACTGGCAGGATATTGCACAAACTTTAGTGGGAGTGATTAATGTGGAAGAATGATAATATCTCAAGACAGATGAGAACAGAACGCTTTTAATGTAATCTAAAATTATGCCCCTAAATTGGAAATAATATTTGTGGTTCCAGGGTAATACAAATATAACAGTCATCAGCCAACTGATCATGTGCAAAATCAAGTGTAGACTTTGCAACCTTGCTGCAAAAAGATAGTCCTCTGTCCAGTGAGCTATAGGAGCACCTTAATTAAAGAGTAAAGGAAATCCATACCCACAAAGTGGAATCTGTAATAATAATTCTCTGAGATCCAGATCGTAGGTGAAAGGCACTAAAAAGTGCAGAGTGCCTCCAGTAATGAATTAAACTTCATGAGAACCCTGGGAGGAGGTCAGTATCATTCACATTTTATAGATTTGTGAAACAAAGCACAGGAGAATTTTATGACTTCCCCAAGATCACACAAGTCAACAACACAGCTAGGAATATAACCCAGATCTCCTGATTTGCACTCTCATTCTCTGACCACTAAACATGCTCTTTCCCAGCCCATTGAGGTAATTTGTACACATCCATAGTACAGCGAGATTGCTGACATTGACTTATCGGCATGGTTAGATCTCCTCTCTCTCAGCTTCTGACTCTCTTAGCTGGGTCTTACACTTCACAGCTTAGGTGAAGAGCTATAACTTTAGGAGTTTGAAGGAAGTCATTTCAAATCTGCCAGATATTACAAGACAATGAATGGGTGCTGATATCCTTGCTGATCGCTGATGTGCCAAAAAGTTGCACCACTGAAAGTTCTGACATTCGCAGTGGCTTGACAGTGGCCCCAGGAAGTAAACAATGTGATGGTAACACACTTGTGTGGATGGAAAGTAAGGATCCATCTGGGCCACAAAAAGTTCAGCTGCAGATCCTAACCCTTCTAAAGTTTGAGTTTGGATTAGAGCTTTTAGTTCTGGCCCATATTTAGAAGAAAATTAATGATACAATGATATGGCTGCATTGACTGTTGTGTCTAAAATAAAGTCATTCCAAGGTGCACTGGTGTTACACGTTAACCACTGTTAACTGGTTGCTCTAAAATTGTTTTTTGGACAGGGTTAGATATACAAGGCATGACCTTGGCACATCCCATTCCCTGCAATGATTTTCAGCTTTCATTATTGCTTGTGTTTTATGCTGAAATATTCTTGGAGATTAATTTTCTTTGCTCACGATATATTGTTGCACCTGCCTTAAGATGGGAGTTGCAACATTTTGGTAAAAGAACTGAGTTTTGCTTAGTTTCTGTACCTTCTATAATTGCCTCTGCATGTTCTGCTAAAATGGTATTTTGTAAAGTTCTGGACCCACACACATCATTGACTCTCAGCAGACATCCCTGTGCTTGCCACATTATAGTCCAGTAGGAGAGATGCTTTTTCATTTTTTTCTTTAGTGGTGGAAACATGTCATTGTTGCAAAATGTCTTACTGGGTGGGTGAGATTCTGTGGCCTGCGTTGTGCAGGAGGTCAGACTAGATGGTCATAATGGTCCCTTCTGACCTTAAAGTCTATGAGTCTATGAGATGAATTGGCCCAGGCTTGCAGTCCTAAACACAATAGTACTATTTGGAAATGTAGGGGGGAAGAGTCATAAGAATGGCCATACTAGGTCAGACCAATGGTCCATCTAGCTTAGTATCCTGTCTTCTGACAGGTTTCAGAGGAACAGCTGTGTTAGTCTGTATTCGCAAAAAGAAAAGGAGTACTTGTGGCACCTTAGAGACTAACCAATTTATTTGAGCATGAGCTTTCGTGAGCTACAGCTCACTTCATCAGAAGTGATGAAGTGAGCTGTAGCTCACGAAAGCTCATGCTCAAATAAATTGGTTAGTCTCTAAGGTGCCACAAGTACTCCTTTTCTTTTTGTCTTCTGACAGTGACTGGTGGCAGATGCTTCAGAGGGAATGTACAGAACAGAACCAATTCATCAAGTTTCCCAGTCTCAGGTTCTAGCAGTCAGAGGCTCAGGGATGCCCAGAGCATGAGGATGCATCCCTGATTATCTTCGGTTCATCAATGGCTATTAGCCATCCTCTATTAACTTATTTAATTCTTTTTTGAACTCAGTTATATTAGTCTTGTGTAATACATATTTTTCCCTTGTCTTTTCCTCCTCCAGCCTGAAGTCTCTGTTAGATGGATATAAACAATGGTCATCTAGTACTCCAAACCTAGGGAGGGTCCAGAGAACTACTCCTGCCTTGCCGGGATTCACCAGCCTAGCAGAGATGGGTAAGGGCAGACCACGTACTTCATTTCACACACGTGCACGCATCCCTGAGTGAGCAATTCTATTCATCCAAGGCATCTTACTCCAATGTCTTCACTTTGGTGGCTCACTATTTCACCTTAATTTCCCCAAGGAATGCCCTCTTTCTCATCGCTCCTTTTGGATTTTCTCTGTGTGTTCATTCCCCTCCCATCTCTCCACGCCCAGTCTCTCTCACTCCGCAGCTCACCAATTCTCACCTCTCAAAACAACTGTCCAGCTCTCTGTGGTAGCTCTGCACTCCTTAGAAACTTTGATCTTTCTTGTTAATAATGCTGTTGGGAAAGGATATTTGGGTGCTGCAACATAGGGATAGATCACACCTGCACTTATAGGAAGTACTATGGGAGTGGTTCTTGTTTCCTTCCCTATCTTTCTATTCATGCCCTTATCAGGTGTAAATCTGCTGCAACTGGGAGGGCTGTCAAGAGCTCTTTTCAGAAATGCTACTCTTGGTCAGCCAGTAGGGGTCACAGCTGAACATGTGATTTATCTTTTCTTTACCTTTTCAGTGCTCCCAGCCTATATCAGCTTTGAGTGCTGGATTCACACCCAAGGGCCAGCTTTTTTTTTTTTTTCCTAGATACTAAGGTCAGAAGGGACCATTAGGATCATCTAGTCTGACCTCCTGCACAAGGCAGGCCACAGAATCTCACCCACCCACTCCTGCGAAAAACCTCTCACCTATGCCTGAGCTATTGAAGTCCTCAAATCGTGGTTTAAAGACTTCAAGGAGCAGAGAATCCTCCAGCAAGTGACCCATGCTACAGAGGAAGGCGAAAAACCTCCAGGGCCTCTTCCAGTCTGCCCTGGAGGAAAATTCCTTCCCGACCCCAAATATAGCGATCAGCTAAACCCTGAGCATATGGGCAAGATTCACCAGCCAGTCTTTTGTGCAGTCTTGGATTGCCTAGCTTGGACAGAAGAGCCTATTCACATTTGACTATGGTTAAACAGTTAGTGCTTAGATGAAGGCATTTCCTCCTTTGCATGCTTTGTGAAGGTTAATCCATTCATATTTGTAAGGTATATTTGTAATCCATTCATATTTGTGGTAATTCTCTGATGAAAATGTTATGCCAATGCAAAGTATGTTTTATTTGCTTTACAGAGGATGAAGACAGCGAGTGTCTTAATGGAGACAAAGTGCACCCTTCACCTGGGCGCACCCCATCGTACCTCTGCATCCCATTTCAGAAGAGCGGAGACTTGGATGGCCCACCCTGTGATGCCAATGAGGAGTCCACTCCCATGAATTCTGCTACAAGCACCCCTCAGCTCACGCCCACCAATAGCCTTAAGCGAGGTGGCTCCCAGCATAAGCGGTGGGAGGTTGCCTTGCTCGGTTGCGGGGCAGTGCTGGCTGCTGCAGGCCTGGGCTTTGATCTGTTGGAGGCAGGCAAGTGCCAGTTGCTGACCCAGGATGAGCTGGATCCACCCAAGGAGGAGAAGAAGAAGCGCGACAGTATTTTCCAGCGGGCTGGGCGACCACGCAGAAGCACCAGCCCACCTTCCCGGAAGCTCTTCAAGAAAGAGGACCCCTTGTTGCTGCTGAGCGAGCCATCCACCTCACTGACCCTCCTTTCCCTGTCTTCCATTTCTGAATGTAACTCCACCCGCTCCCTGCTGCGCTCAGACAGTGATGAGATTGTGGTGTATGAGATGCCCGTCAGCCCTGTGACAGTCAAGGCTCCCTTGCCAGTAGTTACCAACCCGCTGGTTAATGTACGCATTGAGAGGTTCAAGCAGGATCCCAACCAATCCCTGACTCCCACACATGTGACTCTCTCTTCCCATGCCCAGCAAAGGGGGCACAGGCGAACTCCTTCTGATGGAGCCATCAAAGTGGCTGAACTGGTTGCTAATGGGTGCTCTCCCAGTAACTGTCTAACTGGTGCACTGGGCACAGGTAAGTTTCCCCTCCTCCTCTTTCTCAGCCTTCAGAATGAAGGCCAGACAATTGGTGCAGTGGTTCTCCTATTCCTCCCTCTTGTGCCTTTGTTCATTAAGAGAGTAAGTACTCTGTGTTTATATAGTGCCTAGCACAATGGTCTGTGGCAAAGGCTCTGAGGCATTACCTTTATACTAATAATAAATAAAATAATACTCTAATCCAGCGGTTCTCAAACTGTGGGTCGGGACCGCATTTTAAGGGGGTCGCCAGGGCTGGCTTAGACTTGCTGGGGCACAGGGCTGAAGCCAAAGCCCCACTGCCCAGGGCCAAAGCTGAAACCCGAGGGTTTCAGCCCTGGGTGCCGGGGCTCAGGTTACAGGCCCCTTGTCTAGGGCTGAACCCCTGGGGCTTTGGCTTTGGCCCCCCACCTGGGGCAGCGGAGCTCAGGTGGACTCAGGCTTTGGTTCCCCCTCCTGGGGTTGTGTGTTGTTTTTTGTTGTCAGAAGGGGGTTGAAGTGCAATGAAGTTTGAGAACCCCTGCTCTAATCAGTTGAGGCCTGGTGTCACCACTGATTCACTGTGCAACTTCGGGCAACTCACATAACCTCTCTGTCTCTGTTTCCTCATCATGGGGTATTATGAGGCTTACTACATTAGTTTCTTAGACAGAAGGCACTATCCAAATATAATGTCATTTCTGTTGTTCATTCTTGAGGATTCCACCTTCAGCCTTTGTCCTTCCTTAAGTCCCTCCTATGCTTTCAAGGCAACTTCTACTCTGAAAGCCAACAAAAAAAGGACGTGAGGTCTTTTGGACTGAGCCAATGCCACTTTCTGTTCATTGGCCGGAGAGTTCCTGTTGGGGAGTACAAGGTGTTCTCTGCCTCCAAACGTTTACCTGGGACTGAGTCTCCACAACATCCCAAATTCCTTACCAGTATGGGGGGGAACACTGTAATTGTTCTCTGATCTAAGTGGCTGTAGCTATTTAGGCCACTGTCCTGTCAGGCTGCAGTTGTTCTATTGTATCAGGGTCTGTACGGAGATACAAGTTAACATAGTCATTTATGCTCATAAAAATAGCTTCAGTGAAAACTTCATTTACTGAACAATAAATTCTGCTTTGGAATTCTTCGCCACATACAAATTCCTATGATGAGATATTATGCTTATTATGTATATTCTATTAAAATACATTTAATGAACATTAAGATGCTAGAGTGAAGTATCCCAGAGCCACTGAGTGAAAAGATTAAGGTTTCCTACATGAGCTTTAAGTGATCTGATTTTATAGCATTGGAGCAGCTGTATCTCACTAGTGTGTCCAGAACAGCCCAGGAGCCGGTGGACAGTCCCTCATCTCAAATCAGTACAACGGGGGCATAGACTTCTTTGTTGTTTGGAGAACTATATTTGTCCCTTTTTTAATAATTTGTCCACACAGGAACTTCTATTCTGAACTCAATGTTTCCTGTATTTATTAATGCAATGCAAAAATTTTCTGGCGGAAAGGATCAAAACTCCCAGTGGTCTACCTCACATATAGTGTTTCAGATGAAAACTAGGGGGGTTCTGAATTTTGAATATATAATTTTATTTTTGCACATGCCTTTAGTGTATTTGGGCAGTAAGGTCAGATAGATGCCTTAAATAGCTCCAACTTAATTGATAGGTCTTCTCTCTCTCTTTCTCTCTCTCTCTCCTTCTCTTTTTTTTGGATAGGTGTATTAAAAACTCCCAGCCCAAGTCGAGATCCAAATGAGGTCCCTCGCCTGCCAGACCCCAACCTTGTCTTTCCTCCAACTCCAAGACGCTGGAATGCACATCAGGACTCCACACTGGAAAGACCCAAGACCTTGGAGTTTTTGCCGAGGCCACGCCCTTCAGCCAACCGGCAGCGGCTTGATCCCTGGTGGTTTGTGTCGCCCAGCCAAGCCAGGGGTGAATCCTCTGCCAATAGTTCAAGTACTGACACCCCAAGCAATCTGGACTCCTGCTTTGCTAGTAGCAGCAGCACTGTAGAGGAGAGGCCAGGACTTTCTGCTCTGCTTCCTTTCCAGGTGGGTGTTCCTGTAGTGGAGCAGATGCTATTGGACATAGATGTTGAGGGTCAGAGCCAGGACAGCACGGTTCCACTATGCAGAACTGAACTTAAAACAACCAAACCTGCAGCGTATGAACTGAAACAAGAGTTCTGGTCTTAGCATGAAATCCGTTAGGGGGCGGTAAGCCGCTTTAGAGTCAATCATACTACTTGCACTAAGAATGCACTTTGAAGACGGATAAAATGGAGGGATGCTACTGAGATCATATAATGGTGCTGCCTCTACTGAAAATATGTTGTCTGACTGCCTGATTTTTGTCTGCAGTTGGATGTAACTGCGCAACTGAAAGCTGCTGACTTTTGCTGTGGGGATTTTATGTAGTCTTCCTTATCTTGTCTTTGCAGTTTGAAACTGCAATAAGCAAAAATGATCGTATCAAAGTCTCTGTTTTTGACCTCACAGAGCTTGACAAATGTTGTATATTGGTATATATCCCAGTATTAACCTTGATCCTGAGATCCCAAGTATTACACTATATCAGGTACCAGTGTTTGGTATTTTCCCAAGGCTGTCCAAGTGGGAGAAATGGCAAATATTTGGAGATTTGCTCCACTGAATGCTATTCTTATGACAGGGTTGGTCTGGTATCTACCCGCTACCCTGGCAGAAGCACCTGGCCCACATATGTTTGGATTTTATGGGCTCTAATAAATTTCTTTGTTAAATGCTCCTCAGATGCAGTTTTCATCTGGAATTCTGACACATTCCATCTAATCAAATCTATCTTATGTAGTCCCTTTGTGTGAGTGGACCTGTAGCTAGAACAGTAATTCACTCTTTCTGTTGAGTTCTGTGTGACCTCAAATGCAAGCTCTCCACACTGATGTTGTATAACAAAGCCAACAGCATTAGGAATCAGACAGGTATATTTGTCTTGCAGAAAGAATTCAATGTATTCAGTAGTGAGGTTCTTACTCACCCTGTCAATGCTCGGAAAATCAGGCATATAATACTCATGGCCTGCTTCCATTGAAATCAGTGGGAGCCAGATCTGGCACTGAGGCCTCATATCATGAAGAAAACATGTATCTGGATTAAGCAAAGGTCCTAACCACTTCCATTCTTTATCCTATCCTATTCCTACTCCTACATTTTTTTATCCTGGGTTAATGTCTTTCCTACTTTAATCTCTTTTCTTCTGTCCTGTTGTCAGTAGCTGGGATGCTCCAAATCTCCAGTAGAATTCTTAGATACAATTCACTAGGAGCTAGGAAGCTGAGAGCCAATTAGAAGAGCACAAATCCCCATTGCTACTTTTGACCACATGTTGCCAAATGGAGAAATCTCAGATCAGTCCGAGTATTCAATGTAATAATTAATGTGTCGCTCTAACCAAACATTCTTGAGGAGGGGAAGGTGGGCAGTGTAAATTCATTATGGGAAAACCACCATTCAGGTAAATATATTAGTTCTTTGGTATCTGAATAATTCATGTGCCATTTGCCAAGCAAGGAAGGGAAAGCGCGTGACTGGAGTTTCACTTGAGTTGACCAAGAAATAATGGCAAAAGACTGGGGTAAAAGGTTTAAAGTTTAAAAATAGTTTCCAAGAAGAGGGGGGGAATGGCAAATGTTGGTATCTGCTATAACAGCAGCAAATAGAGTGGTGCTAAGATATTTACATCTGAGAAACTCCATTCTTTTTAAAAACTGCTATCTAGGAATTGAATTGAATAAATAACATTTTCAAAGTAACTCCCACATTTGTCTTTGTGGATCTTTTCTTCTTTTGTTTCTGTTCTTACCCAGTCCCATCAGTTCATTCTATTTTCTGTTACTTTAATTTACAAAGTGAGATGCTGAATTGGGAAATCGAAAAACTCCCTCAGGCCCTTATAATATGAAGCCTTGAAGATTTTGGTTCTCCTTTGTTTCTTCTTGTTCATCCTGTACAACCAGAACAACCAAAACCGAAGAACCACAGGTCTCTTTTGATTAATCTCTGGTAGACTGAAAAACTTTATTGGAGATATGACCTTTATGTAAGAAACCAGAATGGCAGTAGCTGCAGCCTCTTCCCAGACCCGTTAGATGATCCTGCTCTGCCATCAGAGATCCCATCCCATCTCCCTGAGTTCCACATCAATAGTACAATATTATTTTTCTTAGGGTTTTTTTTTTTTTCAGTGTACTATTGTTGCCTCAGGTGGTTGCTGTGTATGGGACAGGGAGTCTCAGTGTATAGTTTCTTTTGAGAGTAGGTGCCCATGCAGGTTAGCATTTTTAAGAGATTAATCTATTGGCATCAGTGTGGGGGAAAAAGTGTTATGATTTAGCAAAACTTAGTGAAGGTAATGTCCTTTCATTGCTATAGATGTAGAAGTATAGGAATAGTTGCTTCCTCCCCCAGGGTACAGTTGCGGGATCTTCTTGTGATCAATGGGGGCAGTATAGCATTCATAGTGGAGATCTCAGTCTGTTGTTAAGACCCATAAAGAGCATACAGAGAAACTGGATAACCTCTCACTCTATCCAGGTGTTTGCTGTTTGACATCTTAAGGTAGCTGAAAGAATAAACATTGAACTCAAAAGTTTATTGCTATTCAGAGCATTTTATTTTAAAAAAAAAAAGTCCTTTTGAAAACTTATTTACATTACCTAGCTTCCATTTGTAGTGTGATTCCCCACCCCCGTGTTAGTATTTATATTTGTAGTCAAAGGCAACATTAGATACATGACAAAGATTCAGGAATCAAGCCTAGTATTGCATCCCAAGGCTCACGTGACATCCTGCCACTTTCTTGAATAATCAAGACCAGCTCTGAAATCTTGATGTTTCCTGGGTTTTTCAGAGCTTCTTTTTTCATAAATGTTGGAGATAATCTAAAAACGCATACCTTTTTTGGGAAATATAATGACCAGCAGTAAAATATTGCACAGTGATACAAATCTGCTGCAACCATGATGTGCATTTAGGTTCTGCTTTATCTTGTGATTGTCTGTTTTTAGCCTTCTTGCCATTCCTTTGAGAGATGAATATAGCTTTTTAGAAAATGAACTACATTGGGGTTTTGTTTAAAATAATCCCTCCCAGCCTGAAAACATGTATATGAGGTTTCAAGGTAAATTTTTGCCACTGATCGGGTGGGGTAGCTGCAGCCACCTGAAAACCATACTGCTTCCTTAGAATAAAGAATAAGATTCCTTCTTTTCCCTTCTGGGGAAGCTTCTCTGCCACAGCAGCTCTCTACATGGAGAAGAGAAGTTCAACTCCTGCCAAGAATGAGGAAGAGATTTCTCGCTCTTTCGGTTCCAGATGCCTGGGAGCATCATTGTCCTACTGAATGTGGGTTCCTTGGATTGATTTGTGAGCTGCATAGAACAAATGCTATGTATTTTAGGTACAAAGAATCATAGAAATGTAGGGACCTCGAGGTCATCTAGTCCAGCTCGTGCTCTGCGGCAGGACCAAGTATATCTGGATCATCCCTGACTGTCTCACCTGTCCTTAAAAACCTCCAGTGATGGGGATTGCACAACCTCCTTTGGAAGCCTAGTCCAGAGTTTAACTACCTTAATAATTAGGTGGGTTTTTTTTGGCATCCTAGGTTCCTTTATATTTCATGTCTGCTCTCTGGGGTTTTGTTTCTTTTGAAAGGACCACACTGTGGCTTTCAGTACTGTAGTATGCTTCATAGCATGTCAGATCAAACACCTGACTTACAGAATTTATACCTTCCCATTAACTGAAACATTCACAGAATCTTCTCTGTTACTGGGGTAAAAATAAGCAAGCAGTTACCTTCTCTCAGTTATTGTTCTAAATCTCTACTTTCAATGACTTGCTCCGTCCCCGCGATCTTCATCAGTTTATTACTCATTATTTATTTATTTATTTATTTATTTATTTATTTATTTATTTTAATTGTGGTAGTGCCTTAGGATCCAAATTAGGATCAGGAAATTGCGCACACACACAATAGGTAGTGCCAGGTCCTAAAGAAGCTCATAATTTAGGCATAAAAAAGCGTCAACAAATGAAGAAAAACAAAGATGGAGGCAGTGGGGGAGCTGGGGGGATGGACCAGGCAACAGTGAAATGATTTGTGTTTAGTACAGTAAGAAGCAGTCACAAGATATCATGTGCCTAATCATTGTTGAGAGGTTTGTGAGTATCACAGCAAAGGTGAGTATAAAAGAAGGAATTTGAAGGAGATCAGTGTAGCGGCTTTGTGCTTTTTTACAGGAAGCTCCACCCATTCATAGGGATCAGAATGTGGGGAAGGCACAAAGATTTTTTGAGTGAATATTGGATTAGTGAGCTATGAGCTGGCACAGCAAAGGTAGAAATCAGTGTGATAACACTTATTGTGTTGGGTCTCAGATATTCAAATATATGATGTAAAATAAGATAGAATGTATGTGCTTTATTTAAAAAATTCTGCTTATTTTTCCATTGCTGGAGTCTCAAAATAATCAGCATGTTTCTTGGCAGTTTATGACCTGCGTAGTTGTTTGCCCTCAGTCCAACCAGTCATTAGCTGCAAGACGTATTGGCTTTTACTACTGTTAACAATACAGATACATAAACATGCAGATTAAAAAAATGCCATCTCATGTATTTTAAAGTAGAACTGCACATTACCATGATGCACTTCTCTAGTTACAATACTGGTCCTTTAATCTATCTATATCTAATGCACTCATCACCTTAACATCTGAGTGTTAGTATCTAGCAGTTAGTCCAGGGCAGCAACTATTAGGAAAGCATGATGTATTCTTAGTGCCCAAAGCAGTGGATATTATTAAAAGCTTCACCTCTCCACCCAAAATATAAAGAAATGCTGGATGGTTGAGTAATACATGAGGAGTTGAGGGGATGTTATATTGTCCAGGAATGCAGGGAGTAGGGATCATTGAAAATTTTCTGTTTCACAGTTTTTGGATGGAAAATTGAGTTTCATCTAAAATTGAAACTCTAAATCAGTTCAGATAAAAGAAATTTTTCACAACAAGACTTCTTATGGAAACTTGTGATGTTTTTCATCAAAAATTTGAATGCCCAAACCCCAAAATATTTCCATTTTGAAATGCTGCCACAGTGCCTCATGGGAATTATAATGTTGGCTAGATGTGGACTCTTGCTTAATTACACTGTTAGCTCTGGAGTTGATGATTCAACTGGACAAACAAATAGCAAATGAGGACCTGACGTAAGTTTGAGGATAACCCAGTGGGGCATGCTTATTTTGATTCTTTGCAAGATACAGTCTCATGTTGGGACAAATACCCCGTCACCATCTAGAAATGCTTTTGTAAGGCCTTGCCCACTTTGGGATTTTAGCCACCACTGTAGCTGCACTAGTTCAGATTCCTAGTGTACACAATATATACCAACACAATTTGCACTGGTGCAGCTTTGTCCAAGTTTTAAAGGGATATATTTACACTGATGGCCAAAATGCCAGCATAGACCAGGTTAAGTGTTTTGTGTATCCCATTTGGGAGTAGTTGAAACCTCTCCTCCCTTTGTGCAGCTTGCTTACCTGCAGATGTCCTAATCTTCTCGTTGGGACTTTCCCAAGAACAGATTAAGAAGTCTGGGAAGATTTAACTGCTTCCCATTTTAAGGCAGGAAGAGGGAGAGCTGGAGTGGGGGTAAAGGCCTGCCCCGACCATATCCTTTTCCCTTCCAAAGTCTGCATCTTTGCAGTAAAGGAAGAAAATGGGGTTGGGAGTGAAGTGGCAGAACTATTCCAAACTCCACTCAAATGAAATGCCACTCATACCAGATGATCAGAATATGATCACATCTGTTCCCTGGGATCCTTGGGCTTGGCTGCTCCTCACTGAGGTCCCAAAACACCCATGTCTTTGTTCTTGACTTCTCCTCAATAATGCTCATATCCCTACTGGGCTTCTTGAACTTGATTCTCCATTTAGGGGATCTTAGATGCTCTAGTGAGCATCTTGGGTTTGGCTTCTTGATGGAAGTGGGAAAGCATGGCAGTAGCTCTCAAGTCCAGTCATTCGTGGCACAAGAATGAACTGTCACAGAGTAAATTGTGGAGATCTTCATGATATGGTTCTCCCCCTTTCCTACATGCTTTGAGACGTGAAATAGCCAGTGTTTTAAGCACTGTTACCACTGAGTATTTGCATGGGATAGTTAATACCTCCCAGAACTGTTGTTTTGGGCTCTTAAACACTAGCAGACGTCGCTGCATCAGTAATGCTCTGGTCACATTTTCAAGGCTATCTCAGCAACCATAACAGGTAGACGTTTCCCCTTTTTACATCTTAGACTCTGGAGAATAAAATAGCAGCGTGACAGAGGTGCCACTATTGCATACTGCCATGTACCAGTTGAATTTGAGCTCTGCTTTGCAGAGATTGAAAGGTGTTCCTTTTTAAAATGGATCCATCGGGGGGAGGGGTTAGGTTGCCGAGTGGAAAAAGGATGTTGAGCAACTACAGCTCCCACTGAAGTCAATAGATGTCTCTGCATCTCAGGATTGAGCACCTTATTCAGAAGTTGAAAATACACTAAAGGTCTATGTAATCCGAACACTAAAATGTGTTAAATCTTGGGGTTGGATGATGAGTTTTCTAATGCAAGAGTTATTTTGGCTGAGCAACTGGAACTCCAGCGCAGATTCACCAGTGGATCAGTTTAGTTTAGGGTGAGAGTAGGCCATTGTTTAATTCAGAGAGGAACCGTCCCAATGGCAAATGATTTTAAGTGGAGAGCATCTAGGTAGAAAAGATGTGGTTCCTCTGGTTCTGTTACCTATTGGCTATACACACACTAAGGAAATGAATGGACCCTTTTAGACCCTGTTCCTGCAAAACACTTGTGCACATGCATCCATTCCCATTCAGCAAACCACTTAAGCACACGTTTAAGTTCCAGTAAAGTCAATGGAACTGAAGTGCTTTGCTGAAATGGTGCCTTAGAGCTCTTCTGTGCTAAAGTGGAGGGTGTGCTCCTATATGTTCTAACCAGGCTGTTGTTCTTAGGATACATCTAAACTGCGATTAGATACCTGTGGCTGGCCCGTGCCAGCTGACTCGGGCTCAGAGGGCTCAGGCTGTGGAGCTGTTTAATTGTGATGTAGATGCTCCAGCTGCATCCTGAGCTGAGCTTTCGGACCCTCCCACCTTGCAGGGTTCTAGAGTCCGCACCCCAGCCTGAGCCTGGATGTCTACACTGCAGTTAAACAACCCTTTAGCCTCAGTCAGCTGGCATGGGCCAGCCGTGGGTTTTGAATTGCAGTGTAGACATAACCTTAGAGGAATGGCAGTGTATGATTGTCACTTGACAGGTGACTCCTTCCTCCAGTTCTTCAACAAGGCTTTAAGAAAATGCCAGCTTGTGTGTGCTTGTATCTGCTGACTGCTGTTGTGATGTTAGCTCTTATACTTTGAAGAGGCACTTTCAGAAGTTTGGAAGTTTCTCTTGCCAAAAGTGGAGGCACTGTTTCCATGTGGACTGGTTGTGAGCTGTGAAGGGGCGTGGGTGGGTGAGGGGACAGAAGTGTCAGTAACCCTGATGCCTTTTCTCCAATTTATTTCCCCCACCCCCTTGCAGAATACACACTCAGGATAGTGTTCTGTCTTGGCTACAATTGCCAAGCCCAGCAACAGTCTCTTGTGCCACCTTCAGCTACTTGTTGCTGGTCCAGCACAGTATTTGCTGATGTGTATAATTTGTTCACTGTAAATGTGGGGATGTTTCTGGTGCATCCGAGATGTTTGGTCTGAGCTACGTGTTGAGTGGTTTATATCTAAGGAGTAGGTCAGGGAAATCACTGTCCTTTTAAATACTAACTGTTCTGTGTATCTGAAAGGTCATTATCATCTCAGCCAGGGATGTATTTTCTGCTCTTTTTATGCAGTATATTTCTCCTCTGTTTGCCTTATCTACTAGCTGTGAAGCTGATCTTGCTCTCATTAAAGTCAATGGCAAAAATCCCATTGACCTAATTCTGCTGTATTACAACGCTGTAATTATGGATTCACACCATTAAACTGGCGTAACTGGAACAGAATCAGGCAAACAGATTTCAGTGGTGTTTGACTGTGCCCTTATGCTCAGTCTTTTGAGGTGCAGAACTCTTTCTGCTCCTGTTGAAGTCAGTTAGGAGTAAAGGGTGCTGGACACCTCATAAGCACCATGCATTCTGCAGGAGTGGGTCTTTATTATGACCTGCTAATTACCTCAGTTTGCAGTGTGGCTTCTCTCTCCTGTCTAGGGTCTTCACAAATTTGTCATGATAGGAAGCATTACTGGAAGGTGTTCTTTGCCCAAAGTACACAGTATATTTGTCAACAGTAAAGTGGTCAAAACTGCAAATGCTAATTTCCTCCTGTAAGTTAAATAAAATAATTGAGGCCACTCTTTCCTTATTTGTGTGTGTGTGATGACTTATTGTTAAATGAAGTGATTCGTTGGAGCCTTCCTTTAGCTTCTGCTCAGCAGCAAGACTATGGGGAAAATAAGACTGAATTCATTTTTTAAAAAGCTTTATTTGTGACACAGCTGTTGCCTCTGACCCATTAGGGCTTAAAAAAGTAGTTAAATTACATCAGTCTGGTTTGTTTCACTGTAGCTAACACATCAGCTGATTACTCTTGTGTATAATCTACTGTATCTCTTTCCTCAGTTCCGTGTCAATGTACTGTGTGTATCTTGGATTTCAGTTATTTTTGTATTAAGTTCTTTTGTTATAGAATAATATTTAAATGAAGCAAAGAGCTAATTAATGTTGTCAGGTTTTTTGTTCATTTCTCTGCCTTTTTTTGGATGTCCTGTAAATTGTAAACCAAGGATGCCAAGCAGGCTTGGTTCAATGGCTAAAATTATTATTGTATTACAGTATAATGCTGATCTAGGCCTTGTCTCAACACAGACAACAGAGACTTGAATAAAACTGTTGCGTCATCTACTTTAGGTTTTGAGTTTTTGTTCCATTTTTCAAGTATTTTTGAGCAGGCTTTGATAATTGTGACAATGACTGCAGTAAACTGATGGTCTTTCCTAAAGCCGAGCATGCATCTACAATCTCGCCCTATGTAGCTCTGCCAGTGCACCTCAGTTCAGACCTGCAGCATTCCTGCTGTTCCAGCCTTGGACCTCCACATAATTCTGCAAATCTGCCTCCGTGCTGACGAGTACCACCACTGCTGTTCCATTCCTGGTACTTAGTACAGCTTTGCCTTTGCCTCTCAATTCTGACCTTCAAGACCACCTGCTAACCTAGTCCTGGACCGCCTTTGAACAGGCTGTTTAATTGTATATTGGTTTTTATTAAGGGTAATGTTCATATAGGAATTAGCTAAGACTATCCTTCTCCTTATTCTACATATGACGAAGCGAAAATGTGACTACAGCTGTCCAGAGTTGAAAGGCTAATGCAGTAACCCACTTGGCTCATGAGTCATGACATTTAGCAGATGACTTTTTAAATTTTAATGACAACTTTCTTTGGTCTTCCTACCATTTCACTGAACCTGTCAGACTGCTGTGTGGCAGAGGCCTTTTCAGAATCTTTACTCTGCTCTTGTGATGGCAGATGGAAATGTGTAGGGATCTGAGTTTCAATCCTGGGTTTGTCTCCAGACTGGCAGCATACTCTTCTCCTAGTGGAAGGAGGGACCTCATACACCTGTCAGGCAGCCTCCTCTACTAAATTAGGGGAGCTGCACTGATGGCCCTATGGGCAGGCAAGTTATCCAGCCCCCTTTGAGAAGGAGGATTTTATAACATTAGGGTGTGCCGGAAAGGGGATAAAATTGGGTGGATCTCTCCACCAAAAGTAAAAAGAAATGCTGGGTGGTTGAGTAATGCATGAGGAATAGAGGGGATGTTATATAACCCAGGAATGAATGGAGTAAGGCTAGTTGAAAGTTTTCTGTTGCAACAGTTTTTAGATGGAAAATTGAATTTTGTCTAAAATTAAAAAAAATTCTGATTCAGTTCAGATAAATGAAAATGTTCACAAAAAGCCATCCTGTGGAAACTTTTGATGTTTTCCATCAAACCCCAAAATATTTCCATTTTGAAATGCTGCTACGGGGTGCCTCATGGAAGTTGTAGCTCGGGTACCTTATGCTCCCATTCCCCTCAGAGTCCATCTGGGCAGCCTGCTCCATAATCTCCCATGATGCACAATGGCAGTTCGACTGCCAGGAAGCACTGCTTCCCCTCACCAAGAGGCCAGGCCATGGTGCAGCATAGCAGAAGCATTCAGACTAGGGAACACAGCCTATAGAGAAGAATGGGAGTATATGGCATAGCAGCAGCAAAAACTCAAAATTCCTTGGTGTTGGCGTCCATTTTCTGATCAGCTCTAGTAGACGAAGGGTCCTTGAGGGGATGATCTGTTACTAAGTATGCATCTCGGATTAAGAGGCAGCATGAGTGGGGGCACTAAGGCTGAATTATACACAGAAAGAGGAACCTAGGGAGTTACTTTGTGGCTGAGTAATATAATTATTTTTCTGCCTATAAAAGGAAGGTGGACACATTCTGGAGTACAGCTTCTTATGCGGTCTCTGTGCTTTATACAAGATCAGGTGTAGAGGTGAACATGTACTATGTTTACCTAGTTCCCTTGGAGGCTTTGATTTACTAAAGCATTGGAGCAGCCAGCAGATGGCACATGCTAGAACAGCTCATTTAATTATCTTTTTTTTTTTTTTTTTACCAGAAGAATATATTTCTTTGAGGAAACTCCTAGCAGCTTTCTAGGCAGATTAAGGAGAAAGAGCCCAGACTTCTCCATCTGATCCAGCTTCAGCTAATAAAATAACATTAATCTCCTGCCTTTTTAAGTAAATGTTTACTTGCTTAGCTCTTCTTAAATATAAGGGAAGTGGAGAAAGGCAATATCAGTAAAGCACCCACTGTGCTTAGCAGAAATCTAATTGGTTGCATAATAATAGGTTTGCTTGGAAGTTCTTGCTGCTGGCTAGTAAATTGACATAGTCGTTTTAGGGAGTTTGCAGACTTTAGTGAAAGCGCTGGAGTGAATGTGCAGCTGAACAAATGTTACTGTAGTTTAAGCAGGGCTCACTGCCACACTGAGGCAACTGAAAGTGTGATTATCTGGTGATAGGCTTAGCTATGGCAGTAGGGAAAATGTGAGACAGAGGTAAGATTGTAGCTAGTGATAGATAAAACTGCAAATGGTTCAGTTAAGCATTCAGAAGTTTGGAAATTTATCTGAACCCCATCTTGACTTCCTGATAAATTGGCCTGGGCTGGAAATTGAGAATGGGCCCTCTTGTGTGTGATATGCTGATACTTCAGATTTCCATCTGGGAGGGAAACACTGGGTGGAATAGCCTTTGTCATTGAACGTAGACACTTTTGGTCCTGGCTGGGACCCAGAACTGTGGCAGTGTCTGAAAATTAGAGATAATCCTGAGCTGGAAAGTTAGAATCCTGATCTGAATTGCCACAAATTTCTCAGGGTTGTTTGCATCGCAGGTTTTGGTTTGGGGACAAAAAGTTACCTTAATTTTTCCAAACCTGTAAGAATTTTGGGTTTGTTTTGGGCAGGTTTGGGTTGTTGTTTTATTACAATCAGTTTGTTCCCTCTCTGGTGTGGACCCCCTTAATCTGCCAGAGCAGAAAGTATTGCAGTCTCAAAGGAAACTACAGTTCAGTTGGCTGGTGGGTTGAAGCTGTAACCAGCTTACAGAGAGAAGAATGGGTAGTTGGTTATATTTTTGACTCACAGGATTCTACATATTCCATGGAGACTTTCTATGAGATTCTGGCATACAGACTACCTCTTAAAACGGCTTAATCTGGAGCTTTACTCTATCACATATGATTAGTGCATTTAAATCCTCCTTAATTAACAAAGAACAAATCCTTCAACAAAATATCCAAGTGCAGTGAAAGGTGGTGGGATCAAAGATGGCACTCTAACATAAATACAAGAGAGAAAAAGACTAAACTACCACTATAAAGTATACCCAGAGCCCCATGTATTTGCTGTGGAATTCACCCCTTGCCACAAAAATTATGCTCCAGAATCTCAGCTCTCATTTTAAAACCAAGTTTCTATCCCTTATGGTTGCCAGAATAACCTTGAATATGCAAACAAAGTGTAAATTGATAGTGTTGCATCTGAGACGGCAGCTAACCTGTGCTCATAGCTCTAACTGCTACGAATATCACATTCATCTCAATTTGCACAGCTGTGGATCTTGTGAGACAGTGGCTGTGAGTTAGTGAGCATGCTAAATTCTGTGGCATTTTTCCAGAATGCCACAGAATTTAGCATTTCTATCATCAAAGAATTCACCATTTTGATGCAGCATTTTGTTTTCTGGCTCCCTGACCTCCTGGGACCAGACTAGGGACCGAATGGCTAGGCAGCAGTTCTGCGGAAAAGGACCTAGGGGTGACAGTGGACGAGAAGCTGGATATGAGTCAGCAGTGTGCCCTTGTTGCCAAGAAGGCCAATGGCATTTTGGGATGTATAAGTAGGGGCATAGCGAGCAGATCGAGGGACGTGATCGTTCCCCTCTATTCGACATTGGTGAGGCCTCATCTGGAGTACTGTGTCCAGTTTTGGGCCCCACGCTACAAGAAGGATGTGGATAAATTGGAGAGAGTCCAGCGAAGGGCAACAAAAATGATTAGGGGTCTGGAACTCATGACTTATGAGGAGAGGCTGAGGGAGCTGGGATTGTTTAGCCTGCAGAAGAGAAGAATGAGGGGGGATTTGATAGCTGCTTTCAACTACCTGAAAGGGGGTTCCAAAGAGGATGGCTCTAGACTGTTCTCAATGGTAGCAGATGACAGAACGAGGAGTAATGGTCTCAAGTTGCAGTGGGGGAGGTTTAGATTGGATATTAGGAAAAACTTTTTCACTAAGAGGGTGGTGAAACACTGGAATGCGCTACCTAGGGAGGTGGTAGAATCTCCTTCCTTAGAGGTTTTTAAGGTCAGGCTTGACAAAGCCCTGGCTGGGATGATTTAACTGGGAATTGGTCCTGCTTCGAGCAGGGGGTTGGACTAGATGACCTTCTGGGGTCCCTTCCAACCCTGATATTCTATGATTCTATGACTGTAGCTGCCTCAGTCATGCTCAGTCTCTAGCTTTTCTCACAGCGTGCAGTTATTTGGATAGGATAACAGAGCATGCTTCCAGCGGTGTTCGATAGAGCTGGGCAGCAGGGATCAGGGTCAGGGAACCAGAGCGGCAGTCCAGCTTGCAGCCAGGAAGTGGGGATTGAGGGAGTCAGAAGTATAAACTAGGCAGCCTAGAGAACAACACAGAAGCTGAGGCATATTCATCTGAGGAGTGTCACCATTAATGCCAGTTACAGGCTCTCTCTTTGCCTAGCGCAAATAAGAGGAAGGAAATTCTGAGCTAGGCTGCCTGGACAGCACTATGGATGCAGAGACTAGGGGAGTGGAGCTGAGCTGTCTGAAAAGCATAACAAAAAACCCACCTTCAAAAAATAATCACAGATTAATTTTAAATCTGTGAGTATTTCCAAGTATGAGCTCCAGCAAGTACATGTTTTGGGTGGGGCTTGGGAGGTGGGAACAAAGAGAATCTCATAGTAACAGAATAAATTCATGTCGCTTTGGAATTTATGAATTGCTGCTGCAGTTTTGGGGTATTGTTGCTGTGGAATATGATCCCGCTGTGCAATGGCCCCGAATATAACAGAGCTGAATGTCGATATGATATCAGTATAATGCAGATGGTTGGAGAGAAATAAAGCTATGTACCATGTGACATGCAAGACACAAGTTATGCAAAAAGGCCTCCTGATTTAGGCAGCAGAGCAATACTGAATTATGCATCAAACTGGAAATTATACAGCAATTTATGGGAGCAGAGTCCTACGATCAAGGGTTTTAGGAATGGTGATAGGGTATGCACCACAAACAGGCTCTGAAGGGTTGTGGGCCTGAGAGGCCAATTATGGTATCTGGCTGCATCTGGAGGGAGAGCTAGACTTAACTGAACATGAAGCCCAGCTAGGCAGGAGCAGGCTGGTTAGTATAAAGCCAGGAAGTTGAGAGCAGAAGGAGGCTGCAGGGTGAGTCTGCAGTCTCTGGCAGTGGGAAGGAGAGGAGACAACTGAAGAGGGAGAATAAGCCCTGGGATCCTAGCCCTGGAAGAAGGGTCCACCCCAGAGGAATTGTGGGGAAAGAGAGAGCTGAATAGGAAGAAACCCAGGAAAACAGCTGCAAGGAGTAGGACTGAGCAGACCTTGGCTGCACTTTATAGGGTTCTTGGGCTGATACCCTCTGTAGATGGTGGGCCTGGGTTCCCCTACCAGCCACTGAGAAGTGGGACAAGATTGTTGGAGACGCCAATTGGACAGCTTGTCTGGAGGGACTTTGTTACCCTGGAAGAGGAGGACTATATAGTGCCCTGGCTGGAGGGCTGAGTCCTGAAGAGGGAGCACCCCAAGTTGTGAAGAGAGAAAGAGAGCAGTGACAGGCTGAGTAACTGATGGGAAGGGGTGCCATATTGGGTGAGAGCTGATCCCCAGAGCAGCCACAAGGAGGCACCACCTGCAGTGAGTAGACCCTTCACAGAGGTTCCCGTGGCAATTACCACCTCCTGTAGGCATCCCCCTCTCCTCAAGAGCTGCAGCCTCTTTTGTCACTGGCAGTCCTGTTCCCCCAGCCAGACATTCACAGCTTCTCCTCCTAACACCAGGACTGGTGCGATTTAAGAAGCTGGGTGCTTCCCTTTAGCACAGCCTGCATGATCAAACTAATCAAAGACTTCATCTCTGAGAGGCCTGAGTGAGTGGATTGTTCCTTGCTGCTGTCTTCAGTCTGGAATGATCTTCCTCTCGCTGCCTTCCACTTCATCCTTTTAAAGGCAGTAGAGCAGGAAGCAGAAACTTAGAATCTGCTGAAGTGCCCCTCGTGGGGAAGCCACAGAATGAAGAGACAGATAGGGAGGAAGTAGGCAGGAAAGTAAAGTGGCAAGGGCAGAAGATGCAGCATTTCTGTGGACTCACGACACAAACAGGACAAAAAGGTAAACTACATTGTTGTTTGCTTAACCACTTAATCTCTCTCTCCACAGGGTCCAAGGTGTAAAATTAATCCAAAGAATTCCTGTAACTTCCCTTTCTTGGAGATACCAGAAAATGGAGATGGAATTGGGTTTTGTCATTTGGAAAGTCTGAATGTGTGCAGACACGAGTCACTGGTGATGTGTACCATGAAGGGTTGCTCAAGATCTTTCAAATCAGCTTTAAAATGTTACTTTAAATGTCTTGGAAAATATTATTCTAATGTATAATTTTGAAAGTATGACATATAACGGATCCACCTCTTCTATACAGTCACTGTGCTATGTTACTGGTAAATCAGAAAAAAAGAATCACTTTTTCCTTCATAGACATACTGAGCTAACTAATAATTTCTGTCCAGTTTTAAAACAAAATAGGCACAAACCCTGTGGGAACTCATAGGAACCGCTCAGGTACGTGATGCTAAATGCCCTTCTAAGAATGTAGACACAGAACAAATGAAGGCCCTAATACAGCAAAACCTTGTTTCATTTGTTACACTGTATTTCCACTGACTTCAGTGGGATTACTCTGTGTGTGTAAAGTTGGGGACACGTGCAAGGTCTGGTCTACACTTAAAGATTAGATTGACCCAGTTATGTTGCTGAGGACTGTGAAAAATTTTGCTCCCTGAGTGCTGGAGTAGACACGACTAGGTTGAAGGAAGGAAGGCTACTTCCATTGACCTAGTTACTGTCTCTTGGAGAGATGGACTAACTACATTGGTGGAAAAACCCCTTCGGATGATGTAGGAAGCATCTACCTTAAGGCACCCACAGCAGCACAACTGCAGCGCTGTAGCTGTTCCATTGAAGCAGCTGTAATGTAGACATGCCCATAGTATTTGCAGGATCGGGGCCTAAGGAATAGCAAGCTACCAAAAAAGCAAGATTAAAACGGGTTTCAGTTTTAAGGACCTGATTCTGCAAGCCCTCCATGTGTGGCGCTCCCAATGAAGTTAATAAGTCCCACACATGAGCACTAGATGAGCCAGGTACCAAATTATTACATAAATTTCACTGGAATCCCTCCATACTTTCGATGAAGGATTACTGCTGACAGAGAACTGTTTGCGAGACAGTTTAAGGCAGAGATGTGGGGCCTAACCTGCTTTCTCTATTGATGAGAGTACTCCCATTGAAGTCAAGAATGTGGCCAATTTTCCATATCTTATGATGACATAGCAAGTTTAATAACTTTGGCATCAATTAACTATTGTGTTATCAGATATTCTGAACCCAAATATGGAATGGACAGGTCAAATGGCAATCAATCCTATGTGGTGTTGGTAACATTCATGCTCGTGCTACATGGGAATAAAATACTACCATCCTGAGTTGGCAGCATTTTACACCAGCTTTGCACAAGTGTACATGACTACACAAAGGTGCAAGAAAATGGAAAATCAGGACCACTATGTGTATAGTCTTTAGTGTTCTCCATTGTGCAGTACCACTTGCTACCACTGGGATGCTCCTGATGGGTCTGGAGCTTCTACATCCCCTGGTGGTTATAGTGGCTGAAACACACCTACCTGCCACCCAGGGGACCCCAGCCCCACCAGGCACCCTTATAGAACAAAAGGAGCAGGCACAGAACAAAGCATAGCCATTCATGTGCTTGTAACTTATATTAGCCGCCCAGAAACAAGGTATGGGACTCCCTGCATCCATGTATCCGTCCCCCCCGGTCCCCCTCCCCGCTTGCCCTATCGCTATTTTTCAAGGTGCAACCAACCAACAGGTAAGGGAAACTTCTCAGCTGTTGGGGAGGGGAGGAGGAATGTTTCTGAATATGTGCCTGGAGGGGGTAGGAATGAGAGTGGGAGGATTTCTGAACCAGGCTGGGTATATAGGATGGAAGGGGGATAGGCTGCAGAACTGTGGGAAGGGGGATTCTGAGCTGGGGAAGGGTTGCTTGCTGGGGAGGTTGGGTTGGAGGGAACCAAGAGGTTCTGAACAGGGAGGAGGAAGGTTTGGGTTGGCAAGGCTGAATGTGGGATGAACACTGGAGAGTTTGGAAGCAAGTGCACGTGAGAGTAGGATAGAATGGAATGACTGGGAGTTGGGGGGTGAAATTCTAGTGAGAGAATGAGGATGTGCAGAGAGTAGGGATAGCCTGGTGCGTGAGGGAGAGAGTAAAGGCCAGAGGGGGAGAGAACAGCCAAGTGGCCACAAAGGGATAAATTCTTTCCTCCTGCCATTTGGTCAGGCTGCTGAGAGAGGGTGATGGGGAAGGCGGTGTCACAAAGAGGGAAAGGAGGCAATGTGGGGAGCAGCCCCATCAGTTATTTTGGGCACCTGCTACCACTCCTGAGTGATAAACAAGGTGAATATAATTGTTTAGGGGTCTGGTTGTCCTACCATGGTTTTTTTTTTGCTAGGCGGCAAAAACTGATGATTATGATGATTTGTGAAGGGCTTTCTCAACAATCTTCTGCTGTGCTAGTTTCATTTGATTCTTATTTACTTTGCTCTTGTTCTCATTTATTATTTATGTGAACATTTCTTAATTTCTGTGACAGTTCAATACTATCCTTTGAGTCAACATTTAAATGTCATTTGAAATTTGGAGTTACTCACGATGAAAGGCTACCTTCCTCTTTAATGCCATAATTATTGCTTTCATACTTCTAAAGTTGCTAGCAAATCACATACAGACATGAGTAAATGTTTTTGTTGGTTTACGATGTCTAATTTTTACTAAGACTGAACTTGTTGCTATGTTAATTGGTAAAATAAAATTGTGTGTGTACATACTTACACACACACACACACACAGATTTCTGAAGGGTCCCTTCTTGCTACCATTTCAGTAAATAACAAGTTCAGGATCTGGCGTACAATTTTTTAGCTGTTCTCAACAGAGCTCCTGATGTAAATCTCTCCTGTTTAGCTATTATTTTGTCTATTTCTGTAATTCATTATGGCAACAAAATGCAATTTAAAAAAGGAAATAGTGGCTGAAAACACATTGGTGGCTGCTGAGCTGTGTTTTTTCAGAGATGCTCAGGGCTCTCTGAACAGGCTTTGCTTGAAAGCTGTGTTGGCATACATGCTGGGAGAATATATGAGGGCCTTGTGAGAAATGGAAAACAGACGAACAGACCTGAGCTGGACCTGGCCCAGGAAACAGAGGCCTAATGAGATGCTGTCCTTTCTTGACATGAGCAGGATCTCGGCACACTACTCTTTCTGTCTTTGGATCCTGCAGGTGCAGATGAGCTTTCAGTCTTAGCATCTGCTGCTGACTATCAGCCTGCAGGGCTTCTCCTGCAAGCTACTCTGCATCCCCACTGAAGCCAATGTCCTCAAAGAGTACTAAGGATTATGAAGACATTATTAGGTGATGGGTGCCACCTGGAACTGAGGTACAGCTGAACCCTCTGTCTCAGCAATCTGGGTTCCTTCTTGCTCCAGGACGTTGTGACAAGCTGCAAAGCCCTCCAAGCTAGTACTCACACCAACATCCACAGTCAGGGACCATACCCAGCTGTATTCATGAATGCTCTGGCCAGCCACTCATGAACCCACAATAGAGAGGCTACAGCTAAAATACCCCCAGCTCCCCAGCCTAAGACCCCAGAGCTGTACCGTCCTGCCCTGGTCAAAACCCAACCAGTATGAATATATTACTCAGTCCACCACTTCTACAAAGGAAAGTGGACATGCATCAACTCTTATTCATGAGCTGAGATTTATCCCCTTTGCATTTCAAACAATACATAGTGTTTTAGATAAAATCTAAAATAAATTTATTAACAACAGAAAGATCACTTTTAAGTGATAGCAAACAGATCAAAGGAGATGATTTAGTAAATAAACAAAACTGCAAACTAAGCCAAAGATATTAGAAAAATTAGATATGAATTAACAATTTCTCACGCTGGCTGATGATACAAGCAGTCCACCAGGTTTCCATACACAGGCTAAAAATCCCTTTGGCCTGGGACCAGTATTCTTCCCCTCCCACCCCCATCCCCAGTTCAGTCTTTTTCCTCTAGCACTTTCAGGTGTGTAGTTATGAGGAGAGTGAGGTACCATCATGATGTCATTGTCCCCCTTGTATATCTTCTTCCCACTTGCTGGAAAGCTCTTTTGCTGTTGTGACCTGGGTCAAACAGTTCCCATTGTGTAGTGCTATCTCTGAGAGGTTTCTCTTGTACACAATTCCTGGGGTAATCCTTGTGTTTGTGTGCATTTCCTCAATAAGCCATTAACATTGTTTGGCCTTTTTACTGTTGTACCTGAAAGGCTGCTTGTGGGTGCTTTCAACCTCACAACATGTTTCAGTAACACATACACAGCCAAACTTCATAACTTCATGTATGACGATAGCACATACAATCCAACGAGATATTAATGTCTCGCAGATCAAGACTTTTAGAATACTTGTCCAAAACACATCAATTATGTGACAGTGGTGAATATGGGGCACCAGGGTAGCACAATGGGAATACCACCTAATTGAAGCACTCACCATGGGATGGTTAGCTGTTGATATAGATTGTGTCCAGTAATTCTGTCAGTTCTCACAAAGTAAAATGGACTGGGCTGGGTCAGTACTTGGATGGGAGACTATTTAGAAACCTCTCTAGGTAGTGATTCAGTTTGTAGTGCTGCTCTCCACCAGTTAAGAAAAAATGCAGAGGAGATATTCAATATTCGGTTTTGTTCAATATCTTCATAAATGATCTGGAGGATGGTGTGGATTGCACTCTCAGCAAATTTGCAGATGATACTAAACTAGGAGGAGTGGTAGATACGCTGGAGGGCAGGGATAGGATACAGAGGGACCTAGACAAATTGGAGGATTGGGCCAAAAGAAATCTGATGAGGTTCAATAAGGATAAGTGCAGGGTCCTGCACTTAGGACGGAAGAACCCAATGCACTGCTACAGACTAGAGACCGAATGGCTAGGCAGCAGTTCTGCGGAAAAGGACCTAGGGGTGGCAGTGGACGAGAAGCTGGATATGAGTCAGCAGTGTGCCCTTGCTGCAAAGAAGGCCAATGGCATTTTGGATGTATAAGTAGGGGCATTGCCAGCAGATCGAGGGACGTGATCGTTCCCCTCTATTCAACATTGGTGAGGCCTCATCTGGAGTAGTGTGTCCAGTTTTGGGCCCCACGCTACAAGAAGGATGTGGATAAATTGGAGAGAGCCCAGAGAAGGGCAACAAAAATGATTAGGGGTCTGGAACACATGACTTATGAGGAGAGGCTGAGGAAAATGGGATTGTTTAATCTGCAGAAGAGAAGAATGAGGGGGGATTTGATAGCTGCTTTCAACTACCTGAGATGTGGTTCCAGAGAGGATGGTTCTAGACTATTCTCAGTGGTAGAAGAGGACAGGACAAGGAGTAATGGTCTCAAGTTGCAGTGGGGGAGGTTTAGGTTGGATATTAGGAAAAACTTTTTCACTAGGAGGGTGGTGAAACACTGGAATGCGTTTCCTAGGGAGGTGGTAGAATCTCCTTCCTTAGACGTTTTTAAGGTCAGGCTAGACAAAGCCCTGGCTGGGATGATTTAATTGGGGATTGGTCCTGCTTTGAGCAGGGGGTTGGACTAGATGACCTCCTGAGGTCCCTTTCAACCCTGATATTCTATGATTCTATGATATGCTCCCTTGGCTGAGACATTGAGCTGAAATCTCATAGCGCTTTTCACATCAGTAGGGGGTTTAACCCCAGTCACCCAGCAAAATTCCAGTGCAGGAAATTGCATTCTGATTCCCCCTGCAGTTTTCATTAGATATGGGATTCTTCATTTTCTGTCCTAAACTGTTTTTCAGTGTTTGTGTGCTGTTTGTCACATCCCACTCCAAGCAGCTGTATTTTAGTGACGGGTGAAGTGATTCCTATATATAATATAGTTTATAGACCACTTTGGCTCCTTAAGGATGAAAGGTGTCCTAGTAATGTAATTTATTATTAAAACAGCTGTGTGCAGACGCACACATTTTGATTTACCAGATGTGTTTAATGACACGTTCATTGTTCTTTGTTTCTGTTATTCTACAAACTTATCTCATCAGATCTTTTTATCTTTGATCAGAGCATGTTACCCCCTACCTGGGTATCACACATCTTTTATGAAAAACAATAAATCCTTGTCTTCAAACTCGTAATGTGTGTACTTTTGACTTAGCTCATTCCAGCTGTAACTTTGAGTTCTGTCATGGATAAATTTAGCTCCTCCTGTCAGAAATACCTTCTATTGGTAGGTCTAAGTATTGTACTTTTAGTACAGGAAATGACTTTTTGAAATACATTAGGATACCTTGGTATCCTTAGCACAATGTTGCTTGTGTGGAGATTTAAAATGGGTTAATGGGCTGTCAGCGTCAAACCTCAAGGTCTGTCTTTCCTTACAACTCCCACCTCCAAATTCCAAGTAGGTACAGTATACCATTGGTCTCACTGACCAATAGTAGTAGTAAATACATGAAATCAGAGGGAGGCCCATCTTTTCAAATGGCTTCATGATACAGTACTTAGTCCAATAATCTTGTACATCTTGTACTTATTGAAGTTATTTTCATTTTTAAGTAACTAAATAAACCGCTGGGAATAGTTTGAAATGTGAATCGTAACCTTGGTATATAGGATGTTTATCCTAATTACATGTCTGCTTCTCAACAGATATGTAAGAAGATGTTCCATCTCCATTAGCCTTCTTTCTTTTAAATTTCCTCTATTAGTGGGAGGGAATGTCATGCAGATCATATGACATTTTCACTTTTTTGTATCTTGCTTAAGCGTCTAAAATGTTAATTTAGTAAGTTGACTTGAAGGACAGTCTGGTGCTTCTCTCCCTTGGCAGTTAAAGAAGCAGCAATTTGTTTCTGTATTGACAGTATCTTGAGAGATGATAAAATCTGTCCGCGTGGACTGCGGGAGTCAGATGTTCATTTATTTGCAATGAATGTATGATGGTGCTACCACATAAACTCTTTCTCCTGTCTTGACGGAGGTGGGAATCTTACCTGTGGTGACTGTGACAGGGGCTGTCCTGCTCTGTCCTAGCAACATAGGGAATCAATTTCTGAAGCTTCTTAATAGTGCTTCCCCCAAACCCATCAACACTATATGCTTTCCTTTCTACCATTGTTTTGGAAAACTGAAGACTGAGGTTTAGAAAGAGATATGGGTGCGCTATTGTTACTATTACATAGCAAAACTGATAGTCTCCGTGTAGTGTATTTAGCGATAGTCTCTGAACTCTCCTCTCTTACAGTGTAGCTGTCACTTCCTCTCACCTCTGAAGTGTTTTTGATACTGACTTTAGAATGAGAAAAGACTGTTTCATTGAGCAAACTACTCTCTAAATGTATATGCCGCCTTTTCCCCCCTTCAAGATTCTACTGCGTCTGCAACACTATCGGACAGTTCCATCACTCAGTTCCCTACGCAGCTCCGCCAGTGCACTTCTGTCCTGAATTGCAGTCAACCCCCAAAACAGACTGTTTCAGTCCTAAGCCCCTGCACACCTATGGCATTGTTCTTCAGTTTGCAGTATCCTCAGCTAGTCTAATTTTGTCACTGTTCTCTGGCAGAGCACCTGAATCCTGATCTGCACCAATCCCAAGCCAGCTCCCCTGCCCTCTACAAATGCATAGCCTTTGATCCTGACCAATAGCGTCCCTGGTATTCTAGTCCCCATGATTCTGTCAGTGCTGTCAATCTTGACACTGTCATGTTGTTTCAATCCTGGGCTTCTACTGAGCAGACTACATATCAAAACTGAACTGTATGATGGTTCTCTAACCTACATAAATCTCTAGTATTACTAACCTTGAAGGATCCCCCACTCTGACTCCTAGGTAAAATATAAATATTCTGAACTCGGATCCACACAGGTGAAAGGCTAGTATACTAACCCACTGCACCTTTTATTATTGATTATTGTGTCACATGTGCTCTTGGCCCTTTTACAGTAAAAGTAAGAAGACATTCCTTGCCCCAAAGAGGTTAGTATCTAAATAAACAATGGACAGATGAAGGATGGGATAAAACAAAATAGTACTTAGATGGTTTTTCTTCTGTTCTGACCTTTTTCACAGAAATACTAAGGTTGATAGGCTATTGGAAGATGTTTGCTGTAAGGAAGGACATGAATCAGTCTGACATTCCTCAAAAAAGAAACAACTATTACGTTCTATAGAGAAATATATGCTTTCCATAAGTTTTTTGCAGCATCCTAAGGAATTCTATAACAGGGATATAATTATCTATTAAATTCTAAAGGCTACTTCAAAATACCTATAAGGCTATAATTTTCTATGTGACTTTTCCATAAGGGTCTTACAAATCAAACATCTTAGACCATCATGTGGGTCTAAATTTCAGTGGATTTTGAATAAGTCCAACTGCATTCACTCTTTGTCTAAGTAGTTTAAGAAGGAAATGCCTCGGGACATTTCTGCAACAGCCAATTTTAAAGTGAAGAAGAAGAATCTAATCAATAAAAAAGAATAAAATGATTTTTAAACACCATATGATGACCCTGGGTCTTGCAGCATGTCTTATCTGTCTGGTGTTTAGAGGGTAAGCGCTTGCAGGCAAGGATTGTGTCTTGTACAAGACTAAACACACTGTTAATAAATGGGCACCCTGAGCTGTCAGATGCAAGCTCTGCCTTGACTACTAGGAGATGGCAATCATGCCATAGTCCCTTGGAAAGGTTATTTCCTGTAAATATACAGTGAAGTCTCAAATTTGCCCTATGATATCAATGCCATAACAGCATGGGCATCGTCAAAGATTTATTCCTTGGGCAGGTAATTCTGTTATGCAACATACCACTAGGGGGAGCTAAAAGGTAATTCGCCTTTTGCAGATTATGGTGAGGGTTTCAGGCTGTGCTGTGAGCTCCTAGATTCCCACCTTGTTCACATGGAGCTCAGTATTGGAACTTTTTCCTTGTAAGCTTCTAACCAGAATAAAACTATTCCCCTGTTGTACCTTTAAACAGCTTGTCACACTCCTCCTATTGGGAGTGAGAAGAATCCTTTCGCAGGTCTTCACAGTTGGTATGTCGGGACAACCTCACTACGTACAGACCCCACCCTTCAGCAGGGCCTCAAGTTGCATCACCCTTTGGCCCTTGTAGTAGTGTCTAGTTCATTTATTGGAATTTGTGTGGCACACACCACCATAGAACCTGAGCTGCTCCCATAAATCGGTGAACATGAATAGGTCTTGGAACATCATGATGTGGAGAATTTTGATCCCCATTTTACAGATGAGGAAATAGAGGGACAGGGATGTTAACTGCCTTGTCTATGATCATACAGTGAGTCTGCAGCAGAGCCAGGAGCAGAGGCTATATCTTCGCTTTCCCAGTCCTGTACCTTAATCAGGCTATGCTTCCGGCCCTTCTAAGATGAGCACATAGGGTGCAGAACTTGCAAGAGATGTGGTGCTCCAAATGAGCAGGGCACAAGAAGCTATTTCCTTTGTGTACGCTTACAGCCAGCCTTGGTGCGTGGGTAGGCTTCTATTGTGTATAATGTAACGATCTCCTGGTGATTATTAGCAACTTACAGTAAAAGCAATTTGCTGCTGTAGCATTAACACGTGCAATGTGTGTCTGGGGCTCTGGACCCTGACCCGTATTCTGATCTGGAAAACAATGAACTGAAATTACTCTGAGGTCTGAACCTAGGTCCATGCAAGTGTTCAGAAGAGATTAGCTATCACTCTCCAGATTGATCAGAGACCTGACAATTCTCCTTTGCTGATTCTCTGTCTCTTTGTCTGTCACTCTCCCACACCTACCCTTAAGGATCCCATTCATCAGCATGTTACAGATGTGTGTCTACCTTCATTTTTACACAGCTCAGTGAATGCACTACTTGCTTGATGCTCAGCAGTATGAGTGTAGAAGGCACTCATCTGTGTCTTGGTGTCAGGCTGGAGTTAGGCCAGGGGTCCCCAAACTGAGAGGCGCAACCCCCCACAGAGGGGTGCAGAGGAATATTCAGGGGCAAAGTGGGACCTGGGCCAGTCACAACAGGGAGTATGGAGGAAGCTCCACCCAGCCCTGCTCTGCCCTAAGCTCCGCTCCAGCACTGGCCTTGGCCTCTAGTGTGGCCTCACCCCCGGCCATGGTCCCCAGGTCTCACCTGCACCCCCAACCACGGCCCTGCTCTCAACCCCAGTGCCTGGGGGGGAGGGGGGCCATGGGCAGATTACATTAAGAGTAAGGCAGGGGCTGACTTCAAACGTTTGGGAACCACTGAGTTAGGCTGATGTGCACTATAAGGTGTATTTTAATTGTAAGTGCAGGTGAAATGCCTTGATTTGACCACAGGAGGTAATGGCATATGTGAAACTTGTATGGGACGCAGCTCTTTTGTCTTCTCAGTAGTGCTGGGATGGGTCAATTTAAAGTCCATGACCAGTGGACAAGATTTGGCACCAGATCTCCCAGAATGTCTGTGTTGCCAAAATAATTTCCTTTTGGGAATAAAGGTTTGTGACCAAAGTAATGCCACAGCAGCCAGGAACAGTTCTTTTACTGAGCATGGTATTCAGTATCCGACGCCAGATGGTAGTCTCTCATTGCAGCTTCTTCTGGTGACCAAGGAGGAGCTGCTCCTGGTCTCCAGCTGCAGGACCCATACCTATCAGTGCAAAAGGATCACTGATCACTAGCAGTTCTGTGCCATAGGAGGTTGTAGAATGATTCCACTGAAATACCTGGCATGGGTGGAGAGCACAAATTTGTTGTTTGTCAGTGCCCTGATGTTCCATGTGCTGTTTTGAACAGTCTAGAAGGACAAAATTTGCTGCAAGGGTTGTTTCCTTTTCACCTGCTCATCTTGCCTCCACACCATAGCACTGAAGTTTCTCTGTCAGGGAGTGGTTCATCAGGAAGTGGTGTCACTAAGCTATTGAGATGAATGCAAATGGAAACAGCACATGCTGTTAAATAGGCAGTTGGTAATGAGGACAGGAAGGCTTTCATAGATTTCACCTGCCTGATTCTGCTCTAGGGCAGTGGTCACCACGAGCATGTGGCAGCTGCTGAGTGGCTAAGAATTAGGGGGAGTTGGTTTCAGTATGGTTCCTAGTAGGCTTTTCTGCTCTGGCCTATCTCATTTGACAGTACATTTTAGACCTGTCACACCATTGGAGGGGATTGTATCTAGGTGTTAGAATTGGGGGATTCCTGGGTTCTACTCCCAGTTCTGTCCCAGATTTTCCTGTGACTCCGGGTAAATCAGTTACCCTTTTGTCCCTCAGTAGTCCAATCTGTAAAACAGGGATATTACTATTACCCACCCAGGAGTACTGTGCAGGGTAATGCATTATTTATAAAGCATTTTAAAATCCTGGGATGAAAGATGTTTTATAAGAGCAAAGAATTATGATAACTCCGGTTCAAAAGGAATTGTTTTGGGGGAAGTCCTGTGTGGATGGCCTGTGTTGCACAAGAGGTCAGACCCCTATGGTCCCTTCTGGCCTTGGAATTGATGAATCTGTGAACTGGGTCTAGTTGCTGTGAGTTTAAAAGGGGGGCAGGGAGGGGAGTCAAGACTGAAGAATGAATGCTCTTCTCACGGCTAGTCACCTCAGTGCAGTTGTATGAGCCCCAGGCAGAATTGAGACATATTGGCAGGGCAGCATTGAAGGTGCTTGCTCTGCTGCTGCCCACGTTGTACCTTTTCTGGGGATATTGGGTGTCCTGCCCCAGGGCTTTTAGTCAGCAATAAATTCACTGCAAAAAATCTGATGGCACAAAAGACATGAGTGTAACACCGTGGCCCCCAGCTGATAGGACTGCATGCTCTGCAGTTTATAGCTAGAGATGCCAGATAGGACTTTGTTTGGTTTTGGATTAGCCTTTTTTTATTTTTGAGGGTCTTTTAAAAAATGTATGCAGCCTTTTTTAATAGAAAACCAGGTTTTCCTGCATGGTTCTTAGCAATGCTCAGTGAGAATCTCTTAACGGTGTCAGCACATGGTGCTGATCCCATGCAGATCAAGGGGAGGTGGGAGTTATACTGTTAGCATGATATAAATCATGAAGTCAAAAAGCACTCTCCACCTCTCACCCCACCCCCATGCCCTTTGTCTGAGAGAGTGGGCAAAAAGGTGTCTCCATTTCTGCGCTGACAGACCAGGCAACAACCTGAAAACAAAAGATCAGCTGGTTTTGTGATTTTTTTTTTTGCCCCTCTGTAACATACCTTGGAGGGCAGGTTACCCTGAGTGAGGACTGAATTCTGCAAAGGGTCAACACTTCCACAGCTGTGTGCAGTCTGATAAGGGGGATGACAATATCCCTGACTGATAAAGGGACATGCTGAGCATTTAATTAGGATTCCCTGAAGGTACCCAGAGTTGTCTCAGGTAGCTGAAAGATAAGTGGTTGTGTGGATTGAAGGGAGAATATGCAGGGATTCTGGATCCTGTGGAGCAGGGGAGAAAGAAATTACGTTATTCAGAATTCAATTGGGGGGCAAATCAACTGTGCTCTGTGGACTTTATCACTCTACAGGGACCTGGAGTTACCAGGTGCACAGGAAATGGGTGTGCACTTTCTTTCTAATGGAATTCAGTGGCTTTCTGCCTTCACATCAAGCATGCAACCTGTGTGAAAATTTGATTTTGCTGAGGACATGGGGCTTGAATTGTAGAATGGGCATTAGGCAGTGTGCCAGCACCCAACCACTGCCTGCATCTGTCCTGAGACAAGCCGCAACTTGTCACTTGCTAGTGGGGTTTAGAACATAAGAACGGCCATATTGGGTCAGACCTATGATCCATCTAGCCCAGTATCCTGGCTTCCAACAGTGGCCAATACCAGGTGCTTCAGAGGGAATGAACAGAACAGGTAATCATCAAGTGATCCATCCCCTGTCGCCCATTCCCAGCTTCTGGCAAACAGAGGCTAGGGACACCATCCCTGCCCATCCTGGCTACTAGCTATTCTCTGGGTGCTGAACTTCCATGTTCTTTCACCCAAATCAACTTCCCTAAGCCATCGCATCCCATCTCAAGGAAAATGTCCTATCAGCTTTGTACAGAAAGCCAGGTAGCAGCCGCAGATTAATTTGCTAGTGATAAACAGGTTTTGGGAGCTTAAACCTATTTCGGACCCTGCATCAACTGATGGGTGGCTTACTGACTAGACCTGTTACAGGAATACAATGCAGATCCCCTGACTGATCTTTCCTCTCACAATGAATGGAGTGCTCACAAAACAGGTATAGCACAAGTAAAGGCAGTGGAAGCTTTCCCCTCTGTGCTTCAATCTTGACCCAGAAGGCAGTTCAGTCTCCATGGCTCATTCAGCCCTTGGCCTCTGGGCTGAGACTGCTCGTTGCCATGGTGGTTTTAGGAGGTGGACACCTGCACATTAGGAACTAGATGGAGGTGACAAAAGTCATTTCACAGAGGCCAACAGTCGTCAGATGGTAAAGACTTTCCACCAGAGCTAATCTGGTGATCAGGAAATGCTTCATGTTGCACTACCAATTCCATGAGTTAGCCAGTCTCGTCTCCCTGCTGTCCCTCATGCTCTGTATGCCCATATTCCATCCATTTCTGCTTTTGTCCTCTTGAGCCACCTGCTCCCACTCTATTTCCTTGTTCATGCCTGATTGCTTGTGTTCCTGTCAATTTCTTACTCACTTCCACATATCCCACCTACTGCCACTCAGTTTCTCTTTGCCCTGCTCTCTCCTACTGTGTGTCCTTTTCTACATTTTCTCATAGATCAGTTAATCAGATTTTATAGCATCTGCCAAGTTATGTATTTACAAGAATAGCACTGAAGCATACAATTAGACTGGGAGTGGCTGGGTCACTACAAAAAGTAATTTTCCCTCTGTTGATACTCACACCTTCTTGTCAGCTGTTGGGAATGGGCCACATCCACCCTGATTGAATTGACCTTGTTAGCACTGACCCCCCAACTTGGTAAGGTAACTCCCATCTTTTCATGTGCTGTATATTTATACCTGCCTACTGTATTTTTCACTCCATGCATCTGATGAAATGGGTTATAGCCCACAAAAGTTTATGCCCAAATAAATTTGTTAGTCGCTAAGGTGCCACAACGCCTCCTCATTGTTTGCTGATACAGACTAACATGGCTACCACTTTGAAACCTGTCACAATATTAAATGAAGATCAGCAAACAATAGTCATTGAATTGGACTCAGCTCTTGTCATTTTCGGGTTCAGCTGCTTAAATTTGCCTTTGGGATGCCTTGTCCTCCTAATTATTTCTCCTTTCTGTTTCTGCTATTGCTAGTAGGCTTTGGTGGAGGGATGGGTTTTGCGCCAGGCTCTGAAACGGCTCAGGGTCAGTCTATCTGGCAGTGAGTACCATGCTTTAAGATTCAGCATTGAGAATGAACATAAGAATGTAGCACTGGAAAGGACCTTCTGGGTCATTGAGTCCAGTCCCCTGCTATCACAGTCGCATGTCATATAATCCTGTTCATAAGCTTATCAAGAGCCACTATAAAACCAGTTGGGTTTCTAGTCCCCACTGACCTTTCCAGGAGGCTGTTCTAGCACCTCAACTCTCTGATGGTAACAAACCTTTTTCTAATCCCACCCTGGTAACTTTACTCACGGCTAGTTCATACCCATTTGTTCCTGGTCCAGCATTGCCTGTTAGCTTAAATAGCTCTTCACCATCCCTGGTGTTTACCCCGGATGCTCGGTCTTCGTCGCTCAAAAATTTCAGCAGGAGACTTCTAGTTTCCACAACTTCACTCATGGAGGATATCTTGGCGGGTCGTGGATGGTGAGTTGGCCTCTGGGTAGTCTGGGCTGAAAGTCACAGAGGCAAGGACCTTGATTTGAATCTGGAAACAAACAGAGAGCCAGGTGAGAGTGTGGGGTGCTCAGATGATCCATCTTCTTTCAGGGAAGTCAGTTTTTCTCATTGTGTATTTATTAAAATGAAGACTGAACTTTGGATCCTGCATGTTCTTGCATGGTGCAAACATTTGTTGTGCTCCAGTGCAAGCGTGAATGGAGGCTCTGTATGACTGCAAGTAAAGCTAAGCCCTATGGTGACCACACTGAGTGGTAGAAAGTGGCAGGAGTGTTTGTAACTGCTCAGGGTAAAAATAGAGGGGGGGGTGTTAGGGGAAGATCTGGTTCCTCTGTGCTCCCTCTCTTGCTCATAAATGTTTACTGGCTGCATATTGCAACTTGCTTTTTAGAGGATCAGGCCCTGAAAGTGGCCATCAAAAGAAAGGGTGGAGAGAGAGAGAGAGAGAAACATTTGGGACAAAAACGTGTTTCCAGGGGAAAAAAAAATCTGACAATCGAAAATTTATCCAAACCTCAAAATATGGGGTCAAAACAGCTTTTCCATCAAAAAGTGAGAACGTTTGGATACAACGAGTGTTTGGTCACCAGCTGGTAAAAACGTGTTTCAGTGAAACAATCTGATCGTCTTGCATCAACAAATTGTGAGGGGGCAGTGGAAAGGGCAGCCCTGTGAAATACAGGCTCGCTTTGCCCTTGCGTCCTGTTGCCCCTTGTACCTCCAAGGGTTCTATGGCACTTTACAAACACCAATTAGTTCTCTTAACAACCCTGCAGGACTGCTCACTCTTATTATCAGACTCCTTTTACAAACAAACTGAGGCACAGAAATTACTTTTGCAAGGTACAAACTGACGACCAGAGCTGGGACTAGAAGCTAGTAAGACTCTTACTTCCTAATCCCCTCCTCTGGCCACATGTCCAGACTCAGACCTGATCCATGTATACATCAGCTAACTCTTGGAGAGTTAAACGCAATTGTTAGCACAGATAATGACATTAAAACAAAGTAGCTGTTCCTGGCTAGAGATCAATGGAGAAAAACACAAGGTTCCCGTAAGAGCAGCACTACCAGGAAAATGTGGAATCCCATGGCAAGTTACGGAGTAAGCAATGCACCAAAAGAGCCAGCCCTTTAATGGTTCATTAGGAAGAAGAATTACTTGTGAAAGCTGCCAAGGGCCTTTTTGTTTTTCTTTTAATAGTTCCTGAAAAAGCATTTCAGTGTATCCAGAGCAGCCCTTGATCTGCTCATTGTTAATTTCATGGGGAAGGATAAAATGGAGGTGGTGGAGGATTGGGTGGGCACAGAAGGGCAAAAGCATTTCCCTTCATCAAGATTTGCAGTCTTCAAATAAGTATCTATGTCTGCTAGGCCATGTCTATTGCATGTTCTTCTATCTGAACATAAGCGACTAAGGCCTAAGCAGGCCATTATATGGGAAACTTTATTCAGGGACAGGAAACCAGATGAGCTTCCCCTTACAGAGTTTTCTCTCTCTTCTTCCACCAGAGGGCAGCAAGGTGTTTCTCCTTCTCATTGAAGAAGTGGGGTTGAACTCACAGATGCCTACTTCATGGTTTGGGGGACAGGATGTGTTGGAGCTCTGCTTTCCAGAAGCTAGGGAGAAGGACGAGGAAGGGATCTCTCCCTCTGCTCTTTGCAAGGAGAGGGAAGGAAAGCTGGGTCCTCCACATTCCCCTTTAGCCCCTTGCCCCCTGCAGTCCACCCTGGTTTCCTGGCAGTACAGATCCAACTGAATCCTCATGCAACACATTCCCCTGCCAACTACTCCCCTTACTTTCTTCCCTCTCCCCACCCTGCCTTCAGAAGAAGGTTCAACAGTACCAAGGAGCTCTCTGCGGAAAAGTTAATACTGACACTGTAGCAGTGTTTATTCTAGGGGTGGTAGGAAGAGGATGTATATCTCCCCCATGCATGGAACCATTGCTCAAGGAGGGACTTCTGTAGAAGAACGCTATAGAAACATTCTTCCTCCCTTTTGTGCTCCCCAGCAGGGCAACCACAGGTTTTTCATCCCCTCCTTCCACCCCTGGAAAAAAGAGGACAATTTGGCCCTTCTCCACATGATACTCGTGTAGGAAAGCTAGCGAAATCTGGACATAGAGTATAAGATCTTTTGGGAAGGGATGTTCCTTTGGTTCTGTGTTTGTGTAGCACGTCGCATGTTGTCGCTAGGCACTACTGCAGGACAAATAATAATTAGGTGGAACTAATGAGATGGATGCACTGTTATGTATAGAGCTGCCTAATGGGGCCTCTCAGAGTATCTGTCACAAGTGCAACCTATTTCATATTTTCATGAGCAGATCAAGAGGATGCAGGGGAGACTGTGTTAATCAGAGCTGCAGATGAGAGAAAGGTGGGAGGGAATCAGCGATAGTGTGGAGGAGGAGAAGGATATGCAGTATGAGCTCAGGAAGCTGGAATCAATGACATGAGATTTAGTAAAGACAAATATTAAGTGACTGAATGCATTCACTCTACAGTGTATTTACTCTTTGCAGTCATTTATCCCAGATAATGTTCATGGTCTGCTATTAGCCATTTGGGGATTCAGTTGCTGTGAAAGATGCCATGCTTAATAAAGCTGGATTGATTCATACTGGAACGAATAAACAAAGGCATGTTAAAGACTGGGGGAATACTGATTGGGTAGCTGAACTGCAGTGAAGGATCTAGGGCTAAAGTGAGTGATGAATATGAATTAACAGAGCAATACTAATGCAAAAAAAAAGGGGATTTACTGTGTGACGTGGCATCGACAGGACTGTCCACAGTAAGCAAAGGAAGTGATATTCCACCCTGCTTGATGGGGGTTAGGTCCTAGTTTCAATACCACAGTCATTCTGGGCTTCACTCCGAGACACGGACAACTGAAGAGTACAGCAGAGAGGGACAAAATGATAAAGAGTTTGAAACCAAGGAGTACGGCCAAGAGAGCTGGGAAGGGTTGGTATGGAGAAAAGATGTCTGAGGGGGAGACGTACCTGTCTGCAGATGAAGAAAGGGATGCTAGAAAGAGAACAGGGATCCATTATTCTCATTAGTCACCAAGATCGGAACAAAAAGTGATGGGTTTACTCCTTATCTGGGACAGCTTGCTATAGAGCTGAGAACAAATAACCAGCCCCACTCTCCCCAGTTAGGAAAATAACACAAATACTGAAAACTAGACTTCTAAATTGCTTTCAGTTTTCATAGTCAAAAGTGTTAGCAACATAGACGACACTAACTACTATGAGGGCTCACAAACACTGTATAAAGCTGATGGAGTCCTTTTAGAAACACTTTCAACTCTGCAAGGGGAATTCCAGACAAAGCCCTGGAAGGTTTTGCCTCAGAGGAAGAGAAGGATTCTGACCTTGAAGGAAAAAATATATCAGATAATCAAAATGTCTGTGGGCAAACCAACAGCAGCGTGGGAAAGGAGCTGTTTTGTTCTCTGCTCTTGGGCCTGTGGGCGGCAGTCACAGCAGGAGTGGCCAAGTTACAATCAACTATAGATTCTTTTTATTGCAACTGATGACAAGCCAATTTCTCGGCAGCCCCTCACTTATTTTATTAAATCAGTGGTTGCATGTCAGAGGAAAGTTCTCTTCTCTTATTAGATCAAGCTGCTCTTCACTGGGGACTGTTGCAACCAGCAAATACATTCGAAGTAGCTGCCGGCCTCAGTTTGCCAATTGCCTTCAGCATCTGCATCAGAACAGCAAAGGTAGAAGCCTCCTGAATACACCCAGGATTGTAGGTGAATCCCTTACTTTCCTCTCTTTATGAATACCCAGAGTCATTTCTCAGTACCCAGCCTCTAACACGAAACTACAATACTTACGCTGCAGTGTATCAGTAATAAATAACATCCTTCCACTGCTGTCCCCTACTTAATAGGAACTGTAAACATGGCATTGCAGGCTGCTATGTTTATTGTCTTTCAATGATTTCTGGGTGAAATCTGCTTGTTTTACAAGTTGGGATATTCCCCCCTCCCCAAGTGCCAGCCTTGGGGCCTTGGAGTCAGTCTGGGATCACTCTGTAAATCCACAAGCTACAGCCCCAACAGCTGCTCTCAGGCTTCTCTTACAACTGCGCTGTAGCTGTCTAAACAGTCTAAAGGGCTGTCTAGTTTCCTGAGCTCTGGCTGCAATGTTTTTGTAGCTGGGTTGGCCCAGGCTCGTAGAGAGAGACAAGGTGGGTGAAGTCATAGCTTTTATTGGACCCACCTCTGTTGGTGAGAGAGATGAGCTTTCAAACTTACCCAGATCTCTTCTTCAGGGCTGGGTAAGCTCAAAAGCCTGTCTCTCTCACCAGCAGGAGTGAGTCCAATAAAAGCTATGACCTCACCCACCTCGTGTCCCTGAACTCTCTCACACCAACCCCTGATGCATATCATTTGAAATCCAAAATGAAAATTTCCCACATAATGGCTAGAGTGAGCTTCACCCTGCTGCCCATCTGGCATGTTAGGGAAGAGTATTTAAAGATAGAAAATGGAGGGATTAATCCCTTCTTAGATTCTTTCTCATTTCAGAACAGGACATTTGAGGAGGGGCTGACCAGAAACCTCCAGACCCAAGACAATGTACCATAATTATCTCTGCAAAACTAGCAGGGCAGTTGCAAACCTCTGACCAACTGCAGCTCCAGATCAGGGTTGACAGAGAGGATGGCAGTATTGTCTGACATGGATAAATATTAATTCAAGAAAGACTGACTTCAAAAGAAAAGATTTTTTTGAACAAACAGTTATTGGAAGGAACAATGGGAAGGAGGCACCCAGTGATTGGGACATGTGCAAGTCAGTGGCTTCTGGAACTTTCCTTTTGTACTATGGTGGGACTTTGGGGCAGAAATAGTGGGGCAGTCTTAGAATGCAGTTTGAATGAAATTACAGTGGCCATTTTAGGTATTTTCTGCAAGCTGAATACACACAGATTATTCATTACATCAATTCTGTGTGTATGTATATGTAGCCCTGAAGGTATTGCTGATTTGTAAGAGATGCTGAAACATTAAAAAAAAAAAAATCACCCAGAAAAGTCACTGGTCAGCCTGCAATGTTTTGTTCACTCCTATTGCAGAGCCAGCATACCTTGGCTAACAAACTCTCCAATCCCTGAGTTGTGCTAACATTGCTTCAAAAGTGCTGATTCACAAACAAGTTGCATGCCTTGTGATTGTCAAAGTCAGATTCAAGGCTCACAGAATTTGTCAGACCACTCTGTTTATTAGCAAAGCGCTTTGCCAATGCACCCAGATATATGTGAGCCCCCTGCAAAAGCTCAAGCTAACTTATTTATACAGAAGCCAAAGCCAATTTAACATAGGAGACAAAAGGAAGCAGAAACTGACAAATATACATACATATCTTATTTGCATACTAACATTTACCAATCTCCTAGCTAAGTAGGAGCTCTAAGTTAATTAGTTTGAGGACCCATTGTCTCACACTCCTTAATGTTTTTCTTCCTGACAACTATATTTCAACAAACTCTTCAAGCAGCATTTCTTTAATGAATTATAATTTCAATATAATTCATTCTACTTTCACATGATCCATTTGAAATATGGGTGAGAAAATTATAGCTCAAAGTGGCAAGAAAAAGAAACCTGAATATTTCTAAGAGGGCATTGCAGATTAAGCAGCACTGACCAACAGTTTCTGTGGTGTGAAAAGTGACTGTCAAAATGCCATCATGGAGTTTCTCAGTTATTTTTTCTCAGTGACTTTTCCAGCTCATGTTTGCTCAGCTTGCAAGTCAAAATTAATTTTTCTCCTAGCCCTACAGATCCAACCGAGGCTGTGAAAATTTGTTCAATCTGCCTCGTATGCTGTAACATGTAATAAAGATTCTGCAGGTGGAATTTAGGTGAAAATATTGTTGTTGATCTGAACTAGTGTCTCTAGAGGTTAAAAGCCAGTTCACTGCATCACTGGGTTCCCCTTTATTTATTGCTGTTGTCTTATTTCTTTAAACCAAAACCTCCTGGAGATTTCTTGGGAATTGTTCTCTTTTAAACATATTTATGGCTACCTAAGTGGATGTGCATTTATCCTGCAGTGCAAACACATGCTTCTATAGTACCTTCTGTTCCTCTTGATATCTAATCATCTTCTTTGGCAAAGTAAATAATAAGAGACACTCTCTTACAGATCAGATTAAGCTTCCAGTCCCTTTTTAAAAGGATGGGAGATCAATACCATTACCAAAGCCATTAAACAGTCCTTAGCATTTCAGCTGTGCTTCAAAGAGCTTACTACCTAAGTAACATCACACCACAGTCAGCACTAATTAGTTCCTCTCTTGGCAGGCTCATCAGAGAGGTTAAGGACTAAATAGACCATGGAGTCTGAAATCCTCTCTCGTCCTGAGAGATGGCCCCTCTCGGTCAGGACTGAGTCACACCAGTGGAACTGAGAAGAGGAAGCGGATGTTGCTGCTGCTCAAGCCGTACTACTTGGGTGCATAAATAGAGGACTTCAGATGTTATAGCTTTCAACGAGCTCTCATTCAAAGTACTAAATTCACTGCGTGCTGAAGCAGCAGGGTATAGCAGCTTTTGGATGACTATAACCTGCCATGTGTGTTGTAAGACCTGAGGCAGAGGGCAAATGATTACAATGTGCAGTCATCTTCTAGAAGTTCATAGTGGCTTAAGGTGATCTAACTGCTGCCATGGAAGGGAGGAAGGTGTGTTCTCTTGTTAGACCAAGAAACTAGAAGCCAGAATCTGGAGTTCTGTTCCCAGCCACTGACTCACCTATGTGGCCTTGGGCCAATCACCTAATTTCTCTATTCATCAGTTTACTTATCTGTAAAATGGGAATTACAATACCAATTTTGCAGGTGTGTTGTGAAGTGTAATTAACATCTGTAAAGTGCACTAAGATTCTCAGATGAAAGGCTAGCGAAGGGCACAGCATTATAATTGTATTGAATACAAAGTACGAAAACAGACGCATTCACTTGGCATTATTGTTCTGGCTATGACATCAGTAGCAGCCAGTCTGAAAGCTCCATCTGTATCCCACTCTCTGTAGCCACTTTGCAATTATGTTTCATTGTACAGCAATTTTCTTCAACAACTTGTTGGTTGTTTCTCACATCAAATGAATTATTCAGCAGCAGATTGCGTTCTTGACTTTGACAGTACTAGTACCTTATGTTCATATAATCCTTCAAAAGTACTCTGCAAACATTTGTTACTAAATTCTTCAATGCACCTGTGAATTATGCTACTATTGTTATGCCCACATACACATGAGGAAACTCAGAGAAATTCAATGACATGCTAAAGTCACGCAGTGAGTCACTGGTGAAACCAGAAAGGGTAGCTGTGTCCCTGATAACCAAAACGGAGACACGTTTTGCCTAGGACTGCCTGAATCCTAGTTAGAGAAAGCTCCCTTTCTTGAGCAGGCAAACCAAGATTCTGCTTTGCAACGTGACTCTATAAAAAATGGCATGGTGGGACTCCTTGCTTATTTTCTAACTGATTCTCATTCAGATGTGCTCACACTCCAAGTGAAAAAGATGACTTTTCTAACTGACAGCATCACAAACTCAACTTCAGGGCTGAGTCAAGCTGCATTATTGTTTGCAATCTGCAGTCCATGTTCTACCCTCATTTACACCTGGGAAATCCCATTCTCTTGTCCCTGAAACAACGATATTGATGCCAAGTCAAAATAAAATAGATAGAGCTCTCCCAAAGCTATGGTGACCCTGCAGGGCTAGCAAGGGTAAAAAGTAGTAATGCCATGGGATGATGCCTAAATACAGGCCTTGTGAGCTCACTAGCTCAGCTTGCTGATCTGATGTCAAGAGACCAGCCTTATGAGCTTATTGACTCAGTGACTGAAGTTTGTTGGTCTGTCAGAGGACAGTCCACTGTGAGATCACTTGCTGAGCACCTCCAGCTTGCTAGGGCGATTTCAAGGGTGGGCCTTTGTGATGTTGTTGCCTCAGCACCTTTATGTTGGTGTGATGGGGTCTGAGCAGCACAGGCTTTGGTGCAGTCTCTTGGTCAGAGCCTTTAGCTTGTTGGGCTGAAGCCAGGGCACAGCAGGTGACTGGCTCGGTACTCCGGTTTTCAGGGTGGATGCAAGGCACAGACCTGTGAGATCACTAGCTCAGATGCGTCAGCATGCAGCGCTGCCAGCCCCAACATTCAAACATCATGAGCAAACTCCCCCAATTCCAAAAATCAGAAGATGGTAAAAAGAACGTTTTTCCTTCTGGTCATTGGCCTCCTGATGTTGGCATGTTCAGGGGTCACATTTTAAAGTTTTCCTTCACATTCCATGAGGGCTAGACGCTGACTTTTTGGGGGGGTAACAACTGGATTCCAGCAGCCAAGGCTTTAAGCAAAGCACCGAATATCACAATGCGATGCCATGGGGAGAGGTGGCAACCCGACACGTTCAGCTGAAATCAGCGTACAAGTCTTTGTGAGTCACCGTTCCCTGCTTGCTCCGCTGGTGCCAAGGCGCTGGCCTTTGCCATGGGACCAGCTCAGCATCATTGCTTAGCTGATGACATGGGGCAGGATCCTGGGAAAGGGCTCAGCAGCTGTAGCTTGCTAGGCTGATTTCAAGGCATGGGCCTCTGTGAACTCCCTGGCTCATGACAACAAGGTGCAGAGAGGACTCGACTAGATGGATTATTGGACTAATCTGGCATGGAAGTGCTTAAATTCCTATGAACATCCACAGGGAGCAGCTCTGGGCAGGAGGTAAAGTACTTTGTGATGTAATACTAAGGTTTTCATAATCTGCAGCAAGCTTCACTGTAACCCAGCGCTATGGGGCTGTGTGAAGCAATGCTAAATCTTTACTTCCATGAGGGTTTCCTGAGCTGCTTGCAACAATTTATTCAGCCAGCTGCCTGGCTCAGGTTGTCAGAACCCAGCGAGGGATAAGACTGGCTGACAAATCAGTTGCAGTCCAGCCAATGTTGCTTGAAAGATGAGAAAATGTGTGCGCTCAGCAGCTACTTCCCCACTGCAAAGCCCACAGCTGGCTTTGCTTTGCAAAGTCTGAGGAGAGCTTTGTCCACAGGGCCGGCTCTAGGCACCAGCAAAACAAGCAGGTGCTTGGGGCGGCACATTTCTAGGGGCAGCGGCATTCCGGCGCCGGCCATGCCGCCCCTAGAAATGTGCCCCAGCTCGCCTCCACTCCGCCTCCACCTGCTCCCCTGAGCACACCGCCGCTGCTCCGCATCTCCCCCCTCCCTCCCTCCCTCCCAGGTTTGCCGCACGCCAAACAGCTGTTTGGCGTGGCAAGCCTGGATGGGAGGGAGGGGGGAGAAGCCGAGCAGCGGCACGCTCAGGGGAGGCAGCGGTGGTGGTGGAGCGGAGGTGAGCTGGGGCGGGGAGCGGTTCCTCTACCCTCCCCCCCGTTACTTCCTGCGCTCCCCCCCCACCTCCACTCCGCCTGCTCCCCTGAACGCGCTGCCTCTCCCTCGCCTGAGAGGGAGGGGGGAGAAGTGGAGCGGAGGTGAGCTAGGGCGGGGGGGAAGCCACAGGAAGCAATGGGGGGGGTAAATGCGGCACGCCCGGGGGAGGAGGCGGGGCTGGATATTTGGGGAAGGGATTGGGAAGGGGCGGAGTTGGGGTGGAGCCTGGGGCGGGGCATGGAAAAAAAAGCGGGGACAGCCAAACATTTTGTTGCTTGGGGCGGCAAAAATCCAAGAGCCAGCCCTGTTTGTCAATATGTTTCTTTCTGGGTAAGCTAGAGAACACCAAAAATCTACCAGCAATTAAGCTACATGTATAAGAGTAGTGTCTCATAGCTCTCCCCAGCAGCCCACATGGAAATATCAACAGGGTTTCTATCTAGAACCAGAGGTACGGGTCCCACTGCAGAAGAGGAAGAGTAGAACTATAATGTGGGTTTGAACAGCTGCTCAAACTGCATTGGGTCACTTCCTTGAGGATAAGCATCCCCATCGCCAAAACCAACCCCCACACTTGGCACTAATTGTTCCCTGGGGTGGCAATTTGAATTGATCAAGGAGACTAAACTCCCTTCTCACTCCTGGGAACCGGACTGAGACCCAGCAGCTCATTTCCTGTAGACCCCCAAACAGCCACCAGAAAAACAGATGCTAAAAGCTCCCCTGTCACTTCCCACCACCTGCTCTGGATTCAAATTGATGACCCACAGTACAGGGAAAAGCTCTATATCCCTATTGGTGATCTCCTGCAGCTGGCTGTTGGGTTAAAAATAGTCCAGTATGCTAATTGGTGTGTGTGTTGACAGAAATAAAAAGCAGCAAAATAGGCAAAGGGATGTATAAGCACAGAAAAAAACTATACTCAAAGGTTTGGTTCAGATAAAGCAAACCAAGCTTAGCTGCTTATCCAGACTAGGAAGGGGAAAGTCCACTCCAAAAATGTTACAGGTCACTCCCACCCTAAACAGTCAATCACCAGTGGCAGACCAGAAATGTCTTATTGTCCAAATTTACTTCAGCTTTGTTACATACCTACCTGCACAACCCTTCCTTCCTGGAAGAGATGGCTGGGACCAAACTGTTCCTCTACCCATATTTACTTGCTGTAATAATTCTTCCTGGGGCAGAAACCTAGCAGCCTATTACCTCCTCCAGCTGATCTCCCCCATTCCCCTAAGGAGGCAGCTGTCTGTCTGACTACTCCCTCCTACATTTTGACCCTTAGATGTAGCACAAATGCCCTAGATGGCTGAGTCATCCAGAAAAAGCTAGAAGCTGGGGCCCAGAAACAGATCAGGTGGTGGCTCCTCCATCTTTCTTACCCTCCTACCATATCTTCTTTGCTCAGTACCTCCCAGACCACCTCTCCCTCTTCCCACAAGGGCTCTCATGACACTGCCATTAGCCTCTCCCTAGCTTTCAGGCAGCAAACATCACTCTCTCTCTCTCCCCACCCCCGCTCCAAGGATTGGCTCCTTAAGACTCCTCTCTAGCCCATAGAGGCACCTCCTCCGCTATGTCTCTCACACATGTTCAGCAAGCCCCATGCCCATTGTCTCTCCTTCACCTGAGCCAGGCAGAGATGCTGGTTTTCAGGTTCTTAGATACTCATGTTCCCCTTTGGTTTTCTCCTTGTTTCATTGATGAGCAGATGGAAATTTCAACATGCAGTTTGAAAACATTTTAACACTAAACCAAAAAACCAACCCCAAACAGAGAACCCCATTTTAAATAACACATTTGTGCCCAGTGCAGCTTGATTGCCATACAAAAATTAAACCTTGGGAGACCCAGTACATCAGTAACTAGCCATCTGCCCAGCCCTAATTTTCAGTGTATCACCTTCACTCTTGTTCTTATTGACAAGCCCAATCGTGTCTTGTGCACTGCTCCCCTTCAGCCCTCTCTGCATGAAGCAGCGTAAGTGACCTGATGTAGTTTCAGCAGCCGTTCAAACCCACATTATAGTTCTACTCTTCCTCTTCTGCAGTGGGACCTGTACCTCTTGTTCTAGATAGAAACCCTGTTGAAGCAGTGTAAATCCAGCATGAAGTGCCCTTAATTTCATTCAAATCAATGGGAATTGAGGGTGCTCCTCACCTTGCAGGGTCTGACACTACATTGGTTAAGTGCTAAACAGGCTCCCCAGCCCTTCAGAGGCAGCTCCCCTCCTTTTCGCAGCAAAACTGATTTTCCATTTACCTCTGGCAAGCCAGTGAGGCTAAGTTTCCAGCCTGCTGTATGTGCAAACACACACACAAAATGAAGGTCCCTAGCAAGGAATTTCTACCTGTCAGTTCAGCTGAAGTAGACAAAATCATTTCACGTTTGCAGGTGCTCTTTCTTCTCCATCAACAGTAATTACAAATAGCAAAAGCACGGTCCTGTTGAGATTTTTAATACATTCAGTATCCTTCCAGTTAGAGTGTGGGATTTTTCTTCTTGCTGCCTTTTGTATCTAAAATGTTGTCATGCCAGGTGGAGAGAGAGGAGGCCTTTTCTACTCTTCTGAGGTCTGTTCATGTCAAGAATGTGTGTGTGAGTGAGACAGACAGTGAAAGCGAAGCTGCTTATGATCAAGCTATTGAGATTTCATCATGGCTTGCAAATCCCCAAGATTCAAATATGTAATATTGGCCTTTTTAAAGTGGGACAGGCAAACAAATGTGTATGTTTAATATCAGACAGCTCAGGTCATTTGGAAGAGGGGGTGAGCTTTCTCTATGAAGGGACATGATCGAGTAGTTTAGTCCCCACCTCCAAAGATGCGTGGTGGGGTTATTTTTTTTAAACAAAACTCAGTATGAACAGAAATGGGTTCAGGTAGTTTCGCTCAGTTAATTTCAGTGCAAACTGTTGGATTACTGGATGTAAACCTAGTCCTGTTATTTCAAAAACTCAGGCACTAGAGCACTGACTAATGCATGAAAACTGAAATTGGCCATAAATACAAAGCGAACTGACCAGGCTAGTTTCACTGTCCAAGCTGAGTGAAAGGTAAAAAATAAACAAACAGCGTAAATCAATTAATTACCAACCCCCTTTTTTTTTTTCGTTTGAGCCTCCCCTGACAAGGAATTGGCAGATGGTTGATCCCACTCTGCAGCTGATCCTCCTGCCTCACCCCCCAATACCTATAGTTGTCACTTCCCTTATTTTGCACATTCTCTTTCTCTCTCTCTCTCTCTCTCCTGGCCTTTTCTGTCTGTTTTCTTTTCCTCTTCTCCCCATGGTCAGTTTTATTGGATTCGTGCTTGGTCTTTCTTGTTTTTCTCCCTCCCGGCTGGAAGCTCTTCCTCCCTACTCGCCATACAGCTGCTCCAGGTGGTGCATCCAACTGCAGCTTGTGAGACCAGTGTGCCTGTGGTTTCACAGCTGAGTGGGAGTATGGGGGCTCTGTGCTGCAGGGGCAGAAAGATGCCTGGCTCAGCAGGATGCTTCCTGAGGGTCAGCTGCATTGGGGACCCCTTCAGGAGCCGGGAGAGATGACAGGAGGCAGTCAAACAGTCACCTGCTGCTTTACCTGCGGCTGTAGAGGATGGGCCTCCCACTCCCCTTCTTCTCATCCCTGCATCCTCATGGAATTGTTTGGTGCACGCACACACACAAGGTGGGGAACACTGCCATAAATGATGAAACAGAACAGCCAGTTAAAGTGGTTTCCATTTTAATTCCAGTTTATGGTAATCATAACCTAGATCAGGTTTATTAACTATAGGAGTTTTATCTTGACAGAATCCTTCAGATGTGTATGAAGTTTTCTATGATCTCTGTGTCCAGATTTTGCATTTCTGATGTTGAAATTTCACAGTACTAAATACCAGTCTGCATGGCCTGAGGTAAATTTGGGTCTAACATGAGTAACAGCCAACTTGTCATGAGGCGTGATTGTGAATAGTGGAGCTGACAAGACACAAGGCAACATATATTTGGCCTCACTCAGCTCCCAAGGAGAATACAGGGAGTGACACTGGTGATTCACTCTTCCCTCTGAGTCAGTCCTGCACCAGTGCACGAGCATGGTGCTAGGGGGGCACTGAGCTGCCGGGGGCACTGTGTTTCAAATGAGATATAAAACCAAGGTCCTGGCCACTTGTGGTCATTGAAGATCCATTGGTACTTTTCACATGAGGATGGTTGCTAAGCCCAATATCCTGGACAAGTTCCAATTCAAGTATCACACTCTGCCTCCCAAAATACCCTGTGCCGCTCCAATGGTACGCTCCATTTCCCCACCTATAGCGGTTGTCAGAAGGGCTGGGTAGCTGGCCAAGATTCAGCCCTTCCCAGGCAGACTCAGGAAACTAGTGAGAATCAGTAGGGGCAGGGGGGAAGCAGCAGGCTTATTGGATAATTCTGGTTATTGCAGAGTTGCTACCATCTGTAAAGCTTGGCTGATGCCCAGGGAACAAGGAATGCTGGGAATAGTTCCTATGAAGTCTTCCCTTCCTGTAATGCACCCTCACTCCCTAGGCTACAGCACATCGAACAGGCAGCCACCTGGTACTTTTCTTTGTTCCCTTCTAACCTGCATTCAGCAGAGCCACTTTGCTGCATGGAAAACATGCAGCCTCGCACTAGCCTCTGAGCGTGGTCTGGAGCTCTCTTCCTTAGAGCCCTTTGCTAGGTAGGGGCAAGATCCTGCCCCAACTCACCAAAGGCATGCTCAGGGGACAAGGGTAGCAGAGCTGTAGTAGCCTGGCTTTAGCTCCAGTAAACATCCTGCTAGCATGGCAGAGGGGTCCTGAGGCAAGGCACTCTGCAGTGAGCACTGCTCCATAGCCCTACTGCCTGCTACTCATTGCTGTATGGACGGAGGGAATCTGGAGGCCCTGCTTCTTTGCTCCAGTCCGTGGAAGACCAGCAAGCCTGTTAGCTGGGTCCCCAGTCTAGCAATCAATGCTTGGGAGTGTTCAGTGTATCAGTCTCTGCTCCCATGCAGTTGTGCAAGGCGCTGGTGGGGTGAGGAAGGGAATCAGTTTGCTATACCCTTCCCCCCACAGCTCACCTGTGCAATGCAGGGCACAATTTTTCCCTAAGCCAGGGAATGCAGGCAGCCAAGAGTGAGGATAAGACAAACTAGGCCAACCAATTAATTTCCTTGTTGGTGCACAGTTGTATCTTGCTTCCACACCAAAGGAATCCTCTCCCCACAACCATCACTGTAATGAAAGGATGTTTGTATGTACCACTGCCTACAGTTGGACTGAATCTGAAATACTCAGCTGGGTGGGCCCATTACTGCAACAGCTGAAGAAGAGTCTCTTTTAGCTCAAGTGACAAGAGCCTCTGGTTCTGGAAGCGTTTTGGTTCTGAGGTCTTTCCCCACTTTCTCTACAGAGTCCTGAGTGGCCCCACTGTGCTTGATGACTGGGTACTATATTCTTATCAAGCCGCTATGAATTCACCTGGCTTAAGTTGCAGATTTGCAGGGATTCATGCAGACAGGAAGGTGACCTCTCTTTTCACCACCATCACCCAGGTAAGGACAAGCCTGCAGAACCTAATGTGCCAGACCTTACATAACCCAAAGCATTTAGAAACCTAGGAACCCTAAGAGAATCCAAACGGGCATTTCTTTAGGATCTAACGTTGGTTGCAGTGACACAAACATGAGCCTCATAGAGTAACATTAAGCCTGTGATGATATTAATAGCTTTGCTAATGAACTCTGAAGCAATGGATGGGCTCTTGATGACAGGGAGCACCACCCGAAGCATCCCACATGGGGCCACTCTCCGCCCTCCCGCAACACCTCCTGTTAGTGGAAATAGCCCTCCCAATCTTTCAAATCACAGCACTAAGTATGAAGTTACACACAGGAATTCAATAAGCGTGTGTGTGTATAGAGGCAGGTGAGGGAAGAGGCAGAAGGGCCATGTGATCAGCAACTTCCATGAAAGATTGCTTTGAGCCCAAAGAAAAGGGAACAACCAACAGACTGAACTGAAATCTTAAATGTGGAACAATTACATAGCCTCTTGGTATGTCACTTTACCCACCACCAAAATGCAGCCACCTCTAGGGTGGAATGGCTCAGCTGTCTAATACTGTACAGTGACACTATATTACAGTTTAAGAGAGGATCTGAAGCACATTGTATACAACTGGAACAGGTGTGGAAATTCCAAGGGGTTAGCATATAAGTGCTCTACTTGGAATTTTGTCAAAACTTGGGGGTTAATGCCCTCAGACTAATGAAAGAGTCATCAAGATCTTCTATGAGCACAAGTGGCCAGGACCTCAACTTTATGTCTCTTCTGAAAAGCAGCAGCCTCTTATTTTTGATGTAAGTGAAGGATTGTTCCACTCCTGTGCCACTCTCCTCAATTGTAATGGTCCTCATGTGTTTGGAAAAATTCTGCAGCCTGTTTGTGTTCATATATTCTCTCACATACTTAAAAATGTTTCTGTGACAAAGGGAGGAAGTCTCTCCTGCCCCCACAGCTGGAAAGTCACCTCTAATCTCATTGTCCTTTTCCCCTGCTGTGTATCCTGCCAATTAAACTGGGTCTTATTTTGCTACAAATAATCTGGCTAGACCCTCTGGTCTCTTTCCGGCTTAGCTCTTGTTCTGTCCAAGTCCACAAACTTACATCTTCATTTGTTCCCCATCACCAGCTTAGACCTCATTCTCTGGTCCTACTCCTTCCCCCAAATAGCTTGGCCCATGGTCTGTCTTCCACCTCCCTCTGCCTGGCCTTTGCCTCCCACCAGGTAACGTGACTGAGTTACAGTATTCATATACTGCCTGCAAATAGACCCACCTCAAAAGAGTTGGGGCTGTGAGGGTGTGGAGGGGTGAATGCACACACCCCACCCCAGTAGTTCAAGTTCAGGGCTTGAGTGTGTCGGAAGGGACCAAAAGTAGGTGTCTTATTAATTAAAACTGGCAAGTCCACTGCCCCACTCCACACAGACACGCTTTCCGTGCTTCCCTGCAGCACCTAGCAGGTGACAGTGAGGGGATGTTCATCCACTCTTGCACACACTGCAGGATTGTTCCTGATTGCTGCACCCTCTGAAGCTCTGGGGCGTGAGCTGTAGTCGAGCAGGGACACTGTGTGGAATAGGTGGATAAATAACTGATTGCCATCTCTGTCCCAGCCATATTACATTTGCATAGTGAACTGGTGTATCATAAAGGTTTCACTAAGGGCATGGAGGGTCAGAGCTGGTTGCAGGGTCCCATTATTGGAGTGACAAGTGAGTATTTTGGAACCCTATTTAAAAAACAAACAACCATCCAGCGGCTAGTTAGACCCTTTGGAAAGCTTAGATTTTGAGTTTAAAAAGAGTAAAATGTGGCTACTGTCTCAGTATTTTGCTAACTAATAGTTTATTTAAAGGATGAGGACTGTAGATATGGTACATATTTTGGTCTTTCTGACAATTTGGGGCCCCCTGAAGATTGTTTGGGGCTGCAGTTGTCCCCTTTGCCCCCCAGTATCCCCAGACCTGTGGAAGATTTAGTATAAGCTCCTGGGGACAGGGACCTTGTCTTCTAAAGTACTGTACACCCTTCTAGCACATTAGCCAGACAGCCTTCTAGCTCTCTCTTTATATTACCCTATATTCACTGAGGTTCAGTGCGTGGTCATCTAAAGATCTTCTCTCCTTAGTCTACCCTCACCCTGGACTTATGATGTTGGTGGCAGGGGCTCCAGTCTCTTTACCTGCTTACCTCCTGGCCCTGGCGAGTGGAGGCAGGGCCGGTCCTAGGGGTGGGCAAGCAGGGCGGTCATCCTGGGTGCTGACTTTAAGGTGGCACCATTGTGCTGTTATGTTGGGCGTTTTTCTGAGCGATATGTTTCAGCTGTTCTGGATATTTATCTACGCTGACCCTCTACTTTGCCCAGAAAATACAATGTATCCATTGACTGCATTGGGGATACTGGAGCCCACTTTCCACATCAAACACATCAGTTGTGCTGTACACTGCTCACTTCCATACTGACAGCTGGGAGACAACAGCCAGTTCACATGCAGCTGGCTGAGTGAAAGCCATGACTGCATGAGGGGTGCTTAGTGCACCATCTGGAATCACTTGTAGGGAGGAGAGAAGGGTTGTTTCCCAGTGGATGTGTGTTCACAACACTAAAGGACCCCCTTGTTGGCAGTTTCAGCAAAAAGACCAAAAGCTGATGGGCCATGGAGACTGAACATCCTGCTGACCCCCGAGATGTGATCTAAGGGGGAATTTGGGGAAGTTTGGACTGATGGTACCTGTTCTGTGAAGATACAAGTCTTCAATCCAGGATGGTCAATCCTGTACCTTTCACAAGCATTAATTTCTCTAAAAGGAAAGAACACAGGAAGCACCAACCTCAATCCAGTGTACTAATAATACTTAGCACTGTATATTACTGTAATGTTACTTACAACATTAACTAATAAACCCTAACACCCCTGCGAGGTAGGGAAGTGCTATTGTCCCCATTGTACAGATGGGGAAACAGAGGCACAGAGAGGAAAAGTGACTTGCCCAAGGCCACCCAGCAAGGCCTTGGCAGAGCCAAGATAAGAATGTAGGTGTTCTTGGCTCCCAGCCCCATGCTTATTTCTCTAGACTATGCTGCCTCTCTGAGATTAGGAACCCAGGAATCCCTTCTAAAAGTAATGTGTGGAATTGTTGACCATTCACAATTTTTATTGGCAGATAATTATTCCACAATTTAAGCCCCATACTGTGCAGTGCACCTTACACCTTTCCGAGTTCCACAGCACTCCCAGAACCCACTCCCCCAGCATTGGGGCTGCTGTTTAGGAGTATCACAGGGTGCTCTGTGCTTTTATTAAAAGGGTGTTTAGACTGGCTTTAATTGGCATTGGTTCTGGAGTGCGTGAACTCCTATAGGGCCTTAAAATACAGAGCTGGAGAGGAAGACACAGGGGAACTGGTGAAAGGGGAATCTGCTTCCCCTCCTGAAGTGGCCAACAGCTCTCTTAGTTTTCTGGCTCTGTAGAATTCCAGTGATAGCTACCAGTAGGAAATGCTTGTCTCCAGTTTGTTGGTTGGTAAATCATAGCCTCAGAGATGTTTTCTTCAGTGCAGCATTGCAGCAAGCAGTCAGCCCAAGGCTAAAGATGTGCCTCTCATCACTTCCTCCAACCTTTTGCCACTGTCCCGGAATCAGGCAGGCTGCAGCCACTGTGCTCTGCCACTGAGGGGACTGGGTTATGATCACTGTGCTGCCAAGCAGCCAAACCCAGAGTCCGAGTCTCTTCTAAAACTGGGATTAAATTAAGAGCGCCGGAGGGAGGATGGAGCGATGGGGACAGGGTGAAGCAAATGGAAAGATCTACCCAAATGAGCATCTGGGAAGGAAATGTCCCCCTGGTCACTGAAGCAGGTTCCTTTTTACAAGGCTTCTTTCTCCCTCTGGGAACATCTGCTAAGTTTCATCTCCGTCAGCTGGATATAGCGTATGACATTGGTATCTGCAGGGAAAGAGGACACATGCACCCACTGTGATTACAACTTCCAGTGAGAAACTTACAAAAAGCTACACACGCTCCTGTTGCTGTTCGTCATGACTCCTTTTTATAAATACTGCACCTGAAGTTACCAGGCCATAGGAACTGCGCCCCCAAGAAAGGCCCTCTGGTCCAGTACCCTGTCACCTGTATGGAACAGAAATATGCTCTTTGCTCACTATCCCCGCTCTTAAAATCTTTGTCCAGACCTCGGTGAACTCTTGCTCTGACTATTGTAACCTCCTCTCCCACCTGCCTTCTCCCAGTCCATTCTATCCAATACCCTAAAGTCATCATCTCCTATTGCTTTCTGATAGAGTTCTTTCTATGGGCTTCCTGTCTCTCAATCCATCATATTCAGGTTCCTCATCTTCATTTACACAGCTCTATACATTCTTGCCCCACCTACATCTCTTCTCTTACTTCTTTCAACTCCCATGTTCAATTTATCTCCAGCTCCTGGTTGTCCACTTTCTGCCAGGCTGCCACTACACCTAGAAAGTATCCCTCTTTTGGCTGACCAAGTTACCTCTCTCTTCTCCTTCAAACCCACTTCTGGGAATCCTTCATAGCTTCTCCCCTGAAATAGTCCCCACACTTGCACTATTGTTCTTTCTGCTGCCGTGTCTGTTTTGGACAGTAAGTTCTTGGGGGCAAGGAATGTGTCCTGTTCTCCATTTGCAGAGTGCTGTGTGAGGCTACAGTGCGGTATAGGTGAGAAATTGAAAGCCTATTTCCTGGATAATTGTGCACTGCTACAGCATGTATAATGTGTGTGGTTTCTAATCCCTGACCCCAGCTGTGAGAGGATCTGCTTGCTCGGAAGCATGAGGACTGCTATCCTGTGCGATTACTTATCTCTAGATGGTTTCAATGCACACACTATTCCGGTTCATATGTATCTAATCCTTCCTTGAATCCCCTTGAAGTACTTGCCTCAGGGATGCCCTACAGCCCTGTAGCCAGACAGCCTTTGCTTAGTACAGTGGTCCTCAAACTTTTTACCTTGTGCCCCAGCCCCCCGTTAGCCCTGTCCGCACCTCCCAGAGCCAGGAGCAGGGGTAAGTGGGCTGAGGCTGGGGCAACAGCTAGGGGCAGGGATGGGGCCAGGAGCGGAGCATCGGCCAGGAACCGAGGCCAGCAGGCATGGAGCTGGCAGCCAGGGCGACCAGCGCGCAGCTCTGGGCACAGAGTCAGCAGCCAGGGCCCCATGTGCGGGGCCAGCAGCCAGGACCAGCAGCAGGCGCTGGGGCCAGGAGCGGAGCTGAGTAGCGCTTCCTCCTTGCCCCCCGTGGAGGCTGGCCTGGGTCCCAGCTACGCCCCCTAAATGTTCCTCTGGCTTAGTGGAAGGAGAGGGAGGATGTTTTCACCTACACAGCAACCAAGGACAAAGTTGGCTGAGAAATAAGAATGCAAAAAGAGACAATTTTCATTGATATTGTCATTCAGAAATGGCTCCTTGCTGCCAGTCTCCCTTATAAGGCCAACCAAGGCCAGTTTAAGTAAATTCGAGGCCCTGTGAAATCAGTCAATTAGGCTACTGTGTGCCAGACCCAAGATTCAGTGTGCAACTTCCTCTCCCCTCAGCTCCTCATGACCTGCCCAGACCTGCTCTACTACACCAGCTGGGGGTGGAACCTGCAAAGGGAGAAAAGAGGAACAGGTAACATGTCCAACACTGGTGGGTGGGTTTGTTGTGTGCACTGAGGAAATTGTGGATGGCAGGTTTCCTGTAAAAATGGGGAGGGGAAAATGGTGATATGCCCCAGCCAGGCCTGTTGAGATAAGCAAGACACATCCAGATACCCCAAGGAGCTCCTATTGAGTATGAGGCAGCACCTGAGCACCACTGGGAGGTTCTCAAGCTCTCCCAGCTAGGATGCGTTCCCCCTTTCAAAAGTCATCTTCAGCTGCAAGGTCTGGCAGCTTTGATCAAGTGGTCATGGAGACTAAACTATTTCCTCATCCTATGCAGGTCAGATCTAAGGTACATTCAGAGGGCAGCATGAGGAAGCTGTCTGCATTATATCTGTTCTGTGGATAAAGCACTTCCATGTCCTGGGCTGCTAATTCAGAATATTTCACACTCTCTTTAGGTCCTGAACTAAAACCCTGGAACCTAAAAGCCCTAGACACTGGGAAATCCCGATGAGGGTCTGGATCTGAATGTTGCAGATTTGACTCATCTTTCTAAAAAACAAAAGCAGTGAATGTGCAACGTATGTGACCCCAAATAGAATGGGGAGGACAATACCAGCTCAAACACCCTCTTTGTCCCCTGCACCCTCATTCAAATATCCATATCCTATGCTACTCCAGGAGCTGATGGTTTACAACCTGTTTGAGCCTCCCTATTGTACACATCTTGCACCTTGAATGTCTGCCCAGTGAAGGTGATAAGTGATAATTGAATAAGCATGCTAGGAAATCACACCTGCCCAGGCTCGTAGGGACCAGCTGAATGCCTGACTGAGAGGAAGAGGCAGTGTTCAGTGCATGATTGGGCAATGAGAGGCCACATCTCCCTCCAGCTTGATGGGTAAGGGAGCCAGTGACTCATGGCACAAATTCACCCACATGGAAAATTTCTCAAATGCTTTCTCCTATACCTCAGGAGCCAGGGGCAGAACAGGATGTAGCAAGGTATGTGGCAGGAGACATTCTTACTGAAGGTTACCTAGAACTCTCCCAGGCAAGTCATGACATCGTCTCTCAAGCTCACACTTTTGTCAGAGAATATACACAGCAGTTGGTTACAGAGCAAACAGAACCCTCTCTCTCTCTGCCTTTCCTTTGTTACTAACTAATAATTCTCTGCACATTTTATCTCCTCGTTTTGTAACACTTCAATGCATTGTATAAACACTAATGAATTAAGCCTCGTGAGGGAGGGAATGATCACTTTACAGGTGGCAAAACCTTAGACGCAGAGAACTCAAGTGCCTTGGCCAAAGTCTTACAGCAAACTATTAGCAGAGCTGGATATAGAACCCAGACTTCTTGATTCTCAGGACTGTGCTCATGCTAGTATATAAAGATACCCTCTAACGGAAAGTCTATTGCTTTCCTTGTGGTTTTGGATTAGTGACTAGATAGAGCCTAGTGGTTAATGGTCTGTGGTATCATGACTGTGACCTGTTTTGATTCCCAGTCCTCCTAGATCACACAGATAGAAGTACACAGAAGGCAGACTCTGTGGCTAGAGTGCTACTCTACTCTGTTGGAAAACTGGGTTTTATTCCCAATCTTTGTATTTCCCTGCTATGAAATAAATAGAAGGGGCTGGGTCCATGTAGCCTAATTGTTGGCATTCTGTGTGACCAGAAGGTCAACTCAAGTTCCTTCTTTACTCCCAATTTCTATATGCTGTGACTAGAAAGAGCGATGGATAGGAAAAGGTGGAACAACATATATGGTGAGGCCAAGGCTTCTCTGAAAACAAAGAGGCTCGTAAGTAAAACCGATATTTGGTTGCTTCAAAGTTCAAACCACTTTCAACTCTGCTATGTGCTTTTATCAGCTTCTGATCACAGAGTTTATGGAAAGCTGCAGATTACTTTAATTATGTAAAAATTGACTCCCCTTTCCAAATTGTCTCCTCTAATGAGGGGAGTTACACAATTCTATTTTATTCCTTTCAGCTCTGTTTGTGATTGAGGGGGGAGGGTAGAGAAAAGGCCAATCCCAGCTCTGCTAACCTTTGATGGGGAATAAATAGCCTTAAGGGATTTGCTGTACTGACAAGCCTTTAGAACAGGGAAGCCCTGTGTGAGTGAATTCCTGCTTGCTATTTAAAAATTCCTTCTGTCAGACAGAGTAGTTTTCCAGTGATTGATCTCTAACTCACCCCTTATTAGAGAGAGAGATTGCACAAAACAAGATCATACTAATACTCAAAGTGCTTTACAACCACTAATGAACTGACCCTTCAGAGGTAGGGAAGAGTGCTTATCTCCATTTCACAGGGGGGGAAACTCGGACAACAGACGTTAAGTGACTTATCCAAGATCATACAGTGAGACTGTGGCAGAGCCAGGATTAGAACTGAAGTCATCTGACTCCCATTACTGTGCTTTAACAACCCTATCCTCCTTCCTTTCTACGTACACTCTGAATTACTTCCCTTTCCCCCACTATATCCCCCAACTTTCAATAAACAGCCATAAAAAAAACAGAAAAATGACCTGAAATGTCATAGTAATTGTAAATAATACTAGAGAGGGATCCAGGCTGCAGAGTGCAGGTCCAGAGCTGTCCTTCCCCTGAATTAAAGGCAGTTTGGGCCACCCCCTAAGTATCATTGTAGCCTGCTGTGGTGCTTGAGGCCATTGTTGTTGAATACTTAGGTATTTATCTTATAAAGAGATGAGCGCAACCAGACCGTGTAATATTGCAGGGAATAAACAGCAGAAAAGCATGCAGTAAAACTAGGGGAAAACCGATTCAGATAATATAAGGACAGACTGGAAACTTTGACTGAAATTTGAAACTACTTTGAACCTTAAAAAGAGCAGGATAGCTTTTTATTTGACCCCCACCCCCTCTCTTTTTTTTTTTTTTGGATGAGTCTTTGCATTTCCTGGCTCTGGCTGGAACTGAAAGCAGGAGGTGAAAACTATAGATTAGATGGGGTAAACTGTGCCTTTAAGCACATTAACTGAGCATGGGGAGCGTGCACAGCTGTACTGACCAAAGGCTTGAGGCATTCTGTCCATACATGGCAGATGGAAACAGAATGCCTCATGAAAGATTCCAGCACTCACTACACCTATTATTATTATTATTATTTTATTTTTTAAGTGTACACTCATGCTTGCCTTTTCCTCCATGTCCTGACTCCAGCTGGACACAACTCCTTTGGGGCATCAAGCACCGGCAGCTGTGTGAGCCAGCCTCCCTGCTCCACCTTCTGCTCAGGGAGCACTAGCTGCAGCATTCTGCCAGGACTCGGGGCCCAGACCAACTCCCTTTCCACCCTCGTGCTGGAGAAATCACTCTGGGCTTATGTTTGTGTATGGCATCTATTTCCATTACATTTTCCTTGGATCCTTATAACTTTTCCCTTATTTTCACAGAACTGCTTTTAAAAAAATACACTTCAGTGGGTTTAATCTCTATGCCTACGTGGAGACATGACATAAACTCTTCAAATATATATGTCAAAGGGCAGTCAAAGCTGGCACCAGGAAGTCATGAATAATAGAGCCCGAAGGACAAAGCTGCCCTGTGTTACTAAAGCCAACAGTCCTGGGCATGTGCTCAAGAGCCCGTTACTTTTGTTTGGAAAATGTAAACACAGTAGTTACACTACTGCCCTCTGATTTGGAGTCCGTTACTACAAGAGCCAAGAAATCTTACAGGCCGGTTTAAATATGCAACCATCGTGCTGGCAGAAAATGAAAGGTTGTTGTTACTGGGCAAATAGGTGGTGGGTTCCGGAACAGGGACCTAATTGATTCCATGGTAAAAGTTAAAGAACATGGACTGGTGATTGGGGGAGAGGAAGGTGCCTGTCTAGTGGGGCTCAGAGAGAGACCTGCCTCCACTGAGATGATGGAAGGTGTGGATGTAAGCAACTCCAAATGGTCTCCCAATTTTCCTTTGGAGAAGATGCAGGTGTGTTCTCCTGATGGTCATTTTCAGAGATACAGGAATCCCTGGGACTGAGGCAGGGAAGGCAGTGTGGAGATACACACATCTCCACTCAGGTTTCAGAGTAACAGCCGTGTTAGTCTGTATTCGCAAAAAGAAAAGGAGTACTTGTGGCACCTTAGAGACTAACCAATTTATTTGAGCATGAGCTTTCGTGAGCTACAGCTGACTTCATCGGATGCATACCGTGGAAACTGCAGCAGACTTTATATATACACAGAGAATATGTATATGAATATGAACATCTCCACTCAGTTCCCTTCTTCTTCTTCTTCAGTAAAAAGAGGTTGGAAATCTCCTTTACAATGGTAGCATCCCTGCAATACCACCATCTTCCAGGCTCTGCTGAAAAGCTAATACCTTCAGACAATGTCCCTGCAAAGCTGCTGTGCTACTAATGAATTCTTGAAAGGAAATAGAACTAGACACAGTAGGACATATTCATTCCTGGTGAAATTAATGCAGTTAAACCAGAGATGGATTTGGTTCCATGAAAGGAAGAGTAAAGGCTGTCAGTGTGAAAATCTTGTGGCTACCAGTACCTGTTGGCTGTCGAGACCTTGCTTCTTTCAAGTAGTCCAGTGCCTTGTTGAAGTCACCGAGGTGGTAGAATGCTACGCCTGATCGATAGAGAGCCTTGAAGTTCTCTCCTTCCTTCTTAAGCACTTTGAGGCAATACTCCTTGACTCGCTCATAATTCACCAGCTCAGCCTGGAGCAGACATGCTGCAGGACATGAGAACAGGGAGAGAGAAATGAACAGGGGCTGTTAGACTTTTATTCCTTCACCTCCCCACAGTCAGTGGGAGGAAGATAAAGGTTGAGCTTAGAGGTATGGCTCCAAAAGGTATGCAGTCAAATAGTTTAAACACCAAATCCAGCTTCTCAAACTGAATACAAAAGTTTTATTTTTGGAATTTCAGTGAGGATAGGTTGTTTGTTTTTGCAAGGGGAGCAGGGATTTAAACCCCTCCCCCTACAGAGTTGGAACCCCAAGTCCAATAGCTTTATGCCAGTGGCTGAGAAACAAGAAGGGAGGCTGACTATAAACAGAAAGGAACACAGTCTCCAAGCACAAAAAGGACAAAAAATGATTACCCCGCCTCATAAAAGTAAAAAAAATAAACTAGATTCAATTGTTTTACAGTTTCAATAATCCAAGGTTATCAAACATACAAGAAAGAACTCTATTTTATAAATATGATGTTTGACAGTGACCTTTAACTGCCTCTTATCCAGTGGATTAGAAGTAAGGCAGTAAAGCTAATGGCACGGAAATCTTTGAACTGATCCCTGTGGTGGCACCTTTCAACTGAAGATCTGAAAGCCCAAACAGTGGAGCTGATCCTGCAGCCTTTCATCGTGCCAAAAGTCCCACTGATTGCTTACTGAATAAAAAAGGATTGTATGATTGGGCCCGTTAGCCAATTAAGCTTCATATTAATAAATATAAACTCCTACCAGGCATGGGAATGTTTAATACCCATCTTAACCAATGGGCAAAATGAGGCACAGAGATGATACAGGACATGCCAGGATCAGGGTGAATCAGTAGACAGCTGGGAATAGAACCAGGAACAGTCTCTGACTCTAGCCATCAACACCACTTGCCCTAAACTGGAGGCTTGCATTGTTGTGTGCCCTGCTGGCAGGCACCAGGCATGGACAATGAAGACTGGCTGCTCAGCTGGAAGAGATGGCCCCACCTCCTGTTCAACTCGAGATGGGGCTCTAGAGCTCCCTCTCCCCTCCCTGGCTGTGTTGACCTCACTCTCTCTAGTGGAAGAAGCTTCAGCGCTCTTTTCCCCAGCCAGCACAGGAGGATGAAAGAGGCTCCAGAGCTCCACCTTCCTATGTTGTCCCTGGTGTCACCTGTAGTGTGGGTAAGGGAAAGGAACGAGCACTGTTCAGCAAACAGAATTTCCATCCCATGGGAAATTCCAGTATTTCAACATTTGGGTTCCTCCTGAAACAGGATGAAAAACTGAACAGTTTAAAACTTCCTCAGGACAAAAAAAAATCCCCATAAATCTCTTAATGAAAAAATGCCAACATTTTAAAATGTTGATTTTTAATCAAACATTTTGTTGTGAATCTTCCCCACCAAAAATTTGGAAAACTAAGTCAAAACTAACATTTTTCCTGTGAACAATTGAGAGTTTTCACTTTCACTGAAACCTTATTGATCAAAAAACGTCCATCAGCATGACTCTATGAGGGAACTCCAGGGCTCATCCTTCCTGAACCATTCCGCTGTTGTCTGCCAATCTTTGGGGGAGGAGTCCGAAGGCTACCACTTCCCCAGCCACTGCTACTGCTTCTGTCCTTGGGGGAGTGAGAAAGGGAGCTCTGGGTCTCCCCCTTTCCTTCGGAGACTGCATTCATAGGTTTTAAATGTCCGCTCTGGCTGTCATTGATTCTACATGCAGAAAAAACCTGGCAGGAACATTGACCACCTGTGTATGTTAGTTTTGATTTAAACACCATATTCTGGTAGAGCCTCATGGCTCTAAGCAGAAACTCCTAATCATGTGTTCCTCACAGACAGTTGCTGTCAGTAGAGAAGAACATAGTGTATTTCAAAGCACCTACTCACTGACTATTTGAGTAGTAAATTTATTTCTCAAAGCTCAAAGGCATTTCCGGATCCAGTTTTGTCCTTTCCTATTTGTCCAACATTGATTTTCTTGCTGTGTTTCTAATGGAGCTTGAAATGAATGTGCCTTTTTTTTCTTTATTTTTTAAAGCTTCTTATAAAAATGGTTGTGTGAATTTAGTGCTGGCTTCACAGCCCTGGAGACTGGAGTCCTCTATTTATCCACTGAACAGATACAGCACTGGGAGTAGCTTCCCACATGCTGCCCATCCAACATGCCCTATCCTGTTCTGGAGGGACCAGCTCTTGGAGTGGAAGGGGAGTGGGGGTTTAGTCTCCCCGATTCTTTCACTCCTTGATCTCTCCAGTTATAGTAATAGAAGTGTTTCTGTAAAAATGACACACTTACTCGGAATATTTGAGATAATCTATAGCCAAACTTGCTCCATTGATGACTTTTTTTAAACTGGCAGTTCCACAAACTCAACCTGTGTTCTGAAAATCCAGCTGGGCTCCTTCTTGTGACATTAGCAATAAAGATTCTGCAAACATAATTTAGCTGCTGCTGGTTTTGCTGATGCACGAGACATAGTGGAGTTGGTTCTGTGGGGCTAACATAATGGACACTCGTTTGTCTCAGCAACGTGAGCAGATTTGACTGGGAAGTGCAGGAAATAGCTATGGTGAATGAGAAGGGGCCATTCTGACAGTCACTTTTCTAACTATATTTCTCAAGGGAGTGTCCCTTACAAATAGTTAGCAGCACGTATTCTTATACTCACTTTGCTTCATTGAGAACTATCTCCTTTCTCCATAGTATAAGAGATTAGAGATGACTGTGGATATGATTACTTTATAATGTCAATCTTGAAGCTGTTAATAATACATCTTTTTAAAACTTTCTTCCTATGTCGGTCAGGGAAGAATTGTTTTTAAAAAGTTGTTATTCCTAAATAGACTTGTCTGTCTATGGCTGGCAGTGTTTGTTTACGGTATCAAACATTTCATCACCCTGGCTCTCTGTGGAATAGGTCTCCAATGAGGCCTTTCAGGTACAGGCTGTTCTGGAGGAGACCAAATGAGACTGTGGTTTATACAGACCTTCCTTCCTCTCCCTTGATATCAAACTGGTGCTGCCCTACACAACAACCTTTACAATAAGTCTTAAATGCTTGGAAGAATGCGCCATTCTTGAAGAAGCACTTTTCTTTCCAACTTGGCATGTAGGGAATCTTTTCCAGTGGCAGTGTTGTCTAACGGTTAGCATATGCTGCCTGAGTTCTAGTCTCAGCTCTGCTAGTGACTATGTGAACTTGGGAAACAACCTCTTTGCTTCTGTTTTACTCATCTATAAAATTACACTCCTCACAGCAGAGATGCTGGAGCTATTGTTATAGTGGGGGTGCCAAAAGCCACTATGTTATTGTCTATAGGCACCGACTCTGTGGGTGCTCTGGGGCTGAAGCACCCACAGGGAAAAAATGGGGGCTGCTGAGCACCCACCGGCAGCCCCCCCATCAGTGCCACCACCTCCCCACAGTGCCTCCCACCCACCGATCAGCGCCTCCCTCTCAACGCTGTTTCGTGGCATGCAGGAGGCTGGGGGGAGGAGTGAGGATGCAGTGCACTCAGGGGAGGGGATGGAACGGGGCAGGGGTGGAGCAGGGGCAGGAAGAAGCAGGGCGGGGGTGTGGCACTGAGGGAAGGGGTGGCGTGGGGCAGGGACTGGGGCAGAGCCAGGGGTTGAACACCCCTGGCACAATGAAAAGTTGGCACCTGTGTTCTATAAAGTGCTTTGAGATCATGCAGTGAAATGTACTACAGGAGGGCGAGGTATTCTCACTAGCAAAAGCTCTGAGGGAGGTCCCTGCCCACCTAACTTTGCAACTGAATGTTACTGTCTAAGTAGAGATGTGTGGAACGTGGCCACTTTGGTTCAATTGCCTAATTCTGCACAGCGTAGGATTAAACACCCCAAATCTACAGCTTGCACCATTGTTGGCCCCTGTTGGCAATGGTGGGAAGTTTAAAGGAAACATGGCTAGAGTAGTTAAGGCCCTAGAGTCTCATTTTGAGGAACCCCAAAAATTCAAAGCAAAGCGCATCTGAAACTGCCCTGTTTCATGTTTTTCAATAGAAATCTCCCCAGCAGCCAGTTTACTAAAACAACCCTGCTTAACCCAAAATTTTGTGAATTTTGGGGTAAATCTGGGCTGAGTTAGGGGTTTGTAATGAAATCTAAAATAAGGGTATTTGGGTTTTGGTAAAGATGTTTAAGGTCTTGACTATGCTGGGATTTTTGCCACTGGTGTAGCTGCACCAGAGAAAACCTCTAGTATAGACACAATTTATACCAATGTCTAAAATTGCACTGCAGACCAGGCCTAAGATCTATCCAAATTACTATGGAAACCAGATTCGTATATCCCTATCCCTCTGGACCAGTGCACCTGGCATGTTCCTCAGGTGTCGTGCATTGAGTTTGTTATGATCAGAGATTCCACTCGCTGCTCTCCCAATAGGATTAAAAAATGCTTTGCCAGAGAGAATGTCTTGAGTTACACATTTATATTTCACACATTTCAGGGGTGTTTGGGTCTGTGGTTTCAGAACAGTCCATTATTATAGGCAGGGCTGGTAACACACCGCCTATTATTAATGTTGCCAGGCACTTCCATTATAAAATTTTTGTTTTCAGTTGCTTATAACTTTGCCGAACTTTAACAGTTTCAGATGAATTTTTCCATATTGGGTGTTCGCCTCAGGCTGATTTTTTCTCCCCCCCAGCCATAATGGTTCATCTATTCCAGAGAACAAGCCCAGGGAAAATAACGGTTTTGCCCTCATTAAAACATTGATGAGTTTTGATGAGATACAGGAAATGGAGCTCATCATTTGAATGTGTAAACACTTAACTTACAACAGCTATGAAAGTTTCTTGCCTTTCCCACGCATTCAAATGCTGCACTGGATCTTCCGTATCTCAGACTTTCAAGGGGGCAGCGGCCTGTTTGAATGCCAATTATTCTTTTTTAAAAGTTATCTTTTTAGACAGTAATTTGTTTTTGTGGCGATTTATGCTTCTTTTTCATTAGCCGCAGTGACTAGCATCACAGTTATATGAAGTTGCAGTTTTCCTTTAGAACGAGATTAAAATTTGTATTGCAAAGATAACCCTAGTGGAATTACAATCTAAGTTTTCAACTGGTTCTCATGGCTTCCAGTTGGCTTCGTAGGCTTTGGAGCACAGCAATGAGTATACTGGGCTACAGCTTCCTATAGTTACTGGCCCTCCAAATGAAACCAACAGAGGCCAACGAAAGTAGCCTAACAGAATTTCCACTAGGGCACAGCCAAAGGAATGGTCAAATGATGACAGGCAGATGAGACAGATTTTGTGGCAAAAATCCCTCTCTAAATGTGCAAAAATAAATCCTCGTTCCAACAAAATAAAAATAAAAAGGTGATGGTAGAGAGAGGCCCCAAACTAGAGCCTCTAATTCAGGCCACTTTGAATGGAAAGGGGATTCAGGAGCTCTGTGTTCTAAGTGATTTGCATCCAGTAACACAGTGAGTCAATAGCAGAACCAAGAGCAGAGCCTGGTTCCCTGCAATAACCAGTAGGTCATGTTTCTTCCATAAACATTTTTCTCCCCTGCGACCAGTCTGAGAGACAGGAGTCTCTCTTTTTTCTCTCTCTCTCTTTTGGTCACGGTCGCTATGGTTGTTCTGATAGGTTAAATGCTCTGGAGGTTTCCTTCTTTCTGACTCCACTTACAATTATCCCTGTAATCCCTGACCTAGCTTTATCTTTTAAAGTCAATACTCATCTAGCCCAGCTGCCTGTGTTTTGCCTTCTGAATCTATTCTAGAGTCCCTTTGTTATTGTTTATCTCTGTTGAGCTTTTTCCACCCACGAATCTTTCTCTCCCCAGAGGCCCAGTTCCATGTCACGTCCTCCTTCCCTGTTGCTTTATCCTCCTGTCAGTGCCATTCAAATGCTTCTTTTCCCCACTAGTTCTACCACAGCCAACCATGGGGCTCCAGTCTCTTGTGTCATTTCTGTAGGGCAACAGCAGATAAAGTCTGAAGAGCGATCAGCAAATTCATCAGATGTACCATGACTCTGGAGAGGAGGAAGGAGTTTTAGGCAGAGAGTATGGCCATAGGGCTAGTGCTTAGAGTGCAACAAAAGGCTTGCTGCAGAGGCCAAAGTTCTCCGAGTTTCTAGTTTACTTGGGCCAGCAAAACAGATCCTTGGTAGCAAGGTCCTGGACACCTATCTATTGGGCAAATAGTTTCTACAAGTGTGTGGAAGTTATTGGGGATCCTTTCTATTGAAAGGTGCTGCATTGCTGGAATAGCTATATGGCCAAAGTGAGGGCCTGAATGAAAGATGGCCATCTTAAACACACTCAAGACCAGATAGAGGGGATGCTGGTAGGAAGGGAGAAGCACCTGGAGGGAGTGACAGCAGTAGAGTGAAAAGAATCTAAAGCTGGCTTGAAGACTATGACCCTTCTCCTCAGATGAAGTCATCTTCTTCCTGAAGGTCGAGACAGCAGACTGGACTTCTACATAGAGTGCTTCCGCCAACGTGCACGGGCTGAAATTGTGGAAAAGCAGCATCACTTGTCCCATAACCTCAACCGTGCGGAACACAATGCCATCCACAGCCTCAGAAACAACTCTGACATCATAATCAAAAAGGCTGACAAAGGAGGTGCTGTTGTCATCATGAATAGGTCGGAATATGAACAAGAGGCTGCTCGGCAGCTCTCCAACACCACTTTCTACAAGCCATTACCCTCTGATCCCACTGAGAGTTACCAAAAGAAACTACAGCATTTGCTCAAGAAACTCCCTGAAAAAGCACAAGATCAAATCCGCACAGACACACCCCTGGAACCCCGACCTGGGATATTCTATCTACTACCCAAAATCCATAAATCTGGAAATCCTGGGCGCCCCATCATCTCAGGCATTGGCACCCTGACAGCAGGATTGTCTGGCTATGTAGACTCCCTCCTCAGGCCCTACGCTACCAGCACTCCCAGCTACCTTTGAGACACCACTGACTTCCTGAGGAAACTACAATCCATCGGTGATCTTCCTGATAACACCATCCTGGCCGCTATGGATGTAGAAGCCCTCTACATCAACATTCCACACAAAGATGGACTACAGGCCGTCAGGAACAGTATCCCCGATAATGTCACGGCTAACTTGGTGGCTGAACTTTGTGACTTTGTCCTTACCCATAACTATTTTACATTTGGGGACCATGTATACCTTCAGATCAGCGGCACTGCTATGGGTACCCGCATGGCCCCACAGTATGCCAACATTTTTATGGCTGACTTAGAACAACGCTTCCTCAGCTCTCGTCCCCTAACGCCCCCACTCTACTTGCGCTATATTGATGACATCTTCATCATCTGGACCCATGGAAAAGAAGCCATTGTGGAATTCCACCATGATTTCAACAATTTCCATCCCACCATCAACCTCAGCCTGGTCCAGTCCACACAAGAGATCCACTTCCTGGACACTACAGTGCGAATAAACGATGGTCACGTAAACACCACCCTATACCGGAAACCTACTGACCGCTATTCCTACCTACATGCCTCCAGCTTTCACCCTGACCACACCACACAATCCATTGTCTACAGCCAAGCTCTGCGATACAACCGCATTTGCTCCAACCCCTCAGACAGAGGCAAACACCTACAAGATCTCTATCAAGCATTCTTACAACTACAGTACCCACCTGCGGAAGTGAAGAAACAGATTGATAGAGCCAGAAAAGTTCCCAGAAGTCACCTACTACAGGACAGGCCTAACAAAGAAAATAACAGAACGCCACTAGTCGTCACCTTCAGCCCCCAACTAAAACCCCTCCAATGCATTATTAAGGATCTACAACCTATCCTGAAGGATGACCCAACACCCTCACAAATCTTGGGAGACAGGCCAGTCTTTGCCTACAGACAGCCTCCCAACCTGAAGCAAATACTCACCAGCAACCACATACCACACAACAGAACCACTAACCCAGGAACCTATCCTTGCAACAAAGCCCGTTGCCAACTGTGCCCGCATATCTATTCAGGGGACACCATCACAGGACCTAATAACATCAGCCACACTATATCAGAGGCTCGTTCACCTGCACATCCACCAATGTGATATATGCCATCATGTGCCAGCAATGCCCCTCTGCCATGTACATTGGTCGAACTGGACAGTCTCTACGTAAAAGAATAAACGGACACAAATCAGATGTCAAGAATTATAACATTCATAAACCAGTCGGAGAACACTTCAATCTCTCTGGTCACGCGATTACAGACATGAAAGTTGCTATATTACAACAAAAAAACTTCAAATCCAGACTCCAGCGAGAAACTGTTGAATTGGAATTCATTTGCAAATTTGATACAATTAACTTAGGCTTGAATAGAGGTTGGGAGTGGCTAAGTCATTATGCAAGGTAACCTATTTCCCCTTGTTTTTTCCTACCCCCCCCCCCAGACGTTCTTGTTAAACCCTGGATTTGTGCTGGAAATGGCCCACCTTGATTATCATACACACTGTAAGGAGAGTGGTCACTTTAGATAAGCTATTACCAGCAGGAGAGTGGGTTTGTGTGTGTGTGTGGGGGGAGGGGGGGGGTGGGTGAGAAAACCTGGATTTGTGCTGGAAATGGCCCAACTTGATTATCATACACATTGTAAGGAGAGTGATCACTTTAGATAAGCTATTACCAGCAGGAGAGTGGGGTGGGAGGAGGTATTTTTTCATGCTTTGTGTGTATATAAAAAGATCTTCTACACTTTCCACAGTATGCATCCGATGAAGTGAGCTGTAGCTCATGAAAGCTTATGCTCAAATAAATTGGTTAGCCTCTAGGGTGCCACAAGTACTCCTTTTCTTTTTGTCATTGACATAGTAATCCATGCCATTATTGTCTCCACAATGGATTTCTGCCAATGGGTTCAATTTGGAGCTGCCCTTGATGATCACTCAGATGCTAAAAGCTAGTGCATTATCCTGCCTAATAAACCAAGTAAGCTAACGTGGGCACACAACACCTAGGCTCCATGGCCTGCCCTGGCTTTCGTTCACCTCCTGGTGCAGCTGAAGGTGTTCATGATTATCTAGAAGGTTCTGTAGAGATTGGGAGCCAGTTATCTTCAAGACCTCCTCTCATCCATGCCTCATCATGGCATTTACTATTGATTGGAACTGGAATGCCATCTAGCCTCAGGTTTGAGCACTGTGTGTTCAGCATCCTTGTCCTGATCAGGAGTGCAGTAACACTTTCACCTGACAATCTGTTACTTTTCTGGAATGTACCTTTGTAATTGCAACCAGTCCCTCCTCCAGTTCAGCTGTAATTTCTCTCCTGTCCTTTGCTACCAGATACAGAGTTACTTCTATATTATTGACATACCTCGATGGATGCCAGCACAGCAATAGATTGCTGACCTGTCCTAAAGAGCATTAGATCCTATCCTCTCCTGACTCCAGGACCTTCAACTTTAGGGACAGTGTATATGAAGGACAGAAAATGTAAAGTCTGTCACTCTGGCTGACTTATTCATTTGCTCTCACCCAGGGTCCAGGACTTGAACTACATTCCACCCTGTTTAAAATGTAACTCGGTGTTAAGCAGGAAACAAACAGGGAGAGGTGGTGCTCTTATTCAAACGCTGAGCCATTCAAATTCTGTACCAGTGATCATTTTAGTACGCTGACTTCCCACATTAAGACCAAGTCTGCACTGCAGACTTCTGTCACCACAGCTATGGTAGTCAGGGATGTGAAGAGGTGTGATTCTTGACCAACATATCTGTACCAGCTGAAGCCCCTAGTATTGATGCAGTTATATTGGTAAAGTTTTTATCTCAAGCAGCAAGTTTATCTGCAGAAGCTAGGAACATAGGAACTGCCGTATTGGATCAGACCACCAGTTCATCCAGTATAATATCCTGTCTCTGACAGTGACCAGTTATGGCATTCAAAGGAAGGTACAAGAAACCCAATAATTAACCATTATGGAATCACCTGGCCATGGACACCTGCCCTCAGCCTGAGTTTTTGTGCATCCAACATAATCCCAAGCAAGTTAGAGTTTGGCCCTGAAACATGAAAGTTTAATATCCCTTGTACAATTCTGATCCTGTCTAATGTAGCTGTGAAAGTTATTAGTCATAAGTGTCTAATCCTTTTCTAAATCCTATTAGGTTATTTCCCTTAAAGATACCTTGTGACAATGAGTTCCACAGATTAATCCTTTTTTTTTTTCCCTAAAAACAAAATGTAAGTATAGTAGTAAAAGGAAACACTTTAACATAATGCAAAATTTATTAACCACAGGAACTGGGATGGCTCTCTCCTTGCTTCCAGTTATGCCAGAGCAGTTAGGTATGGGTATGTGGTAATGTATACATAAAAGAATTCTGATATTTCTTCTCTGTGATTCCTGCATGGCTTTGGATATTATGCTGCTCTTGTTTTCTTGGAGCATGTACAAACTCCCAAGGCTTGAGCCCTTAATCGCTGCAAATAATTTAAGAGGATAGTTGCCAGGGATTTGAATTACAGTTGTGTTAAAAAAAAAAAAAAATCTGTGTCTGAAGTAGGAGTTGAAGTGTAACTCTCTGGTACACCCTTTGACACAAGAAGCATAACCTGGGACACGGAGCAGGTTCTGATTTAAATTTTTTTTTTTTTTTGAAGTTCCAAAAGAGTGTGGCCAGAGTATCTTTTCAGGGCTAGGGCCAGGTCAAGGCAATGCAAGGCCCTCCATGGCTTCACTCCTGCAGACCCAGCCCTGTAGTAGTGGAGGGGGAGCTGTCTCCCCTCAGAGTCAGGGGCAGTAGCATGGACCCCCTTCCTCCCTGCAGGAGAAGAAGTGGGGCGCCCCCATCATAAGTAGCTGGAATGGTTATCCCCCTAGAGAGACCAGTGTAGCAGCAAGGGAAGCCTCCCCAGGATGTATTGCTTGGGTAGATAGGCAGGGCCCAGTGCACTCTTCTCCTGTAGTCACATGGTATTGCAGGGCGCCTCGAGCCATAGGTCTTAACACCCCATTGAGATGCATGGAGCAGTTCACCTCACAGGGCTGTTGCTTCAGGCTGTTTGTGGACTACAGCAGAAATCACTGCATTGGGCACACTTCATCTCAGAGGATTGAAAATTGTGGGCTAGATTGTGACTTTGGGTACAGCCCAGAACAAGGGGGGGACCAGTGTAGGAGTAGCCCCAGGAAGCATTGTGACTCTGGGATAAACCTCCATGTGACCGAAGTGTTTCCTGCTTCTCACTTGCTTCTCAGAGCAGGAGGCCTATACCACTCCAGCTCAGCAACTCTGGTCAGTGAATATGAGGGATGGATCCAAGGCAAGGCTGCACCTATTCTCTGCCCCTCGTGCCTATCTTTGCTGGGAGGCCGGTGAGTAGCCTGCTGCCTGGACCCAACAGCTGAGCATTTCAGACCGGCAAAGACCTTGAGTGAACCAGAAGTGGCAGAGATCCAGGGTAATGCGTGAAAAAAGTTTTGAGTCCTTCCTGGTGGGACACACCCAAGAAGCAGTGATGGGAAAAGGCATCTCCACCACTAGACCACTCACTTGTGGAGTCCTGCAACGATCACTTCTCTCTCCAGTCCTTTTCACATCGACATGTAAGCACTAGGTGAAATGGTCAGATGACATAGACTCAAGTGCCAACAATATGCAGATGACACACAACTCTACCTATCCTTCACCGCACAGGACCACACCACTACCACCAAGTTGGCCCAGTGCATGGATGATATCTGCTCATAGATGAACAGCTAGCTGAAGCTGAATCTTAGCAAGACAGCAGCGATGCTGGTGGATACAGGAAAGTATTTTGAAGAGCTTGCAACCACATGCAGTTTTCATTGGTTGAAGATACGCACCCATAATTGGTCAACTCAGTCCATAGTCTAGCAGCACTCTGATTTCTCGCTGATGCTAAGCTCTTGCATAGCAGTATCTGCGAGTAATGCTTTCTACCAGCTCTGCTTGATTAGAAGACTCCATCCCATCCTGGTGGATGGGGACCTGGCTTCAATTATTCATGCCTTCGTCACCTTTCGGCCAGACTACGGCAATGAGATACACCTAGGCATGAAACCTTCAGCACTTAGGAAACTCCAACTAGTTCAGAACACTGCCGCACACCTAAGCAACACAGGCTACTGCAAACATATCAAACTTGTCCTCTGCTCCCTACACTGGCTTCCCATAGAATTTCAAATCAAGTTCAAGGTCTTGCTCCTTATCTTCAAAGCGCTCCATGGACTGGCCAAGGCTATCCAAAAGATTGTGTGACGCTCCATAAAGCCTGCGATCGACAATTCTGTTCGTCTGGTACAATGGAACTCTCAACAGTAAGAGTAAAGCTCCTCTATGCAGGAGACAGAGCTTTCTCCAGGGGTGATCTGAGTCTATGGAATGAATTCCACCAGGAACAAAGGACCACCACAAACCTCATCACTTTCCGCTGTAAGTGCAAGGCGCGTTACTTTGGCACTGCCTTCTTTAATATAAACACATAGCAACAGGTATATTTAAAATATAAAGACACACCCTACTGCAAGACATCACTGCACAGGTTTCTCCCTCTGGGGAGAGGAGGCAAGAACAAACAACATGTGACAGTCATGATGCTTAATGCACTACTGGAAGGTGCTCAGATACTAAAGAGATAAGTGTTTATAAAAACCTATATAGAATAGAATAGTGAAGGATGGTTCTTTGATTGCTGACCCAACCGCTTTTCTCAATAGCACTTAGGGAACTAAATCAATGGACATGAATAGTGGAGTTCTGCAGCCTGTAGTTCAGAGGCAAGAGGGGTTGCTGTTGTCAGTGATGCAGAACTTTCCAAGTGAAAGCCTGCTACCAACTGGATGTGGGCAAATGCATCCTGGCATTATGCAATCGGATGGCACAGGAAAGGGGGAAGGGATTTGTGAGCAGTGGTTAATAAAGCATGAGCCTTAGCAGGACAGAGTTGTAACACATCCAACCCTAATATGCCTGGCAAAGGGAAACATAAGCACGTTTGCTGATTTTCAAAGCTGTTTTGTTTTACACAAAAGGTTCCTGCTTCTTCATCTGTGCCTGCAGGGAAGTAAGTCACAGAATGCTGAATCTGTGATGTCACAATGACCTCCATGGCAACAGACTGAGCAGTCACAAAGACAGGATTTTGACTGCACTTTAACATGGAAAAAAGGAAAAGCTGGGTGAGAACTTCCTAATGGGCGTCCTTGATCTTCACTGCAAAGAAGAGCCTGGATGCCCAAGCAAACAGGTGGAAACAATGAGGAGGAGCCAGCACCAGATCAACAACTAGATCCCTAGTGGTCCACAGATGTTGATATATAACAGATCTCCATCTAGCAGTAGTGAATCGCTTTGGGATGGGAAGTTGGTCTGCACAAACTGAGTTAATCACGATTATTATTTAATCCTAGATGCCACAATAGTCTTCAGGGCCCCATTGTGCTGCATGCTGTACAATTACATACTAAAACATGAGTCCCTAACCTCAGGAATTCACAATCTATGAAGACAAGTGACATACAAGAGGTGAGCGATGTCAGATGTACAATTTGTATAGATATTTGCTTTTTAAAAATTATAAACAGAGGAAATACATGTAAATTGACTGATTTCCTGTCAGCAGTCACAGCAGAGGTGGGTCTTGAGGAGAAATGTGATGAGAGAGAAGGTGGTTTGTATTATGGATCAGTTTGAGGGAGCATTGTGTGAGGAAGGGCACTGTGGAGGAGCAAGAGACAGTGACATTGCTGTGAGAATCTGACAAAGGGGCGGATGTGGCTACCATTGTTGGCAGAGTGGAGGAATAGGGGACAGTATGATAAAAGATATAAGCAAAAGGGAAGAGAGCTGTGAAGGGCCTTCAAAGTGAGAAAAAAGCTTGAACTTGTGAAAGAGAGCCAGTGGAGGAATTCAAAGAGCAGGTATCAGGGCTGGGCCGTGGGTGGCCTGAGTGCTTGGATCAGTTAACAAGTTGCAGTCAAGAGATGACTAGCAGAGTCGGGGTCAAGCCAGGTTTGATGCATGAACGGGGTAAAGACCAGACCTTTAGAAATGCGATGGAAGAAGTGGGACGCTATGGATGTGGCCCAGATGCATGAGGGTGGAGAAGCTGAAGATTTTATATCAAGATTTTAATCAGCCTCAGGGTGATGGTGTTTTAAAAGTTATGGAGAGTGCAGTGGAGAGAATAGAGAGGATTTTGAAGGAAAGATCAGGAGGTCAGCTTTAGCCATACTAAGCTTAAGTTTACTGTGAAACATCCAGGATGAGACGCTTGAGGGACAGGCTGAGAAGCAAGAATGAACAGAAGGAGACAAGTTGTTGAGCAGCTAGGAATAACTCTCACACTATGGAAAGGTTTGAAAACCCCTGTGAGACTCTGGAATAGTCACTTAAGTGAGTTGAAACTAAACACAAATGCATAGGTAGCTGTTTTCCATCTCTGTGATTGTTCTTCACTTGCGAAGTTATGAAATATCACCGAAGAGAACAAAGAAAACGACTAGCCAAGTAAACTTTTGGTATAGATGGTCTTCATGTTATAGGCTTGCTTCATTATCAAGTTCCTCTCTTTATTAGATTTATTCTTTTCTAAACTCCATGCCACTGTTTAGAATAGTGGTTCCCACACTACGGGGAGTGCAGAAGAACGTTCAGGGAGTCTCGGACCAGCCCCCACAGGGGGCAGGAAGGGAGCGCCACCCAGCCCCGCTCTGCTCCCAGCTCCACTCTGGCTCCTGCCCCAGCCCCACCCCCACCTCCAGCCGAGGCCCTGGCTTTGGCTCCTGGCCCAGCTCCCAGCCCCACCCCCAGGGGGATGCGGACAGATTACATTACAGGTGAGGAAGGGTATAACCTAAAAAGTTTGGGGACCACTGGTTTAGAGTATGATAGCTCTGTTCAATGTATTATTAGCACCAGCTGGCATGTTTTAGGGTAGATCAACTCATGTGTGAACAAAGATTATTCGCAGACGGAGGCTTTACTATATTTGGTGCACATTGTGTCAGGACATTCAGGAGAAGTTTGGCACTCAGAGAGATGTGATCTAAGCACAAGGCTAGGAGTCAGGATTTCCTGAGTTCTAACTGCACTTCAGTACTGCCTTGCTGGGTATCCTTGGGTAAGTCACTGAACCTCCCTGTGCCTCAGTTTCTCATCTCTACATCTGGGGATAATACTTCTGCCTCACACAGAGCTTATGAGGAATAATTAGCTTGTGAATGTTAAGTGCTCTGAAGACGGGAAGTGCTCAATGTTATTCCAGGGACAGCTCAGCTACTTTACAGAGGGATCTTTCAGCACTATCAAAACCTTAACGTCCACATTTAAAAACAAACAAGAACACAGTGTGTGGTTTAAAACCATTGTAACTTTTTTTATCGTTGGTTATTGCTGATGCTACCTCCTTTCCACATTATTATTCAGTTGCACATAGAAAAAGAAACTGGTAGGGTGGCAAAATTTGACTTCTCCCTTTTAATTATACCTCATCTTACGCATCCTTTGCTCTTCCTCTCCTCCTATTGTTCTCCCTCATTAGGGCTGCATTTTAAGTGCCAGGCTTATTGGACTTGGGTGTAGAATCTTAACACAGTCCAGTCTGGTGTGATTCCAACCCCTGGACCCACCCTACATAGGCTATTTATTAAGATACGAGGAAGTGTAAGAGTATTTGTTGTGACTCACTAGGGAACAATTGCTGGAGGAAATTCCTGAACAGAATTTCAGAGGAGGAGATGGTGACATTGACAGGTAAAGCTATTGTGAATCCCTTTCATTAAATATATCAATGCACATCTCAAAGCAAGTGAGCAATCAATACATCTTGAGCAGAAAAGTTGATCACTGCCCCGTGGTTTTGGTTGGACCTTCTGATTCTTGCCATCCCCTGCTTGACTTTATTTTGAAAGCTTCATGCTGCTGCCTTACATCTTAATCTGCCTGCTCATTCCTCAGTCACCAGCTAGCTGGGTTAACTCCTCCAGAGAGGAATCGGACAGGATGTCCTGTGCATGCAGAGAAAATGCAGCACATTGCAGGCAGTCGGGCTGCTGTACAATGAATAGGTGACACATCAGCATTAATAGGCTTCTCTCAAATATAAAGACAACTGGGGATGGGGGCGTCACTTCTGCTTGTAAAAGAATCTCAATTTTCAAATGGATTTTTTGAATCCATTTGAAAAGGAATACACACACTCTACTATGCACAGGTGCCTTCTCCCTTCCTACGCTATCAGTGACAGGTACTCTATTAGAACGTTAGCAAGGGGCCAGAGAGCAGCTTACCTCTACCCAGATTTGGAGGAACTTTCATCCCATCCTTTTCATACATATGTAACTCCATCTGCCTGAACAGGGGTCTCCCCCACCAGTCCCCCAAACAAAATGGCAGAAGTATTTTACAGTAGTAGTTCATATTGCCTCTCCTAAGATTGATATTACAGTGTTTGAGACCATCATCTAAATACGTCCAACACGCACACAAGCAGCATCCAATCCCTGCCTGTCTGCACCTGCACTACCTTGTGCTGTGATCATATCATGCCCTATAAATCAGAGGTTCTCAGATTCTCTTATCACGTGAACCAAAAGAGTTAACATCAGACAACTAGCCAAGTCTACTTTGATCATCAGCTAGGACATTGGTGATCTACAGACCACAGTTATAATCAAAACAGGATTGGGTCTGCTCACCATTCAGAAGGGACTCCTTCCAAGGAAAACCCAGGAAGTGATAGTGGTGTTTGAGCTACTAGCTCCTTGCAATCCAACAGCCAAATTCTGCCACCCCTATTCATGCTGAATAGTAACTTCCTCTGTGATTAGTTCTGTTTATTTCAGTGGGACTCCTTCCAGAGCAACGCACTACTCATGATGAATACAGGTGGCAGAATCCAGTGCTAGGTCGTCAACGAGCCAATACCCCAGCGTAGTGCTAGGGGGTTGCTATACTGCCAGAGGTGGCATCTTTTGGATGGGATGAAAAGGGAGGATCGGACGCATTCACAGTTATAAAAGACTACATGGCACTTTTTGCAAGAGTAGGGATGCTACTGGCTAAATTGTATCTTGGATCATTACATTCTGTAATACTTTGCAGTTATATAGTGCCTTCCAGTTGAGGATCCTAAAGTGCTTTACCAACATTTTAATTAAGATATAAACCCTTATAATAAATTTCATTCATGTAATTAATTAAGCCTCCCAATATCTCTGAGAGATGGCAAGTAGTATTATCTTCATTTTACAGATGGGAAACTGAGGTTCAAGGAAGTGAAGTGATTTGTTAAAGATGAAACAGCCAGCTAGTATCAGAGCCAGACATAAACTCCAGATCTCCCGACTCCCAGTACCATGCCTAATCTAAATGGCTATCACTCATCTCAACTGGAGAAGTTCTCTTCTCCCTGCCATGGCTGGATCGCAGTGTTTCTCAAATGTGGCCACCTCAGCCGCATGAGGCCACCGGAGGCTTTTCTTGTGGCCACAGCCTCCTGGACAGTGATGGAGGGAGGGGGTGGGAAGCAGTGGCTCCTCCCCCAGGGCTGCCAGCAGGGGTTGGGCCCAGCCCTCCTCTTAAGCCACAAATGGCAGAGGAGCAGGCAGCTGGTGTGAGTTCCCCACCTTCCCAGGGGTGGCAGGGCTCAGGCTTCTGGCTTCAGCCCTGGGTGACGGGCGCCAGACTCTGGCCACAGGGCTTCAGGCTCCATCCCCCAGCTGGGGGGTTTTGGGCTTCTGCCCCAGGCTCATCCCCCACATCACCCCTCCATCTACAGCTTTATTCTGGCTTGCCAGGGCTGTGTAAGTCTGCTGTAAAAAGTGATATTTGTATGTTTGTTAATATCACTTTTCACTGCCTCCCAGTTAGCTAGTAAATCTGCTGTGAAAAGTGATACATACAAATAATAGTTTTCACAGCAGCTGCCTTACTAACTAGCAAGTCTAAAAAAAAAAATCTGCCAAAAAAGCAAAAGAAACAACAAAAAATACAAGAATGTGCAAAGCACCTTATTTTGTTTCTATTCTGTTTAAGTCCAGTAAAGAATAGAGAAAACTGTACATTTTTATTATTGAGTCTGCAAAAAAAAATCCTACATAAATAAATTACAATAATTTGGACATGTGTATGTGCACATTTGTTTGGTTTTTTTCCTAAAGTTAATTAAATATTTTCGGAAAAATTGTCAGAGCGGCCACCGGCAAGGCCACCAAAAAAACTTCTTGTGAGAACTCCTGGTCTAGGATGTCTGCTATCTTAAGCAAACACTTGTCAGTTTCCCTATCACTGTTTCACACTCACTCCTAACAAACATTAAAATTATGCTACTCTTAGCATTTTGCTGTGTTCAGAAGGACTGTCAGGTTCCCTCCCCACTCTGAACTCTAGGGTACAGATGTGGGGACCCACATGAAAGATCCCCTAAGCTTATTTCTACCAGCTTAGGTTAAAACTTCCCCAAAGCACAAATTCTTTGCCCTTGGAGGGTACGCTGCCACCACCAAGTGATTTAATCAAGAATCAGAGAAAGGACCACTTGGAGTTCTTGAGGCTTGAGAATAATATCCTAACCAATTGGTTACAAAGTGATCACCAACCCAAACCCTTGGGTCTTAGGACAATAGAGACATGAATCAGGTTCTTAAAAGAAGGATTTTATTTAAAAAAAAAAAAAAGGTAAAAGAATCACTTCTGTAAAATCAGGATGGAAAATAACCTTACAGGGTAACAAAAGATTCACAAACACAGAGGAACTCCCTCTAGGCTTAGTTCAAAGTTACAAAAAACAGGAATAAACCTCCCTCTTGCAAAGGGAAAATTCACAAGCTAAAACAAAAGATAATCTAACACGCCTTGCCTGGCTTTACTTACTATTTTTGTCATATTAGAGACTGGTTCAGGATTGGTTTATAGGAGAAGGATTTTTCTGACCTGCTGTTTCTCTGCTTCCCAAGAGAACCCACTCAAAACAAAGCCTTCCCGTCCCCAAGATTTGAAAGTATCTTCTTTCCCCATTGGTCCTTTTGGTCAGGTGCCAACCAGGTTATTTGAGCTTCTTAACCCCTTACAGATAAGGAGGAATTCTAGGCTACCCTTAGCTGTATGGTTATAACAAGGACTAAGACCCGTTCACCCATTCCGAGCAGAAATAGCCCTTTCCACAATTGAAAACTGTTATACAGCGTTGCTGGCACAGAATGGCTATTGCATTCTATCTCAGAGGTGGTTCAATTTATGGTGTGTGTGTGATCCCTGTTTGTATGTGGTTCATAAAGTACTTAAGAGCCTTCTAGATGAAAGGTATAGTATAAATGGAAGGGACAGTTAGTAATGTATTAATGACGTTTGGCGAGTTCAAATTTGCTGCATGCATTCCTCGTACATTTATTTTATTTTATAAAATAACCTTTTACTCAGGAAAGCTCACCTCTAGTGCAGCATCAGGATTTCCCTGAGGTTTCTGTTCTTTACTCTATTTTCATTTGGGCTGATTGAGGCAAAAAAGAGGTCAAGTGACTTGCTCAAGGTCGCAGACAGTCAACGAGTTATAATGAAATGTTTTCTTAAAGCTATGTTTGCCTTGTAATCATATGTTTATTCTACAGGGCTTTACGTTGTTAGATTATTTTTTTTTTTACCCTAGCAATTTCAAGGAACTTAAACTATGCTGCCGCTCTTGTTTTTGGTGAAATTGATCAGCAATATTCAGGGTAAAAGGAGGTTTTTTTGGCAGGCCTCTATAAAACATTGCAACACTAGACTTCACAAATGTGATGAGTCCTTTTAAGGCCATCATACCGTTGTATCTTAAAGACCATAGTATTGCTAGTAGCTTAGTGCAAGAGATATTAGCAGTATTGCCAACTCCACGCATTCAAAAATCATGAGGTTTCCCCCGCCCCAAATCATGAGATTGCCCTAAAAATCTTTGATTTTTAAAACTCCAAATTTATTATTTTTATATTTGTCATCTGGTTTTTGAGCCTTTAAGATTAATGTTTTCCAGCTTCTCTCCCCCCCACCCCCGAAACAATGAGACTTAGAGACTTTAAAAAAAAAAAATTGGATTGCATGACTCCAGGTGCTTGGACTTAAGAAAACCTCCAAATACCATAAGACTCACAATAAAACTGAAAGAGTTGGCAATACTGTATTACGGTGAATACTTACCCTAGCCTATGTGCTTCTCTGACTGGTACAGTCTCCCAAAAAAGTACGATATACAATGCAATGCATCCCTGAAATGGGAGAATGTAGTGGGCACACAAAAAATGACATTGCAAAAGCAAAGAAGGACTTGCAAAATGCTAAGCTTAGTGGAGAGATTGGAAGCACTAAAAAACCTGATAATAAGGAAACTCAGATGATAATCCTGAATTATACCAACAAAACTGTCTCACTCAGAATTGGTGCATACTCCTCTTAAGTGCATACTGCTAGCAAAGCCCAAACACTATGCAGATATTTATTTATTCTAAATTTTTTTAAAAAAATAGAATTCTAGTGCTCAGAAGCAGAATATCCTGTACCACCTCCTTGCTTCCCCCACAAATATACTGATTTCTGCCCTAATGGTATGTGCTATGTTGATGTCTCCTTGCTAGAGCCCTCTGGGTAAATAATTCAGTGGCTTCTGTTGAACCTCAGTTTACATGATTAAGTCCTACTGCTACACCTCTTGCTGTTCTCAACAGAGATTCTTTTAGTAACACATCCTAATCATTATGGCAGTTCCAGACCGGTTCCCCTTTACCTCACTCCTTTTCCTTTCGGACACCAGTTCAAAGAGAATCCTGCTAGAATTTGACTTCTAGAACTCGACTTGTAGCTGTGACACTGCAGTTTTCTGAGAGGAGACTCTCCACTTTAATATGTTGCATATTTTTTCCAATGTTTACATTTTAAGACATTACATTGGGCAAACATGAAATCATACACTTTGGAGCCAAATTCTACTCTCTGTTACATATGTGCAATCCCACTGAAAACACGAGTATAACAAATGTCCCAAGTGTAAGAGTAGAATTTGTCCTGCTTCGGTGTCTTCACAAGGGAAACACTGCAGATGATTCTAGGGTTAATTATGCTCTTCTCATATGTTTAAACAGTTTAAAGCTAAGTAAAATTTGTTTAAATCTAGGTTAAACCGTAAGCACAAGTTCTTCCATTGTCTATTTGCCACTGTTTATGAGATTTAATACAATCAGCAATGGTTTAAAAACAAAACAAAAAAAAACCCAACCCAAACCAGAAACAATAAATAAATGAAGTGGGACTATTATTATGTCAGCAGAAAAGGGATTGTAAACATTTCCACCAAGAGCAATTTGTATACTCAGCAGAAATATTAACAAAAAGCTAACAACATCCATCCCCTCCAAACCTATTTACCTTCTAGATACATGCCTAATTTATATCTCAGGACTGAGAGAGAAGATATTTCTTGTTAGAAATGTTTTAAGACTAGGAACACATTAAACTGTATTAAGCTATTAAAAGTATTATGGGTTCTTTATATAACACTGTCAATCTAAACAAGCCTTACAAACATAGAGTAGGATGTTTGATTTGAACAAACATTCATGGACGCAGATTTTTTTTCTTTTCTTTTTTAGAGACAAAATTACACTTAGGTAATTACAGTATTACAGTGACACCTTTTCTCTCCCCATATGCCATTTAAATAATAATTGAAGGAACCATAATATATCAATTAGAAAATGTGTTCTAAAATGGGCCTAAATTCTGCCCTCAGTTACATTCAAACAACCCCATTGATTTCAGTGTATGTGCAGGGGTGTAAGTGAGAATAGAAAATTGATCTACTTTATTCTGCATTTTTTTCAGCACTGCACAACACAACAACAAGAAGCAAAGCTAACCAGCTGTGCCTCGACAAGTCAAGTGCAAAGTGAAGGTAATGGCTGACATGCTAATGTCCTGGCTGTGGCCAAATTTTTGCCAGAGTAACGAGGAAACATAATTTTGGAAAAGAGTGGAATTTAGGGGGAAAGAGGGGAGAATCTAAAATTGTTTTTTATTTATTCTCTCCCATGTATACACAAACAAGATTTTTTGGTTTTGGAGGTTCCTAGTAAGTATAAAAAAATACGATTTTTGATATTAAAATAGCTTCCGATCTTGCAGTCCTTACCCAGGCAAAGCTCCTGTTGAAGTCAACACAAGTTCTGTCTGAGTAAGGACTGCAGGATCAAACTATAAAGCAGTGTAACCCCTCCATAAGAGTATTCATTCAAAGCAGATGGGAGGAAGCCAAGTCAAATGCATTGATGCATCTACTGGCTAGTGTGGCAACTAGTATCTAGCAACTAGCTAGAACTCTATTAGCTATAAAAGTTAAAAGAAAATGTAGATTTTTGTATATATCTAGTATCATTTGTGGTTATCAAAATGATTTCCAGATGTTTCCTTTCTTACACCAGAGGTTGTAGGACAACCCTCCCCCCCTCTAATATTGTAAATTACAGGCAAGCTATCTAAAAGGATTGAAGGCAATCTCAGGCTGAAGAAGAGAATGCTGTATAATCTTAGAGAATTCATGAATTTTACTTTTTATGTATCTGAGCACTCGATACAAACATAATTCTGTTACCTCTCTATTATATTTTTAAACAGCTGTACAAACATTACAGTGCTTGTGTGCACGTGTTTAGTAGTAGTAAGAATGGAGATGAACCCTAAAAAGAGATGATTTTGATATGATTTTGATATTTGGCAAGGAGGACTAGCAGAATGCTGCACCACTCCCAAATAGAACAGCAGAAATACTTCTCTCAAACATATGAAAATAATATTTCATACACACAAAAGGAATCACTGAGGGTATAATATATAGGGGCTGTGTGATTCCTGGTTAATAATAAGAAAAGGTGAGGAAGGGAGGGAGAAGGGACAAGACTATAAAGCAGACCCATAGTTCCCCCTAAGAAATACCCAAGACCCTTTGTTTTTGGTTTTTATTCTGTTTAGTATTTCCTGGACACTTCAGTGTTTATTACAAAAATTTTAAAATGGGTGAAAATCACTACAAAAAAATTAACTGTACTGTTTTCTGGGTAAATATAGGGGTTAATATGGGAGATGGGAGGGCAGAAAAAAAGCACCAACTAAAGAAAAGGAAGAGTATTTAATGTAAAAGTAGTGTAAGCAAAGTACATTAACAGTGCCTACACAATATACAGGCACAGGCATGTGTGGGCATCTTCTACAACACTGCCTTACTTTAAACAGCCTCCCATATACACTTAGACTCATTTATTAACAGAAACACTCTTCCTGATGTAATGTCTTAGATTTTCTTAACAGAATCAGTATTTTCACTTACTGGAGGGGTCCAAAATTCGGGTAAAATGGGTAAAACCCGAACAACAGCATTTGTAAACCCCGAGAATTTTTCAGCAAAAATGGGCAAAACCTGCACAGGAAGGAGGGCCTTAGAGCTCCCTGACCCCCCCGAGTCAATACTGCTGCTCTGCTGTAGTGCTCCTGCTGTGAGGGGCATGAAAGACCTGGGGGCGGGGGGGAAGATAGACAGAAATCTTGTCATTGCGCCCTTGCTTTGCAAGCGGCGCTGGAAAGTCAGGCACGGGGCACGATCAGCCGCCCCCCGCACAAAGTTATTTCTGGGCTGGGGGCCGGGGTGCGAGGATCCCCGGGGCGAGCCCCCGGACACAGAGCAGAGGGGGAACCCAAGCCCCTGGCGGCGCGCCCCGCCCCCGCTGACCTGCCAGGCTGGTGTAACAATCAATCTCGATGCTCTCCGCGCTCTGGCTCTGCTCCGCGCTGAGCGCGGCGCCCGGGCTGGCGGCGCAGCCGGCGGAGGAGCCGGGCTCCGGCGGCGGCAGCCCCTTCAGCTCCAGCAGCGCCCGGTGGTACTTGCCGATGGCCTCGCGGAATTTCTTGTCCTTGTAGCACTGCGCCCCTTGGCTCTTGAACGCCAGGGCTCGCTGGAGCAGCTCGCCGGGCTCCGCACCAGCCTGGGCTCCCGCGGCGCAGCGCTCTGCAGCCGGGCTCCGCCGCTCCATCCCCGCCGCCCCCGCCGCCGCCGGGCGGGAAATGGGCTTCAAGCCTCCGAGCAGCCGAACGCCCCAGCGCCGCGCTGCGCCGCGCCGCCTCCCGCTCCCATCCTCCCGCTGCCGGGCGCTGCTCCCCCGCCCGCGCCCTGCGGCCCGGCTGCTGCTGCCGCCTCCCCCGCGCACGGGGAGAGCGAGCCCCGGCTAACCCGGAAGGAGCCCGCACCGCCGAGCCAGGCAGGAGTGTTAGACCTCCTTTTGCTTGGTCAGATATGATATTTGCATGATGTATCAGGTAGAAATGAGACTGGGTGTGTGTGTGAATGTATTGCTAACCCTAAGCATCCAAAAATCCCAGTACTTCCCTTGAAACATCTTCAAGAGGCCTGACTTGCAGAGGCAGGTGTTGAGCACTTTCTGTTGTCTCAGATTAGGCATTCCATAATTGATTTTAAAAATACTCTATGATTTAGAAATCAGAGGTGGAGGGCCTGTTTTTATGTAATTTGGAAACTGGAGATGGACAGTGTGTGTCTTAATCAAAGAAGTTAGAGGTGAAATGTGTGTGTGAAAAACACAAATTAAGGATGGAAAATTCCTGTTGGGTCACATTTAGCCATCCAGTGGCAATACTGTCCAATGTCAATTCAAATTACTCAAGCAATCTCCTTTTAGATACATTTGATTGTAGTTTGATTTAACACAATCCAGTGTATGCCACTGAATTTAGAATATTTACTTTGCCTGGGGAAAGGAGAAGATAGTCCTAGCATGTCAACCACACTTTGCAATAGGTGTTGAACACCTCGGACACAGTCCGCACCAGCAAGACAGCCATTTCCAACAATGTTCGAGGGAAGAAAGGCTATGTATGACACACTTTGTCAAACACAGCAGGATTTACTAGTATAGGAAAAGCTAGATGGAAAAGAACATAAGAGTGGCCATACTGGGTCAGACCAAATGTCCATCTAGACCAGTATCCTGTCTTTCAACAGTGGCCAGTGCCAGGTGCACCAGAGGGAATGAACAGAACAGGCAATTATCAAGAGATCCATCCCCTCTCACCCATTCCCAGCTTCTGGCAAACAGAGGCTAGAGACACCATCCCTGCCCATCCTGGCTAATAGCATTGATGGACCTATCCTCCATGAACTTATCTACTGGTAGTTCTTTTTTGAACCCTGTTATAGTCTTCACAACATCCTCTGGCAAAGAGTTCCACAGACTGACTGTGCGTTGTGTGAAAAAATACTTCCTTTTGTTTGTTTTAAACCTGCTGCCTATTAATTTCATTGGGTGACCCCTAGTTCTTGTGTTATGAGAAGGAGTAAATAACACTTCCTTCTTTACTTTCTCCACACCGGTCATGATTTTATAAACCTCAATCATATCACTCCTTAGTCATCTCTTTTCCAAGCTGAAAAGTCCCAGTCTTATTAATCTTTCCTAATATGGAAGCCATTCCATACCCCTAATCATTTTTGTTGCCCTTTTCTGAACCTTTTCCAATTCCAATATATCTTTTATGAGATGGGGCAACCACATCTGCACACAGTATTTAAGATATGGATTTATATAGGGGCAATATGGTATTTTCTGTCTTATTATCTATCCCTTTCTTAATGATTCCCAACATTCTGTTTGCTTTTTTGACTGCTGCTGCACACTGAGTGGATGTTTTCAGAGAACCATCCACAATGACTCCAAGCTCTCTTTCTTGAGTGGTAACAGCTAATTTAGACCCCATCATTTTATATGTATATTTGGAATTAAGTTTTCCAGTGTGCATTACTTTGATTTATCAACATTGAATTTCATCTCCCGTTTTGTTGCCCAGTCACCCAGTTTTGAGAGAGCCTTTTGCAGCTCTTCACAGTCTGCCTGGGACTTAACTATCTTGAGAAGTTCTGAATCATCTGCAAATTTTGCCACCTCACTGTTTACTGCTTTTTCCAGATCATGTATGAATATGTTGAATAGGACTGGTTTCTGAGTTGAATAGGACTGTTCCCAGTACAGACCCAGGGGGACACCATTATTTACCCCTCTCTATTCTGAAAATTGACCATTTATTTCTTCCCTTTGTTTCCTATCTTTTAATCAGTTACCAATCCATGACAGGACCCTCCCTCTTATCCAATGATAGCTTACTTTGCTTAAGAGCCTTTGGTGAGGGACCTTGTCAAAGGCTTTCTGAAAATCTAAGTACACTATATCCACTGGATCCCCCTTGTCCAAATGCTTGTTGACCCCCTCAAAGAATTCTAGTAGATTGGTGAGGCATGATTTCCCTTTACAAGAAACATGTTGACTCTTCCTCAACAAATTATGCTCATCTATGTGTCTGACAATTTTGTTCTCTACTATAGTTTCAACCAATTTGCCAGTAAAGCCAGGAAAGGAGGATAAAGTGGAAGGGAAGACTAGAAACATTTAAAATATATCAATTCAAGACACTAGCATGTCAGCATTCATAACATTATCAATGTTTGTATCCCAGGAGGGTAGATCAGTTATGCTCAACAGTTATTCTGTATCACAACCAAAATAACGACCATACATCCTCTAAGCCCCCCAGTTTGTTGGGTCTTTTATAAACCACTCTCCCCAGAGGCACTAGCTTGGACATACTACTGCTCTGTCCATAGAGCTATTAATGCTTTCCAGAATTGTGATACCATGTTTCTTGACATTAAAGTAGCCTATAGGCATCAGCTCTTTGCTGATCCTGTGAATCTGTATGATTTAGGTGTTTCTCCTGATAAAAGAGAAATAGTTGAAAATGGAATAGTAACTTGAAAAGTAATTTGCATGTGTGTCCTCCCAGAACCCATTAGTAAACAGATGCATCCCCAGATCACATACCAAAGAAAACAGGGTCTGACATCTTTGACAAGAATCAATATTTTTAATCCCAACCTTGTGCAGAGGCAGAGACATTGTCTTTCAATGTGGTTGTACAGCATCTAGCACAATGGTGTCCCAATTTCTATTGGGGCCTTTGGGTGTTAATGTAAATTCTAAATAAGATGAGTCAGTGGCAAATTTCTAATGAGTAGAACTGGTAGAAATTTCTGGCACAAAAAATGTTATTGTCAAAAATTACCTTTGTTTGAAAACAAAACTTTTAATGAAAAACTGTCAACTTTTATTTTGACATTTTTCCAACTTTTGCAAAAAAACCCACAGCATTTAAATTGATATCTTAAATTTAAATAATCATTTATTGAAAACCAGTAAATAATTTCAATGGTGATTGTGAAAACCATTCTGATAAAAATTTTAGTGGAAAATATCGTGGAAAATTTCATGAAAAATGGAAAATCTGAAACCCATAAAAAGGAAACCACTTCCAAGTGTCCATTTTTTTAATTGACTTGGTTTCAGGATTTTTGACCAGCTGTACTAATGAGGATCTTTTAAGGCAGATTCAATACCACTGACCAGAGGATATTAGAGGATATTTTTACTTTGAAACCTGTGCCTAATGAATGGCCCTAAATGATTCTAACTTGGCCTCATGGAAGACTGAAGAAAGGTATAGATGTCTGAGGTTTGTCTCATAAAGGACCCCGTTTCCTTAAGAAGTGTTAATAGAGAGGTGGCTGCTGTCAAGGCTGGTCCAAAAGAAGCTAGTAGCATGGCCACAGATATTGCCAAAACCAGGGCTTCTGAAAATTATTGATATACTAAGATCTGTAAAAGATCTGAAGGATGTCTCTTCCATTGCCATGACCCCTACAAGAAAATATGGGTTATCTTAGAATATTGCCTCAGCATGCAATAGAGATTTACATTTTTGAGTTCTACCAGATTGGTCCAAATTCTCCTAATATCATAAATTGCTGATCAGTACAATATGGAGTCACTATATATGGCAAGAGAAGTGTCTGAATGATTTTCCATTCTATGGGCACCTTAAGCTGGATATGGAGTGCAATACCGTATGCCCCAATGTGAAAGCTTCCTAATATGCCTCTGGGCTAGAGACACTAAATCTGCTATTAGATATGTATAGGGCAATTTAGCAAAGGACAATTTGGCTCTTGACTCTCTCCCTCTAGAAATGAGCTAAATATTCTGTTGATTTTTAGTAAAATATTTAGGGAAGATAAAACATGTGAAATGGATAAGGCTCTTTGTTTTCAGTTTTTATGGATTTTTACTGAAAAATTCCTTAGTTTTACAAAAGCTATATTTTGTTTTTCACTGATTTGCACCTGAATTTTGGACTAGTCAAATACTTGAAAATACTGATTATGTTAAGAAAATCCAATACATTATATTAATTAGTTTAAATGTTAATAAGAGGCAGTTTGTTAAAGTAAAGCAATGTAGTGGAATATACGCACACATGCATCCACCTGCATATGTGTACTTACCATTAAGGTACAGTTCGTTAGATAAACCACAGCAGTAAATTGTTTTTACTTTCAATACTCTTACATTTCTCTATTTGTTGCTTTTTTCTATCCTCCCACCCCCCAGTATTAACCCTGATATTTACCCAGAAAACTGCGAAGTTAATTTTTTGCATAGATTTTCACCTGTTTTCAAATTTTTGCAATAAACACTGATAAGTTCCCAGGAAACTGGAAATAAAATAAAAACTGAAGACAAAGGGTCTTGGGAAATGTTGGCTGTAGAAACACTATGGCAGAACATTAATGTTAAAGACAGTGTATATGGCTTCTATTGAAAAATGTGAGAGCCTGTCACCTTCTCAAATCAGAAAAGATTTATTTATGGGTGCTGACTTGGTATCCAGATCTGTAGGTGTTTCAGCTGTATGAGGGTCCAGCAGAAATTCCAGGGATCAAAATTAGATTTCTCACAAGCTTATAAGACTAGCCACAGCTGTGATTTTATCCAGTTTATTTCAAAACCTGACAGAAGTCAAAAGCATCACCAAGATATTGGGCTGATACTCTGAGCTAAGAAACAAAGTACCATTCACATCAATTAACATTAATTCCTATCTTTAATGCCACCACAGTGCCCTGGTGCAGTCTAATGTTGGCTGTTGAGTCTGTCTCTTCATTTGTGAGTAATTTTTCTATCTGTCTCTGTATCAGCCTAGGTGTGTCTTCCTGCTTGTCTGGTTGCCCCTGGGTGTGCCTGTCTTTCCTCCTTCAGATTGAATTTTCCTTAGCACATGACAAAAAGTATACATTTGCATTGCTCACTTACAAAGCTATGTATGTGGAGCTCTGGGTCACATGCACGGTAATGTTATTTTGGGATCTCCTTTTATTGTATTTTAATGTTCTACTCTCACAATTTACCTGAACAAATTAACTTCTTTTTAACAAAGAGTCATAACATTTTGAACTGTTGACAGTTGGGAAGTATGCTGCTAGGTAAAACTCTTGAAATAATTTGAAAGATATTGAAGAAATATTAGTGATGTATCTTCAGTCATCCTTCTGTCTATGATTGTATCTTTCTCTCTTTCTAGACTGTATGATTATTAATATAGTCAGAAATAGCATAGATGTTAAATTTCAGAACATGCTTCAAAAGTATTTGAAAGGGCTTCTGAGGAGGGTTGCGGATATGGGCCTTTGAATGAGTTTGGTGCTGTGATTTCCAGCTGGAGGTGGATTTTTCTGAGTGTATGTACATTTTTAAAATGGAAATTTTTATGAATGCAGCATATATCCTGTGTTCTCAATCCTGCATTTGTGGTGCACTCAGAATTCATTAAAACAACAAGGAGTCCAGTGGCACCGTAAAGACTAACAGGTTTATTTGGGCATAAGCTTTTGTGGGTAAAACTTTGTCCTCACCCACAACCATTTCAGATTTGGGGACAATTTATACCTTCAGGTCAGCGGTACTGCTATGGGTACCCGCATGGCCCCGCAATATGCCAACATTTTTATGGCTGACTTAGAACAACGCTTCCTCAGCTCTCGACCCCTAGCGCCCCTCCTTTACTTGCGCTACATTGATGACATCTTCATCGTATGGACCCATGGGAAGGAGGTCCTTGAAGAATTCCACCTGGATTTCAACAGTTTCCACCCCACCATCAACCTCAGCCTAGACCAGTTCATACAAGAGATCCACTTCCTGGACACTACAGTACAAATAAGTGATGGTCACATAAACACCACCCTATACCGGAAACCTACTGACCGCTATACTTACTTACATGCCTCCAGCTTACATCCAGGACACATCACACGATCCATTGTTTACAGTCAAGCCCTAAGATACAACCGAATTTGCTCCAATTCGTGAGACACAGACAAACACATACAAGATCTTTATCAAGCATTCTTAAAACTATAGTACTCCCTGGAGAAGTGAGGAAACAGATTGACAGAGTGAGATGGGTACCCAGAAGTCACCTACTACAGGACAGGCCCAACAAGGAAAATAACAGAATACCACTGGCCATCACATACAGCCCCCAGCTAAAACCTCTCCAGCACATCATCAATGATCTACACCTATCCTGGAAAACGATCGCTCACTCTCACAGACCTTGGGAGGCAGGCCAGTCCTCGCTTACAGACAGCCCCCTAAACCTGAAGCAAATACTCACCAGCAACTACACACCACACCACAGAAACACTAACCCAGGAACCAATCCCTGTAACAAACCTCGTTGCCTACTCTGTCCCCATATCTACTCCAGTGACACCATCAGAGGACCCAACCACATCAGCCACACCATCAGGGACTCATTCACCTGCACATCTGCTAATATGATATATGCCATCATGTGCCAGCAATGCCGCTCTGCCATGTACATTGGCCAAACTGGACAGTCTGTACGTAAAAGAATAAATGGACACAAATCGGACATCAGGAATGCCAGTAGGAGAACACTTCAATCTTCCTGGACATTCTATAACAGATTTAGAAGTAGCCATACTTGAACAAAAAAACTTCAGAAACAGACTTCAAAGAGAAACTGCAGAACTAAAATTCATTTGCAAATTTAATACCATTAATTTGGGCTTGAATAGGGACTGGGTGTGGCTGGCTCACTACAAAAGCAAATTTGCCTCTCCCGGAATTGACACCTCCTCCTTAGTTATTGGGAGTGAACTACATCGACCCTGATTGTATTGGCCTTGTCAACACTGATTCTCCACTTGTGAGATAACTCCCTTCTCTTCATGTGTCAGTATAATAATGCCTGCATTTTTAATTTTCACTCCATGCATCTGAAGAAGTGGGTTTTACCCACAAAAGCTTATGCCCAAATAAATCTGTTAGTCTTTAAGGTGCCACTGGACTCCTTGTTGTTTTTGTGGATACAGACTAACACGGCTACCCCCTGATACTCAAAATTCATTGATTTCGAGGGGAGTGTTGGGTGCGTGTGGAAGCGTATGACTGCGCACTTTATGAATAATCATAGAGGCAAACCAGAAGTCGTGCCTCTCTCCAAGTGGGCCAAGAGTGATTGTAATTGAAGTGATGCCAAGCCCTCTAAACTGGGAGAACGGCATCCCTGCCCAGCTTACGCATAAGGATAGAAGATCCCCAAGTTGCATCTGAATTCCAGCATACTCAGCTGCTGCTACAGCTACAATCTGTCACCAGTCTATTAAGTCATCCATTACTTATTTCCGAATCTTTCATCTAGGTCTGCACCTCACATTACCTTCCCCTCTCCCCACAAAAAGGAAAAGGAAGAGGTGGAATTTGTGATCAAGGCACGAGACAGGCTTGAGGAACTAAAAGCAGAGAAGCCTCTCTGAAATCCCTGGTCTGCATCTTACTTGTGTGTGGTTGTAATTGGGGAAGGAGAGGGAACAAAGGTGAAATCAGAAGCAGGAAGCATTACCACATTTAATACAAAATCATTTTATTTTTCAAGATAATTTTTTTCAACGGGTGGTTTCTGATAACATGCAAGATTTATTTGACTGCGGACCAATGAGCAAACAAACTTCAGCCTGTGATGTGTTTGCAAATTGTTCACTTTGAACATTCATTATTTGTGTTTATGGTTGGTTATTAGGTCATGTATTTGTATGACAGCCATTCCACAAATGTTTGTGTGACCAAAATCTTATTCACAGAAATGTTTGTCAATCAAGAATAATAAGAGATGCATGGACAAACAAAACAGCTGTTCAGAATTCAAATGAATGCTCCCAAATACTGGTTTTACAATATTTGATCAATTTCTTTCTTTCTCAAAAATGATGGCAAAGTGCTAAACACTGTACTTAACTGTGAAGACTAACGGAGCAACAACAGGCTAACACAGAGGCAGTTGATTAAGCTTACAGTTTTTCTCTTTGGCACTTTTAATTAAAATCAGTGCTTGCTTCAGCAGAAAGAGTCAGTCAAACCGGAGGAGGAATGGAGTGCTGACAGATGAAGTTTGACAAATGCTTGTACTCTCTTCTTCAAGACCTGTTGTTGACACTGTCACCGCAGCCTGCAGATGGACTATCTGTCTAACCAACTCTGTATTCTGGGTAGGATCTTGCACTTTATCCAGACTGAGCATGAAGAGGGGACCGTGATAATTGCTCTGCAGTGTGTGAAAAGAGTAAGTTAAGAAAATCACCCTTCCTACCAGACACATTCAAGACTTGCAAAATCGGCACTTTTGTTTCTTTCAGATCCTGTGTTGTTGTTATCACCATCATCTGTGTGTAAATGGTCGGGAACCTGAATTAGTGGACAAAATTAAAATGATCCCAAGATTGAGCAATCTTTATCAGTAACCACAGGTCTTGCATTGTTGACAGTCAGTACAAAACTAATGCCAGTGAGGTATGTGAAATCAATTTGTATACACTTGTACCCCTTGGCACTTACTTTGTGATTTACATTTTCACAGCATTATAACCAATTAATCCTCATAACTCCACTGTGGAATAGGTAGGTAAGTACCATTATCCCCAGGAACAAGTACCAAATCTATTTTTTTCTCAGTAGTACTGACCTCAGATCTTTTTATTCAGCTGTAATCTTGGTTATTGGTGGGGGTGGGCCCAAGTCATCCAAACAGCTGTGAACTCGGGGAAAGTTTTGTTGCTCAGCCCTATCTCTGTTTATGAAATGAAAAATGAAACGTGGGAACAAATTTGAGAGCTTGTGCTTCTAACTACTTGATTTGGGCCACAGTCAGGTAGTGAAAGGCACAGCTATTCAGATATGAACACACAGTTGATCTGTAGCTGCAAACTAGGAGCACTGATTTTTACAGAGAAAATCATACCTGCCAATAGAAAAGAAGTACTTGTGGCACCTTAGAGACTAACCAATTTATTTGAGCATAAGCTTTCGTGAGCTACAGCTCACTTCATCGGATGCATACTGTGGAAACTGCAGAAGACATTATATACACAGAGACCATAAAACAATACCTCCTCCCACCCCACTCTCCTGCTGGTAATAGCCCATCCAAAGTGACCACTCTCTTTACAATGTGTATGATAATCAAGGTGGGCCATTTCCAGCACAAATCCAGGTTTTCTCACCCTCCCCCCCCTTTTTTTCCAAAAACCACGCACACAAAGTCACTCTCCTGCTGGTAATAGCTTATCCAAAGTGACCACTCTCCTTACAATGTGTATGAAAATCAAGGTGGGCCATTTCCAGCACAAATCCAGGTTTTCTCACACACACACCCCCACACACACACACACAAACTCACTCTCCTGCTGGTAATAGCTCATCCAAACTGACCACTCTCCTTACAATGTGTATGATAATCAAGGTGGGCCATTTCCAGCATAAATCCAAGTTTAACCAGAACGTCTGGGGGGGGGGGGGGTAGGAAAAAACAAGGGGAAATAGGCTACCTTGCATAATGACTTAGCCACTTCCAGTCTCTATTTAAGCCTAAATTAATAGTATCCAATTTGCAAATGAATTCCAATTCAGCAGTTTCTCGCTGGAGTCTGGATTTGAAGTTTTTTTGTTTTAAGATAACAACCTTCATGTCTGTAATTGCGTGACCGGAGAGATTGAAGTGTTCTCCGACTGGTTTATGAATGTTATAATTCTTGACATCTGATTTGTGTCCATTTATTCTTTTACGTAGAGACTGTCCAGTTTGACCAATGTACATGGCAGAGGGGCATTGCTGGCACATGATGGCATATATCACATTGGTGGATGTGCAGGTGAACGAGCCTCTGATAGTGTGGCTGATGTTATTAGGCCCTGTGATGGTGTCCCCTGAATAGATATGTGGGCACAGTTGGCAACGGGCTTTGTTGCAAGGATAAGTTCCTGGGTTAGTGGTTCTGTTGTGTGGTATGTGGTTGTTGGTGAGTATTTGCTTCAGGTTGCGGGGCTGTCTGTAGGCAAGGACTGGCCTGTCTCCCAAGATTTGTGAGGGTGTTGGGTCATCCTTCAGGATAGGTTGTAGATCCTTAATAATGCATTGGAGGGGTTTTAGTTGGGGGGCTGAAGGTGACGACTAGTGGCGTTCTGTTATTTTCTTTGCTAGGCCTGTCCTGTAGTAGGTGACTTCTGGGAACTCTTCTGGCTCTATCAATCTGTTTCTTCACTTCCGCAGGTGGGTATTGTAGTTGTAAGAATGCTTGATAGAGATCTTGTAGGTGTTTGTCTCTGTCTGAGGAGTTGGAGCAAATGCGGTTGTATCGCAGAGCTTGGCTGTAGACGATGGATCGTGTGGTGTGGTCAGGGTGAAAGCTGGAGGCATGTAGGTAGGAATAGCGGTCAGTAGGTTTCCGGTATAGGGTGGTGTTTATGTGACCCATGGAAAAGAAGCCCTTGAGGAATTCCACCATGATTTCAACAATTTCCATCCCACCATCAACCTCAGCCTGGTCCAATCCACACAAGAGATCCACTTCCTGGACACTACAGTGCTAATAAACAATGGTCACATAAACACCACCCTATACCGGAAACCCTGACCACACCACACGATCCATCGTCTACAGCCTAGCAGGAGAGTGAGTTTGTGGGGGGTAGGGGGGGAGAAAACCTGGATTTGTGCTGGAAATGGCCCACCTTGATTTTCATACACATTGTAAGGAGAGTGATCACTTTAGATAAGCTATTACCAGCAGGAGAGTGGGGTGGGAGGAGGTATTGTTTCATGGTCTCTGTGTATATAATGTCTTCTGCAGTTTCCACAGTATGCATCTGATGAAGTGAGCTGTAGCTCACGAAAGCTTGTGCTCAAATAAATTGGTTAGTCTCTAAGGTGCCACAAGTACTCCTTTTCTTTTTGCGAATACAGACTAACACGGCTGTTACTCTGATACCTGCCAATGAAGATCTCTGAGGCAAGGCAAAAGCCTCTGTGAAGTTACTGGTTCATCACCTCTAGCTTGCTGGCCTCATATGACGGCCAAGAGTTATGTAAGTTCTTTAGCTCATGACATCTGTCTTGCTAGGCTGATGTCAAGGGGCAGGTCTCTGTGAAATCACTAGTTTAGCACTAACTTTAGCATGCTTGGCTGATACCACGATACAGGACTAACAGAGGGTTACTAATGCAACAGCCATATCTTGCTGGGCTGATGTCAAGAGGCAGGCCTCTATTGTGATTTTGTCAGATCTCACAAGCTACTGCAAATGGGTTAGGGATTGGATGAGAGACCTCCTGGGAAAAGACAAGCTATTTCAGGAAGTATTGCTGGTGATTCAGAATATGGCACTCTTTCCTTAAAGCCAGTACTAAACCAACGCTTCAGCAGGATGAGAGGGAGGCTGTGCAGCTAGAGGTGCCATCTCTTGGAAGAGAGATCAGACTGAGACTATGTCTACACTAGAGACCTTACAGCGACATACCTGTACCACTGTAGCTGTACCACTATAAGATCTCTTGTGTAGCCACTCTACGCCAATGGGAGGCAGCTCTCCCATCAACATAATTAAACCACCCCTAATGAGTGGTGGTAGCTATGTCAGCAGGAGAAGTTCTGCTACTGACTTAGAACTGTGCATATTGCCACTTATGCTGGTGAAACTTATGTCCCTCAGGGGGGTGTTTTTTCACACCCCTGAGCAACATAAGTGTTGCCAACATAAGTGGTAGTGTAACATGGCCTCATGTTGTTAACACTTCTGACCATTAAGGAACCCATGCCATCGTTTTGCAATATTAGAGGTGTAAGCCCCAGTGTCCTGGTCATATTTGAATTTAGGTGTAGTCTCCTTGCATTTCCAGTCGGATATGGTATTTATCCTCACTTATCATCCTAAAATACAGTACACCGCTAAACAGATGCCATATTTCACCCTAGAGATGGCTCCATGTAGAGTGAAGTAATTCCTATAGGTAGCTTGAACAAGCAGTAAAGTTTGTAAATGCTTTGAAATCCATTTGATGAAAGGTGTGGTATAAATTTAAGATCTTTATGATCATGCATAGGTATTAGGAGAATTCTAAATGCAAATTTTTTGTTGATAAGAGAAAAAATAATAGGGACAGTGAGCCCTGGAAACAGTACCAGCTCAGAAGGAAGAACACTGCCTATTGTATTGCCAACATACCTCTTCCTGCACCACACTGGGTTTCCTGAGGCCCTCCAATCCAAGGTTTGACCAGACCCAACCTTATGAGGTCTGGTGAGCTCCCTGCTCAAGGTGGTGTGATTGCAAGCTTGCCATCTGAGCATTATCCTTATAGCAAAAGCTTTGGAATGCACAAACAACACTCTCAGCTTTGTTCTTTTGTTGTAAAAATGGTTCTGTTCCCAATTGGAGCAGCTTTTCAGCTCAGGCCTCCCCTCCCAGGGCACTGCAGTAATGTATGTTGGCCAACCCAGCCTGATAAGAATATAATGTTATGTATGCTAGGAGGCTAAGTGAACCTTAGGTAAAGAAACAACATTGCTGCATTCTGCAGAGAGAAAAGAAATTCTAATGCACTTGCCCTTGGTTTGTAAAAGCCTACCTACATTTGAAGGTCCTAATGTTGATAGTGGGATGCTGTACGTAAGTGGAGTGCAAACTGTGGATTATTACTGATATCTAACCAAGCCATTCTGTAGATTGTATTATGGAAAATTAGTTTTGTTCAATGATCCAAACCACACACTGCACTACAATTTTGTTTATAAAATGTATTTCTTTCTCTGTACACTATTAAGCATGGCCTATATTACAGCAATGCCCTGAGGAAAATGTGAATAACAGCCATCATAGCTTTAGTTCTCTGAGTGCAGCATAAAGCTGAAAGTGCAGGAGAATCCATCGTTAGAGCTGCCAAGAGAATTTCTGAGCCCTGGGAAGGAAGGAATTAATTTCTGAGCCCTGGGTCCTAGAACTTCACAGCTCAGGAAAGGAAGATTTCCTGTCAACTGGAAGCCTTTGATTACAGTTCTGGCCTTTGAGCCTTATCTGAGGCCTCTCTATTTCTCCCTGCCGCTGCCTCAGGATTTTTTTCCATGATTTCCTCAGACAGCCAGAGCTCCCCAGCCTTCCTTGATGCTCTTATAACATTCATGACTTTCTGCTGGCCTGTTTCAATATTCCCCTGTGCCATCCCTCAGTGAATGTTATGCTCCCCAAAGTCCCTCTTGTAAATTGCATTCACTTCTGACCCTTCTCCAATGCTCTCTAACTCTCCTGTGCCATTAGATACTCACTGATGCTCTACTGACCTCTTCTATGCATCACTAGTCATTTTGGGAGGACACTGAAGTGTTCGTTTTTCTGCCAGAAGCTGGGAATGGGCGACAGGGGATGGATCACTTGATGATTACCTGTTCTGTTCATTCCCTCTGCAGCACCTGGCATTGGCCACTGTTGGAAGACAGGATACTGGGCTGGATGGACCTTTGGTCTGACCCAGTATGTCCGTTCTTATGTGGTGGCATGGAAATAACACGCCCAAAGACAGTGCAGTCCAGGTAAGTGGATGATCCATCAAAATCTTCATTCTGCTTGCAAAGTCTCTGATCAAAGTAACCAGTGTAAGTGCTGCATATATACAGACATTATAGTCATCAGCTAGACCACACATGTGCAGCAACGGGGATAGAACCCAAGAACTTCAGTTCCTAAAGTTCAGGTTTCTACCACTGGTACTTAATGGGGATTTCCATTAGTTATCATTGGTAATAAGTAAGGCAACGATTTAGTCATGGGTATTTTTGATAGAAGTATGGACAGGTCATGGGCAATAAACAAAAAATCACGGCCCATGACCTGTCCATGACTTGTACTAAATATACCTCTGAGTAAATCTTAGCTGGGGGGCTGCTGCTCTGGGGGACACCTGGGGGGGGGCAACTGCTCTGGGGTGCCCTTGGGAGGCTGTTGCTCTCGGGGGAGCTGGAGGCCAGCAGCACCCATGGTCTGCCAAGCTATGTCTGCTCCTGCTGCCCCCAGGACCACTTCTCAGACCATTCCCGGGGCCAGCTGCAGTGGCCACTGCTCGGGCGGTCCCCTGGGCCAGCTGCCCGGGGCTGCCCGAGCAGCAGCCAGTGTGGCTGGCCCTGAATATACCAGGTAAGCAAGGAAGTTTATAATGCTGTATTTGCAAATATCTGAAAACCCAGAATGCAGGGAAGCTGCAGTGATGTGGCCGCTTGAGCCCTAGGAGACTGAAGTAGGAAAAACAAAAAAAATACAGAACATATCTCAAAAGAGTTTTGGAAACCTACTATTACATGCATTTAATGCTACAGCTTTCTATGTCATTTACTGCAACTCTGATCTTCCTGTCTTGATATATGCAATTAAACCAGCAATTTAGCTGCTTCCTACTTCATTATTTCATATTTAAAACTATTAATATACAGAGCATTTAAAATAAATAGTTTTGGTTTAGTTATGTTTTACATTGAATCAGGAGATTGTAAATGATTTTCTGTTCCATTCCATTTTTTCTTTAAATACTAAATAGTAGCCAAGGACAAGAGAGAGAAATTTTCTGCGGAGGTTTGAAAAGATGTAGAGAGTCAGTCATGGTGAGAACTAGAGGAACCATATTCCAGATGGCACGAGACACAGAGAAGCCTCTCACACCAGCAGTGGTGAGATGGTATGAAGAAACAAAGATGAAGAGGAGTAAGTATGAAGTGAGGCAAAAGGAACAAGGTGCTGGAGGTGGGCTGGAGCAAGTCCATGGAGAATTTTAAAACCAAGATGGTAATTTTGAATTGCGTCATAAAATGAATGGGGAATCAGTGAAGTTGTTTGAAATGGGGGGCAAAGTAACCACGCTTCTTTGAAGGTGTGAGGGGATGGTGGACTGAAATCTTCTGCACATGTTGGTGTCTGGAGGAGGTACAAGAAAAGGCCATGGAGCTCCAGTGTCAAGGCAAGAGGAGATGAAGACATGGAGGAGGATTTCAGCAGCAGGGAAGTTCAAGCATATGCAAGCAAAAGGTGCAGGAACCTCTTACTCTCAACTGGGAATATGCCTACAATTTTTGTTATCCAGAGGGGCTTTCTCTGGAGAGGCCAAACGAATCCTATAGCAAGAAAAGTGACACACCATCTTCTAACTATCCCTGTGATAGGAACAGCAGTCTCAGCTTTAACTTGTGGCCTTCCCCTGACAGATCTGTACTCCCTCTCACCACTTTCAATGCATGGAATTATAGTTTCCTAGATTGGGAAAGGATGAGACCTAGGGAAAAGGAGGATCTCTCAACCAAGACTGTACTCAAAGGCCTTGGGTCCATTCAAATAATTAATATAGATGTTACATCATTGTGAATAATCAGATATGCTGAGGAGGTCACAGTGAAGAAGAGGCGTTTGAAGAGAGCATTTGTTTCCTAAATTGGGACAAAGGACTATGGGGACTGGGCAGGTCCTAGTCTGCTTTTATGGGAAAGTCTATCATGCATGAATGAGTATAATGGTGAAACGATGGAAAGTTAATCTTTTTATGTGGCTTCTGTTCCAGAAAAATAAAAAGAGAAATGAATTGTAATAACAGTCCTCTGGTTCTATCATATCTGCACCTAATCACACCTACAGGATGAAAAACCATTTAGACAGATGACTAAGGGCAAGATACTGCTCCCCCTGAAGCTAATAAGGCACGCATTTTTAAAAGCTCTGCATGCAAAATGCTTGATGGGTGAATGTGTATGCAAATCTCTGATGTGTGCAAGCTCACTGGCCTTACTTTGTGGGAACTGTTGTAATAATTCATAAAAGAGAGGGAGTATGGTGTAATAATTGGGCCTACAAATTTTCTGTAATTGTGAGCGCAAGTCTTAAAAGTATGTAAAAGTTATTTTCTTTATCTTTAATAGAAGGTTAAAAGGATCTTTAATAGTGTGTTTGCCATGGTACTAAGCAGGCTAAGGTCTCTGTGCACCAAACCCCAAACTTAGTTTAACACTGTTTAATGATGGACAGTAATTATGTTGACACCGTTAGCCTATATTCCATCTAAAATAATGCAACAGAACCACCTGTAAATCTGCCAAGTCTATTGGTTTTTTTTGTAGATAACAGATCTTTGGGCTTTCTTACATGTCTGCAGGGAAATTGAAGCAATCTGCTGGTTTTTCCCATGCCAGGCTTAGGCGTTTTATGTGTGGGGAATTCATTTGAAACCAGAGAGTGATCTAGGAAATAGCCCTGTCAGTAACGTGTATCCAAGTCATCTGCTCCCTTCGCTTTTCTCATAATTTAGATTAACCAAATCTAGATTCACTGGATGATCACACAGAGAAATCTAAACAAATATTCTCCCCCTCCCCCCTTTTATTAAATATCCACATTTTTTAGACTTGTCATTTAATCCCCTTCAAGTTGAAAGATGCTATCAGAATTTCTTGGGCCTACACCTCACTATTCAGATTCCCTGAGGTCAGAGAGAAAAGCTTTTGCAAAAATAAAACAAAAACGAAATGGATCTTTTGGATTCCTCCCTTTCCCTTGTACAACCATAATCTATTATTACTATTTTGGCTTTGAACACAAGTACAATGCTGTTGAGAACTGCTTGACATTCTATATTTCCTATTCATAGATTTTAAAGCCAGAAGGGACCATCCTGATCATCTAGTCTGACCTCCTATATAACATAGAACCTCACCCACTAATTTCTGCATCAAGCCTGTAATTTCTTTTTGAGCTATAGCATATCTTTTAGAAAGTCATCCAGGCTTGATTTATAGACTTCAAGTGACAGAAAATCCACCACATCCCTAGGTAACTTGTTCCAATGCTTAATTATCCTCACTGTTAAAATTGTGTCTGATTTCCGGTCTGAATATGTCTAGCTTCAGCTTCCTATCATTGGATCTCATTCTACCTCCTTCTGTTAGACTAAAATAGCCACATACTATCAGAAATCTCCTCTTCTTGTAGGTACTTGTAGATCACAAGCAGGTCACCTCTTTAACATAGTCTTGGATAAATTAAAGAGACTGAGCTTCTTTAGTCTCTCACCATCAGGCATGTTTTCCAGACCTCAGATCAATTTTTTAGCTCTTTCCTGAACTACCTCTAATTTGTCAACACCCTTTTTGCAATGGGGACATTGCATCAGTGGGCAGAGTATTCCAGTAATGTGTCGCTACTGCTATATAGAGAGGAAATATACTTCCCTACCCCTACTGATACGTCCAAGGATTACGTTCACCCTTGTAGGGTGTTGCTGCACAGCAGCTGGGAGCATGCTCCCTGGCTTGGGCAGACAGATGCACGCTAACTCTGCTTGAGCTAGCACACAAAAAATAGCAGAGTGGCTGCAGGGGCACAGGCAGCGGCTCAGGTTAGCCACCTGAAAACAAAATCCCTCACCCGACCTCCTGGGTAGGTACGCAGATGGCTACCTGAGCCACTGTCCATGCTGCCCTGGCCATGCTGCTATTTTTAGTGTGCTCGCTCAAGGAAATTAATGCATGTCTGTCTGCCTGTGCTAGGAAGTGCACTCCCAACTGTGGTGTAGACATACCCTTGGCTACAGCATTGCACTGGAAGCCCATGTTGAACTGGGTTATCTGCTGTGACCCTAAAGTCCTTTTCAGAGTCACTGCTTTCCAAGATCCAGTCCCCCATCTTGTAAGTGTGACGTACATCCTTTGTTCCTAACTGTAGGACCTTGCATTTAGCTGTATTAAAATGCCTGTTTTTCAAATGATCCAGCACTTCAGATTGCTCTCTATAATTGACCTGTTTCCTCATCCTTATTTACCACTCAATCAATTCTTGTGTCATCTACAAACGTTACTAGCAATGACTTTATATTTTCTTCCAGTTCACTGATAAAGATACAAAGTAGCATTGGACCAATGACACATCTCTGTGAAATCCCACTAGAAACAACACCATTGAAGGATTATTCCCCATTTACAGTTATTTTTTGTTATTAGTCAGTTAACCAGTTTTTAATCCATTTTCTATAGGCTGCATTGAATTTGTATAGTTCTATTTTTTATCAGAATGTCATGAAGGACAAAGTCAAATTCTTTACATAAGTCTAAGTATATTATGTCAACACAGTTACCTTTCTCAACCAAACTTGTAACCTCACCAGAAAATGATATGAAGTTTGTTTGACAAGACCTTCATTCCATAAACCCATGTTGATTGGCATTGAGTATGCTACCAACTTTTAATTCTTTACTGATTGCATCCCATGATTTACCCGGGATCAACGCCAGGCTAACTGGACTATAGTTTCCCAGGTCACCCTGTTTACCTTTTTTACATATTGGCACAACATTAGGTATTTCCCAGTCTTCTGGAACTCTCCCAGTGTAATAAGATTTCTTACAAATCAACATTACTGGTTCAGAGAGGTCTTCAGCCAATTATTGTAATACTCTTGGATGCAAGTTACCCAGTCCTACTGAGTAAATATGTTTGTTTAACATTAATAGTTGCTGTTTAACATCTTCCCTAGTTACTGCTGGAATAGAAAGTATCTCATTATCACTGTAAGATATGACTACATCATCCTGCTTCTTTCTGAATACAGAACAGAAATATTTATTAAATACTTATGCCTCTATCTAACACTTTGTAGGTTAACTAAGTGAAGCACTGGGAGTAATACAAGCATACCTCCACAATGCATTTTAAAATTTGGACGTTTACATTCATGTGTGTGTGTGTGTGTGTGTGTGTGTGTGAAATCTATCAAACTCTAGGATCGCCACAATTGCAGGTACCTCCCCATATTTGGGTTTTGTTACAGCATAACTGTAAAATGGGAAGGCACCTGATTGTGATGGCTTGCACCTTAATTATGCACATATATGCAAATTTCAATCTCGTTTTCTGTTACAGAATATTTTCAGGTTTATAAGCATCTCACATTGTGCTTTGACATTCTGCTATTGTTCATTTAAGATTATTGCTCTTGCATCAACCACACATCTGGTTATGTTACTCTGAAAACTCTAGTGCTGAAATATGTAGATTTGTAAGAACTGTTAGCTATGCTTGCACTTATTAGCAAGAACATTTGGGTTATGCTCTGGGACACAGGGAATTAGGCCAACCTGCTGGGAGTTGTGGGATATGTGGGGACTGCCTTCTTATTGTTTGCTTGCTAATCTGTTTAATGTTTTATTTGCTTTATTGATCATACTTTTTTCTTTGCCCTTCGTGTTTTTTTCGACAGGAGTTCATATGTATCCTAATTTACGAAATGCTTAAGGTGCTGCATAAACTACACTCTCTTTAGTGAAATCATTCTTAGAAACAGGGTGATACACATTGCGCACATATGCTGATGACAGCTGAAGCCACTGTGAAAAAAACAAACAAACCCCACTAGTTGATTACTCAAAATCCTGTTGCCAGTGACCCCACAACATGATCAATACTGTAACAGTAGCCACTACTGTTAATGGATACTGACCCTGTTATATGACTGGGGTATTAACCTTTGTAATTCAGACACAGGTCAAGTGACTGGAGCCCAGGATTAAAGTTCAATCTCTTACCAACACTGGCATGTATTGCAACCTTATTATAAATACCACCCCCACCAACAGACCCAGGTCCCTGGTACACATCAGCTAGAACCATCTAGTGGAATAGGGGTAGGCTTGACATTTAGCCACTGCTATTACAGAAGGGTGGGGAGTCAGGACAGGTTTAATTTCATTGTAAAACATAAGGGCATATGGCAAATTCATATTACGTATTAAAAATGTAATGGGGAAGGAAGGGGAGGGGAATGATCAGACCTGAATGGGTTGATATCCCTTCTTCTAAGCATTTACCACACAGAGGAGGGGACATTTAAATTGTGGGTAAAACTGTGTTGAAACAAACCAGCAGAGCTCCATCAGGGCACAGGAGTTGATGGAAACACACCACTAATTGATTATAATAGAAATACCCTCTTCCCCTAAGAAAACTGTGTAATATATGTTCTTCTTCAGGCTGAAAGAGAGCAGTGCCCTTTCACACCACAAGAACCATTTCATATAGCAGCTGACTTATGTATACTGTTGGCATTATGACTGGGTAGCCCATGACCTCTTTGTAGCTCTGTGAATGGGTTTACTCCTGTTTTGAGAGATGAAATCTGGACATAGCCTTAGCTCCCTATAAATCCAATGTTTATAAACTATCTAGTCACCTGCCTGAGAACTCAGGGTTACCTAAGAAGGAAGATGGCTCCAAACAGGCACCGGGTAGTGGACCGCGGAAGTTGTTATACAGAAGAATATTAAGGGAGAGCGAGCCAGCAGTTAGTGTCAATGACACCACGTGCCACATGCAGTCTCCTCTACTCAATCAGGTATGAAACCCAACTGGGCTGAACAAAAATATTTACAATTTGGAAACTTAATGCCTTCCTTTGACCTGGGTGTCTGAAACCTTTTAGGTGAAAAGCAAGGCCTCAGGGAAACTAATAAATTCATGTTTTTTTCCAACAGATGGACTGAAAAAATTAGATTTTAGACTAAATGGGTATAAAAGATGGGGGTGGGGAGGATATTCAGTTTAACAAATGGTACATAGCCAAAAAGGGAGAAAGGTAAATGAGTCCATCTTTCCATGGCCACCTTTATAGTTGTCCAAATTGGGACAGTATTCAATTTGAAATCCGTAGGTAAATCTCAGGAGACCATTACACCAGGTTATTTGTTCTGATGTAAGGGCCATTTGGAAGGAGAGAGACCCAGAGCAAAACAAAACCACAAGCCATATCTTCAGATCGAGGGTACATTCACTGCAGCGGGGAGCATGCTTCCTAGCACAAGCAAACAGATGTGCACTAGTTCTGCTCATGCTAGCTTGTTAAAAATAGCTGTGTAGCTGGGGGTAGCAAGGTCAGCAGCTTGGGCTAGCTGCCTAAGTACAACCCTGCCCAAACCCCCTGGGGGTATGAGGTTGGGCGGCTTGCTACCCCCCAGTGACACTGCTTTAGCATGTGACTGTCTACCTGCGACAAGAGGAAGCGCCCTCCCAGCTGCACTGCAGGCGTACCCTCAGTGTAACTTATGCTACCCTGAAACATGATTTGAAATGGTCATTTATTTTCATCAGAGCTGGTAGAGATGTGGTAGGGTTAGTCACAAAGGCTAGTAAGCCACATGTTCATAATGTTCCTCTCCTACCTTTCATGACGCCCATATTGAGCAATTTGCTGCAGCTGTAGCTAGCTTGGGAGGGAAAGTTGAAAGCAGGCATTCCAGCCTTGGCCCTTAACTGAGGTGAAAAGTCTGAGAGGGTGCCCAGCTGACCACAGCTCCTATAAATGGATTGACATAGAGAAATCAAACCCATTTAGCAGTAAAGTTTTCCTTAAATCTATATCTTTCCATTCCTTGGATTAGGAAAGGCCATTCAGCATGAGTAACAGGTTTCAGAGTAGCAGCCATGTTAGTCTGTATCCGTAAAAAGAAAAGGAGGACTTGTGGCATCTTAGAGACTAACAAATTTATTATAGCATAAGCTTTCGTGAGCTACAGCTCACTTCATCGGATGCATACAGTTGAAAATATAGTGGGGATATTTTATATACACAGAGAACATGAAACAATGGGTGTTACCATACAGACTGCTCACCTCAGTCCCTGGAAAAATCATGGAGCAGGTCCTCAAGGAATCAATTCTGAAGCACTTAGAGGAGAGGAAAGTGATCAGGAACAGTCAGCATGGATTCACCAAGGGCAAGTCATGCCTAACTAACCTAATTGGCTTCTATGACGAGATAACTGGCTCTTGGATGAGGGGAAAGCAGTGGACGTGTTATTCCTTGACTTTAGCAAAGCTTTTGACACGGTCTCCCACAGTATTCTTGCCAGCAAGTTAAAGAAGTATGGGCTCGATGAATGGACTATAAGGTGGATAGAAAGCTGGCTAGATTGTCGGGCTCAACGGGTAGTGATCAATGGCTCCATGTCTAGTTGGCAGCTGGTATCAAGTGGAGTGCCCCAAGGGTTGGTCCTTGGGCCAGTTTTGTTCAATATCTTCATAAATGATCTGGAGGATGGTGTGGATTGCACCCTCAGCAAGTTTGCAGATGACACTAAACTGGGAGGAGAGGTAGATACGCTGGAGGGTAGGGATAGGATACAGAGGGACCTAGACAAATTAGAGGATTGGGGCAAAAGAAATTTGATGAGGTTCAACAAGGACAAGTGCAGAGTCCTGCACTTAGGACGGAAGAATCCCATGCACCGCTACAGACTAGGGACCAAATGGCTCAGCAGCAGTTCTGCAGAAAAGGACCTAGGGGTTACAGTAGATGAGAAGCTGGATATGAGTCAACAGTGTGCTGTTGTTGCCAAAAAGGCCAATGGCATTTTGGGATGTATAAGTAGGGGCATTGCCAGCAGATCGAGGGACGTGATCGTTCCCCTCTATTCGACATTGGTGAGGCCTCATCTGGAGTACTGTGTCCAGTTTTGGGCCCCACACTACAAGAAGGATGTGGAAAAATTGGAAAACGTCCAGCAGAGGGTAAGAAAAATGATTAGGAGACTGGAACACATGACGTTTGAGGAGAGGCTGAGGGAACTGGGATTGTTTAGTCTGCGGAAGAGAAGAATGAGTGGGGATTTGATAGCTGCTTTCAACTACCTGAAAGGGGGTTCCAAAGAGGATGGATCTAGACTGTTCTCAGTGGTAGCAGATGACAGAACGAGGAGTAATGGTCTCAAGTTGCAGTGGGGGAGGTTTAGGTTGGATATTAGGAAAAACTTTTTCACTAGGAGGGTGGTGAAACACTGGAATGCGTTACCTAGGGAGGTGGTGGAATCTCCTTCCTTAGAAGTTTTTAAGGTCAGGCTTGACAAAGCCCTGGCTGGGATGATTTAGTTGCGGATTGGTCCTGCTTTGAGCAGGGGGATGGACTAGATGACCTCCTGAGGTCCCTTCCAACCCTGATATTCTGTGATTCTGAGAGTGATCAGGAAAGGTGAACTATTACCAGCAAGAGAGCGGGTGGGGGGAAGAGAGAGAAACCTTTTGTAGTGATAATCAAGGTGGGCCATTTCTAGCACTTTACAAGAACAGTAGGAGGGGAAATAAACAAGGGGAAATAGTTTTACTTTGTGTAATGACCCATCCACTCCCAGTCTTTATTCAAGCCTAAATTAGTTGTATCCAGTTTGCAAATTAATTCCAATTCAGCAGTCTCTCCTTGGAGTCTGTTTCTGAAGTTTTGAAGCATGAGTGAATACCTTGGCTGCCGCTATGGAGATGAAACAAGTGCCAGCAGTGTATTTTTGGGAATGGTAAATTAGATTGTATAACCTTGTGAGGTTCCTTGAAGCTCTCTGTAATGAGTCATCACTGAGCCTGATGAGTCACCCATGAGCCTGAGTGACATGCAGCCCCCAGGTTATCAACCAGGGCTCAGCAAGTCTAACCAGGTCACCTCAAGGCCAGGGATATAAGCTCCCAAAGAAAGCAGCAACTCCTGCCTGCTCATGTTGCTACCTCGCTGGAAGTATCCCCTGCCATTTGATGGTTCTGACAGACTTCCTGCCCCAGCCCTGTTTCAAACCTGTTCTTGGGTCCTGCTCTGACCCCTGGCTCCAGTCCCTGGTCTGACCACTAGGCCTCACTGCTGCTGCTCCAAGCACTGGGCCTGACCATCCACTTCTCAGTTTCTGACACTGTCTTTCTCATTACAAACTGTGGGTCTAGTATGTAAGGGAATATTCTGCTTATCAATTAGGTCATGCCATATATAGCATGCAAATGACACACACTTAGCTATGTATTTCTGTATTAGGCCTTATTCCATTTTTGGGCAGGAATAACCTGACAGTCCTTCAGCAGTGCTCTCATTCATGCAGGATCGAATTCCGCTGTGCTGATCGCCCTGCTTGTCACTTTGTACCTTGTGCTTATACCCACAACACTTTGTACCTCTACAGTATGGCATCAAGGTTATTAATGTGTCTTTATTATGTATGGGTGGAGTTTATTTGGGAATAGCATTGTGGAATGTATAGCTTGTCTATATTCCTTTCTGAATTCTCCTATTAGCATTATTTATTATTTGGATTATGATAGCACCTAAAAGTCCCAAATAGGGCCAAATTGTGCTAGGTACTGTACAAACAAAAGAGAGATCTCTTGTTGCAACTGATTCTTAAGACTATATCTATACTGCAGCTGAAAGATATCATTCCCAACTTGGGTAGACATACCTGCCCTTGCTCTGCTTGAGCTAGTGTGCTAAAATGATAGTGGGACCAGGGAGGCACAAGCAGCAGCTTCAGACTAGCCACCTGACTATGTACCTAGGATCTCAGATGGAGTTATACTCATGCAGCTAGGCTGAGCTGGCACCTGTGCCATCATGGCCACACCGATATTTTAGAGCATTAGCGTGAGCACAGCGAGTGTGTATATGACTTCCCGATCTGGGAATTACAACTTCCAGCTGCAGTGTAGTCGTACCCTACAAGGTTTGATGTGCATACAACAGAGCTGGGCCTGAACCAACCCCTTGCTTAGCAGTGCATCTAACTCCAGTAGATAGTGTGGAACTTGTTATTTTTCCCCTTAAGGAATGAGAATATTTAAAACAGAAGAGACACTCCAGATGCACATAAGAAACATTTTGTTTGTTCGATTGATTAAGACACTAAGTGTTCCTTGCTACGTGTCCCATTGCATCTATAGAGTAATGGGACTGATTTCTGCCGGATGTGCAGCTATCATAGCATACACTATAAAGTAGCTGCATACCAACTGACTTCAATGTGCTGTGCAAAACAGAGAGCTTCTATGTAGCTATTAATGGTAAAGATGAGGCTCTTTGCGTAAGCGCAGGTTAGTTATTTACTTGGAAGATATCACACTTCTCTGTGTTGGAAGCCTAATTAATTAAACTTTTTTCCCTGCTCCTAAGCTCCTGCTGTAAAACGCTAAGCAACCGGCCCCATCTGGACTAGCGGAAAGAATGCCACCAAATGGAGCTTTGCTGGTGTGTGAAATGTATTGGAAAGCACTCGTCTGCATCCCAGTGGCGGCTTCTTTACCTCTTGAGCTGGACTGTTACCAGCATTGCATACGGTGAGGGTAGGTTTACATCTGCAGTCTCTCCAGGATTTATAGGCTGAGCCTATGGCTACACTGCAGAGCTTACAGCGGCATAGCTGCACTGGTGCAGCTCCTCTGCTGTAAACTCTCTAGTGTAGCTGCTCTAAGCCAATGGGAGAGAGCTCTCCCATTAACTTATTTACTCCAGCCCCTGCAAGCAGCAGTAGCTATGTCAGCGGGAAAAGCTGTGCCCCGACATAGTGCTATACACACCAGCACTTAAGTTGGCATATGTCACTCAGGGGGTGGCTAATTCACACCCCTGAGCGACATAACTGAAGTCGACTTTAGCTGTAGTGTAGCCATAGCCTCACACGGCAAGAGTAATATTGCATCCTTAGACAGGAGAGGGGGAAGTGTCTGCCTTGATCACATGACACTTGGTAGAGTGATGTGGTATTCACAAAGGCCCAGGTTATCCTATCTGGCAAAAACCCACGTAGGAGACTGGAAATTCCACAAGGTTCCTCTTGTGAGATTTTCTAGACAATTATCTGTCAGGGGTAGTTTGCTCCTCTTTTAGAAAAAAAGAGGAAGCACATACCCCCAAAAGCGAGGATCCCCCATGAGCTGCAGGCCAGAGCTATCTGAACAGAGTCCTTGGGCCTCTACGTTGGCTCCAGTCCAAACCCTCTGGCTCCACTGATGCTCTCCTCCCTGCACAGAGGAGTTCTACAGCATGGAGCAGCTCCATATAAAAGTCTGTATTATTAAAATTTGTGAGGATTTTCTGTGGGTTTTATGAGGAAATTATGTGCAGCCCCTGGCCTAGCCTCTTCTCTATTCATGGAACTCCAGCCCCGTGCAGCAGCTTCTGGGTGAAAAGGAGGATAAGGCCACAACCTTCCCACCCATGTACACAAGGCCCTTTGTGGCCAACCAAATCCTCTTTCTAGAAAATGCCTTGTGTGGACAAAGGAGGCAAAAAATTCCCTTTAGCTGCCTAAATTGCTAGTTTTCCGGCACAAGCCTTTGAAAATTCTGCCCTCTGTTTCCTTCTATTCACTTACATTTATTCCCCCAGTATGATTCAGTAGTCATATGTGTTGCATCACAAATTTTAATCACCTGGCAAATAAAGTTTTGATGTTGCTGGTTTCCTTGACAGGTATATGTGGTGTTAATATAGCACATATGACTGTTACATGGGATCAGCAAATTCCCCAGCCCCATGCTCTAGGGCTTAACTCATCTTCAACTACTAACTCATTCCTTTTCTACAGGCCCTGAAGAGGAGGCTCCTGGGTGCCTAGAGGTGGAGAGCTGGAGCTGCCGCTTGGTCTAGCATTGGAATCAGGAGGGCGTCATAACAGGTTAAGGAATTTGATTCAGTAGCATAAAGTACATTCTCCATCAAAATTATTGGAGTAAACTTCATTCTCTGTTGGTATCAATGGAAAAAGGTTATGCCACATAATATGTCAAATAATTTTAATCTGTACAAGTTAACTTTCTCACCAACTCTATTCTGGAAACATTATCAATATCTATTAAATAACAAAAAAAGAATTAAGTTACAGCTGAGATTGTTGATGGAATTCAATAACTGATATAGCATCAATAGTGCTAAAGCACTTTTTAAAAACCTGAACATTAGGATGAGAACCCCAACCCCTTCTAAGATGTCTTTGCCCTGCGGAGCAGCATATAGGGACCCTCACCAGCCCCAACTGAATCCCGAAATGGTGTGAAGCTGGTGTGATGGGCTTTATACTGGCTCCTCCTGATCACACCCCTTCCTTGCAGACCGTGCAGGGCCATTATGGGGTGGGTATGTTCTGGATGAAGAGTGAAGGCTGGAGCATGATGCTTTTTGCCAACTTCCAACCACTGGACTGGTCTCTTGGGAGCCATTGGTGTAGGTTAGGACATGCTGCTCTAATTTGTGCTCGTTGTTTGTTAATCTCTGGCTGGCCCAAGGTCTGAGGAGGGCATTAAGGTGTTTTAGAGTCACCTTTGACACTCCTGAGGTCTCCACCCTAAACATTTGGAAATCACTAACTAATGTTATAGGAACATTTCTGACACCAACCTTACTACCAAGCACATAGACTATTAAACAGAAAACATCCGAATGATCAGGATCCAAACAACCTTAACTCTGTCCTCAGATTTGGTAGTGGTTTATGAGCCAATCCAACTTCCATGCAAGTGGACTCTTTAACATTCTATTTTACAGTCAACATAATATTATACTTTACAAGCACAATCAGCCTCTTTAACATTACACTGCTGGAGAGCTGAATACGTACATTGTATTTGTTCTGAAGTACCAATGTGGATGTTAGGATGTGAACAGTTGCTGTTTTAATGAAAGGGACTTCACTTTGAGGGTGTGTGTGTGTGTGTGTGGTGGAGCAGGAAAGGGAATATGTGGTGGCAGGAGAATAAAATGGGACAGGAGAAGGGTGTGGGGAGCAGGAGGAATCAGAGTGGGACATGCAGGGCTGTGGGGAACAGGCAAGGCTGCGGGATGTGATAGGTTTGCAAATGTAAGGAAGCAGTTGGGGCTGAAGAAGCATAAGGGTGAATGCTACATTGGGGAGCATAGGAGATGGAGGACTGGGAGATCAGGAGGAGTATGAGGGTGCTGGACAATTTCAGAGGATTGGGGAGCATGGGAATGAAGGGGACTCACAGGGAACACAGTAGTGAGAAGGGCGACTTGCTGCCAGATTCCCTCTGTGATGTAGGGATGCTGAGCACTCCGCCCTCACCAACCCCTCCCAAGCCATGGATTCCTGACCCCACAGAGAGCTTCATACAGGTGCCTTCCATGTTGGCACAAGGGAGAGAATGATTGGCCTTGCCCAGGGCTCATAATGAAAGGGGTAGGAGGGTGAAGTCTCTGCTTATCCAGCTGTGCAAATGGTTGTTCATTTAAACAGAAAAGGTCATTGCAAGTGATTCTAATCTTGCTGAGTGACCAAAAAACAGGCTCTGATCAACATTTTGGTCACTTGACAACCTTCAAGAGGTGGTGTTAGGGAGTCACAGACAGACAAGAAAGACATCACTGAATGTTGGCTTTTAGTAGGGGAAAAAATCATGTAAAATTAGCAGGAGGGAAAGAAGGGGATTTAGGGTTACCAGGCAACAAGCACTGGTAAAGAATAACATGAAAGGACAGTGGAGAGGAAGCCCTCCAATCAGTTGGCTGCCTGGGTAATTAGGGGCCTGAGAAAGCGATGAAATGGGCATAGTAACATTCCATAGAAGGTTAAGAAATCTGTTTTAAGTATGTAGAAGGTGCTGAAGAACAAAGGGGCACAGCTGAGATGAAAATTATGTATTAAAAGAAAATCTCTTACCTTAGCCATTAATAATACCTTTGATTATTCAAATGGAAAGAAACATAAATTGTTCATTTGCTTTCCACCACTGCTGCTGTTTGTTTAATTTTGCACTTTCAGTCATCTTGAACAATGAAGCTAGGCTTTTCATTTTCACTTTCTGCATCCAGTCCAGCTTGCTGGGTTTTGTGCATGCCAGTTGAATTAGGTTATCAGTTCTGTGCTGTTGAGGAAGGCTTGAAACCAAACAAAAATGCTATTTTCACTGAAATTTAAAAAATGAAAAAATCTGTTTCTGTTTCTCAAAATTGTGAAGTTCTTATTCAGTCAAAACACTCATTCCAATCAGTGAGAGTTTTGCCTGAGTAAGAACAGCATAAAACCCCAGGACTTCACAATTTGATCCTGTTAGGTTTTCTAAAGCTTTGCTCAGAAATTAAAATGGGGGCCTACTTGACCCTATCCTGTAAGTGGCTCGATTTTTAGTGAGTCGGCAGATACTTTTATCATCGCTATTTTTTTTAGTGTGGCAACTGCAATAAGTGTGCAATACACATATAAGCAGAGTCAGGATGAGCTCTGGTGGCGAGTCGTGGTGGGTTATGGAAAAGAACTTCGGGGGCTGATCTCATTTGCATAGGCACACCCAGCCAGGGGTGTGGGATTAGGATTAGGATTAATACCTGGTGGTATGGGCCCCCCCTGGGGAGGGCCTTACATGCTAATTGCACTTCCTCCTCTCTCCACTGTGAAATATCAGAGCTAATTTTGATTCCATTAGCAGTCTAGTTACAGGCTGCTGAGCTGAATTCACTTTGGGCCCATGGTGTACCAGCCCTGAGGCTTCCCTACTACAAGCTGAAATCGCTAAAGAGCTAAAATTACTAAGAGCTGAAATCACTGAGCATTATGTTAAGTAGTGGGGGGCCTGAAGATATATTGCGGAGTGGATCGTGGGATGGCTGGCAGAGCGGAGCGGCTGGCGGAGTGGAGCAGAGCAGTTTACAGGACGGCAGGAGTGGCTCACGGGACGGCTGGAGTGGCTCATGGGATGGCTGGCGGAGCGGTTGGCAGAGCAGAACAATTCGTGGGGCAGCTGGTGGAGCAGAGCAGAGCGCCACGGAGAGGTTGGGCAGTCAGCTTCAGACCACATAAGGTGCCCCTTAACCCCACCCCACCCCATTTCCACCCAGGTTGGGAGGTAAAACTCTGCAGATAAACTTTCGAACTCTGGGGCTGCACTGACCAGGGACAGAGACTTTTGGGTTGTTGAGCTTTTGGGACTTTGGGTGACTTTTGGGTTGCTGTAAACCAAAGGGAAAGGACACGGCTCAATTTGCTTGGGGTGGGTTTTGGCTCATGGGTTGTGTTATGAATCCTGTTGGTGGTGTTTCCCCAACATAATGCCACATTGTTTCTCTCTGTTATTAAAAGGCTTTTGCTACACTCAGACTCTGTGTTTGCGAGAGGGGAAGTATTGCCTCTTAGAGGCACCCTACGGGGGTGGTATATATTTGTCCCAGGTCACTGGGTGGGGGCTCGAGCCGGTTTTGCATTGTGTTATTGGAATGGAACCCCTAGATACTGAACCCGGCCCTTGTTGCTGCCAACTCTGATGGGCAGAAGGGTTACACACATAAGCACTGGTAAAAGACTGCTTTTTATTTCCCTGGTCCCAGTCACCTGATATGGGGTCACAGTTACAAAAGGTTACTGCTTCCTGCCATAGGACAGGAATCTGGCTCCACTGAGACCAGTGGCTACTGGTGATCTTTTTTCTTTTTGAAAATCAAATGCAAATAAAACATAATATCAATCAAAACCAAAGCCCACAAACTAATCCAGCCAATTGATAAACCACAGAGGGAGTCAAGTAGGGCAGAGATCACAGTCAATGACCCCCGTTCCCCACCCTCCAACAGAGGAGAAGATTATTCTGTCTCTTATTGGGCATCTGTCAGTCACTACTATCTCTGAATCTCCATGGCTTTCTGATCACATGGTCATTTCTTGTTCTCTGAACAGTTCCTTCTGTGCCACTGAGATGGAGCCACCAGCTGGAGCCTGTGTATATTTTTCTTTGTTAATAACTGGGTGGGCTTTTGTGTTTCTTCTACCAATGCTGCAGCCCTGTCAGTAGCATTCCGGATGTTCTCAAGAAGCATACAGCTAGTGTCCTCCCTGCTTTTGTTTATCTGCTGTTCCTCCTTTGGGACTGAACTCCAAGTGTGGTTATAATGTATGACCTTGGGGCAGATAGAATAGCTATTACTTTCTGTTTAGAAGCCAACGTTCTCTCTCACGTGCTATGGAGGTACCTGTCTGGCATTCTTATGATAATTCTTCTGTTCTATCTTTCTGCTATAGAACTATATTGCAAGCCTTTTTTCAGGAAGCTTGTTAGATGTTGGCAAGATTTCGTCCTTCTTCCCATGAATCCTTGAACTGATGACTCTAATAAAGCATTGTGAGGGTGTGATGATTCTCTAACAATACCAAGCAAGGAGCCCTGGAATGCCCAAAGGCTTTTCCCCACTCAAATTTTTGCAGTTTGTACTCCAATATTGTTAGCAATGTTGGGAACTTTAGTCTGGACAGGGTATCAGCTGCAGTCATCACTGTAATTACCATATCAATTAGATCTTCTCTGATCTAGTAAGAAAAGAATGACACAAGCCAGGTCATTTTTTCTGTAGTCAATGCATATCGTTAGCTATAGTTATGAAAACTATATGCATGGGACAACAGCGTAAGAAAGGGAAAAATACATGCAGATGCAGTAAGGAAAAGGGGAAATTAATAAGACCTGTAATGGAAGGTAATGCTCTAAGGAAGATATAAGCCTGTTCACAGTTTAAGATTTTTAAAGAAAATAATCCTCCAGCTCCATTTTCATGACACAGTTTATGAGCACAAAATCCCCTGCACAACCCATGTTTATATATACAGCATACATAGTGTATGTAAATGGTAGACTGTCTGTAACTTGAAGCCTTTGAATCATAATTTGAGGACTTCGGTAACTCAGCCAGAGGTTAGGGGTCTATTACAGGAATGGGTGGGTGAGGTTCTGAGGCCTGCAATGTGCAGCAGGTCAGACTAGATGATCATGATGGTCCCTTCTGACCTTAAATTGTATGAGTCTATATCAATATAATTATTGGAATATGCACCACAGCTAGCAGCAGGTTAAATGGCTGCAGTAATTATTTGGAAAAGGGATGAATATTTGGCAAATTAAATAGATGTGAGGTTCAGAACTCAAAAGACATATGGTATTTGTGGCCGGGTATAGACACAGTGCACAAATACAGTGTGCACTTCTGTAGCAGCTTTCATCTAAGGATCTCAACATGCTTTACAGATATTATCCCATTAAGGCCCCCAGTGTCTTTGTGGGGGAAGATGACTTCGGGGATTTCCAATGGTAAACACAGAGCTTTTCACTGAGCTCACTGGTTCAAATCCATTGACAGCGACGAAAATTATGAGCAGATCGACATTAGCATTCTGTATGTTAGATGCTGGGGAGCTGGTGTGATGGGTTCGGTCACAGAGACCCCTTTGGGGCTGTCACCTGACGTGCTGAGCCCATTTTCCCTGTCAGCTTGGGACTCCAGAACCCTGTTTTGTTGAGCCAGATATGCAAGCCTGCTGCAACACAGACCCAGGGTCTGAACCACATTCCCAAAGTTGCAGGCTTTAACTGAAAACCACTCAGCAGGTAATCCTGTCTCCAGCACCGAGACGCTCAGCTCCCAATGGGATCCAAACCCCAAATAAATCTGTTTTACTGTGTATAAATCTTATACAGGGTAAACTCCTAAATTGTCCGCCCTCTATAACACAGATAGAGAGATATACACAGCTGTTTCCTCCCGCAGGTATTAATCACTTACTCTGGGTTCAATAATAAATAAAAGTGATTTTATTAAGAATAAAAAGTAGGATTTAAGTGGTTCCAAGTAATAACAGACAGAACAAAGTAAGTCATCAAGTAAAGTAAAATAAAACAAAACATGCAAGTCTAAACCTAATACATTTAGAAACTGAATACAGGTAAATCTCACCCTCAGAGATGTTCCAATAAGCTTCTTTCACAGACTAGACTCCTTTCTAGTCTGGGCCCAATCCTTTCCCCTGGTACAGTTCTTGTTAGTTCCAGCTCAGGTGGTAACTCGAGGATTTCTCATGACTGGCAGCCCCCCTTGTTCTGCTCCACCCCCTTTTATATCTTTGGCCCAAGGCAGGAATCCTTTGTCTCTCTCTGGATTCCCACCCCTCCTTCTAAATGGAAAAGCACCAGGTTTAAAATGTATTCCAGTATCATATGACATGTCCTGTGAGACTTCATTAGCCACTTCAGGTACACAGGAAGGCTTGCAGGTAAACAGAGCCATTTACAGCCAATTATCCTAGTGAATGGGTGTCATCAAGATTCTAAACCACACTTTGCATAATTACAATAGGACCTCAGAGTTAACTTCATATTTCTAGCTTCAGATACAAGAATCATACATTCATACAAATAGGATGAACACACTCAGTGGATTTTAAGCTTTGTAATGATACCTTACAAGAGACCTTTTGCATAAAGCATATTCTAGTTACATTATAGTCACACTCATAAGCATATTTCGACAAACATATAGAGTGCAATGTCACACCATTGTCCTATACCATGAAAATATTCTGCATTTAAAATAAATTATGGTTAAACAATAAGAACATTCAAGCAGCAAAACTATCATCTTGTTTTAATGCTACGTCTGACAAATTCACAAAGGCCAGTGTGAAAGCAGACACTGTGTCTGTAAGTCAGGCCCTTCTATCTGTCTTTTTTTCAACTATGTGCTTTTGAATCTTTAGCCTGCATTGCCCAGAATTTTTTCAGAGTTACTTGGTGTTACTTCAGTATGTACTTTGTTCTGTGGTTTCATATTGTTCTAAAGCAAGAAGAATTTCAAGGAATTCTCCTAGCACCATTTATTGTAAACCTAGTAGCAACCCATTCATATTTCATAAGTAATTCAAGCCTTGCAATTCTGCATTCGTGTAGGGAGTGTACTCTCTGTGCATATACTTTAGAATTGTGCTTGTGGGGGACTGGTAATGGGAGATGGAGCTTCTCGCTATTTGGGTGCCAGTTCAAATACAGCACCTAGTGGTAGCGTCCAAAAGGTTGTTACGATCTGATAGCTTTTCAGCAGCCTCTGAAATGAGTTGAGAGTTGTCTGGTGCTTAATGGCAGGTGTATACACAAAAATCTACCACCTGTCTGACATTAATTGGCTTCCTTGCTGTGAGTCTCAGTAGACTGCCCAAGGATCTACATGGGCCACAAAGCCAAAGTTCCCTTTTGTTCCTAGGGGTGGTCCTTTCAAGTCAGAGTTTAGGTACATTTGCTAAACAGCTAAGGTGAGGCTTGCACTGCCACTGCTCATGCTGTACCTATTCTGTGGGTAGAGGACTTCAGTCTCCAGGGCTATCAAACCTATATCTTTTATATACTGAGCTGTTTAGAGCAGACACTGTCTTTTTTATTATATATATGAACAGTGCCTAGCACAATGGTGCCTGACTCCCGGCTGGGATTGCTAGGAACTACCATAATAGAAAAAAACAATAATAATTGTACCAGGAACAAAAATAATTAAATAACATGCAAATAACAGCACCATGAAGAGTGCCAGTTTTTATCTAGTTATTTATTTAGATTTAAAAAAATACAAAAAGTTGTCTGTCTTTTTATTATTCTAGGTAATCAGGGCTTGCTCATCATGGAGCTACTGCCCTTCCAAGAGTACACCAGAATTCTAGTGGTAGTTGATCTCCTGATGAAGATGGCACATTTTATACCATGTCGCGGCCTCCCCACCGCTCAGGAAATAGCCTGTCTATTCGAAGACAACATCTTTCACCTTCATGGGTTGTCCACAAGCATAGTATACAACTGGGAGTCCCTGTTCATTTCTTGCTTTTTGTGGGAATTTCTGCATCTTTTGGGCATCAAACCTTGTATCTCAACTGTTGAGTGAATCAATCAATTTCTGAAGCAGGACCTACGCTGCTTACTAAACTACCAGGATGATTGGCTGGAACACATTCCCCACACCGAATTTGCCTACAACTACACACATGCCCTGAATCAACAGACGCTTTTCTTCATGAATTATGGGCTCCACTCTTGGTATCACCTCAAAATCTTTCTCAACATTCACCAAGTGCACAGAGCTGCTGGAACCATTTTTATAGCGGGGGTGCTGAGAGCCATTGACTCAAACTGTAAACTCTGTATATAATGGAAACCACTTCAAGCCAGGGGGTGCAGCTGCACGCCTAGTTCCAGCACCTATGCAAGTGCATCAAGGACTCAAACACCAGTTAGAAGAGGCTAAGACAACATACAAATGCCATGCTGACACTCACCATCAGATGACCCCTAACTTCATGGTAAATGACAAGGTTTGGCTTGTGCATCCGTGAAGCTGGACCACAAGTACTAAGGCCATTTGCAATCACAGAACGACATAACTCAGTAATATTTTGATTGCAGCTGCCAGAATCCCTTAAGAGCCACCCTGTGTTCCACATCTCTCTCGAAATCTTTTGTTGAAAATCCCTTCCCACACTGCTCTACTCCTTCCCTGCCAATAACCATGCAGGACCAAGAGGAATACATGATCCAGCAGATTCTGGACTCCTGCCGAGTCCAGGGAAGACTCCAATATCTGATTGACTGGGATGGCTATGGCCTGGAGGAGCGGCCATGAGAACATGTGAAACACGCTCATGTCCAGAACCTCCTGCTTGCCTTCCATCGGGCCTACCCCAAGAAACCCAGCCCAAGTGCTCCTGAAGAGCAACCCCGAAAGGAGAGGGGTGCTGTCAGGGCGAGACCAGCTAGGATCAGCTGCTGGCCTACTTCTTGAATAACATCTCTATAAAGAGCCCCACTGCACTGCCTTGGAATTGACAGAGAAGCCTCAGCACCTCATTGGCTGTTTGTTTAGCAGCCCTGCTTACAGTCCTGGCATCCACAGGAGATCAATGACTGCTGAATGTGAACCACACCCACAGCTGTGCTTGCCCAGCTCTTGCTTTCAGCCCTTGCTCTAGCCTACTTCCAGTCCTTGGTCCTGCCTGGTTCCTGTCTTGCTCCTGCCTTGTTCTTGAACCTTCTCCTGCTCCACCTGCCACCCACACAGGCTTCTGACTTCTGGGTTTGATCCTCGGCTCCACCTCTGGCTTATGATTCTGGTTTACCCTACGTCTCTGACATTTAGCTTCTGTCCCTGTGGTACTGACCCTCAGCTCATTCCTGGACTCTAACCACCCTGGACCCAGCTCTAACCTGTAGGTTGAACTCTCATTTCAACCATTAGGTCTGACTGCCTATGGCCTGGTTGTCTATAGAAATATGATCTAGATTAAATTACTATAATATAGGTGTACATCTGGTTGAAAGACTGTACTCAAAGAGCAGTTATCAGTCTTAGAATTGAAGGACTGGAAGGGACCTCGAGAAGTCATCTAGTCCAGTCCCCTGCACTAATGGCAGGACTAAGTATTATCTAGACCATCCCTGACAGGTCTTTGTCTAACCTCCTCTTAAAAATCTCCAATTATGGAGATTCCACAATCTCCCTAGGCAATTTGATACACTGCTTAACTACCCTGACAAGAAGTTTCAATCTTCTCTCATAGGTCATGTTTTCTAGACCTTTGAATCATTTTTGTTGCTCTTCTCTGGACTTTCTCCAGTTAGTCCACATTTTTCCTGAAATGTGGCATCCAGAACCGGACACAATACTCTATTTGAGGCCTAATCAGTGCGGAGTAGAGCGGAAGAATTACTTCTCACGTCTTGTTTACATCACTCCTGCTAATACATCCCAGAATTATGTTTGGGTTTTTTTTTGCAACAGTGTTATATTGTTGACTCATATTTAGCTTGCGATCCACGATGATCTCCAGACCTCTTTCCACAGTACTCCTCCCTAGGCAGTCATTTCCCATTTTTTTATGTAACTGATTGTTCCTTCCTAAGTGGAGTACTTTGCATTTGTCCTTATTGAATTTCATCCTATTTACTTCAGACCATTTCTCCAGTTTGTCCAGATCCTTTTGAATTTTAATCCTATCCTCCAAAACACTTGCAACCCCTCCCAGTATGGTATCATCCACAATTTTTAAGTGTACTCTCTATGTCATTATCTAAATAAATGATGAAGATGTTGAATAGAACCAGAACCAGACCCAGAACTGATCCCTGGGGGACTCCACTCATTATGGCCTTCCAGCTTGACTGTGAACCACTGATAAGTGATAACTACTCTCTGGGAATGGTTTTTACACCAGTTATGCAGCCACTATATCGTAGTTCCATGTAGGTTTTATTTCCCTAGTTTGTTTATGGTTCGCTGTCAAACTGGGAGGACCCACAGGGGTTTGTCCTGGGTCCAGTATTATTCAATATTTTCATTAATTATCTGGATGATGGAGTATACACTTATAAAATTTGCTGACAACTTCATGATGAGAGGGGTTGCAAGCATTTGGAGGACAGGATTAGAATTCAAAATCATCTTCATAAATTGCAGAATTAGTCTTCAAATCAGTAAGATGAAATTCAATAAGGACAAATGCAAAGTACTGCAATTAGGAATGAACAATCACTTCCACACATACCGAATGGGGACTAACTGGCTAGGCAGCAACAGCTCTCCCTTGAGAACTAGCTTTGTCTTTCCTTTTTCATGCTGTCATATTTTATCTTCTTGAAGTACAGCTGGCTACCCTGTTTATGGCCCAAAGGAACTTACAATGTATCTGTAGCCACCTTCATGTTTAGCATGGAGATGTGGCCCACATCCTGCACTAGCCATTACAGTGTTGCCAGTTCTCACCATTTTATCCCAAGTGTTGTGATGCATAGTGTTTTTCTTAAAGCCCCAGCTCTGGGAATCACGCTGTTATGTGAGAATCCCAGCTTTGTGTTTTGGAAAAAGGATGTTTCTACCCTGTGTGTTGGTGGTGATTCAAGAACAAGAACGTGATACAAGAACACCACCAGCAGCAGGCAAACAGTAAGAACCTCCTTTTGTTAATTTTAGAAAACCTTGTGATGTGTGAGCCAATCTGGGATTTTTTTTTTTTTTTTTTGGATCCTGATTCATGAATGCTCAGGGGTGACAACACTCAGAGCCTCCTCCGCTGCCCCGGGGTCCTGCGTCCCCATGGCCCAGGCCGTATTAACCAGGGGAATTGCTCCATGGGATGCCAACTAGCCCCTGGCTTGGTGGACCCGCCCCCCTGCAGGAAGGCTGGGGCTGCTGGGAAGGAAAATGACCCTGTAGCGCGCCCAGCAGCCGGGCCCAGACGCCTCAGCACCCTCTAGCTTCGACTAGGGCTGAGGCCCCCTGGAGTCCTCCACCTTCCCTCCCCCGCGCCTGTGGCCGTTGCCGCTCTAGTCCTTCTCTCTATGGTTTCCTGCACTTCCTGCTCTCTGTGGTTTCCTGCGCGAGGGCAAACCCCGCGCTGGGCGGAAGTGCGCCGTGCTGGGGATCATGGCGGCGGTGGATATCCGAGGTACCGGCTCCCGCTCTCTGTTGATGGGACTGGAAAGCGACGTGAACGTGCCGGCGGGCCGTGTGCGCGGGGACGGGGGTTCTAACGCTGCAGGCTCCCTGCCCGGCCGCCGAGGCCATGGCGGCTGGGAGCTCTTCGCCGACGATGCGGGCGTACACTTTAGAGACGGCCCCTGATGTCCCGGGCGATTCGGCACATCCAGACCCAGGGCTCATCTATAAAGTACAAACCGCAGGGCAGCCGCTGGGCTTAAACGGCCCCTCCCCTTAAAAACCGCCCCCGGGGGGCCGACCCTGTTACCAGCCCCCAGCCCCATGCACCGACCCGTCTGGGGTGGCTGGAGCTGGCTGGTTAAGGGTTAATCTCCTTGGCCTTGGCGGCTCCTCTCCGCCCTGCTGGGGCTGGCTGGGGGAGCAGGTGGCGGGAGACGGGCGCTGTGCTGTGAGCACCCCCGGCCCCCTCGCCGGCCTGCCGGACAAGAGACTCCGCAGCACAGGATCTCTGTGGCATGTCTGTGCTGCTAGCTCCTGAAACGCCGCCTGTCACCCTTCCTGCCGTTACAGAGCTCGCAGGCAGAGCCCCGCTGCTCTCCCCTGACTGTTACTTCTGCAGGTCCGCGGTGATGGTTGCCGCGCGGCATGTTGTTATGTGCCTTGGTACTGGCATGTCGTCCAGGGAAACAAGCTGCAAGCCTGTGACCGGTGGCAATGAGAGACCTGCGTGATCTCTGTATCGTTGTCATCTCAAAGTTCTTTAAATCTCAGAAGACACTGAATCCCCCTCTCCACAAAATAAATAACTACATAGAGATGTAACAGTCCAGAAGCTCCTTTTCTCCCTTTCTCTGCATGTTACATCTTGATGCTCTTAGCATGGGGTTACTTTGCGTATAGTCATACCTTCTTGGAATACTGCCTTTCTGCAATCTGTAATACTAACCTTTGATTATATACTGACTTTTTACTGCAGGGGATCCCAGAATGACTTACAAGCTGTAGGCCTGGTTTTGTGGTAGGTTTTGTGGTAGGCCCTGTGCAAACAAGACTTCCACTGAGGTCAGTGGGAATCTTGCCTATCTAGGGACTGCAGGATTGTGCCCTAATTAAATGCAGAAATCACTCCACTAATTGCTGAATTTTAGCCAACTCTCTGTGATGTGGAGACTGGCAGACAAGCAATGCATGTCACCCTGCAACAGTGGGAAACAAGAAATTATGGGTTTACCCATGAGGCAAATGTACTCTAATTGAAAATGCAATGGAAAAAAGCAGACAGGACCGCTAAATGACTCACATGGCAAGCTGCTTGGTACTTGATGTGATTAAGCTGTTGTATTTCTGAAGTGCCCTATTACTTTGGTAGAAAAGCATTGTATTATTTGAGAAGGCTTGCCTTTGGAAAGAACCAATGAATGATATTAGATTAAGCTAAAGAGTGCTTGTATTTAGAATGTCTCCCTATTTGTTGAAGCTGTCCCATCCTAGCTACAACAAAAGTTGAGAGAAAAAAGAAGGTGGAACAGGATGGTGGAGGAGCAGTGAGAGCTGAAACCCCCACCCAGAAGTAGAGCTTCCCTGAATCTGTGAAGAGAGAGGAGCAGAATCTATTCTGAATTATGCTGTAGACTATCTTCATGAAGATCCGATTTTCCCTTTCACTGTTTATATATTGATGGGTGCTATAATGCCTGTCAGATTTAGTTCAGCGGATGAAGGATGGAGGGAATCTCAGTATTTCAAACCTGTGTGTTAGATCGATATACCATTCTTTTTGGCTTCTTTCCATTTCGTGACACAGTTCTGGAGCAGTGAAAAATACTCAGTATAGGACTTGTTGCCTGTCATTAAAGTTTTCCAAACATTCTGAGCTGACACCTCTGCTTGCATTATCTTCAACTTTAAAGTACTCATCTCTGTATATAGACTCATCAAATTTAAATCACAAGTGTTGAATCATGAATAGGGAATAATTGGCTAGGCAGCAGTACTGCAGAAAAGGATCTGGGAATGATAGGGATCACAAATTGAATATGAGTCAGCAGAGTGCTGTTGTGAAAAAAAGGCAATGTGATTGTGGGATGTGTTAACAGAAGTATCATATATAGACACAGGAGGTAATTATTCCACTCTGCTTGACGCTATTGAGGCTTCAGCTGGAGTACTGTGCCTAGTTTTGTGCAACACACTTTAAGAAAGATATGAACAATTTGGAAAGAGTCCAGAGGAGAGCAAGAAAAATGATAAGAGGTTTAGAGAGCCATGACCTCTGAGGAAAGATTGAAAGAATTGGGCCTGTTGAGTCTAGCGAAGAGAAGACTGAGGGGGACATGAGAACCTTCTTCAAATATAGAAAAGTATGTTATAAAGAGGATGGTGATCAGTTGTTCTCATTGTCCTCCAAGAGTAGTGCAAGAAATAATTGGCTTAGTCTGCAGCAAGGGAGATTTAGGATGGATAGTAGGGAAAAGTTTCTAACTATAAGGATAGTTAAGCATTGGAACAGTTACCTAGAGAGGTGGTGGAATCCCTATCATTCAAGGTTTCTGATAACAGGTTGGACAAATATCTGTCAGGATGGTTTAGGATGCCTCAGCATGGAAGGAGGGACTCTTGACTGCATCGCTACTAGCAAGCTGTCACAGTACTTGGATGAGATCAGCCCATGAATGAAGAACAGCTGGCTGAAGCTCAACTTGAGCAAAACAGAGGTCATGCTGGTGGACAGAAGAAAGTATTTTGAAGAATTTGCAGCCATGGTTCCGTCTCCCTTTGGTTGAGGGGTCACATTCTCACAGTTAGTCACTTCAGTCTGTAGTCTAGGAGTACTCTTGGATTCCTCACTGATGCTCACTTCTTACATAGCAACAGCCATGAGTAATGCTTTTTACCATTTCTGGCTGGCTAGGAGACTCTGTCCCATCCATACAGATGAAGACCTGGCCTTTGTCATGTCTTTGTCACTTCTTGGCTGAGCTGCAGCAATGCAATATACCTGGGCATGAAGCCTTTAGTATTTAGGAAACTCCAACTAGTACAAAACGCTGCAGCACATCTCTTCAGCTATCACGAGCACATCACACCTGTCCTCTGGCTCTCTACACTAACTTCCAATAGAATTTTGAATCAAGTTCAAGGTCCTCAGTCCTTATTTTCAAAGCACTCCATTGCCTGGGGCCAGGGTACCTAAAAACCATCTAAAACTCCAGGACAGATACTGTGGTCAACAATTTCGCTCCCCTGGCTTGATGGACCTGTCTACAATAAGAGTAAAACTCATCTGTGCAGGAGAGAGAACCTTCTCTGGGTGTGGTCCAGGACTGTGGAATGAACTCCCCCAGAAACTAAGGACTATCATAAATCTCACCTCTTTCTGCTCCACATGCAAGTGGCATTTATTTATTTTTAAAAACAACCTATGAAAACAAGACACTTCATTGCAAATGCTTCTCCCTGTGGAGAGAGGATGAGAGAACAAACAACTGACCGATGTGTAATCACAGTCATATTGCTTAATACACTATTGCAAGGTGCTCAGATACTGCAGTGATAAATGTGGTATAAAAACCTATATAGAATAGATTGACGTGCTTTCCAGTCCTACATTTCTATGATTCCATTAAAACAAGAAAGGGAGCGTGAGTAACGTTTGCGAAACTTATCTCACTTCAGTATATTACTTGTATTATAGTAGTGCAGAAAGTTCAATAAAGTGCAGGGGCCCATTGTAGTGAGTGCTGTGCAAACATAGACTACAAGACAGTGCCTGCCTAAAGAGCATGCAGAGTAATTAAAAACAGGATGCACCATGTGGAGAAAAGCACACAGATGGCCAGTGAGGGTAATAAGAGTCTATGGTTACTTAGACTAGAAATGTTAATAATTGTTCAAGTTTCTTGGGATACTGATGAACAAGAGTTTTTAAGAGTGTGGTAGAGGTGGGTGTAGGGAAGGAATTTGGAGGAGTCAGCAGAGGCTTAATAAATTGGTTCAGAGTGGGTGTTCCTGGGATATGGGTCAGTGTGGAAGAAAGTGCAGAGATGCTGGTGATTGTGGCCGGTATTGTTGACAGTGTGGTGAGGTCATGACACAACAGGTAAAATAGCATAACGGATAAAAAGGAGAAGCTAGGTTGTGAAAGGACCTTGAGGGTCAAGATTAGAAGTTTGTGTTTGAAGTCATGGAAAAATGGGAGCCAGTGGAATGACTGACTGGGGTGACAAGGCCAAATGGTGGGCTGGACAGATGATCTTAACAGTAGTTTGAATGGATCTGGATGAGGCAACATGAATATCAGGAAAGCCAGGGAGGAGGATGCAGTAATTGAGGGGGGGGGGGAAAGGGGCCTGGATGAGAATATTAATGCTGTGGATAGGGAGAACAGGATGGATCTTGATAATGTATGGAGGAAGAAGTGGTAAAATTTAGATTAAGTCTAGAAGGAGGGTGGAGTTGAAGACAAACTTCAGGTTACAGGGCTGGGTCACTAGGAAAACTGGTGATGGTGACAGAGAAAGTGGTGGAGGGGAGGGTTTTGGAAGTGAGATGAGGATCTCTCTTTTTTATCTTATTGTACCGCCATGGACTTCTGTGTCCCTTAGTTTTGAGTCTCTGTCTCACATTAAACTTCAAAGGTAGATTGAGAGGAATGGTACAGCCATTTGTTGGTTGAGATGAGGATATTCCTCAAACTCTATTTAAATGCATTGAATAAGATGCCTTTTTTGAAAAGACTGGGAATTGTCGTACATTTTTTTACACACACAAAAATGAAGATGTTCCCTTCTGAAGAGGAACAATTGATATATGGTATCAGGGTTGCTTTTTCCTAGAGGATGGCCTCTTGCATGTTATAAAAGCAATAATAAATGGACGACTCAGAAGTAATGGCCAGTAATAGTCTGGTCTGGAGTTGGAACTTTACATTCAGCTTTATGGCATATTTACTCTGAAGTTCCAGTCCTACCTGGGAGAAACTTCTGCAGAAATACAGTCGTCATTCTGGCACAAATGAGATTTTTTTCATGCTTCCTGAAAACCTAGATGAGCAGGTGTCATGCCAAGAATATGAATACTGAGAGGTTTGGGTACCTTATTTTCATTGAGATAAAGGCCTTGGCATATATATTTGGAAAGTATCTAGCATATTGTGGGTGCTACTGCAATATAAATAATAAAATACCTTTAGTACTGGAGGATCTCCTATGTTTATGATGAGGGGAGAGAGTAGTATATGTGAAATAACATGAAAACCTCATTTTTCCATTTTATGTAAGAACTAGACTAGTAGCTCTGAGATTGACAATGCAAAAATGAATTATTCATTTATGTTGTGTTAACCATGGTTTGCTGAGCTCCTAGGTTCACTTCATAAAAGATTCATAATATATTCAATGACATTTTGGATTTGAATCTTTCATTCCTTGTACATTCAAAACTTCAGCTGAAGTAAAACATCTACAAGGGAATGACTATAATTAGAGCTTTGGGTTTGCAAATAATGCAGTAGTCCCATTACATTCATAGGTTTCAATCCTGCATGCAGTTTTCAGTCACTTTTCCATCCATGCGATCTTTCTTTTTTCAGTGTAAAAATTGATGCCTTATCATTGTGTTTCCTACTCTCCCAGGAGTGGAGATTATTACGACTGTGGCTTAAAATTATTGAATTTCTAGACCCTTTAAATTTCATACAGCCATGGGAGGAGAGTCTAGTAAATGTTAGCACATTTATCACTTGACTACGGCATCTACTACTACTATCTCCACAACTTTGTTTGGTCTGGCATTTAATGCTGGCTGCCGCTTACTTATTAGGTTTTCTTTCACTTTCATAGTGAAGATCATGCTTAGTTTGCCCATTCCACTTGGCAAATGCTGCTGTTCTTAATCTAAACCATGTACAGTATGACCATAAGTGCGAGTGCTAATAATTTTTTCCCTACTGGCATTCCGAAGAAATAAAGGTGTCTGTGTATCTTCCATATCTTCATGTAATAGCCAACGGAAGAAATAAATTAAAAAAAAATTGATTTTTGTGGTCAAAATTTTGAATTTTAGGAAAAAAAAAATTTCATGAAAACCTTTTTTTTGACGTGTTCTAATTAGTAGGTCCTTAATTGGTAAGAATCCCTAACCGTACTGACTGTTTTGGTGCTAATTTTAATTTTTTCTTTCCAGATAACCTCCTGGGAATTTCCTGGGTTGACAGTTCCTGGATTCCTATATTAAACAATGGAAGTGTGTTAGACTATTTCTCAGAGCGAAGTAACCCATTCTATGACCGAACATGTAACAACGAAGTAGTCAAAATGCAACGGCTGACCTTGGACCACTTGCAGTAAGTTACTGTAAGGAACGCTGAGTAAACCTGAAAAATTGCTTTCTGGGTTGGTGATTTTCAACTTGTCCACTAAAGGGTGTCACCAACAGCTGAATTGAAGAGTGCAGGGAAAGTTGTGATCCTGCTTCTGTTGTTCCCTGTCTCTGTTCTTCTTTTGAGGTTGATTTACGCAGCCACTTGCAGCCGGGTCCTATCCTCTTTCAGATGCCAGAAGCAATTTATATTCTCCTAGTTCCTGTGGTGCCACCTGTGAAGCATTATAGATAGGATTTTGGGTACACCTGAGATTGCAGGTCTACAGAAATGTCAAAAAAGCCAGTTAGCTAGAAAGCTAATTTTTTGTGTGTGTGTGCAGAGAAGCTACCGACCAGGATAAAAACAGTGACAATGTTTGGGGACTATGACTCAGCCTAATTTTGTAATCAGATGAAGAGGATTAATTTCATGTCTCTTCAATGGGATCTACTGTAGTTGGACACTTAGAGCTTTGCCACAGAATTGTGTATAAGAGTCTACATTCCTGCCACATTGAATTAGGTGTGATAATTAAAACAGATACCGCACCATGGGAAGATTCAGGATGAGAAGTATGACTTTTAATTTGGGCCCGAGGGGAAATGAATGGGTAGGCCGTTCTAATTACCAGTGGCCATTTATCAACATCACAGCATGCAACTGGCTTTCTTTGATGTGGGGCCCTGGCAGGAGAGGGGCACGTGGAACTGCAGGCAGAAGTGAGGTGCATTGACAGAACTATTTGGGGACCTAGAAATAGGCTAGTGTGGGACAATGTAGATCACACTAAATGTTCATTGGTAAAGTTGTGTGCATCTGGTATTGGAGGGGAGGAGCCTTCACATCATCTGAATACATTCTGGTCAGTGCTGTTAGCCTGTCACTTCCATATGTAAACAACATCTGTAACTATAAGTTCCATTTTTCTTCCATTTGTTTCTTCTTCTGCCAGTAAGCTACCTATTTGCCAAGAGGTTGACTCCAGGATTTTTTAATGCACTGTGAGCACAAGGCTAGGTTTTGCTATTTATCTTGGAAAATCCTAATGCAAGAGCTTGTGACCCATCAAGGGGTGACCTTCGGGCCCTGTGATTGTTGTTTTGGTGGGCTTTCACATCCTATATCTTTAACTTTCAGATGAATGGTGTTACTTATTCTGGTCACTTGTCTTTTAGCCAAATGATTGGAGTGGAATATATCCTCCTTCATGCTCAAGAGCCCATCCTCTTCATAATTCGAAAGCAGCAAAGACAGTCTCCTACACAAGGTAAGGGCTCACACAGCTTTTCCCTTTAATGACAATGTTGGTGATTGTCTGCTCTGTGTGTTCACAACAGCAGGGGATTGCCCTCTGGTGGCAAAATACTAATAGTGCAATGAGAAAGTGCTGCTTTTGCAGTAAATTTTGCCAGGAGCAATTGGTAGTTGTTAGCATGCATGCTATGTCCTATATTTATGATATGCTGTACATAAGGTTTTCAGTTTAATTAGTTAAACATAATACTAATTTTTTGCTTGCCTGGGGCTGATTAGTGCAAATTAAATTTCATGCTAATCATTCTGAGTGATTATCATACAATTTGGAAATCTCTGATTTGTTAGTCTCTAAGGTGCCACAAGTACTCCTGTTCTTTTTGCGGATACAGACTAACACGGCTGCTACTCTGAAACCACTTATTAGGGTAAGGGGAACATTCACATTGCTCTTTGCATAATGCCATTTTTATTCTACAGCCTTGCCACTTTGTACTGTGAGCTTCTCAGACTGCACATGTTAAATAGGGTCTTCTAGTAAATACATGACTGGGAGACCTCCCAGGAAAGAAACTGGTGATTCAGTAGGTGATATTTCACCCTGAGTCATTAGTGAACCAAAGCACCCCAGTATATTAGAGGGTGCTGAGGTAGTGTAGATGCCATTATCTGATTAGACATAAAATCAAAGTTCTAACTCTTTGCGGTCATTAAAGATTCCATGGCACTTTAAGTGAGAGTAGAGATATTTCCACTGTGCCATGTCTAAGTTCCAGTTGGGATAACTACATTCTGTCTCCCTATTATATACAGTTGGATTCAGTATTCTTCATATCTTATCCTAAATGGACTTGTAGTGTTCATGTGAGCTGTTAATAAGTTTTTGCATCTCAGATCAGGATGAACTGTGTTCTGTATTTACTGTACATAAGCTGTAAAGCTCTTTGGGATCTTTTAGAATAAATGATAATGTAGTAATGTAAGGTTTTATTTTTGTTCTAATGAGAAAGGGCTTTTGTAATGGATTCATACCTTTCTATTGCTGCTCCTAATTTGCTTGGTTTCTGGCAGTGGCCTTAGTGTATTGTATTCATATTGGAAAAGAGCACCTGACTGCTTCTTAGATTAGATTGAATTTAAAATCTAAATTGAACCTAGATCTCTTGGTGTTGAAGGTGTGTGCCATAACCCAATGTATCACTTCACTGCCTCTGTTGTTCCTTAATATCCAACCTTTTAAAATCTGGAGTGGAGTTATGGCTTTTACAGTATAAACATTCAGACTTCAGCTGTGTAATTTGATCATTCATTGTAGGGAGCTTAGAAGAGAATGATTTAATAATACTCTTTTCAGTTTGTGCAAGATTTCATCGTTATATTGCTTAGTTCCCTGCCTTGGATGTTATCCATATTTTTGTAGCCTGGCACAGATTTTAGGATCTTAAAGGCAGATTAGCTAAAGAAGAGAGTCCTACCCTTCCCTGTGCTTATGAGTTTCAGAATAGGTAATCAGTATTCTCATGGGATTGCAGAAGCATCAGTTTCTTACTTTCCACTTTTAAAAGTACCTTGTCAAAGTATTTTAGGCCCAGAGTTTGATCTTTGTTAAAATGGTTATAATCTGGTGGATGATGTCCTCTTGATTCTAAATATTGTTTAAGGAGAAATATCAGTTGCTAATTTATTTGTAGTGGTGTTGTAGCTGTATTGGTCCCAGGATATGAATGAGACGAGGTGGATGAGTTAATATCTTTTATTGGACCAACTTCTGTAGGTGAACGAGACAACCTTTCTAGCTAAACCATGCCAGACCTGAAGAAAATCTCTGTGTAGCTGAAAAGCTTGTCTCTTTCACCTACAGAAGTCAGTCCAATAAAATATATTGCCTCATCCACCTTGTCTCTCTCAGTTGCTTTGTTAGAAACACAAGCATTGCTGCCCTGGGACAGGCTAATGAAACATCAAATCTGGAACTCTGGCTAAAAAAAAAAATCATACAGCTGACTATGGTGAGGAGTTCTTCCTGACCTCATTAGGTGGTCAGTTTGTGCCCTGAAGCATGAGAACAGAGAGTCCTTATAATTGTATCCTAGTTACTGAACCTACAAATGCTATTCTTACTCCTAGGTCTAATTCTTTAAGGAAACATTTTGTGCTATTTACCTCAGTTATATCCGACAGTAGGAATTCCATAGGTTAAGTGATACTCTTGCTGCATCTGTTGTCACAATGGGACTATGACAGCAGCTATCTGAGCTAGCATTGTCCTCCTTATCGTTGTGCCTGTACCAAGTACTCCAGAGAAGGAGCCCACCATAAGTTCCTCCTTCCTCTCTAAACTAGGTCTGTGCACTGATCATCTCCCTCCTCCCAGAACCATCTCTCACTTCACAAACCAGCTGAGAGCATGTGATAACCCTCGTCTCCCAAACTGATTCAGATTCTTCGCACTGGCTCTGGGGCAGTAGGTGATAATCAAAAACAAACAGAAATTTGTTATAATGGAGTCAGGGATTGAACTCCCTCCCTGTTAGAATGTAGCTTTATCACTGATCCCAGTGCTACAGAGGCTACTGGGTGGAGTGCACTTTCATCATCAACAAGAGTAAAAAGCAGGAATAATAGAGATCACAATGCTAGAGCGGATGGAAATAGCTGACCAGCACACAGTAACGTTGCACTGCGAAGGACACCAATGCAAACCTGTAAACTTATGAAAAGTGCAATTTTGTCTTTAACACCTATGTAGACCAATCAGAGCTGCAGTTTCTAAGATTCTTGCATCTTAAACTACGTGACATTTATTTAACCCTGTCAGAATTAGAACCTCTGGCCACGGAGAAGTGTTTATTTCAATCCTGATTCTTGGACCACTGAATTGTCTTTTCTCCTGATCTAACAGGGAAATTCTGCACAATATTTCTTTAAGGCAGGCCCCTTTCATTTATTTGCTTGCTGCTGTAACTTCAGAAGCCGTCATGGATGGGGGAGAATGAAAGGCAAAAGAACAACTTTAGAGACCCATTGTTGCAGCCGTATGGTTCCAGGGAAAGGGATGAACTTTCATGTTTGTCTTCTTGGTACCATACAGGATGGTAAGTTCTGAATTTCTCCCAGTCAGAAGAGCTGTGGGAAGCCAAAAGAAGCAGCTGTAAAGAAATGTGCTGCTTTTGTACTTTAAGCAAAAAAGCATTTCATTTTCTAATGTTTTGGGAAGAGAAAACTAGAGATCTACATTCACTTTTATTTCCTACTGTTTTTTCATTAGAGTTGTGAACATAAGAACTGCCATACTGGGTCAGACCAATGGTCCGTGTAGCCCAGTATCCTGTGTTCCGACAGTGCCAATGCCAGGTGCTTCAGAGTGAATGAACAGAACAGGCAATTGAGTGATCCATCCCCTGTCATCCATTCCCAGCTTCTGGCAGTCAGAGGCTAGGGACACCCAGAGCATGGGGTTGCATCCCAGATCATCTTGGCTAATGGCCACTGATGGACCTCCAGGAACTTATTTAATTCTTTTTTTGAACACTGTTATAGTTTTGGCCTTCACAATATCCCCTGGCAACGGGTTCCACAGGTTGACTGTGTTGTGTGAAAAAGTACTTCCTTATATTTGTTTTAAACCTGCTGCCTATTAATTTCATTTGGTGACCCCTGGTTCTTGTGTTATGTGAAGGAGTAAATAACACTTCCTTATTCACTTTCTCCACACCAGTCCTGATTTTATAGACTCTATCATAGCCCGCCTTAGTCATCCCTTTTCCAAGATGAAAAGTCGCAGATTTTTAATCTCTCCTCAGATGGAAGCTGTTCCATACCCTTAATCTTTTTTGTTGCCCTTCTCTGTACCTTTTCCAATTCTGATACCGTTTTTGAGATGTAGTGACCAGAACTGCACATAGTATTCAAGGTGTGGGTATGCCATGAATTTATATAGTGGCATTATGATGTTTTCTCTCTTATTATCTATCTCTTTCCAAATGGTTCCTAACATTGTTAGCTTTTTTGACTGCTGCTGCACACTGAACAGATGTTTTCAGAAAACTATCCATGATGACTCCAAGATCTCTTGAGTGATAAAAGTTAATTTAGATCCCATCATTTTGTTGGGATTGTTTTTTCCAACGTACATTACTTTGTATTTTTCAACATGTAATTTTGTCTGCCATTTTGTTGCAGCTATGGGCTAGGGGTAAACATTCACCTGTGATGGAATAGCAATGGGGGAAATGGAGCAATTGAGAGGGTGAGTTGCTGTCCTGTTGCTTCCTCCAAATTAGCACCTGAGCAAACAGCTCAGTATGACATCTGCATAGAGATACTGAGGAGGAGCTGCTGCCCCATTTTTTGCCCCTAAGAACTTCGGGGCAACAGCCTGATCCCTGCCCAACTGTCCTGAACCCTCAATGATCTGTTACCTTGAGTGAGTGACCAGGGTTCATATAGCAAGGGCACCAGCTGAGTCCTGGGGTTCCAGAGTAATTATAAGTGTTGAGAAAGATGGAGGAGCTCGAACAAACACAGGCAAGGGTCAGGGCTTTGGGAGGATTGACTCTCATGTCATCACTGCGACTATGACACTGTGCTAAGGCTGATAACATTGTTTAAAGGTAGTTGAGCTGTCTGGGCTCATCTACATGAGGTGGGCAGGGGATAACCTGCAGCTTTTTGATGCATGTCAAGTAACGTGCAGTAGTCAAGTTGCACCAATAGTGTGCCCTCTCCCAGTGTGCATCATTGTATACACACAGCGGCGGCTTGGGCATTCTCAGAGGTTATCTCATGGTCCTTTGATTCGCTGCTGAGCAGTGTGCATTCTGGGATTTTTTGCACAGGGATGCATAAGCAAAAAATGTTTTAAATGCCATGTTTCCTTTGTCTCCACTCCATACTTCCTTTCTGGGAAGGTTAGCACCATTTGCAAATTGGTGTCGGCCAGCGTGGGCCCAACAATGCTTCATGCTGGCCACTGCAAATCAATAGAGGCTGCTTGGGCTGTATTTCAGCACTCTGTGCTGGATGAATTTGCCTTTGGACTCTGCCCACCGTACCATTTAGCGGGTGATGTGGCAGCACTGGAACTTCAGCGGCGGAGGAAGCGGAATGGGAATGAGGAAGCAGAGGCACTGAGTAACTGATTATACAGGAATTATGCCAGTTCCTGGAGCAGCTTCACACCATGCAGTGTGGTTTCTGGGCTCAGGAAACCTGCATGGGTTGGTGGGAAACAGCTGCTCTGAAGACCTGGGATGACCAACCATGATGCGAGGGTATCAGGATTGGGGGAGGCAACCATTTTGGAGATCTTGGCTGAACTGAACTTGGAGCGGTAGCGTGCCAGCATGCAATACCCCATACCCATGAACAAGCAGGTTGCCATTGGTATCTGGAAGCTGGCCAACCCAAATGCTCCCGGTCAGTGGCCAACCAATTAGGTGTAAGGAGACTGACTGTTGGGGCCATTGTCATATGGGTATGTGATGCCATATATAAGGTGCTGTTGCACAGGGTTATAAAGCTTGGTAATGCTTAGGAGATTATCAATGGCTTTGCATGCATTGGGTTCCCAGAGCATATTGGAGCAATTGATGGGGAGCCATGTGCTTATTATTTGTGCATCCCACGTCTTTCTCTCCCCCACCCCAGATAATAATTTATAAACAGAAAGGAATATTTCTCAGTGGTGCTCCAAAGGCTGGTTGATCACATTGTCAGGTTTATGGACATAAATACAGAATGGTGTGGAAGGGTTCACGAGCTAGGCTCTTTCGGAACTCAGCTCTGTTTACGTTAATGAAGAAAAGACCATTCGCTCTCAGGATCACTATGGACATTAATGGTGCAGACATTGCTCTAGTTATCCTGGGAGTCCCAGCTGATCTTCAGCTTCCCCTGGTTAATGAAATGATTCACAGGCTGCCTGGATAGAAGGAAGGAACTGTTTAACTACTGCCTCAGGGTGGAGTGGAGTATGCATTTGGCTGTTTGAAAGGAAGGTGGTGCTGTTTGTGGAATAGATTGGAAGCAGCTGGGAAAAAAAGTCCCCTAACCTAGCAGCATGTTGTATTTTGCATAATATTTGTGAGAGTAAGGGAGAAAACCTTAACAATGGGTGGGAGGCTGAGGTGCAGAGACTTGTTTACTGGTTTGAGCAGCCAGCCAGGTGTCCAATACAAAATGGAAACAGCTGGGCAATATTGTCAGAGATGCCATTTGCTCTCATTTGGAATCCTAGGCCTGAAATTATGCAGCTGTATACCCAGTTGTTAACCCGTACCCACTCCCTCTAGAATGGATTGTGAGCAAGTCAGTGTTGTTCATGGCTGGTGGAGGTGCAATGTTGTGCCACTCCTCATTTTACCCTGTGTTTTTGCCTAGTTACTTTTGTAAAACCTTATGAATTCTATAAAACAATTTATTTCTGTATTAAATACTCTTAACTTCTTATGGATGAATTTTTCAGAGTTTTTGTTATTAAGCAATGTAGTATGTAACAAGCCAAAATAAAGGTTGAATTGAAATGATAATGAAAACGTTTAATTATGAAACAATATATTAAACAACAATTTATTGTCTAATAACTACAAGAAACCTTTAGTTAAAACAATAGTCAAACAACGTATCACGGTGCAGTGCAGGGCAAAAAACATGGGGCATGAAGTCATAAGTGAGTGTATGTCTTGCCTCTGCCTCTTCTTGTTTGTGGCCCTTCTGGAGTTGAATGGTGAGGCTTGATGTTACCAGGGGTGTTAGAGGGCTCAAAAGACCTGGGCTCCTAGGTGCAGCTATTCTCAGTACCCTGCCTTGGCTCTGTGAACGGAATGGCCCGTGGAAGCACTGCTCTGGGGAGTACAACAGGGAGGTGTTGCTTGTGTTTCCAGTATCCTGTATTGTCCAGGAGCTGCGGAACATAGCTGGGTCCCGGAACACTGCAGTGTCTGCTAACCTTGCGCGGCAGTGGAGCGGTTTGGCTTTGTACTGCCTCCAGGAGTTGCTGCTGCATTTCCTTGTCTTTTTTTTTAATGCTGTCTTTGGCCATGGCTGTGCTATCTCTGGCAACTGCCATCTCCTTTGGACTCTGCCAACCCTACCACTGAGCAGGTGGTGTGGCAGCAGCGGGAACTTCTGCAGCAGAGGAAGTGGGATGAGGATGTCCTTTGCAATTCCCATGATTTCTCTGTTTCCCTCTACACCTTCCAATTGTGCCTCCATCCTTCTGTTATTTTCAGGGTTTTTTGAGAGTCTGCAGTGATGTCCACAAACATTTGTCACAAGTTTTCTGTTTCCTCCACCTCAGGTTTGTGAGCTGCTCAGCCATTGATAAGGGCAGTGGCAGGTGCCATGCCTGTGAGTGTTTGTTCAAATTCTGGAGAGGCTGAGATAGCATTTTTTATATGCATTTTTGACTTTACCTCCCTGAGATTCTTACCATCTCTGAGGTTCCCCCAAGAGCGGGAAGTGGTGTGTGCATTTGGGTTTTTGTCTGTGCGGGATGTGCTGTTTGGCTTTGCTGTTGTGCCTTCGAGGGTGTATTGGCGTGGGTTGGGGTGGAGGGAGCAGTGTTGCAAATTTATGTTCCCAGTATGGTTTTGCAGCTTTGGTGTGCCTTGGAGGTGCCTATATGGTGTCAGAGGGATTAGCAGGGGGCATCTGGGGGTGAGCTGGATAGTAATGCCCCCTACGTCCTGTTTAAGGATAGCTTAACTCTGGGATGACTTTACACTGAGGTGAGTGACTAGGAAGCAGAAAATGCCCTTATTCAAAAAGGCAAAGAGCAGAACAGCAAAATACACAATGCAGATATTCACCAAGATGGTCCTCCGAGTGGAAGGGAATTGTGAACTACTCCTGTGGGGTAACCATGAAGCTGTTCCTCATTAGTGTCCAGACAAATGTGGAGCAATTTCTCAGTCATAGATTTTGCTTTATCTCCCCTGCAGACATGGTGAAAGTGAAGAGAAAAACAGGGTTCTGCAATGATTGTCTGAAACATTCACTGTTATCAGTCGTTATCTATGGGTACGTCTGCAGTGCAACACCCCTTATCCTTCCCCCTCCTCACCCCAGAGGAGCAAGTCTCAAAGCTTGGGTCAAATTGATTTGGGTTCACAGGGCTCAAGCTACAGGGCTAAAAATAGCCGCGTAGATGTTCCCACTCAGGCTGGAGCCCAAGCTCTGAAACCGAGCAAAGGGGGAGGGTCCCGGAGCCTAAGCTCCAGCCTGAACTCAAACGTCTACACTGCTATTTTTAGCCCCGCAGGTTGAGCCCTGCAAGCCAGAGTCAGTTGACCCAAGCTCTGAGACTTGCTGCTATGGGGTGTTTTGTTGTAGTGTAGAGGCACCCTGGGTGAGCCTGTGAAAAGGCATTAAGAGCTTTGTATCTCTACTGTAAAGGTTTTGTACTGTAATGTATTACAGAGCTTTTTTTACCTCAGCAGGAGCTGTGGTCTTTGTAACTTTATGGGTCTGCAGTGTCCATGTCTACCTCATGTAAACTGAGAATACGAACCAAATTTCTTTTCCCGTAACCAGTGTCTCAATAAACTTCTGAATTTTGCACAAAATACCATTTTCATTATTCAGTTCTGCCGCAGAAGGGGGCAGGGTAGAGGCTGCGGCTGTGCCATGCGGCTGGCCACCACTGTGAACTAGCTAACGGGGTTTTTGGGAGGAGTGGGGTGTTTGCTGGGTGAGGGAAAGGAAAACAAAAATAGGTAAATGGGCATGTGCACTCTATGGCGTGGGCCTAAAAATGGCCACTAGCCGGAGCTTTAGCATGAGACAGAGGCTGGTTGCCCAGCTGGAGCAGCCACCATTTTGGAAATGTGTATGGGGATGCTGAATGGACATCGTGGGGGGAGAAAGGAGGGCAGGTGGGGAGCCTCAGACTTGGAAAGGCTCCTAGCTCACATCTGCCTACAGTGCCTCTGGTCATGGGGCACCCAGAACAGAAGGTAGCATGGCAGTACAGCACAATTGTAAAGAGAGATACTTCCATGCTGAGATTCCCTCTGTAAGATCTGCCTCCTCAGTCCTGGCCTGAGTTGCTGCCTGGGACTTGGGGTTGGTTGCTGCAGGGTAGGAATCAGGCCCACCTTCTACCTGGTCGGTTTCAGGGTCCTGAGTCCTAAAAAGATCCTGGCTTTCCCAGGAAATCTCTACACTGGCCTCCTCATGCTCATCCTCTGATGAGCCCTGCTTGTTGCTCTCGGGAGAGAGGGGAGTGGCAGCAGACTTCACAACTTTCCTAGGTTTGGTGGTTATGTAGATGTTTAAAATCCTGTCCAACTCCTCAAAAAAATGGACAGGTTATATGTCTCCTGCCAGATGTTTTCCTGGCATCCCTGGTTTTAACACAAGTCCTCCTGAGCTCTTTGTTCCTTATCTGGCATTGGTTGGCATCCCAGTAATGATCCCTTTGGGACATCTGCTTAGCAATGTTCACAACGAGATCTTTATTCCAGTGGCTGGCCATAAGAGCTTTTAGCATCAATGCTTCTCCCCAGATGGCCATGAGATCCAGGGTATCAGCATGGCTTCAGGCAGCTCCTTCAGGCATATTGTAGGACTTCTGGAGTAATATCACAGTAATTGTGATATTCTCAAATCCAGGGAAATGGGCAAAATTTGGCCCTATACCAGCTTTAAATGGGGGAAGGGAAATCTGGTTAACTTGACACCAGAGCAGGAGAGGGCACACAGGTAAACAGACAGATCAGTGACGGTCGCCTGCAAAGCAGTGTGGGATAGCTGTTGGAGGACTGCCAAAGCAGTGCTCAGCAGCATTACGTGCACACAAACAATACACCAAACTAACTCTATTTGCAGCAAAGTTAGTGCACTTTGCAAGAGAACTCCAGAGTTTGAGATAAATGCAGAGTTAGTGTGCTATAATAGATTGTCTTGTGTATGCAAGCATTTTCAAACTGGATTATCTTGACTTAATCCGGTTTAAACCTCCTGTGTAGACAAGCCTTGTGCAACTTCAACTTCAAAAAACTTCAAAGAAACCTTGTTCGACAGTCAGGTTAAAGAATGCTGTTCAGACCCTGAAGGGATCACCTCCAACCTGGTTTAGCTGTAGTGGACAGGGCTTTGCAAGGTTTGTCGCAGAACTATATTAGTTGGGCCTCCCAGGAAAACCCACAGTACAAGGCCTGATTCCAAAAAGGTAAGTGTTTGCAGAGTGTGACATTTTCAAGCAGTAATGCTGGAAAGGTCTGAGTGAAAGTTAGGAATGATTGGTTTCCATGTTGTAGCTTATTGTTTGGTTTACTGGAATGGCAAAGGACATTTGAACTGCTTCCAGGAGTGCTAGTCTGAGTGCTCTCATGTGATACTAAAAACAGTTTAACTTTCTGTTAGTTGTGTTTGTGACAGTGGAACAGGAATATAAACTGATGCTTCCTTGTTATAAAATGGGCTTAATATTTGCCCTACTTCACAGGTATAGTGTGAGGCTTAACTAATTTTTGTAAAGTGCTTTGCTATACTTGGAGGAAAAGCTTGAAAGTTCAAATTATCCTGACCAGGTGAAACAAGTAAAAAACAAGTCCACTATGTGACCCGTGAAATTAAACAATTTTGTCCCTTGCTTACCCAGAGCTCTGCTTATTGACTAAACTGATACTATGTTCCTTATTTACAGTCATCCCATTAGCTGATTACTATATTATTGCTGGAGTGATTTATCAGGCACCTGATTTGGGATCTGTCATAAATTCCAGAGTGGTAAGTGTTTCTACTATGCATTTAGTTGATATAAAACAATTATCAGTTCATATCTGCTTTTATTTTACATTGTTCCCCCAACCCAATTCAAGAAATTTCTTCCCTGTTTTCTTCCATTTTGGGAAAACGAGATGTGTGTTAAATTTATTAATCTTATTTGGGTTATTGCTGATTATGTACTATATATATTGTATTACTTCTTAAACCTACCTTTGTACTTTTGAATAATTTAAGCACTATACCCAGATGTACAGACACTCCTTTCTTAATCTATGTATTATATAATTTTAACATTAGCGTTAATAAAATAAGATGACTAATCCAGTTTTTTATAACTACAATTCATTAAACCCTCTTCTTCCCTGCCCGGTCCTTCTCACTCCCCTTTCTTTCAATGTCTCTCCTCCCTTACTTTTTCTTTCCATTTAGCAGATCCCCTCTGAATTAACCTTCCCCTCACCAAAAAATAAATAAATTGTGGAACTAACATGCTGTTTGCTGCCATCGCATTGATTGCTCTGCTTTGCTTGTGTGTTCTACCCTTTCCCCTACCCTGTATCTGTTTTTTCTGTTTAGACTGTAAGTTCTTCAGGGCAGGGACGTCTACTACTTTGTGTGTGTACAGCACTTAGCACACTGGGGCCCCGTTCTTGGTTGGTTCTTAGTCACTAGTGTAATAATCTATTACTAGTAAAAATTACACTTTATACCGAGTACTCTACATTAGCAATGAAAGTGAAATGTTCCCAGAAGAGTATAGTGTGCCTTAATAGCTCTGACAGGCTGTTAGGGATGGAATAATCTTAATGGTTGAAAAAGGAGAGAGATTAAATTTTAAAATACTCAAAGGGACAATGTCAGGCTTAAAATTGCTAAAGAAATCTTTTAATCTAAGTTCCTAATTTAACTGAAAGATGTTAAAATGGAATTTGCATTTCACTATTGGTGCTGTTGGCACTTTTACGATCTTGGATACTAAAACTAAAATGGTCATTTTCACTTTCTGCTTTTCATGCCCTAGTATAAGTCTGCAAAACTTGTGTTGGATAGAAATATTTTTGAAAACTGTTTTCAAAGAATACAAAAATCACAAAAATATTTCTGTTCACACTAGGTTTTATAAAAGTCTGTCTTATAAACAAAATCTAAATGTTATTTCAAATAGCAACTGTAAAATAATTGCCTGATGGAGGGAAAAGCTACTTTAATGGTAAAACTACATTCCATAGTAGTTCACAAACTTGATTAGCTTTTTACCAACATACAGTGTTTTTTCATGTTCTACTCTATCAGTCACTATTTAGGTAATAGTATCTAGGCATAGACTTGGCTGTTCGTTTGTATTATATATTACTCTGTTAAATTCCAGAACATTTTCTTATGTTGACTTCTTCTGAAAGCTCACTGCAGTGCATGGAATTCAGTCTGCTTTTGATGAAGCCATGTCATACTGCCGATATCACCCTTCGAAAGGCTACTGGTGGCATTTCAAAGACCAGGAGGAACGAGGTATGATTTCTGGGCCCTCAGTGCATTAAGCAATTCTCCTTTTCTTTGGACTTAATACTTAAATTTTTAGCCAAAGTTTACTTTAGCATCCATAACTCCTATAACCAGTGTTCCCTCTAATTTTTCCCATGCATGTGCGGAATGAATTTTGTTATGTGCACCAGTATGGAGGTGATATGTGACTCTGGCTGGGGGTGTGGGCTCTGGGGTGGGGTCGGTGATGAGGGACTCATGGTTGGGGCAGAGGGTTGAGGACTCCGGCTTGGGGTCCGGGCTGTGGGGTGAGGCCACAGATGAGGGGTTTGGGGTGCAGGCTGCCCTGGGGCTATGGTGGGGAGAGAGGACTCCCCCCAGCTCTCTCTCCCTGCAGCAGCACCTGGGCTGGGGGGGAGAGGTGCCTCTCCTGACTGTGGCAGGTCCAGGGCTGCGGCCACAGGATAGCCACCTTGCCCCTGTCTGTGGCAGGTCCGGGCTGGGTTTGGGCCAGGGCACCTCTTCCCCCTCCATGGCAGGTCCGGGGCTAGGCTGGGTTGGAGCTGGGGCAAGGGTGCCTCTCTCTAGTCTGCAGTGGGGCCAAGCAGGGTTGGGGCAGGGGCACCTCTCCCCTGTCCGTGGCAGGGCCGGGCTGGGTTGGGGCCAGGCAAGGGGTGCCTCTGCCCAAGCAGATTTGGGGCTGGGTTGGGGTCGGGGGAGTGGCGCCTCTCCCCCGGCCGCAGCAGGTTGGGCTGGGGGGAGCCGGGGACGGGGAGAGGCATCTCTCCCCACCATGGCAGGTCTGGGGATGGGGGGGAGAAACATCTCTCCCTGCCGCAGCCCTGAGAAGAGAGAGAAGTGTGGGGAGGGGTAAAAGAAGTGAAGGAAAAGGTTAGGGGCAACACAGCAATGGTGTGGGCTTGAGGCCTAGCGTTGGCACCTGTAATTATTTAGAGGCACCATGCTAGGACTTCTGTGAGACTGGGAGGAAGTCTGCTTCACTCCCCTGCATCAACAGGGGTAAAAGTTGGGGCCTGGAGTAGGATAGAGAACGTTAAGCCCTGTATCAACAGGGCAAGCGAGTATTGAGCCCAAGGAGCGTTGACAGACATGTTTTGTTTTGTGGTTGGACTTTAATTTGGCCAGAGAGTGAAACCGTTATATCAGACGGGAGACTGAAGACTGAATTACCCTACTATAAGAGAGAAGACTGCAGTCCAAAGGGGAAATAGAGATAAACAGCAGGGGGGAAACTGAGGAATGGCCACACCCAGTGCCAGAAAGGACAACCCTCTACAGGAACGAAGAGCAGATAAAAGAGAACTAGAACTTCCATCATTTGATGTGATGTTGCATTTCAGCCTCTGTATATGATTTGCAGATAAAGCCAAACCAAAAGCCAAGAAGAAGGAAGAACCAAGCTCTATTTTCCAGAGGCAGCGAGTGGATGCTTTGCTTCTAGACCTGAGACAAAAATTTCCACCCAGATTTGTTCAGGTAATATAGTCATTTGTGTCTGCAGTGTTACTTCAGCATTAACATCAGGGCTCCTCAGGTGGACAACTTGTGGGACTTCACTGTACTTGGTGGAACGGTAGCATTGGTTGGAGTAGGAACTTTGAAAACAACAGGTTCTCTTAATGCAGAATGAAGAGGAAGATTCCATAGCATAGGTGAAGGAGTTACCCAAAATGTGCGCCGTAGCCTTGCAAAATTGCCATGAAAATTTACCAACCCAAGTGGATCAGGGTTTATCTCATCAGATGTCAAACCCTGCTGGCAACTCAGTTTTCCCATTACCACAGCCAAACAAAACTGACACAACTGATGTTTTGTATTTACTGTCACCTTCTGGGGACTGGTTTGTTGTAACATAAAACAGCTCAACCAGAAATTCTCAGCCCTCTTCTAGAGGCTCACTAGTTCATTATGCTCAGCAGTCCCTATTAAGAGCGTTGCTCCTGCCCCTCACTGCAGGTAGCTCCAGTCTGGCCTTTTTCTCTCGCTGCTTTGGAGGACTTCTTGGATCACCTGCGGAAGCTTTCCTTCAGGGCTCTCTTGCTGTCCCTGGCCCTCTCCCTGGGATGTAAGGAAAGTCTCTGCGTAGTAGGAACTCACACAACCTCCCTGCTCCTTTGTCTCTCCCTTAACTCGGCAAGCTCATTGAACTCAGGCTGTCCCTATTATCTCCCAGCATGCTCCAATCATGAACCCCCAACTCAATGCATTCATTCGGGGAGGTGGATTTAGCCTGGCACGAGAGCAGTGAGCCCCAATCCCCTTACAGGGCCAGCTCCCCCTGTGATACCAAGTTAAAAATCTACTCACCCACTCTTTACCAAAATGTCTGATGAGGAAAGAACTAACAAATGCAATTTATTTGCCTGTGGGGGAAAAAAATACTCTCCTGGACAAGTAGAACTTCTGCAGAGCTGGCATTGTGTATACAATTGCTGATTTAAAGAGACATGGTAAACATTTCATGAAAGCTGGTGATTCAATAGTTGGCATTCTTCCTGCTGAGTTAGTATTGAACCAGTGTCTCAGCAGCGTGGTGGAAGCCCTGCACTGGTGGAGGAAACTACCCTTGCTTGGATTAAATGTAAAGTAGGGGTCCTTCTAGTCAGTTTTTTTGGAAGGTAAACATTGTTAGCCCCACCAGGCTGACCAAATTCCATTGTGAATAAATACACGCCCCACATATTTGTAGTGAATTCTTCTTCTCTTCCTATCCTAAGTTGTCATTGCCACATTCCACTTCAGAAGTGGCTGCATTTTATCCATTGGTGAAGTCATTCCTGTAAGGAACTGTGGGATTTTTTGTGATGAAATGCCCTATAGCAGCAGTTCTCAACCGCAGATTGCATGCGGCCCAATTAGCACACAGCTGTGTGCTAAAAAATTGAAAAATTGCTGCTCTGGTCTGGCAGGGGGTGAGGCTGGCTCAGGGGGAGACAGCGTCTGCCAGTCTGCTGGAGCGCTCCTGCCAGCAGGGGGCTGGTGAGTGCTACAGGGGGGCAGAGGGCAATAGAGTGGATCTCTTGGCAGGTTTGTGGGATTGGGTTCTGGGCAGTGAGGTGGTGGGGGGCGCTGGAAACGAGGGGCTTATGGGGGTGCTCCAGCACCCCCAGGTTTTAGGTGGGGCTCCGTTCCTGGCCCTCTACCGGGGGTCCCGGCTGCCTGGCCCTGGACGGGGTCTGAGTCCTGGCTGCCAGGTGGTGGGTCCCGGGGTGCTGGCTGCCTGGCTCCAGGTCCCAGCTGCCGGCTGCCTGGCCCCACGCGGCGGCGTCCAGGTCCCAGCTGCCGGCTGCCTGGCCCCACGCGGCGGGGTGCCAGGTCCAGGGTCCTGGGATGCCGGCTTCTGGGTCTGGGATCCCGGCTGCCCGGCCCCACATGGCAAAGTCTGGGGTCTGACTGCCAGTTCCCGTGCCCAGGGCTCTACTCTCTGGAGGGTCTCTGGGCAGGGGGCACTGGGAATAGGGTACTGTGGGAGTTTTTAGAGGGGGTGTGCTATGGTTCTCAGCCTGTGGCTCACGTAACACAATGTGGCCCACATATGCAGCCCACTATGATAAATAGGTTGAGAATCACTGATCTATACAGATATAAGGACACACTATTAAATACAATAGTTCAGGCCCAAAATTTGACCTATTGTTAAAATAGTTAGGTGGGGAATCATCCTTTGGATTCTACATACCTGTTTATTCCCCTTCTTAAGCCCACCACTTAGTCACCAAGAAATTACAAAAAAGACAGTGTTTCTGTAAGACCTAAAAATAAAATCATTTGACATCAACAGAGAAAGGCATTCTGTAAGTGCACGGTCTCTTGCAAAAGGTAGATAAGTATCCCCTGCACTGAGGGATAAACTGATGTGCAGAGAAGTCAAATAACTTGTCCAATGTCAAACAGCAAGACAGAGTGAGTCAGGGATGGAAGATATGTTCTGTCTCACAGTCTGTTGTTCTAACTACTAGATGTGATGCCTCCCATAGTCAGTATTTAGCACTATTGTGCTTCACCTGTTGTCCCTGCAAAAGCAGATTCTGAACAATATTCCCAAAGCTGTTCGGAAATAATATTATTGAGGCACAAACTACTAAGGAAATGCGCAGCACAAATTGACTTTCCTGACTCAATAAAATATATTTAAATGTCCGAGGCTGTGGGTGAGCTGTTGCCATTATGCACTCTGGTATTTTGCCTACAGTTGCTGCAATGGCTAGTTTCTAACTACTGTAATTGTTATAAAACATTCTGGAATACTTTGAGGAAGGCAAGCACTGGATTAGACCAGATTCTAATCTACTTCCAAATTCAAATACCTTCTGACACCGTGGGAGAAAAATAAATGTTTGCTCAGTGGGAAAGAACTGCATTGGTAGGGAAGTGCATTTCAAATTCTTAAAGTGGTATTGAAATAGAATAATACTTTCATGGAACCTGTCATCGGAAGGTCTAAGTATTTTACAAAAATTAATTACACCATTCATGTTAGGCAGGTAATAGGATACACAGGAATCACTTCAACCATAACTGAAATATAGCCACCTCTGGAGTGGGATGCAACTCAGTTGCAGCAATGTTGTGCAACATTTTACATCAAGAAATGAAAAATATTGACCCTGCCCATTGTTTTAGTGGTTTATCTGATCAGATCATTGCAAAGAGTAACAAGACTGCAAGCAAATAAATAAAATTACCAAAAATAATTAATTACAGTCATAGTCAAGGCTTGAGCAGAGAGAGAGCATAATTCATGTGGGATGTCCTATGAAACATTCATAACAGCTATCAAATCCCCCCTCATTCTTTTCTTCTGTCCTGCAGAAGAGAAGAATGAGGGGGGATTTGATAGCTGCTTTCAACTACCTGAGAGGTGGTTCCAGAGAAGATGGTTCTAGACTATTCTCAGTGGTAGAAGAGGACAGGACAAGGAGTAATGGTCTCAAGTTGCAGTGGGGGAGGTTTAGGTTGGATATTAGGAAAAACTTTTTCACTAGGAGGGTGGTGAAACACTGGAATGCGTTACCTAGGGAGGTGGTAGAATCTCCTTCCTTAGAAGTTTTTAAGGTCAGGCTTGACAAAGCCCTGGCTGGGATGATTTAATTGGGGATTGGTCCTGCTTTGAGCAGGGGGTTGGCCTAGATGACCTCCTGAGGTCCCTTCCAACCCTGATATTCTATGATTCTATGAAACTACCTGCAAAGCCCCAAATATTAGCTAACTGCATGAGTCAAAAGAGTAGCTCTAGATTCAAATGGTCTGAACTCATTTTCTGTTCTTTACAAAATTTGATTCTCTTTTGCACTGGTGGATATGCAGACATCTTGAGCCATATTTTACAGCCAAGGAAAACAGGCATTAATGACTTGAAAGGGATAAGGTTCTTTGCATGACTGGAGAATAAAACATTTAATTTTTGTGTGCTGTTAATTTTCCATATGGATTAGAATTTAATTAGTGCTTCTGGAAGGCTTGCTCGTCACTCTTCTCTTGTTTGACATCGCCATGATGTTCCGATTCATGTGAGGCCTTTCCTCATTGATATCCCTCAGAAGCCCTCTTGCTGAAAGTATTCTACAGCAAAAGATGATATTTTAGTCAGTGCTAGCAAAGGATGATAATAACAAAGCTCCAGTTCATCTGACTTTCTTTTCTTCTTTTTTGATAGCAAAAGCCTGGAGAAAAGCCCATCGCAGGTAAGAGATCTCACATATTACAAGATTTTTAAAAGGAGCCCAAATCCAGGTGTGATATAGGTTCAGTTGTGAGGCTGAACTAACTAATGGGCTTGCTGCTGCTGAAATTGTTGGGAGTTTTGTCATTGACTAATATGAGAGCAAAATCAGGCTCAATATGGGCCTAATTTTTCTAGGTGCCGGATGGGACTTCACCTCTGTGCTTAGGCTGTATGATGTCCCATCCCACCCCTTGCCTTCTGGAGACTGTCCCCTGTGCAAGAGGCCCCACCCCTCTAAGGGAGCTGCTGAGCCAAGAGGCCCCAAATCAGGAGATGCTCTTGGGGAGACCAATGGCCAGGTTGATTCTGCATCTTGGTGATTTTGCATCAGGGCCATTGCAGGAGGGCTGCAAGCTAGGGCACCTCAAGGACTGCCTGAGGGGGTTGTGCTGGTGTTCGGCAACCTCAGAATAGGGAAACTGCAAGGTTTCTCCTCCCAGTCCCTGTACCGTGGCAGCCATGAATCTAGCCCTGAATGTCTCCTGCACAAGTATTGACTGGCTTCTATTCTCTTAAACTCCATTATCTTTTCAAAACAACCTGAAAAGAATTTGAAAAGAAATGTAAAACCCTTAATGCTGAGTTATAATTTATTTGATGGTTTGTTTTTTATTAAGTGGATCAGATCAAGAAGGAGCCAGAACCAGCCCCTGAAGCTATAAAGCCCGAGGAGAAGGAGACTGTAAAGAATGCCCAACAGAGTGCTGGCACTAAAGGGCCCCCAGAGAAACGGATGAGACTCCAGTGAAGGGATGGACAGTTCCATATCTCGATGATTCAACGTCTGGAGAAGAGTTTGCAAGTGACTCCTACTCCCCCTTATCTGTATTCGCACGTTCAGGATTGTGACACTGCAGGATTTAAAGCCCCTTGCAACAGCTTCTTCTCTCAGCAGAAACCTATTTAAAAAGCTGCCAATGGAAAGACTTGAGCTGCACCGGGAGGGGATTTTTCAGCCTTCTCCCCATTTTGGATGTTAGCTTCTGGCTGAATTTCACATGAATGCGTTTTGCAACTTCCTTGTAAAACTCCCCTTTTTTTTTTTTATGTCCTCGGGTAATTGTGTGTTCTATGTAAAAAGTTGAACTTTTTAATAAAAAGTTGAATTCTTGGTACACCAACATTTGGCTGTTGAAGTGCCTTTCTTGCTTACTCTCTTGATTACTTAGGAAATGGCTACTGAATATGCTGTGTGTGCTGGTAGTGGATTTCACTTGAATGTCAGGGTATACCATGATATTATGCATGTTAACCTTTCTTGAGGAAGGTGAGTGTTTCCTATGGCATTAAAGGATTTACGCTGCCTGCTATAAACTGCTGTGCCTGTTAGAATGCTGGGATATAGATCAAAAAAGTTGGGTAACTGGCAGGGCTGAATCCATGTAATTGGCAGTCAACCTTTAGTTTGCTCTCATTCTTTTAAAATATTTTTTGCCTTCATACTTACCATGCCATCCCATTTCACTTAAAGAAAAAGAATCACTGGCCTGTGTGTCTCATTTGTTTGGATAGAGCTGTCCTTGAAATCGCTTGCCCTTCTTGGTCTTTACTTAAGATTGTTTTAATTTATTGGATCACTCTAGCTGTTTTCTGAGAGGAAAAAGATTTTCCAACTTCTTTTCTCCTTCCTAGTCTTCTTACAGTGTAGTTGACAAGATACTAAACAGCAGAAGAGCAAGGACAAGTGCCCTAAATAATGGACAAAGTTTAAATGTCTCTCATGCAAGCTAGAGTGTGCTTGGATGGGCTGTAGTGTCAGACTCCCTGTCATAAGTATAAAGGAAAGGGTAGCAACCTGTATACAGTACTATAAAATCCCTCCTGGCCAGAGGCACAATATCCTTTTACCTGTAAAGGGTTAAGAAGCTCAGGTAACCTGGCTGGCAGCTGACCAAAAGGACCAATAAGGGGACAAGATACTTTCAGATCTGGGTGGGGAAAGATTTTTGTCTGTCTGTTCTGTGTGCTTGCCGGAGAGAGATCAAGAAAGCAAGCAATCCAATTCCATTAGAATTAGTAAGTACTAGCAAGGAAATGCGTTAGTTTACTTCTGTTTTGGCTTGATTTTTCTCTGTGCTGAGAGGAAGGTGCATTCCTGGTTTTCTTTTTGTAACTTTAAAGTTTTTGCCCAGAGGGAAATTCGCTGTGTTTTAAATCTGATTGCCCTGTGAGATTAGCTTCCCTTCTAATTTTACAGAGGTGCTGCTTTTACCGTTTTTCTTTCTAATAAAGTTCTGTTTCTTTTAAGAGCCTGACTGATTTCTCTATGGCCCTAAAACCCAGGGGTTTGGGTCGGTGATCACTTTGTAACCAATTGGTTAGGATATTATTCTCAAGCCTCCCCAGGAAAGGGGGTGTAAGGGCTTGGGGCAGCCGCGGAGCCAGGTGGAGGGAACGGGGAGCGATCCAAAAAAAAGGCACCACCCGCTGTGGCGCTTTTACTCACCCAGCGGCTCTCCAGCAGCAGGCTCTCACTCGCGCCGGGTGTCTTCCGCACTGGAGGTGCCGCCAAAGACCCGGAGCGAGTGAAGGTCCCACCGCCAAGGTGCCGCCGAAGACCCGGAGCGCCGCCGGGTGAATAAAAGTGCTGCTGCAGGGGAAAATTTAAAAGGCGCCAAGACATTGACAAGGCGCCACTTGTGCTCAGTGGGGGAGTGGCTGCTCCCCCGCTCCCCCCCTAGCTACGCCACTGGCTTGGGGGGGATATTTTGGGGGAATAGGAACTCCATGTGGTCCTTTCCCTGATTCTTTGTTAAATCATTTGGTGATGGCAGCGTACCCTCCAAGGGCAAAGAGTTTGTGCCTGGGGTAAGTTTTACCCTAAGCTGGTAGAAATAAGCTTAGGGGGTCTTTCATGTGGGTCCCCACATCTGTACCCTAGAATTCAGAGTAGGGAGGGAACCCTGACACACTCTCTCTCAGCTCTAGACTATCAGAGGCATGGGACGCTGTCAGTAACTGATGATCAGTTTTGATTGGGTAGCAGTGAAATAATGGAAAATATTTAGGATCATATGACACTGTCTTGACCTATATGATTTTGTCTGGTTAATCTAAGGTTTTAATATTCAATATGTTAGGATGGGGTGGGCAAACTTTTTGGCCTGAGGGCCAAATTTGGGTTGTGAAACTTTATGGAGGGCCAGGTAGGGAAGGCTGTGCCTCCCCAAACAGCCTGGACCCCACCCCCTCCCACTTCCTGCCCCCTGACTGCCCCCCTCAGAACCACTGACTCATCCAACCAGCTTCTTGTCCCTTGACCACCCCCCAGGACCCCACCCCCTATCCAACCTCACTGTCCCCTGACTGCCCCGACCCCTATCCACAGCCCCACCCCCTGACAGGCCCCCCAGGACTCCCACCTCCTATCCAGCCATCCCCTGACTGCCCCCCGCCCCGAACCTCCGCCCCATCCAACTGTCCCCTGCTCCCTGTCCCCTGACTGCCCCCCTGGGACTCCCTACCCCTTACCCAACCCCCCACCACCACCTCGCTGCTCAGAGCAGCAGGAGCTCGCAGCCATGCCACTGCCCTGCCCGGCAGGAGCGGCAGGCCAGAGCGTTGGCAGTGCATTGTGCTGAGGCTGGGGGGAAGGGGGGACAGCAGGGGAGGGGCAGGACGGTCCCGTGGGCCGTACTTTGCCCACCTCTGTGTTAGGATATATAGGGAAATATAGTTGCATTGTTGATATATCTATAGATATAAAATTGGCATGTTGATGTAGTGGTAGTTGGGAAAAATTCATTGCTATCTTAACTCCATTCAACCTGGGTTGAGTTTAGACTGTTACACTTCCTAACAATCTTTTTTCTTTAACATATGGATACTTCAAACTAGCATGAGCTTCTAATTAAAATGATAGAACTAATGCTAAAGAGGAGAGAAAGGTTTGTTATTCCTTAGTGTATTGGAAACATAGTTTGGAGACTTTTGTTAAATGGGTTGACATACCTAAAGAAGTGAATGCAGTTAACCTAATTCAACAACAGAAGGATTTGTGGTTCTTTTTCATGTACTGGAAGATTTACTTTGGATAGTGGGATGCTTAGAAGTCACAGTAGAATTTATTCCACTTTGATGCAATCTTCTGTCTATTCACTACGTGTCTTCCAGCTTCTGCAACAGGTGAACAGGGCTCTTAGAGAAAGACTCCTTCTCTACACAAACCTGATCCATCCCCCAAGTTACTACATTCTGTGCACAGAGTCCAGGGTCCTGTGGGAAAAAAAAATGTAATCGTGGAATACTGTGTGCACATGGGTGACTGAATGAGGGTCGCACAAGCAATCTAAATTCTGGCATCTCCTAAGTTTTGAGTGCTTGACTTTGCAAACTTAATGCTCTTTTAACATAGGGTTTGGGATATTTTTGTAACTAAGTGTTTTTAAAGATAAACTGAACACTCCAAAATGTGATCATGTGGATTCATACTGACACCCCCCCCCACCAGTTCATCGGCAGGGTAAGAACTGTTAGATCCACTGCATGGATCCCCGCCAGTTCATCCCAGCCCCAAACTCCTATCATCAGGCTTCTCATCCCAGTTCCAGGTCTCTTCCCTCACCCTGACTCCTTGTCAGATCTCTCTCCTTCCCTTACCCCACTGATTCCTGTTCCCAGCCTCCCTCCCGTTCAACTCCCAGTTTCCCATTTCCCACTCCCCACTAAAACTGCTTGTCCAAATCCACTTCCCCTGCCCAGATCTAGCTCTTGTCCTCTGCATTTGAGTCAGGCAGTTTCCTCCCTGGTGTCAGCATGAGGAACAATGAAAGCACAGGAGAGAGTTGCCCTGTTTTCAAGTTTCAGTGCCCAGACCTGGCTAGCCTAGCCCACAGCAGCAGTGGCAGTAAAAATCCTGCTGATCTCCCAGCAGTCCTGGGCTAGAGCATACTTGGTACAGACAATATTTGGGGAATCTAGCTGAGTAGCTCTAGGAAGTCTCTAATGAGCATGTGTGAACTGTGATTTTTTCAAGAGTTTATAGCTTTGCAAATTTTCATGGGGGTGGCAAAAGGCTTAGCCCTGACAAAGGTCCCCTCCCTACCAAATTTCATATCCATATTTCAAAGCAAGGGGACACTACAGCTATTTTGAAAAAGGTTGCCAGATTTTTTCAATGTAGGCAAAATCTATTTTTCTCTAACCGTATTGGAAAGAAATGAATTGTGGGCTGAAATTTTCCAAAATTACAGCTCAAACAGTTAAAGTTTGGCACAATTATAAGCAGCTGGAAACAGGGTTTTGTAATGGGAAGTGCCAGACAACCTTAAGCAGTGTTACTAACCTTGCCTATAATAAAGGAGCCAAAATTTAGAAAGAGAAATAATCCAACGAAGGTCCTGGAGAAGACCACTAAAAGTTGTTACAGACTTAAAGCCTGCATCCTGCTGAGAAGTGCTGAGCATCTTCAACTCCTCTCTGAAACCAGTGGGAAATCAATAGTCAACACCTCACAGAAGCAAATCATAAATACTACCGTGAGCTGGGCAAGCTAGCTGTGATTATGTACCAAGATAATCCATCATTTAATTAAAACGATGGGAACAAATTTGAAATACACAAGAGGGAGGCACTTTATATGTAGAACAGATGATGGCATGGTAGGGTCACAAGTTTGGCTAGACTGTATTATGGCTTCTGGCAATAAAGTCTAAACAGCACAGTAAGCCCTTCTGTATTCTATTTACACTTTATATTTTTGTCCTACTCCCATCTTCCTTTCCCATTTTCCCACTTCAAAATACATTACTTACTATGGAAACTATATAATTAGTATGGGTGGAGCTTACTGACAACCACGAACTCAGAATACAGTTCATTTTATATCATGGTTTGGGATGTAGATTGTGAATATTAATGGCGTTTGATTTTTCCTCCCTCTGTGTGGTATAAATAAATGTATATTCTATCTTCTATCTAGATTTATCACATTCCTCTTATTTATCTATTTGGTTTGGTTCTACTATAGACAGATTGCTTTTGGCAGCTTTTGCATCCCATCATATAATGTAAATCTTTGTATTTACATACAAATATTTGTATCAATGTTAAACAAATTACAGTAAATTTTTAAGGCTTTTATATTCATTGCCAGGACCCAAAGATTGTGAGGTTATGGTTTGGCTTGAAAGCTGTACTGTAACATATGGTCCAGTAAAAGCCATCCTGTAATACTGGGGAATTGTCCTATGAATGACTGCCCTGTTTGCCTGCTGCAATATAAGTAAGTTAGGATGAGGGCTGGTATAGCTGTTAAGCTACTGTGGGCTTGCTTGATCTCCAGTGGAAAAACAGCCCTCTTAATGAAAACAAAATTAACAGGCAAGAGTGGGTCAGTTTTCATCATGGCTAAAGGTTACCTCAAGATTACCTACTATGTATCATTGATTAATGATCTGGAAGAGAGGTAAGCAGTGAAGTACCAAACTCTGCAGATGACACAAGCTTATTTGTTAGGACCAGAGAGGACTATGAGGAACTTCAGAGAAACATAATCAAGCTAGGTGTATGGGCAACATACTGGGAAATGAAATTCAGTGTTGATAAATACAAATAAAGCACATTAGAGGGCGGGAACTAACTCATACACACAGCAAGGATCTAAATTAACTATAAACTGAGAAAAGGAAGCTGGGGATCACTGTAGACAGCCTAATGTACAGCTGCAGTCAAAAAGGATGTTCAGCTCCATAAGAAATGGGATAGAGAACAGTACTGAAAAATCATAATGCCATCATATAAATTATGTGCCTCATCTGGAATAGCATGTGCAGTACTGGTCACCCTCTGAAAAAGGAAGTAGAGGGAGCTCAAAGAAGAGAAATAAAAATTATTAGGGGCCTGGAAAAACTCTTATGGGAAGTGACATTAAAAACACCAGGATTGTTTACCTTAGAAAGCAGATGAATAAGAAGGGACTTGACAAAAGTATATAAAATAATGACTGGAATAGAGAAGATAAATCAGAAGCTTCTGTTCTCAGTCTTATAACACAAGAACAAAGTGACAATAAAAGCAGTCACATTCAAAATGAATTATTTAACCTCATACTGCAGGGTTTAACACGATCTCTAATGTAGAGATCTGGCAGAAACCTAAAAGTGGGGGGGAGGCAGGCAGACTACCCCACATTTGCCTACCATGGGGTTCGTATAACTTCCTCTGAAGTAACTGGTACTGGCCACTTTCAAAAGGATACCAGACTAGAAGGAAATCTGGTCCAATCCAGTATAGTAATTCCTATGTCACAGTTTAATAACTAAAGGCACTTGCTACCTGGGTGACATGTTCTCCCGTAACAGTATTTGTAGTCCCATTTACCCAAGAAACAAAGCACAGGGTGGAGCCCTAAATTAAAACTGAGTGTCATTACAGCTGCTTTTATCTTGTATTTTCTTTTTCCTAGCCATGCTTGGCTGCCATTCTGTTTCTTTACTTCTGGGTAGGAGTGGGATGTATGTAGCCACTTTGAAAAATGTGACATGGGGGAGTACTAATACAGTAATTGTATTTCCAACCCTTTTCATTTGCCCTGGAGTATCCCTTCGGTGACCCATCCAAGTTCATGCCTGGAGTGAGTGGGCAGCCTAATTTACAGTGCCAGCATCTAAGCTCCTGCGGGGCCGATTAATGATTTTAATTTACAAGCCTGGTAATACTGGGAGTTAGATTACATGTCCATTTTGTGAAAATGGTCCCTTTTTAAGAACGTTCAGTCTGTAAAACAAAAGTGTACTTTATATTAAAGCAGAAGAGAGCTTCCATTTCCACCAGTGAGCGCTTTAATTTCTTAGCCAATGACTTCCAGAAGCCAGGTTTACTTGTCAAGATTCTAATGAAATGTTTTCAAACCCTATTACTCTCATTCAAGTGATCCCCCAAAATTATTTTACCAACCAAATTCGCTTTCCATAGGTTTCTCAAGTGACATTAGATCAGATAGTGCAGTTAAACTCCAAGTAATGTACTTTCAAATAACTATGTAGAATTGTCTCTATTCTTTTGTCAGTAATGATATTTTTAGTGTGAGATTCTAAAGTTTATCTTTATATGGTATTTAAACGTACCTATCAGTGTGGTGTTTAAGCAGTGGTGAGCTGGAGCTGGTTGTTAAATTTAGAAGCCCTTTTAGAACTGGTTGTTCCGCGAGGGACAACAGGTTCAACACAGCCCTGGAGCACCGAAGGGGAAAATTTGGTGGATGCAGAGCACCCACTGGCAGCTCCCTGCCCCATGCCCCGCCCCAGCTCACCTCCGCCTCCTCCCTTGAATGTGCCGCTCCACTCTGTTTCTCCGCCCCCCCAGGCTTCCTGCGAATCAGCTGTTCCCAGGGGAAGCTGGGGCAGGCTGAGAAGCAGGCCACGGCTTCCCACTCAGGCCCAGGGAGGCGGAGGTGAGCTGGGGCAGGGGGGTGTGAGGAGGGCCGCCCACGCTGCAGCAGGTAACCAAGGGTTGGGGGCGCGCAGAGGAATCGCTCCTTGCCCCAGCTCACTTCTGCCACCCTCGGCCTGAGCAGGAAGCCACCACCTGCTTCTCAGCCCTCCCAGGCTTCCCGCCGAACAGCTGATTTGCGGGAAGCCGGGGGAGGAGGCGGAGAAGTAGAGCGGGGCAGTGTGTTCAGGGGAGGAGGCGGAGCAGAGGTGAGGTGAGCTGGGGCTGGGTGGGGAGCTGCTGGTGGATGCTCTGCACCCACCAAATTTCCCCCATGGGTGCTCCAGCCCCAGAGCACCCAGGGAGTCAGCGCCTAAGGTGCCACTTTTGATGTGATCAGTGGGGGAGCGGCCACTCTCCCTGCCCCTTAGCTACACTCCCCTGCCCCTAGGAGCCAGAGGGACCTGCCAGATGCTTCCTGGGAGCTGCCCCAGGTAAGCATCTCCAGGACTCCCCACCTCGCCCCCCGGCAGGTGCCTCTGGCTCTTAGGGGTGGGGTGAGCACCCACTACAGTGGCCCACGAGACCCTCCTGCCCAGTTCTGGGGGCAATCAGGGGACGGGGAGGGGAGTGGATGGGGCAGGGGTCCTGGGGGGGCATCAAGGAACCCAGGGGGTTGGATGGGGCAGGAGTCCCAGGGGGCAGGCAATGACCCCCTCGTGGCATGAGGAGGGAACCCATTGTTAAGATTTTGGCAGCTCATCACTGTGTTTAAGTACCAGAATGTAAGATCCTTGAGCCTGCATTCAATATTTCTAATGTCACAAAGTGTTAGAGAAATGAGCAAGTAGCTCCAGAATTTGTGTTGTGAGTCACCATGTATGTTTTGCATGAAAGATGAGAGAGCTATATAGTGGAATCTATGATCCCTGTTTGTGTCCACTGTGCTCTTAGATAATGACAATTCAGATTTAAGATTGGCTTTCCAAATCTTTCTTCACATAATAGTTATTTTGGTGGCTAAGCAATATGAAATTGAAGGTTAGTGTATTAACTGAGAGTCTGAGCATCAGTGTGTCTTACTGAATATATCATAAAATGGGGGGAATCCTCTTTACAGACACTACTGTGATAAGGCTAATGGATTCTGAGGTGCAGCTGAAATAAAAATAGATAATGGAGGCTGCATATTTTTCTTTTTCCCAACACTTCTAGGAATCCTCTAGGAGCCGCTATTTCCTCTTCATCACACTCACATACAACATATCTTAGCAACCTTCCCTTCTAGGCAAGGAAACTTAGGCGCCCACTGCCTCCACAGCCTGTTCACTATCAAAGCAGGTTGCTTAAAACCAGGTGTAAGCTCCCCCTCTCTCTTCCCCCAAACAAACTCAATCCCAGGAAGGGTAACATTTGTGTGTCTGCTTCTCACATTGATCACTACTGGAAAGCCAGATCTACAAAAACAGTTGTTAACCCTATTTCCATGCATGCAGTGTCCCCATTAAATGAAACTGATGAAGGTTTCCAGTATTTGAAGGGAAAACAGAAAAGGTTTACCTCCTGCCCCCCAAAACTGAAATACAAGTGGATGGATAGTTTTGGGAGGACAGATGAAAATATAATCAGTTTTGGTATTAAAATAAAAAAGTGAGCCTTCCCTAAATAGACAGTTGGTGTCTGAACAAGATCTTTGATGTGATATTGACTCTGTTCTTCTCATATATATAGATTTCCTAAGAAGCATATTCTACACCCATGGCTTCCTTCAAGATCCCCAAATAAGACCACCTTTTCCTGATATGCTATGGCATCAAGATAGGGTAAGGGTGAAATTATTTTGCTGCCTATGGAAACATTTATAAATAGACTTCACAGTAAAACTGCTGCTCCAATCTATTTACTGAGCTTATCATGATGTGGCTGACAGATGTGTCTTAAAGGGGAAATGTGTTCTTTTTTTTAAATTCTCTGTAACTTTAAATCTTTAAATCATGATTTGAGGACTTCAGTAACTCAGCCAGAGGTAAGGGGTCTATTTCAGGAGTGGATGGGTGAGGTTCTGTGGCCTGCAATGTGTAGGAGGTCAGACTAGGTCCTTTCTAATCTTAAAGTCTATGAGTCTGTAATCTAAACACAATTATGTAATCTCTTTGATATGACCTTGATCTACAGTAAATGCTCAGCACAATAACATCATGAACTATTATTCACCTACAAATGGATCAGTACCAACAATTTAATAGCTATGAGTTCAACAGCTGAACTAATCTTCTCTTGAGTTATATGTAGACTTATATATCAAAGTGAGGCAGAAAGTAATCACAAAAAGAAAAGGAGTACTTGTGGCACCTTAGAGACTAACCAATTTATTTGAGCATGAGCTTTCGTGAGCTACAGCTCACTTCATCAGATGTATACCGTGGAAACTGCAGCAGACTTTATATACACACAGAGAATATGAAACAATACCTCCTCCCACCCCACTGGTACCCGCACATGGTACCCGCATGGCCCCACAGTATGCCAACATTTTTATGGCTGATTTAGAACAACGCTTCCTCAGCTCTCGTCCCCTAAAGCCCCTACTCTACTTGCGCTATATTGATGACATCTTCATCATCTGGACCCATGGAAAAGAAGCCCTTGAGGAATTCCACTATGATTTCAACAATTTCCATCCCACCACCAACCTCAGCCTGGTCCAGTCCACACAAGAGATCCACTTCCTGGACACTACAGTGCTAATAAACAATGGCCACATAAACACCACCCTATACCGGAAACCTACTGACCGCTATTCCTACCTGCATGCCTCCAGCTTTCACCCTGACCACACCACACGATCCATCGTCTACAGCCAAGCTCTGCGATACAACCGCATTTGCTCCAACCCCTCAGACAGAGACAAACACCTACAAGATCTCTGTCAAGCTTTCTTACAACTACAATACCCACCTGCAGAAGTAAAGAAACAGATTGATAGAGCCAGAAGAGTTCCCAGAAGTTACCTACTACAGGACAGGCCTAACAAAGAAAACAACAGAACGCCACTAGCGGTCACCTTCAGCCCCCAACTAAAACCCCTCCAACGCATTATTAAGGATCTACAACCTATCCTAAAGGATGACCCAACACTCTCACAAGTCTTGGGAGACAGGCCAGTCCTTGCCTACAGACAGCCCCGCAACCTGAAGCAAATACTCACCAACAACCACATACCACACAACAGAACCACTAACCCAGGAACTTATCCTTGCAACAAAGCCCGTTGCCAATTGTGCCCACATATCTATTCAGGGGACACCATCACAGGGCCTAATAACATCAGCCACACTATCAGAGGCTCGTTCACCTGCACATCCACCAATGTGATATATGCCATCATGTGCCAGCAATGCCCCTCTGCCATGTACATTGGTCAAACTGGACAGTCTCTACGTAAAAGAATAAATGGACACAAATCAGATGTCAAGAATTATAACATTCATAAACCAGTCGGAGAACACTTCAATCTCTCTGGTCACGCAATCACAGACATGAAGGTCGCTATCTTAAAACAAAAAAACTTCAAATCCAGACTCCAGCGAGAAACTGCTGAATTGGAATTCATTTGCAAATTGGATACTATTAATTTAGGCTTAAATAGAGACTGGGAGTGGCTAAGTCATTATGCAAGGTAGCCTATTTCCTCTTGTTTTTTCCTACCCGCCCCCCCAGATGTTCTGGTTTAACTTGGATTTAAACTTGGAGAGTGGTCAGTTTAGATGAGCTATTACCAGCAGGAGAGTGAGTTTGTGTGTGTATGGGGGTGGGGGGGAGGTGAGAAAACCTGGATCTATGCAGGAAATAGCCCGACTTAATTATGTAAAGAGTTGTCACTTTGGATGGGCTAGCACCAGCAGGAGAGTGAATTTGTGTGGGGGGGTGGAGGGTGAGAAAACCTGGATTTGTGCTGGAAATGGCCCACCTGATGATCACTTTAGATAAGCTATTACCAGCAGGACAGTGGGGTGGGAGGAGGTATTGTTTCATATTCTCTGTGTGTATATAAAGTCTGCTGCAGTTTCCACGGTATACATCTGATGAAGTGAGCTGTAGCTCACGAAAGCTCATGCTCAAATAAATTGGTTAGTCTCTAAGGTGCCACAAGTACTCCTTTTCTTTTTGCGAATACAGACTAACACGGCTGTTCCTCTGAAACCTGTCAGAAAGTAATCAGTAACATTTGCAGGTGATGCATCCCACCAATTTGGCAGAGGGCTTTACCAGGGATTACTCCTGAGGGCACGTACGCAGAATTCATGTACCCCACAGATTTCTTTGCTTCCCCACAAAAAAATGACTTCTGATGGGGAAGCAAAGGAAAAGGCACAAGAGCAGTCATGCGCCAATCCCCAGCAGTGCTGACTGGTTTGTTTGGGCCCCCAGAGCAGCTGTTAATGATGTAAATCATCACCGGGGAGGAGGTGCTGGGCAGTCATGTGTGAGAGAGAAAGAGATACATTCTGTCCCTCTCACTCGCTATTGTGGCACACTTTGTATGGAGGGGAAGGGCTTTGGGGTGTTTCTGAGGAGGTAAGTGTGGGGCAAGCTCTGTTCCCCTCAGAGCAGAATGTAGCAGCTTGTCTGCTTAGTGAATTGTTCCCATTGTTTTTCTGAATTCCCCCAGGAGTATACAACAGATATAAAAGTTTTAAGGCTCCTTTACATTGCCAGAGTGGCATAAAGGACAGTATGGCCTAATAAATGCTTATGGGGCTCTAGTGATTAGAACTGGTCTAAATTTTTGGACTGAAAAAAATTCCTGTGAAAAGGTACTCCATGACCTTTCTGGAGATGGTCAGTAGCCAATATAAACTGTAAGTTTGATTCCCCAGCCCTTACTTGCTCTTCAGTTGCCTATGATGTAACATTGAGCATATGGCTGCATATATTTGTTGACTAATAACGAGAAATAAAGGGTCAAACCTAGCTACATTACTATTAGGCAAGAGGGTTTGGGGATTTCCTCCAATGCTCCCCACTCCCATTCTCCATTCATTGTATTGTAGTTTAAATAAATTACCAAAATAACTGAAACCAGAGTAATTATATTGCATTATTTTGACAAATAAAATATACAGAACACTGCAGAATTTTAAAATATTGTGTGCAAAATTTTTAATTTTTTGATGCAGAATTCCCCCAGGAGTAAGGGACTCTTTGATAACCTAATGCGAGGCCTAACCTAGCAGACGGATGCATTTAAAAAGAGTACTAGAGATATTGCCCTTCAGTCGAGGTTATATAATAGCACTTTGCTATTACAGCTACTGTGGCCTATATTACATTTACTCCAGAATACATAATCTGACCTAATTCTCAATTCTGATGTACAAAATGGGTAGTGGTGGAACATCAATTAAGGTACTGGAACCTCAGTAGAAGTGGAGAGGGTCCATCCCCTGCGCCTCCTCTCCCCCTGAGGCCCTGGCCAGGCCAGAAGTCAGAGCTGGGCAGTGGTGGGAGCCCCCCAAGGGAACCAAAGCCACTGTGGATAGCCCCGGACCCTCCACCTGCACTAGGGGGGTGCCAGGATCACCAAGAGCAGCCCACAGTCCGTATCCTTTCCCCACCCCATTGTGGCAAGGATAAGGGCTAAGGCCCACCTCAGCCCCCTCTCCCCCCCTTTCTAATTGCTGGTAACTGGACCCCCAAGGTCCCACCTCTTCCCCCGCAAGGCCTGACCCCTGCTCCACCTCTTCCCTCCAGGCCCCGCCTCCTTCTCCACCTCTTCTTCCCAAGGACTTGTCTCCATCTCTGGCTCCTCTCCACCTGCCCTAGGGTGACTATATGTCCTGTTTTGGCTGGGACAGTCCCTTTTTTAAACCCTGTTGCAGCCATCCCAACTTTTTTTTGGCAAAAGTGGGCATTTGTCCTATTTTGCTCTTGCCAACTGATCATCAGTTGGCAAGAGCAAACTGGACAAATGCATAGTTTTGCCAAAAAAGTGGGGTATGACCCCTAGCGGGGCATCGAGAAACATGCTGGGAGGGGGGGCGACAGGCAACGCCACCCCTGCGTGTGACGGAGGGTTTGGGAGAGTGCCTTGGGCTGGTCCTGCATGTGGGCGGGTGGCAGGGGGGCTCAGGCCAGCCCCACATGCGGGCAGGCGGCAGGAGGGCCTTGGGCCCGCCCTCCGGGCGGTAGGGGGTCCTTGGACTGGGCAGGAGGCAGGGAGAGCAGGGGGTTTCAGGTCAGCCACTTGTGCTGTCCCATTTTCCATTTGGGAAAATATGGTCACCCTACCCTACCCTTCTTCACTTGCTGGATTGTATCAAGGAGCCTGCCTGCAGGTAGGAGGCAGCCCCGGCTGAGCAGTGGCTGGTGCTGGTTAATGACCTGGTGCCTCACCTCGCCCCATCATAACCAGACTTTTGGTTCAGGTGCCATTTAGGATTGCCAGGGTTCCAGTGCCCTGAGCCAATGAAATGTGAAATTCTATAGAAAAAAGGTCTTGAAAGGTAGATTTTTGAGGGTTCTCTCACCTTCAACAATGTTATGTGAAATTCCAAAACTGCAAATAAATCAGAGAGAGCAAGCGCGCACACGTGTGTGTGTGTATGGTTCATTAGTAGCAACCACTACAGTTAGTCCAAAGGAGTATCAGGTGTAGATATGGATACATGCATGGGTGGCGGGTATCAGAGGCAAGGATAGGCTGTGCCTTCCCAAACAGCCTAGCGTAGCCCTGCCCACACTCCACCCCCAGGTCAGGCCCCCTCCTGAGGTTTACCGAGCACTGGCTGCTCTGCCTTGGCTGGCCCAGGCTTGCTGGGGCTAGCAGGCCTGCAGGAGTCAGGGCAGCTGGTGCTGGGGCCATGCCGCTGGGAGCACTGCTGCCCGGAGCTGGCTGTGCTGCCCAACCACCTGTAACACAGGGGTCCAGGAGCACTGCTGCCTGGCACACCGGGGCTGGGCACGACATCTGACCGCCCAGAGCACTGGGGGCTGGGAGAGCTGCTGCCCGGAGCACTGGGCCTGGCCGCACCGCCCGGAGCACTGGCACTGGGGCCTCACCCTGTGGCCACCTGGCGCGCTGGGGACCACGGTGGGGGAGCTCTGGGCTCCTGTGGGGGAAGACAGAAGGGGGGGCAGATGGGCACAAGGGGAGGGGCCGGGAGCTAGCCTCCCCCAACAGCTGGGTCACCGGCTGCCCATGGATACATCCATGTATGAAGATGTTGGTGCATTGCTGAAGCATCCGTATGTATATGGTGCAGCCCTAGTGTCCAGTTAATGCCTGGTTTAAAACAATTGACCATACTGGAGTTACAGGAGGCATTAATTTAGTCCACTAGGTTTTATAGGTGCTGGCTTGAAGCAGAGATCATCATATAGAGGGTTTACAGTTTGGTTCAGGCTCTCAGCAACCCCGCTATACAAACTGTTCCAGCCCCGCTGCTAGGTTTCTCAGGATCATCTTTTTTCTGTCGCCTGGGGGTGTCGTGTGCTGTCAAGAGCAGCCTCAAGCCCAGGACTGAGCTGGCGGGCCGGCCTAGCCCGCCCGTGCTTGCTGGAATGGGCGGCTGTTATTTAATGGCTATTTTTATTGGGGGTGGGGGGACGGACCTTTTTCAAACTGCAAATTGCTCCAGCCCCACCAGTGCCGTTTGCGTCTCTACCCGGGCTGCGGGGGTGCGAGCGACGCTGAGGGGCAGAGACAAGGGAGGCGAAGCCGGCTTTGAGGCTTGTTGCTAGCAGGGGCTGTTGATGAAAGCGAGGCCAGACCCTAGCTCCATGACAACGGGGTGGGGGCAGGGGCGTGCCTAGCCCCACCCGCCCGTGCTTTGCCCTCGCCACGCTCCGCGGCCCCCGGCGCTCTTGCCCCGGCTTCAAACGACGCCCTCCTGGTTCTCACCCTCACAATGGGGCGCGCGCGCAGGGGGCGTGGCCCGGCCCCGCAGCCGCTTCCCTGACGAGGCGGGGCCACAGCCGCCCAACGGTGCGATGGGGGCGGGCGGCCCCTGGCTGGTGCTGCTGGGCTTGGGGAGCCTGGTGGGTGGCGCGGTCGGCTCGACCCCACCCGGCGGCCGTGGCAACGCCTCCTACGCAGTGATCGTGCCGCGGCTGCTGGCGCCCCGCGCCGGGCAGGAGCCGCGGGAGGTCTCCTACCTGCTGGAGGTGGAGGGGCGGGGCCGCGTCGTGCACCTGAGGCAGAAACGGCTCTTCGTGCCCGAGCACTTCACCCTCTTCACCTACCGGCCGGGCGGGGCCCTCCAGCGGGACCAGCCCTTCCTGCGCCGCGACTGCTTTTACCGCGGCTACGTGCAGGGCAGCCCCGCCTCCCTGGCCGCCCTCAGCACCTGCTCGGGCGGGCTCCGCGGCCTGCTGCGCACGGCGCAGGCCAGTTACGAAATCGAGCCGGTGCCGGACTCCGCCACCTTCCAGCACGTGTTGCACCGGGTGGAGGAGGGGGCCACCGGCCTGCGGTGCGCCTTAACCGACCAGGAGCTGCAGCGCCAGGCAGCCTTGATCCCTGGCCTAAGGGGCCTGTTGGCCAAGGAAGTGTCCCAGGGCGACTGGTGGACGCATACCCGCTACGTGGAACTCGTCTTCGTGGTGGAGAATGAACGATTCGTCAAGTCAGGCAGCAACGAAACCAAAATCCTGCAGCAAATGCTGGACATAATCAATATAGGAGACACCATGTATGATCCGATGGGCGTGCGCTTGTTCCTTGTGGGGCTGGAGATCTGGACACAAAACAACCGTATCCCAATTAATAGTAGTGTAGGTGTGATGCTTGACAGTTTTAACAACTGGAGAAGAGTGGACCTGTATGACCGGCTGCGCCATGATGTAGCTCACTTACTCACATATCAAGGGTATGGAATAACCCTTGGGTTAGCATATATAGGAACTGTGTGTTCTCATCATTGGGCGTCAGCCGTTCTTTCTTTCAGGGCTCTTGGATTGTATTCTTTTTCCATTGTTTTTACTCATGAGTTGGGCCATAACCTCGGCATGATACATGATGATCGTTATTGTAAATGTAAACGCAAGGCCTGCATTATGGCTGCGACCCACAGCGTCACTGATCTGTTCAGTAACTGCAGTTATAACAACTATTTCAATTTCATGACTGGCGGTGCACAATGTCTGCTTGATCCTCCAGCACCGGGGAAAGTTTATACACGCAAATACTGTGGCAACAAGGTGGTGGAAAGTGAAGAGCAGTGTGACTGTGGCTCAAAATTTAATTGTGAAGAGGATCCTTGTTGCCAACCCGATTGTACATTGAGTGCAGGTGCAGCTTGTGCTTTTGGAGAATGCTGTGAAGACTGTCAGATACTTCCAGCAGGAACACTGTGTAGAAAAAGTACTACTGAGTGTGACCTTCCTGAATATTGCAATGGGACTTCACAGTGGTGCCAGAAGGATTTATATGTGCAAGATGGAGCCCCTTGCAAGGATGATGCCTACTGCTATCATGGAAACTGCTCTAGCCATGATCAACAGTGCAAAATGATTTTTGGTAAAAAAGCAAAGGTTGCTCCATTAGTTTGTTTCAGAAAATTGAATACTCAAGGTGACCGTTTTGGCAACTGTGGTCTTAAGAGTGATACTACTAAATATAAGAAATGTCAAGGAGAAGATATCTTATGTGGTAGGGTCCAATGTGAAAATATGAAAAGTGTACCATCTTTGGAGAACCATAGTACCGTACTTCAAACTCCAGTTGATAATAACTGGTGCTGGGGTACAGACTATCATCATGGGATGGATATAGCTGATATTGGAGCAGTGAGAGATGGCACATCTTGTGGTCCTGACAAGATTTGTGTTAACACAAGTTGTGTCACTGTGTCACTCCTGAATTATGACTGTAATATAACAAAGTGCCATAAAAGAGGAATATGCAACAGTCATAAAAACTGTCATTGTAATTATGGCTGGGCACCTCCAGACTGTCAACATAAAGGATATGGAGGGAGCATTGACAGTGGACCACCACCTAGGAAGGCCTTCTGGGGCAGTGCTATCGGAATACCAATATTCCTTGCTGTTACTGCTGCTGTTGGGATTGGGCTTTGTGTATATTATAAAGCTGTACTAATGCGATGGCTTAGAAGATCAGTGGCCAGATTCCGCCCAACACAGCAAGCAGATGCTTCCAGTGGGGGAAAGGGAATCCCCAGTAGCTCACATGAGACAACTGCTACTGTGTCAAAACCTGTGGTAGAGTCCACGGAGAATGCATGGGATTTTTTGTAATGTTAAATAATGTATAAACAATATATTTACCTCTTTTAAGAATAAATTCAGTCTGTAAGCATTGATACAGCCTTTTAAAATTGTGTCTTGAAGGACTTGGTCTCTGCCTAAGCTCAGGGAGTTAGGAAAATACTAGGAGTATCTATATAGCCCCTTTCATCTCCATGCTCTACAAACAAACTCTCACAATGCCTTGTGAGGTACGAAAGTATCCCTATTTTACTGATAGGTAAACAGACATAGCTGTGGTAAAGTAATTTGTGCAAAGTTACGCTTTAAGAGGAGGAAATATTTTGAACACTACCACATGCAACAAAAGATCAAAGGAAAAATTCTTGCCATTTTACATTCATTCACTGAAGTGACTCACTCAGATATGGGTGGGAAGCAGGCCTTCCACTCAGATGCACGTGTGTAGGGAGAGAAGAAGGGACCATAAATCCTAACCAGGAGCAGATGCGGAGAAGGAGGAAGATCATGACTGACCAGAAGCGTGTTCTTTGAAGAGTTGGGTAGCCAGCATTCTGCAACAGGAAGTTTTACACTTCATGGGATGGGAGAGACATAACTTCCACGTTCACAGCTGATAAACTTCTGAATGTTTGGAAACTGATCAGTAGCTTAGTTGACATCAAGCTTGACATTTCACAAAAATATCCTTTTTTGGGAATGTTCCATTACCTTTTGTGTGTGTCTGGGTCAGAAGCTCTTGGTGCCTTATTTTCAATGGGAGTAACTCTTAATGAGCATGCAAAAGTATAAATGAGAGCAGAATTTGGCTCAAGGTCATTTACCCCATAGGGTCTTATAATAGTGGGGCCTGATCCCCCTAAACTCGCCACACGTAGAACTCTCACTGAATTTAACAGAATTCTATCTACCTAAGTATCTACAGGGGCCCCTTTACTACATAATGTATCCTCAGCACTGTGGTGGGGTAATGAAAGTATTGTAATCTGCATTTTACAAATAGTTAAACTGAAGCATAGAGGCCGTGATTTACCCCAGTTATACAAGCAGTCTGTAGTACCACTAGGAATAGCATCCCAGGGGTCCTATTTTTATTTGTTACTGTATTCTTTATATGACAGTAGTGTCTAGAGCCCATTTTGAAAAAATCCCTGCCACAAAGCGCTAACAATATATGTTGAAGACCAGATACAGCAAGTAGTTATAACAAATGGGGTGTGGCATGGGAGGGCTGGGGGGAGGAACAGTAATACAAACTCTTTTTTCCAAAGACTGGCTCTGTGCCCAGTTTGTAGGTATTGGAGGAGAGCTTTATTTCTTATTTTGTTTTTTGGATAAATAAACGTATCAGTAGCAGTATGCCCAGCTGTTGTTTGCTAACAGAATACTACAAACATCATAGTAGAAACCTATACTCCTGAGACCCAGTTGTGTGCTCTAACCCCTAGACATTTCTATACACTTGAGCTATCCTCAGAGTGAGCTAAATAGTGCCCTCAATTACACTATGCAACTCCACTGATGTCAATATAGTTATAGAGGTGTAAATGAGGGCATAATTTAGCCCAGAATACTTTGTTTAAAGCTAGACTTGAAATGTGAAGCAGACAGGACAAGTAGGTCTGCATTTCTGGTTTCCTTGGTTCCCTTCTCCTTACTCCTCAATATTTTGTGCTTAGAGTCACAACCCATTAAGGTCTTTCAATTAACTTGAATGGATCAGGCCTACAGAGCACATTACTCGTATCCCCATCGTGGGGAATGCACCTGGGGTTTCGTGGAACACAAAGGCTAAGACAGCAGTTATACATGTGAGCCCAACTAACCTATCTGATATTTAATAAAAATTGCGTGCAGCAAGCTATGCCATCATTTTATGGTTTGTGTTCTTGACAATACCAGGGCTTCTGTTTCCACCTCAGTTACAAGTAGCTGGATGTTTCTGGAGGCTCCTCAGAGGCATCACGCTACCACTATGTTTTTTATGATATGAAGGTGTAAGCATAATTTCTGCCCAGTCTCAACACCAAATTCTGTAGTTTCACTTTCCTGCTCTACTATAATTGAATCTAGGCTAACATTTATTTTAAAAAATGGCTGCCTAATATTAGGTCCCTTAAGTCAGCATTTAGGCACCTAAATAAATGGCCTGTTTTTTGAAAGTGCAGAATACCAAGTGTCATAAGAACCAATGGAAGCTGGGTACTAGGCACTTCTGAAAATCAGGCCGCTTATTTCGGTACTTTAATATGCACAATCGGGTGTACATTTAGGCAGCCTTTTTGGAAAATGTTGGTCCTACTCTACATTTTACTGCTTAGGATTGACACTCTTTTGTCATGAAAAGCTCAAATACAATCATTTTGTCTCGCTAGAGCAAGGCAGTAGTAACCCTGCATATTTCTGCTGTTCCTACAATCCCCTTTTGGTTTTGTGAACACTAAAATAATCCCAACCAATATCAGGGCCTGTTGTACTAAGTATTGCACATACACATAGGAAGAGACGGTCCCTGCTGCAAAGAGCTTATCAGCTGAATAAGCAAGGCAGACAAGCTGGGAGAAAGGAATTATTACCATCATACCCAGTTTGCAGATGGGGAACTGAGGCACAGAGAGATTAAGTGACTTGTCCAGTCACAAGTGGCATTAGTGGCAGAACTAGAAATTGAACCTAGGCCTACCACGAGACCATCCTGCCTCTCAATATGAATTTGTTGCATGTTAAAGGCTTCAGAGGATTTTCTCATGTGGTTTATTTCACTGGAGTTTCTTTATAGTCTCTTCTCTATGGGGAGGCCTAAAATATGCACATCAGCTGGCCAAGGTAGCCAGCTGTGATCCTAACAGCAGACATTTGCACATGGAGAATTTTTAATTCAACTTTTTTATTGGACCTGAGATAATTTAAAGTATGAATTAATTCAGTTTTCATGAGGTATTTATTTACCAGCTTGTGACTGTTGCAGAGAAGTTGCAAATGTAGGTGAGTCAGAAAAAACTCTGTCTTGCTGTGACAGGGAAGTGGATCTAACTACCACATAGAGCAGGGGTGGCCAACCTATGGCTCTGGAGCCACATGCAGCTCTTCAGAGGGTAATATGCAGTTCCTTGCATAGGCACTGACTCCAGGGCTGGAGCTACAGATGTGAACTTTCCAGTGTGCTGGGGGGAACTCACTGCTCAACCCCCTGCTCTGCCCCAGGCCCTGCCCCCACACCACCCCTTCCCCCAAGGCCACTGCCCCTTCCCCCAAGCCTGCCATGTCCTCGCTCCTCCCCCTCCCCCACAGAGCCTCCTGCACATGCAAAACAGCTGATTGTGGCAGGCAGGAGGCGCTGACTGGTGAGGCTGCTGGCAGGCAGGAAGCACTGGAGGGCGGGAGCTGATGGGGGGCTGCTGACTTATTACTGTGGCTCTTTGGCAATGTACATTGGTAAATTCTGGCTCCTTCTCAGGCTCAGATTGGCTACCCCTGACATAGAGGTTGGGAATGGGAAATTGGTGACATTGATTGGATCTTCTGAAGCAAGCACTCTCCGGGGCAACCTTTGAAAGGAATACTGATGAGAGCTGACTCATCCAATACATCAGACCATTTCCTCTTCTGGGCTCCCTGAGTCAGTGGAGATCCAACTGATTAGATCAACTTGGGAGAGGAAAACAGGGCTCTAGGTGCTGCTACTCTGCCTAAGAGCAATTTTACACCTACTTCCTTCTTTAGCATCTCTCCTTTGACCTGAATTACCCAGCCTTCAAGGAACATTCATGCCTCAACATTCCATATGATAGCTTCCCAAACAAATCTGTCACAGAGCCTTCAGGCCTCAGCATTACATCCATTAACTCCCCAGTATTGCTCTAATTAGAACCCTGCAGATGGTACATAAACAAAATATGAAACAGTAAAAGTGTTATTTACTTTTTCTTTTGCTCATTTCCTTATTGTCCCCTCTCTCATTGGAGCTGGCCAGGAGTGAGGGGGAAAAGAGAAGATTCCAGTCTCTACATTATTTCTGCAATTTTGGACAGAAACCCAAAAACGCTCTTGTCTAAAATAGGGGGATATAAATGGTATACTCTGGTTTAAATGTTTAATGGTCATGAGTTTAGGATGGTTGCAATGCACACAGGTGATAAAATTGAGTGAGTTACACAGATCGTCTCAAGTGCTGCTAACACCTTCATAGCAGACCACATGGTCACCTACTCTCCACATGCCACATATTTTGTACAAGAAAAACTATTTTAGAAGCAATTTAGAGATTTTTTTCATTGTATTTTTTGATTGTATCTGATTTTTTAATTCTGTCTCTCCACCTGTAAAGTCAGACTGTGTTAACCTCATTAGTACAACTATACAGCCTTCAGAGAGAGGGGAAAAATATAACAAATATAGTTTAGAAAGCTTGATGAGGTATCCAAAAGAGCTTTTCTGTACATAAAAATGTAATTGTAAAATCTGATATCCTGGGACCAAGTTTAACAGGAGCCACTTGCCAATTATCCTGCAAAGAGATGACCCCCAACCATGGAAACTTGCATAGACTGAGATCTTGGAGTCCATATTCATTTTCAAAATATTTAAGTATAGGTGCTTCTGTGACAACTATTTCTGATTCTCAAAAGTTTATCTCTTGCCACTCATCCCCAGTGCCATTTCATACTGTCTTCAAGCAACATTCTGAGGGGAGCACTTAATTGTAACACATTAAGGATGAATTTACTTAACTATATTAACATTTCCATGGCTTTTTTATGAGCTTCTCATTTGCATAATTATATACCTCCCTTGGGTCCACTCAAACTCCTACTGTAGTGTATTTGCACAGTGCCTAGCATAGTGGGGTCCTGGTCCATGACAGGGGCTCCTAGACAGTGCAATAATACAAATCAATAATCATTAACAATAGTGGTGATTGGCCCACAATAACAGCCTAAGTAGAACAAAATTGAATAGAGTGGTAAGATTCACAGGAGGTAGGGCCTGTGCTGCAGTGAGCTCTGATTGGGGCCTTAAGTGAAAGACAGTCCACGCCCTTTACTCTAACTGGTTGTAAGAGCTAGAGAAAAGCAAACTGAGGTCCAGATTCTGGGGCAGGGATCCACTCATATGCATTCATTTTCAGGATTTAAACCTGACTTTGAAAAGTTTCTTGTTAAAATTAAGGATGTGAGAGCTAATTTCATTTCATTTGGAGCCCATCTGAAAATTATGAGTTGTAAGTTTAGAACAGAACTTGATGTTTTTGAGGTTCAAGTTCTGAGTGGCTCTGGCACTATTGGAGTTCTGATCTGCATATTTCATTGATGTTTTTTAAATATTTCCCTGACATCCCAGAATTTTTTTAAAACAAGTATCTTTACTGTTTTTTAAAAATATCACAGGCTTCAGTTTAGATACATATTTTAAAACACATTCCCCTGGGAAAACAATGGTTCAAATTAAGACACTGAAATGTTTGTAAAGCTTGGAAAAAGTCACAAAATCTAAACCCTTTAAAAAACTTGTTTAGCCCCTTCCTGTATAAAATTGCTTAATTCATTGATTTTTGAAAAGTATACAGTAGATATATTTAAAATAATTAATGGGGTTAAAACGAATGTGTATTAGATTTGCAGGATGGGGAAGATTTGGGATAATTTACCACTAAATCCAGAGGCAGATTCATTTTTTCATTTGAAGGTAGTTTAGCTTCGGACCCTGGTATGCCTGTTCATTTACCCCCACAAAACACATGGGTGGGGGTGCTGTGGAAGGAAACCAGCCAGAATGACAGGTTTCAGAATGGCAGCCATGTTAGTCTGTATCAGCAAAATAAATGAGGAGAACTTGTGGCACCTTAGAGACGAACACATTTATTTGGGCATAAGCTTTTGTGGGCTAAAACCCACTTCATCAGTTGCATGCAGTGGAAAATACAGTAGGAAGATATATACACACACAGAACATGAAAAAATGGGTGTTGCCATCCCAACTGTAACGAGACCAATTAATTAAGGTGGGCTGTTATCAGCAGGAGAAAAAAAAAGCTTTTGTAGTGATAATCAGGATGGCCCATTTCAAACAGTTGACAAGAAAGTGTGAGTAACAGTAGTAGTGGGGGGGGGGGGGGGGATTAGCATGGGGAAATTTTTTCTCCCTAGTATTACTCACACCTTTTCAACTGTTTGAAATGGGCCATCCTGATTATCACTACAAAAGCTTTTTTTTTTCTCCTGCTGATAACAGCCCACCTTAATTAATTGGTGTCGTTACAGCTGGGATGGCAACACCCATTATTTCATGTTCTCTGTGTAGCTATATCTTCCTACTGTATTTTCCACTGCATGCATCCGATGAAGTGGGTTTTAGCCCACGAAAGCTTATGCTCAAATAAATTTGTTAGTCTCTAAGGTGTAGGGTGACCAGACAGCAAGTGTGAAAAATCAGGACAGGGGGTGGGGGGTAATAGGAGCCTATATAAGACAAAGCCCCAAATATCGGGACTGTCCCTATAAAATTGGGACATCTGGTCACCCTACTAATATGCCACAAGTACTCCTCTCTTTTTTCCCAGCAAGAATGAAAGTGAGCGGTAATTCCAGATAAGGACTACAAATCCCAGAGATCTTAGCAGGGTCTCCTCCCGCCCCGTTCAGAGGCTGATGAAACTGAAAGTGCCGCAGTAGCGGCGGCTGCTTCAGGCCCGAGAGATTCTTTCACCTTCAGCAGCTGTGCGGAGAGGAGGGGAACCAGCGGGTGGCGGGAGGCAGACAAAGAGCGTGAGCTTTAAAACAGTGCGACATGAACGGAGGAGTGGATTGTGCCCTCTCGGAGGAAGTGATCGATCTCACCAGAGGACCATCAGGTACAGAGTTAAAGATGGGGGCGGGAGGTTGGTTTGCTGGATTTGTGTACTTGTGATCTGGCGAGGAGCCTGGTCCTGTGTAACTCACTTGGCTTCACAGCTGCCAGGAGAGATCCGGCCTGAGGCCTGTATAATCCTGGCACTAGTTTCTAGTAGCAAAGTCATTTGCAAATACCTTCGGGGTGGAAGAGAAATCCAGGCAGAAGGAATCTGTCTTGTTTGGTTTTAATAATACCCACAAAACTTTGCTTTTTAAAACGTACTTGCAGCTTCTCTGGATGCTCTGGGGGAGGGGCTAATGGTGCATTGCACTTTGATTCATATGCTTATAAAGAGATTTGCTCATTGCTCAGTTATATTAGCCTTGTACAGTGGTGTTGGCTTGTACTGCAGCTGAAAAGAGTCTATAAATACAGTCCCCACAATTAAAAGGGGCTGGGGCAGGGGAAGAGAATGCAGCTGGATTTTCTTCCATGGAAATACAAGTATGGCTCTGCTTTTTTTAAAAGGAAGAACTATGGGGTACTTGAGGTTTAACCAGATACTGACTCTAAACTGCAAAAAGAAAAGGAGTACTAGTGGCACCTTAGAGACTAACCAATTTATTTGCGCATAAGCTTTTGTGAGCTAGAGCTCATTTCTCACAAAAGTTTATGCGCAAATAAATTGGTTAGTCTCTAAGGTGCCACTAGTACTCCTTTTCTTTTTACGGATACAGACTAACACGGCTGTTACTCTGAAACCTGACTGTAAACTGTAATAGGGTTCTCCTACCCCCCCCCCCCCGGAGATATATTGTTTGTTTTTATCTCCTAGAAAACAAGGCTGAAAGGGAAGCCCTGGTGTTGAGCAGGCATGTAACTGTGTATTTGTGCTACCAAGCCATTAATGAAGGGGGGAAGGGGAAGAACAATCCTAGAGCTGTAAGATAATGCAGCCAGTAGTGAAGTAGTCCTACCTTGCTTGGAGAGGTGGGAGAGATGTTGCTGTTTGTTAATTCTTGGCACTTTGGCCCTGGTTTTTAAAGGTATTTAAGTGTTCCTGTACTCAGTGTTATGCCTAACTGATTTAGGAGTCTAAATCTCATTTCCAAAAGGGATTTAGGCACTGTCAATGGGATTCCTAAATGTGTAAGTTATTGGCAAATGAGATTTTAGGCTTCTAAATCAGTTAGCACAACACTGAGTGCAGCAACAGTCAAGTGCGTTTTAAAAATTCAGGCCTTTGGCTTTGTCCAGACAAAGACCTGGTCTATGCTACACAGTTCGGTCAGTGTAAGTTGCCTTGTGTCAATCAAGCTGTGGCAGTGTCTTCACTTAAATTTGGCTCCTGCTGATCTAAGTGTCTCTCTATGCCCATTTAGTAACCGCACCTCCACAAGCAGCGTAAAGTCATGGTCGATGTAGTTAGGTCAATGCAGTGTCAATGCCTATGTCGCTTGTTATTGGCTTTCAGGAGCCATCTCACAATGCCCCACACTGAGAATACAAGCGCTCCTAGTGCGGACGTGCACTGTGGATGCAAGGAGCCAAGTGTGCACACATACAAACAATTTAATAATTGTGGTGGCAATTTTTCCACTCAAAATTGCCCACCAAACTCCTTGTGGTAACCGTACAAAATACCCTCAGACACGCTGACTGTTGGGCTTTTCTTTTTTAAAGCCTTTATTTAAAGAAATTTAATAGTATGGCTGAAGTGTCAATTGCAGACAAATTCACCCGTAACCTACTGGTAGCATAAAGAACGTGGTGAATATTGAAGCAAAACATGACTGACATTCCCACAGCAGACAAGGCCCAGAACTTTCAAAAGTGGCCCCTGCTTTTGGGAAAACAGCACGGGTTTGTCTCTTAGACGTGTGGCGCACCCCCAGCTCCTGTGGAATTCAGCTGGCTGCACAATTGCTCTGCATTTCTGAAATGGACACACTGGGCACCCAAAGTCAGTGGCCACTTCTGAAAAAGTTGGTCAGGGTGACAATGTACCACACTAGCAGCTTTGTGTTTACTGTTGCTGTTTGGTGGGTTAACTAAGTAGGTAGCTAACTGTAGTGTGGGTAGTAAGGGAAGGGACAGGGAGTAGGGTGGAGGATACAGAAAAATTAGCTTTTCTATTACAGCCCTGGGTGCTATCACTGGGTCAATCAAACTTTTTTTTTTTTCCCCTTCAGAATGATTTTTTTAATTGCATGATCAAAACTGCAGTTAGCTATGTGCCTGACTCAAACTCCTTAATCCAAAGAGTCACAAATATTGGGGGAGTCTTGACTCTGGAACTGGACTGCATGGCTCAGGGCTCATCTTTAATTAACATAAGTATGAATGAAAATCTGCCAGACCTTCAATCCATACCAATGCTGTGTATGGCTAGTGACCGGTTTTGGCTCCAGTCATCCTTTGCAGAGACTGGAACACCCACATCTGTTGCAGGTGTCAGTGTTGTTTTTCATAGTGAATCTAGTTCCAGTGAAAGGTACTGTCTTGACACCCTTGAGAGATGAAGTCTTCTAGCTATCCCTAGAACAGGTACCACATAAGTAGCAGTAGTGAAAACTTCCCTCATCTTGTCCTTCTGGTATGCTGTGATCCAAAACTGAAGTGACTGACTACAGAAGGTGGTACTTCAGTCTCTGCAGTCAACCCCTCATGAGGGGATCTGAACATTTCAAAATCTTTTTTTCTTGATTTCTCTTGGTGGTACCATCCTACAGCCATAAGAACACTTCATTGTATAGAATTGAAGGGGAACAGAGTTTAGGAAGACTATAGAAAGCAATCATAACTTCTTCATGAATATATCAGAGGGATAAATACGGGAGAGGGAGAGGAATTATTTAAGCTCCGTACCAATGTGGACACAAGAACAAATGGATATAAACTGGCCACCAAGAAGTTTAGACTTGAAATTAGATGAAGGTTTCTAACCATCAGAGGAGTGAAGTTTTGGAATAGCTTTCCAAGGGAGGTAGTGGGGGCAAAAGATCTATCTGGCTTTAAGATTAAACTCGATAAGTTTATGGAGGAGATGGTATGATGGGATAACATGGTTTTGGTAATTAAATATTCATGGTAAATATGTCCAATGGCCTGTGATGGGATATTAGATGGGGTGGGATCTGACAGGTTTCAGAGTAACAGCCGTGTTAGTCTGTATTCGCAAAAAGAAAAGGAGTACTTGTGGCACCTTAGAGACTAACCAATTTATTTGAGCATGAGCTTTCGTGAGCTACAGCTCACTTCATCGGATGCATTCCACGGTATGCATCCGATGAAGTGAGCTGTAGCTCACGAAAGCTCATGCTCAAATAAATTGGTTAGTCTCTAAGGTGCCACAAGTACTCCTTTTCTTTTTGGTGGGATCTGAGTTACTCCAGAAAATTCTTTCCTGGGTATCTGGCTGGTGAATCTTGCCCATATGCGCAGGGTTTAGCTGATTGGCATATTTGGGGTCGGGAAGGAATTTTCCTCCAGGGCAGATTGGAAGAGGCCCTGGAGGTTTTTTGCCTTCCTCTGTAGCATGGGGCACGGGTCACTTGCTGGAGGATTCTCTGCTCCTTGAAATCTTTAAACCACAATTTGAGGACTTCAATAGCTCAGGCATAGGTGAGAGATTTTTCGCAGGAGTGGGTGGGTGAGATTCTGTGGCCTGCGTTGTACAGGAGGTCAGACTAGATGATCATAATGGTCCCTTCTGAGCTAAATATCTATGAAGTTAGTTCATGAGCACCACTATTTTCTGGATTTCCTTAAAGTAGAGGAGATATATATGTTTTTTGGGATTTGATTTTTGTGTTTTTTAAATGAGAGAGAAAGGGGAAGAGGAAATCTTAGGTTTTTAAACTCCCTACTGAAGGTAGGTATGACCTGAGTCTAACAAGTTTTCACATTGACTTATGGTAACAACTTGTTGTCACTACTAACCTGTCTAATATTTCTGTCCAGGACTTTGTACTCTGCTCATAACATAATATCTAGGTACCTGACCTTGAATATGGGCAATCTGATGGTCAAAAGATGAAAGACACCATATCTCCAGCTCAATTCAAGTGTGTGAGGCTGGTGTACAGTTGTTAGGCTTCTCCTTATCCTGGTTTTGCTTCAGATGTCTTAGCACTGCTGCTTTGGTGTCAGCATCAGGGCATGATTCAACCTGCTGATCAAATTCTAACTTGCTAGATGTATGCCTTGGGGCTCATGCTGACTTGCAGTTATTCTTGTACATTAGAGAACACTCTGACCTGAATTTATTTGCTAGCACTTGGTGTCTTAGGGCCTCTGGCTCTTAGCTATGATTGTTGATCCACTTATAAGGGATAGATATTTTATAGAGTTAAATAGCAAGATAATCTGTAGGGTCCAAGGTGTCTTCATTTCCTCATAATATCAAAGCACTTATCACATAGTTGATCATTCACTTATTTGGCAAAGTTCAGGTGCCTGTACAGTTTAATCCTTCTCTAAATATGAATGTTGACTGTGCTTGCAGACTGTTAAGATGGGTACAGTTGCATCTCTGGCAAAAGTTTGTTGAATAGGAAGAAGTAGTTAAAATGGCAGAGCAGTATGTTTACACTGCTCAAAAATCACATTTTATGGAATGCCAAATTATATTCTAGATTCATCTGGCAATATTTTGCCATTTGGTGTCTTTCTTAGCCTGTAGATCAATGTCAAATTTCTCTCCTTTGAAAAGGAAGAATTGTGAAACCTGCACCTGTTATGAATACAGTAGATTCTACTTAATAGCAACCTGGATATTAACAACTTCCAGTTAATAGCAAAATTTTCTTGTGAACCAGTTCTCTTCCGTTGATTATAATGTTGATGGGATTCAGATACAATAACTTCTCACTTAACATCGTCCCGGTTAACGTTGTTTTGTTATGTTGCTGCTTGTTTAAAGTTGCGCAGTGCTCCCTTATAACGTAGTTTGGCTGCCTGCTTTATTCACTGCTTGCAGGAGTCTCTGAAAGAGCAGCCCGTCCTCGTGGGGGTTTGGAACCAGGGTGGGCCAGCAGCCCCCCATCAGCTCCTCTAATTTCCCTGTAAGTAGGTGTGTGGCTGGGCAGGCGCCAGCAGGCTATCCATTGCGGGCAGTTCAGGTGTCCCGCTGCCATGTGCTGCTCCTGCTCTCTATCTTGGAGCAGCTCCCGGGGAGCCTCCTGCTTGCTGTGCAGAGGGGAGAGGGAGGGGGCGCTGATGTCAGGGTGTCTCTCTTCCCCTGCTCCTGTACCCCATCTCCACAGAGCTGGGGGAGGGGCAGGGGACACAACAGGCTGCTGCTTTGTCTGAACATGCTGATCTACTTAAAAGGGCAGCGTACTTAAAGTGGCGTCAGCGTACTTAAAGGGGCAATATGTCTCTGTCTCACACACACAGAAAAACACACATGCATCCACTGGCACTTTAGAAAGTCAGCGCCTAGGCAGCTGTGTATATGCTGCCCAGAGGAGGGAGTGGTGCGCTCCAGCAGGATAGCATGGGTTCATCATCCCTTTCAGTTTCCGCAGGGAAGTGTTTGCAGCCACTGCCATGCATCTATTTGTTTCCTCCCTCCTGCCTGACACCATGCTGCCTTGTAGAGCGTAAGGCTACATTAACAACAACGTGTTAAGCCTTGAGGGCTCAGCTGAGAGCTAGTTCATCATTTAGCAGCAAGGCATTCCTTGGGAAATATCCCACCCTGTGACTCCTCCAGCTCAACCAAGCTTCACAATCATCATCACTGTGTACAGTATTAAATTGTTTGTTTAAAACATATACTGTATATAATGTCTTTTGTATGGCGAAAAAAATTTCCCTGGAACCTAACTCCCCTATTTATACTAATTCTTATGGGGAAATTGACTTAGCTTAACATTGTTTCGCTTAAAGTAGCACTTTTCAGGAACATAACTACAACGTTAAGTGAGGAGTTAGTGTACTGGCAACAGCATTCTACTTATTAGCAATTTTTTTTTTTTAAGAAAGGCTCCACCTACAGGCAGGTTTGTGGGGCTGAAGGCAGAGAGGGGAGTACAGGGACCACCTTGCTGCCGCCCCACAAACCTGCTTGCTGCTGATGCTCAGCTCATCCCAGCACTTCCTTCTGGGAGAGCAGGCCTGCAAACTTGCCAGCAGAGAGCTCTTACCTCCTTTTGTAGTCCCTATGCGTGGGCAGGATTGGGGAAGGGAAGCTGTGGGCAAAGGGGGATAGCTGCAGTCCAGATGCTGGAACTGCATGGTACCTCTTTCTGTCCCTGTGCTCTCCCAACTGCACCCTGCTGGGGGACTCCATAAGGAGGGAAGTACTGGGATGTGCTGAGCTCCCTCATCTAGAGAGTACATGGAGAAGTATCATGCAGCTCCATGGGCCGCCAGTGCTCCCCATTCCCTGGAAAGCCCTGGCGTTTCAGCTGCATCCCTGCTGCTGTCCTACTCACAAGCAGGCTTGTGGGGCTGCAACCAGGGAAGGCCTGTCCCAGCACTTCCTTCCCTGGCTACTGCCTCACAAACCTGCTTGCCACTTATTGGCAACTGCTGGTTAATAGCAACTTTTTGCTGGCAACTGAGGAGCTGCTAATAAGTTGAATCCACTGCACTTGTTTCTGGTCACCAAAAATATCCCTCCTCCACATTTCCCAAACTGTGTCCTCTGATAAAAATGAGTCTTCTATATTTTGCCTTGATTGCTGAAAACCTACGAAAAATCTCACTTTTTTTTTTGTTCATTAGTGTTTCTATCACTAGAATGGGATCCTCTGATGTTTCTGGTAAATCTTATCTTCCTCTCAAATTTTCTCAGTCACTGATTTTTCTCTGTTCCCAGATTACTAAGCTTCAAACAAGCTGACAAAGCATTTCCCATGGTTTTTGCCACAAAGTGTGCGGTATCTCATTCAAGTATCTTTTAAACCAGACGTTAGTGCATTAGCAACATCATTGCCTCGCTTCTCCCAAACCCTGCTAGCAATTCCATCCTCTCCCCCATTTGTCTGAAGCTGACAGGAAAGGGAACAAAGACTGGGGAATGTCAAGGCTGCCATTAGTGTTGCTGTATTTATCAGCCTGTAAGGGCACTCTCTGAACACTATGGCTCACCCCAGACCCTCTGATCTCCTATAACTGAGCTAAAAAGCCACTTCCAAGGCGGAACAAGCTAGCTTTTATTTGCCATTCTGTTCACCAGTCTCCTGTCTCCTATTCCTCTACCCAGTGCATCGAGGGAGAAAGCATCAGCCTGGTTAAGTGTGCGTCTGGGACTTGCTTTCAGACCATGCTTGGAGTAGCTTCTAAGTAACAGGATCATGTCAGAAGGAGACTGTTTTCTCCCTTTCCTCCCTCAGATGTTTGGTATATCTGCTCCTGACTTCCCAAGTTTCATGCTGCTGGATCGTCTCTCTCCTTATTTATTTACAAATATTTTGTTGCATTGTGGTACAGACTGTGCTCTAGCAGTCTATGGGGCTCCAGCCTTTGAGTTCAGTCTGTTCTTCTGGATTAGACTAAACAACAAGTCTGAATCTTCCAATGCATTTTAATCTACCACCTGGTTACAGCTAGAGTTCTGTAATCAACTCTATTTTTAACAAACAAACAAAACTCCAAACTGCCTCAATCAGGCCATAATTTCCATTTCAATTTTTTGGTGTGGTTTGTTTTGTTTTTTTTAATCCCCTAGTCCTTTGAATTGATTTCCTGTCCTGTTTCAGATTCCAGGGACAATACAAAGTGCTTGCACAGTTGCTGCTGATGCTTACATAAAATGTGAAGTGGCTAAAAAGTCTGTCAATTCAGTATGTCCTTGGGTAAAACTCTGCACTCCAATACCCTAGGGCCTGATCCAATGACTTGTAAACATTAAATCATGGTTAAATACAGGACTGTAAGTTGAGTGATCTAGGCTCAGGTAACCTCTTGGTGCCTCAGCTTCCCCATCTATAAAATGGGAATAATACTTCCTCCCTCACAAAGGTGTTGGGAGGCTTGATTCATTATTGCTTGAAGCTAGACCTACAGAAGGGTCTATTGTGAAATGTAGAGTCTTTTTGTTGAAAAACAGTTAGTTATTGATGAGAAGGTGTCCTGGGAAGTGAGGACTGGAGAAGGTACTGCTGCATTTCCCCCCCCCCCCCCCCAACTACAAGAATGTCTTATCTACTTGACATTCTCTATTTCCTGTGTGTCTCAGGATTGGGCTTTAACATCGTTGGTGGGACAGATCATCGGTACATTGCTAACGACAGTGGCATCTACGTCAGCCGGATCAAAGAAGATGGGGCTGCCGCCCTTGATGGCCGATTACAGGAGGGAGACAAAATTTTAGCGGTAAGTCACTCCCTGGGAGGCATGTGTTTGAGGGATCAGGGAGAGTTTTGGCCAACAAGGAGATGAGATGGGACATTCTGTGGATCAGAGACCATCCTCATCCTGTTTTGCCAGAAACATTCCTTGGCCTCTAGGCTTGCATAGCTACGTGATGTGCATCTCAGCGTTTTTTTTATGGTACTGATGGCCTAATTATTTCCCCCTCTCCCCCCCCCCCCCCCATTCTGGTATTTCAGTACTGTAGCTCCACTGACTTTTCTGGAGTTGCTTGTGATTTATATCTGTGTGGATGGAGAATTCATCTTTCAGTTGCTAGGTTTCTCTCCCTGGCATACTAATCAGTGTTGTTGGGATTATTAACCCCCTTTGCTCAGGAGGAGCTGGGCTTCCTATGAAGGGTTTCACTGGCTGCTTTCCTTGCCGGCACCATGGTTAAGGTGGATCAAATGTGGTCTGAAGATTTTCTTCTACTATTGTCAGTGATACGAGGTGATAGCACTTTAACAAGCAAAGAAGAACAAAGACTTCAGCTAAAATATGATGCATCATTTGTATGTTTAATGGATTTTCATTTTTTTTAATTTATGTTCCTGTTTTAGGTTTATATAAATAAACTGAGTGGCTTGTGTAAGTTGGCGCTTGATTGCTGAACCAAAGAGTGATGTATAAGTACTTTATCTTAACAGTGTAATAATTCTGGATAAGCAGTTGAAGGATGTAAATTCCGAGAAAGGGGAGGAATAGTTCAGTGAGATCCAATGGGGTATAACTAGGAGTAATGGGATGAAATTTAGCAAAAAAAAAAACTTATGCTAAGTATCAGGAAATACTTCATGATGGTGAAATCCACAAGGCTTTGAAACATTCTTCTGTGAGAAGTAGTAGCAGCCTCATTACTGTAATTATTTGAAACTGGACAGGACAAAGCACCATGGAATATATTGTAGGTAGTAATTTTGCATAGATCCCCTGGTTGGGTTGCTTACCCAGTGGGTCTTATCCATTTTTTCAAACCTTTTTTCCAATAAAAGTGTGTTATCTGTGAAAGCCAATAAAAGGGCCAAGGCATTCACTAACTGAAGATGCAGGTTTTTATTTCAGATTGCATGTTGAATTTGTTAATCAATATTCATCCATTAAGCATTAATACATCACATGCCACAGCATTTGACAGTAGATTAAGGTCACTGTATAGGGCATTCAGTGATCCAGCAAGACACCTGCTCTCAGGCCTCCAGCTCCCTAGCCATTGCCTTTCTTAAGAGAGACAGGGGTCTCCATCTCCTTCTGACCTAGGTATTTCCAGACTGCATAGTCCCCTGACTATACTGTGGTGGTCCCAGTACAAACCGGTTTCCCAAGCATTCCTGTTTGCTTTCTCTTCAGAGATGGTGGACAGTGTGACTGCCCACAGTTATAGGTACCCCACAGCTCTCTTTGTATAAGCCTACTTGATTCTCCGGATAAGAGCACTAGAGAGAGAACCTACACACATACTAATACACTTACCAGAGATCACCCCAACCCTAACATGGGCTTTGGCTGGAGCAGTCCTTCTAAACCCCACCCAAGGGATTTCCTTGTGCTTCCAAGTTCATCTACAACTCTGAACAACCCCCCGTCTTATGTGGCCTCCATAGGCCTAATCCCTCCAACCCTACCCTAAGGACTGGAGCTTTCCATGGGTCCTGTCCATTAGCTGGATCAGGAAGAAGGCCCTGAGCCAGTTTAAAACCAGGCTGTTTATCCAAAAACACTTTCTGTGTCTGTGGGTTCCTGGAGAATCCAGTTTGAACTGGTATGTGTGCATCTGTCCAGGGGGATGGCTTCAAAGGGCTAATTACAGAGGGATTACATTCATATCCCCTTCCTCCTAGAGGAGTTATGTACATTTTTCACAATAACACATACACCGTTGTATTTTTAATACACAGGACCCCAAAGATATTAAACCCCATTTAATTAGGTTTAACTTTATTGAATTAAGTTCATTCAGGACACTGCAGGAAATTGTCCGTCACAGGTACGCTAAAAGTGTGCACATTCTAAAATTGGCAAATACTAACACATCTAGTCGACTTTCTTTTTAAAACTGCATATTTATCAAATGTTTAGTGTAAATGTGTATCTTTTGTCTATGCACAAATATCCTTAAATATTTAACTCATTTTTTAAACATGGTCTATCTTGAAGGAAATTTTCCAAGAATGGATCTGTCATAAATATAAAGGGAAGGGTAACCACCTTTCTGTATACAGTGCTATAAAATCCCTCCTTGCCAGATACAAAACCCTTTCACCTGTAAAGGGTTAAGAAGCTGAGGTAACCTTGCTGGCACCTGACCCAAAATGACCAATGAGGGGACAAGATGCTTTCAAATCTGGAGGGGGGTGGAAACAAAGGGTTTAGTCTGTCTGCGTGATGCTTTTGCTGGGAACAGATCAGGAATGCAGCCTTACAACTCCTGTTAAGTTAGTAAGTAATCTAGCTAGAAAATGCATTAGATTTCCTTTTGTTTAACGGCTTGTAAAATAAGCTGTGCTGGAGGGAATGTATATTCCTGTTTTTTGTGTCTTTTTGTAACTTAAGGTTTTGCCTGGAGGGATTCTCTGTTTTGAATCTGATTACCCTGTAAGGTATTTACCCTCCTGATTTTACAGAGGTGATTCTTTTACCTTTTCTTCAATTAAAATTCTTCTTTTAAGAACCTGATTAATTTTTCATTCTTCTTAAGATCCAAGGGTTTGGGTCTGTGTTCACCTGTACCAATTGGTGAGGATTATTATCAAGCCTTCCCCAGGAAAGGAGGGTGTAGGGCTCGGGGGGGCATATTTTGGGGGAAGACGTCTCCAGGTGGTCTCTTTCCCTGTTTTTGTTTAAAACACTTGGTGGTGGCAGCATACTGTTCAAGGACAAGGCAAAGTTTGTACCTTGGGGAAGCTTTTAACCTAAGCTGGTGGGGACCTGCATGAAAGATCCCCCTATCTGTACCCTAGAGTTCAGTGTGGGGAAGGAACCCTGACAGGATCAATGAAGGATAAAACGTGAGGATCAGTCTTAGGGTAAATTAACACATTCTGTTCCAGTTCCTCTTTAAAGGTGTGGTGTTCGTGTGGTGTGGGGTTTTTTGGTTTTTTTTTCTCCCCCTTTTTTTTCTTAAGACTTTTAAGAATCACAAAAGGTGTGTGTATGTGAGAGAGAGAATATATAGCTTTAAAATACATAACTTTAAAAAAAAAAAAAAAACAAACCATGTTAGGCTGTCATTAGATTCATTCCATCATAACCTTCTGTGGTTGGTTGGTTTTTTGTTTTTTGTTTTTTCTTTTTTTGCTTCCAGATAGCTTTTGCCACATCTCTTCTCTTTGGGTTGAAATTTCTCCTGCTCCATCTCAAATCTATGTTCAGGTTATTTGCAAAGTTTGAAGAAAACAGGTTGAACTGTCTTTTCGGTTATGCCAATGTGAAGGAAACTATATTTAAAAAAAAAAAAAAGACTTTGATAACTCAGATTAGCTCTTAAATTTCATACTTGACATGGATTTACTTCTCAGTGTTGACAAGGGTTTGTGAGGAAATTGGAGTTACAGGCAGATTCAGAATGACATAGCCAGTCTGTGTTGTACTTCATTTTCAGTAGATCCAGTTCTATTAGTTCCCCTCCCCCCTCAAAATACCATAATTCCTTTGACGTTGCTCTGCTCCTCCAAAAGATTTTTAAAAATCACTTATAGTAGAACCCATTTTATTTCAAGATGTTTCAGACCACTCAGCCTCAAAAACCACTCAAGTAAATACGGGGTTGGATAAGACAGGTAAGCAAATGGCAAGTAACTTTATAGCTGGATTGGATAAATGGAATTCTATTGTATTAAGCCCCTGCCTCAACTCTTGTATATCAGAATTAGAGGTAAACCCAAGCTGCAAAAGTTCAGAACCAACTTTGAACTTAGAAAAGTTTTAGCAATGCTTTGATCTGGGGTTTCGGTTTGGGATCCTCTCTAATTAGAATATACTGAGGACCTGCTTAATTGTCCGGTAACGGAAAGTGACTTTAGTGCCCTCTTGCATTTAGAATAATTCTGACTACCTAAACACGTGGCTGTTGTTTTGTTCTGCAGTGCTGAGAGAGAACTTTTGATCTCACAGCTACTAGTTCTCCTTTTTATTCCTGTGTTTAGATTAACGGCATGGACCTGAAGAACTTGCTGCACAAGGATGCTGTGGAACTATTCAGGAATGCAGGCTACAACGTTTCTCTGAAAGTTCAACACAGGGTGTGTATTGCCAGCTCCTGGTGGTTGTCCCTGAGGCCCTGCTACCATGGCTTGGGTCAGACTGAAGGAGAGTCCTTGTAGATCCCTGTCTGCTTTGAACCTCTGGAAATTCTGCTCTGCTTTCTACAGTGTATATGGTGATAGGGGGTGGGTGGGTTAGAGAGCATTGGTTTTGTATTTATTTAATGAATGCACCTTTCTGCTAGAGTGAACATTCAAGTTAATGAACATCAGCAGTATCCACCCATCATATTTAGTGATGCTCTGGAGGGGGCTGGAAAGTGTAGTATGGTGGAGTCCTGTGATCTTTTCTTTCCCACAAGGAGTTGGAGTGGTATGGTCCTGCCCTCTTAACCAGTCATTTTAACAGGCAAAATATGTCTCACTGGACAGTCAGATGAAGTCCCAAGTTTTCTCCCACCATCTTACATCCCTTCCCCCACAGACAACATGGCACCAGAGATTAAGGTATGGGAGAAGAGGCTGGGGCCTTGTGTGACAAGTCCTGATTCAGAATACAGCTCTATAGGTAAGGAGTAAAACCCCTCTAGAGGAGGGCTGGGTTGCACAGAAATTGGTGGTTGGATACTGAGCCTTTCATGATAGGCCGCTGATTCAAATCTGGCCCAGTCACTGGTGGTGGTGACGCTACAATCCGCAGGCTGTTTAGTACCTATGTGAAAAGAGTTACTGGACTCAGTGCAGTTCTAGTGGTCAGGTGTCCATGTGATTAAAAGCCCACCATGCTTGACATTCATTGTTTCCCTTGTTGGCAGTCTCAGCTGAGAGGCAAAAGACTCTCCAAAGGGGGGAGAGAGAGAGAACGCCCTTCTTATCCCTAGCTGTCCTCTCCAGGGTAGAGGCATATTTGTAGTGTCAGGAAAGAAGCCACTGCTGCTTCTTAAACTGCACTAGTACTAGCTCTGGAGACCGAGGAATCCAAAATCCACTGCTGTCAGACTGGCACCTCAGCCATCACGAACGTTGATTTAAAGGAAGTGCTGAACCATCACTAGGGCAGCTCTTGTGAAATAGTATGTGAACGGGTCATGCTGAATGGTGGTGCGTGTACGTATGTGTACCACTACCATCTGCTGCATGGAATCTTACCTGTCCCAAGTGTGTGTTTTCTCTCTAGTGACTGGCTTACAAAGAGGATATGGAGGCATTGATACTACTCCTAGCTAATGGAGGTTTTTCTTTGACTCTAGTTGCAGAGTCACACCTTTTGGAGCAGAAGGCTTCTGCAGTCTAACCCTCCCAGGCCCCAACAGCATAACAGTATGCTGATGACCATGTCGTTGTGCGTGTTTCTAGAACCACACATTCCTCACATAAGGTTGCTGTCTGTCTTGCCGCAATTACCACTGATTCTCTTCTTTCTGTTTTAGTTGCAGCCACAGAATGGCTCAGCTGGTCACAGAGGAGATGGAGAACCAGGTGGTATTCCCCTAGCTGTCATTTTGGTGCCAGTGTTGGCCATTATGGTGGCTGCAGCGTGGGCCTTCCTGAGATATCGACAGCGGATGTGAAACATTCCCCTCTGAAGATCTCTGTGCATATATGTATAATATACACCCACACACAGCTACGTTATAATTTAAAGAGAGAGTCAACAGTTGTATCGTGGACTAATGCCAGAAAGGATTGTTGCCTCTTATAAAGCTGCTGCTGATGTTCACTATGTTCTGATTTTCTTGTGGGGTTGAGGGAGGAAGGAAATAAATGGGGAGGTGAGATTATCGTGTGTAAACAAATGTGCCATTTTCACTGATCCCATGGCATTTTTGCTATCTCCTTTCTTGCACCATGAACTTTCAAATACTTATTCTGTATTTTAAGATGTGACTTTGGGTGTGTTTTAAGAACAAAACTTTTATTTTGAGAATTTCCTTATTCTCCTCTCATTCCTCTTACAACCAATGATCCACCTCTCTGAATCAAGAATGAAGAGGAGTGTGGGGGATAGCTTATCGTTTGGGTAGGGTCGGGAGCGGGCTGGTTAAATAAATGCCTTTGAGAAATGTATACCATCGATTCTGGTTTCACAGTTAAAGTTCCCAGAGGAGCTGCTGATGTAAAACAAATTATGCAATATCAGTGAGGTGTTGTACTGGTCCTGGAAAGGCAGGAGGCCACATCAGGGAGAAGGAGAGAGGAGTAAGGATAGAAGGCTCAGGAATGAAGAACCAAAGAATTGTAACAGGAGGCTTTCAACAAAGTGCTAGGATACTGGAGAGAGACGCCCAATAGCATCAGAAATGGCCCAATGAGGGGAGAGAGAGGCCTCTAAAGTAGAGGTGAACCAACAGCATGTTTAGTCTATGGAGCTACCAGAAGCCCATCTGTCAGGTTACAGAATAATTTTTGGAGGCAGGGGGTGGGAATAGAACACTCATTTTACCCAGACTTATTGCAGCAGCTGACCTGCTATCTGCAGTGTCGTGCAGCCTGGAAGATCTTAGCATGACTTGTTCTGTGGTCTGGTCTTGGTCCATCTAAGCCATTGCTTGCTTGCTGAGGCTCTGACATGGCTGCTGGGGAGTTACACCAATGGGCGAACCAGGGGATGGAGGAGGAAGATGCAGGCATTCTGTAGCCACACTAGATTCTTCTTTTGGGGGGCAGAAGGCAGACGGGGAAGGCTTGGTAAGAAAGGTGAATTGGCAAAAAGTCATGCCTTGCCACAAAGGAGAAAAACACCCCAGTAGGCTTTGTTGAACAGGTTGCTAGTTCTATAGCAATGCTGCAGGAAAATGAGCAATACCATGCTCCTATGAGAGAGTAAAGCTGGCTGGTTTCTAGACTGAAGGAAGCCAGAGTGTCTCTATTGGGGTAGCAGGGAGGAGAATACACACAGGATGTCAGTGCTTCAAGGCACTTTAATCTTTTTGTTTTTTAAATAGGCTGTAGAACAAGCCACTTCTAGGTATTTGATGTGGCCTCTGAATTGTGCTTGTTAGGCCACAGTGCCTGGAAGAAGCGTATGTGCTAGTGTGTTTAGTGAATAAGACTGTGCAGCAGGAGAGCATCTTTTCAAAAGCTGTGATTGAATGTTATCCGCAGGATTGTAACTCCTCGCTCTGTCGGGTTTTAAACACCTCAGTGGAGTAAGACCTGTTTTTCTTGTCTCACAGAAAGAATGTATTCTTTTGCAAAAAGAAAAGTGATATGTATTATCTGCATAAATGCCAAAAATCACATATGCAATATATGTATACAAACAAGAGAAACTGAATTGATGGCCCTCTCCACTCTTTACTTCTCTCATCCCTAACCTTCTTCTGTTTTTACAGGACACTTCGTTATACAAATATTTAGAATGCCACAGTATGACTAGCTGGAGATGTTCTCCTATAGTGATTAGATGAAAGCCCATGTGCTGTAGTATTTGACATTCCCATAGCATTGTGAAGGATCCTAGAGTGCTACACCAGCTATATACATAAAGCATCCCTTACTTCCTTGCACTCTCCTCCTTGCTGTGCCTGGAGAACTTTGCCCAAGGTTCCTAAGGCGAACCTCTGCTCTTGCCAAAAGTACTGCGAGATTGATTGATTTTTATTTATTTATTTATTGGCAGCTGTATGTGCAAAGAAGATGGTTTGTGCCCACAGTTCCATGGTTGATGGCTTGATTATGCATGCAAAGCAGATAAATGTGATTATCCACAAGAAGATGCCCAACTAACTCTTTGTGTGCACAATCAAGGCTGTACATTTTGTGAGTCTAGGTCTCTACTCGAACATTTGGCCACCTGTCCATGCAGAGGAAATGGAACCTCTTGTTATAAGGTGACACTTGCTGTCAGAATAACTTGGCCGTTTTGAATTTAACAGTTCTTCAGACAAAAATGTCCACTAGTAACTGGATTGATTTTTATACAGCACCGTTTACAAGTAGAAGCTACCCATGGAAAATGAAACTAGAACATTAAAGAAGTTACAAACTCTCACCAGGAAATAGAACCCAACTTTTCATATTAGATTGAAAAAGCGACAGTTTTATGTTTGTGAAACTTGCAGAGAGCATGAATCTATCAACTGGATGTTCAGAAGTTTGGTACTTCCAAGATAGAAATGGAAAAGCAGATGGCAAACCATTGCTGGAACAGAAGAAAATATATGGCCCTGCATCATCTGAAGGTAAGATGGTGTTACAGTCCATCACTTGCAGGAATTGCAAAATAATTCTTAGTTTGACCGGCATTTGTGTCAGCAGTCAATTGCATAACAAGGATCTAGATCACTAAGGAAATAAGCAAATAAGGAGATTATGTAGAGCAAAGGAGCTCAAAGTGTGACACAATGCCCTTCCTTCTCCTCCCTGTGGCCAAATGTGATCTGTGGAGTCTGAAATATGTCCTATGACTACTCTCCAGTTGTGTATCCAATACATAGACTGGCTTATAGAGAGTAATAGGGCAAGCTGAAGTTACACCAGGCATGAATTGGACCCATGAACAGAGTGCTGTGAACCGCCAGTTCCTGTGGCAGTTGCTCTTTTTCCTTTGGCTATTTTTAGTGAATTCCACCAAAAAGCAATTTCTGTTCATAAAAGATGAAGCAACTAAAAGCAGGTATGGGGGGGTGGGTCTTTAAATATGTGCCTTTGTCAGTTAGGAGCATCTATCTGGCTCCCAGTTATCTGCTAGGGAGACCTATCCGCTTCTGAATACCCGAGGGGTATGTTTACACTGCAATTAACCTGTGGCTGGCCCATGCCAGCTGACTCAGGCTTGTGGGGCTGCTCAGTTGTGGCTCTGGGACCCTGTGAAGTGGGAGGGTCCCAGAACCTGGGCTGCAGCTCAAACATTTACACTGCAATTAAACAGCCCCTTGGCCTGAGCCCTGTGAGGCTGATTCAGCTGGCACGGGCCAGCAATGGGGGTTTGACACCCTGAGAGTCCAAGGTATACATCTTCATGTAGTAGTCAAGAACGCTGACTGACCATCCTGGAGAATAGAATTGCTTGTCTATCCCCCAAAACAATTGCAACATGGATAGTGCTTGTGCAAGCTACACCTCCACTGACCTTTGCCAGTATGTGTCAAGCCAGAACTGTGGGGGAAATCTATAAAGGGAGCGAGGCCACGAGAGGAAACTGGCTTTATTTTCTGTCAGCCCTTGCCCTCTCTGCTGAGACTGGCTTACAAAAGTCTGAAGTGGTGTCAGTTGTGTTAGGGGTGTTGTGACATGAATGCCTGTCACAGAGAACTGGGTGGAAACCAGCAACTTCTTCTATGGTTGCTTACAAATTGAAGAGGTGTGGACTACACTTAAACTGAGACTGAACAAGCGATTAGTAGGAGCAGTGAAAAAGCAGGCATGTGAAGGTCGTCTGGTATCCTCCTCTCCCCTCCCCTGCATGCGTGCAAACACACGAGGTGAGCTTCAAGACAGTGAGTGTGTGGGAAAGGGCCATGCAGAGTGAGGCACTGAGGGGAGTGTCAATGCTCATTTGATCTAAGTGAGGCACCCAAGGAGCCGATGCTGAGAGAAGGTGCCCTGTTTATGTAAATTGTAAAGAATTTTTTTTATGCTGTGTACGAGGGACTCTGGCAAACTGTAAAGAAAGTGCTGTGTGTATTGATTCAGAGTTAAAAGGGGTGACGGAAGAATACTTTCTTAAACTGTTTTAAAAACACAAGCAAGAAAGAGGAATTGATTAGGGGAAATCCAAGGGGGCACATCTAGGAGTAATGCCAAGAAACAAGGCAACAGAAAATCTAAGGTTGACTATCATGACCAACATCTCAGTAAGATATATTAGGCTCTGGAATAATCACTCCAGCTGTGGTGGAAACCTGCTGACTGGAGTCATGTGACTTCTCAGACTGGGAGTCACTTTTTCACTTCCTTTATCAGTGAACAGGAATCTTGCTTCTGCCTACCTGGCTGTCAGCTCTAACACCCCCAGCATGTCAGCCCTTGAAGCACTCTCTTTGGGGCTAGGCCAGCCTTTACTTTGCCTTGCAGGTTAACAGTAGGTGCACCCATGTCCCAAAGTCTCTTTGAAGCATTCCCCTGTGATATCCAGCTCCTGGTGCTGGCTTCTCACAGAAGTACCAGACTTCTTGTTCCCAAAGGAACAGTGTACACACCAGCTTCTGAGATTCAGCTGAAGGCTAGCACTTATCTTAACACCACAGCACTGAGTTATATTAATAGTAAAAACAAATTTATTATCAAAGTCTAGAGTCAGGAGATAGTAAAGAGATTGAAAACAAGTGGCTGCCTATAAAACAAAATCACTTTCCAGAGAGTAAACATAACTAACAGGTTAACTTTTTGTATAAAGATTATCTCACCCAAAGTCCTTTTCAGCATTTTCAATCAAGGTTGAGATTCTTTTTTTCATGAAGGTAAATGCACTGCCCATTTACTTCGTAGATGAAGGATAAGGGGGTGTAGTCTTTGTCTCTTATTACCGCCCCCCCCCCCCCCACAAGTTCATTGTACTCAGACAGGATAACCACCCATAGCTCGTTTTTTTTTTTTTGGGTGGTTTGCTAATATCTGACTTAATATGTAAATTCTTTGGTGAACAAGCATGTGCAGACCAGTATTGGGATGTTCCTGTAACCTCCCTTGCCAGCTGGCATTAAGGGCCTATTGGGTCACATCATTTAAAATGACTGCACAAAGCACTGGAGCAGGTTGCAGGACCATTTTACCTCTGCCTCTAGTGGAATAACCCCACCCCCCCCTCTCTCTGTAGAGTTGCAGCTAGCTTCCTTTAACTTCCCTCCATCCATCCAAGCATGACTGTCTGTTACTGAAGCCAGTGGAAGAGGTGACAGAATAATTTTATCTCCATCCAAACTGGAGACCGCTGCTTTCACAGAAGTGAAAGGAAACACTCTGAGCAGGTCAAGTTATTGCTCTACACATTCTTTGTCCACGTTTCTCCACTGCCTACAGGGGAATTCAGCCCTGTGCCAGCAATAAGGCTGACCACAGGACAGAGGGGAGGTGGCTTGTGCTTCCACCATTTAGGGGCAGTCTCAGCCCCAAGTGGCCTAGAGCAGCCCTCAGGGCTCTCCAAACTGGGCCTGTGCCGCAGTGCGGAAGCACTGGAACGCAGCACTGCTTCAGCCACTCCTCCTCCCACTTATATGAGCCTCCAAAAGCCCTCTGCCCCAGCACACCCTGCAGGAGAGAGGGTGTGGTGCTGGCTCAGGCCTCTTACACTGGGAATTTTCCCTGTGTCTCTGGGTAGCTGTTTTGTGGCCCCTTAGCTGGTGCAAAGGAGCTTCAGGGCCACCATCAATGGGATTCCCTGAAGGAAAATGTGCACAGGTTTATAGTTCAGACTCAAAAAGTTACCCAGGAAGCTTGATGCAGAGCTGGGAACTGATTCTCAAGGATGGTGTAGGCTGGCAGGCTGTTTTACCACCCAGGGAAAGGAAGCAAACTCCATGGCCAAGTCCTCTTTAAAAGCCCTTTCCTCTGAGCCAGGTTTATTATTTATAACAAAGGAAAGAAACAGCTCAACTGAAAAGATGCTAGTCACAATCCCCAGAAGTTTTTCCTGGTCATAAAGAGCTGAGGAGGGAAGAGGTATTCTCTCCCCTGGACCCAGCTTCCTCTGTTTTATATACCCCACCCAGCCATGTGATAGGCAGGGATCCCTTAACCCTTTCCAGGCTACTGCTTTACTTTGTCTCGTTTATATATTACTCAAAGCATAGAGCTTCTCAGATACCTCAGTTCAAATCTCTACATCATTTACCCAACTCTAGAATGGGGATAGTAACGCTCAAGGTCCTTTGTCAAGTACTTTGATATCTATAAATAAATAACCACTATTGAACTCCAAAGCACTCCAAACTCCATGTTTGTTTGTTTTGTTTTTTGTTTGTTGTATTTTTAGAAGCGGCACTTGGGGTATTAGAGCTGTGTAGCGAAAGCTAATTCTGTCTCATGGAGGATTTTGGAATTAGATTTCACTCTGATTATGAAGGGAACTCTCTAAATTTTGAATTTCTCCATTAAAGGGAATGGAGCCCTGGCTCGGGGATGGTCTGAGTGGCTGGCTGCTCCAGGGCTACATTCCCTTGAAGCCTGGGCTACCAAGGAGCTGGGTGCACAAACTGACAGCAAACCAGGCAAGGTTCTGTCAGAGCTTTTAGCAAAACTAGGAGTGGCTACAAAATGGCCCGAATAAAGCAATGCTCTGTTAGCCCTGGTCTACACTAGGACTTTAGGTCGAATTTAGCAGCGTTAAATCGATGTAAACCTGCACCCGTCCACACAATGAAGCCCTTTATTTCGACTTAAAGGGCTCTTAAAATCGATTTCCTTACTCCACCCCTGACAAGTGGATTAGCGCTTAAATCGACGTTGCCGGCTCGAATTTGGGGTACTGTGGACACAATTCGATGGTATTGGCCTCCGGGAGCTATCCCAGAGTGCTCCATTATGACCGCTCTGGACAGCACTCTCAACTCAGATGCACTGGCCAGGTAGACAGGAAAAGAACCGCGAACTTTTGAATCTCATTTCCTGTTTGGCCAGCGTGGCAAGCTGCAGGTGACCATGCAGAGCTCATCAGCATAGGTGACCATGATGGAGTCCCAGAATCGCAAAAGAGCTCCAGCATGGACCGAACGGGAGGTACGGGATCTGATCGCTGTTTGGGGAGAGGAATCCGTGCTATCAGAACTCCGTTCCAGTTTTCGAAATGCCAAAACCTTTGTCAAAATCTCCCAGGGCATGAAGGACAGAGGCCATAACAGGGACCCGAAGCAGTGCCGCGTGAAACTGAAGGAGCTGAGGCAAGCCTACCAGAAAACCAGAGAGGCGAACAGCCGCTCTGGGTCAGAGCCCCAAACATGCCGCTTCTATGATGAGCTGCATGCCATTTTAGGGGGTTCAGCCACCACTACCCCAGCCGTGTTGTTTGACTCCTTCAATGGAGATGGAGGCAATACGGAAGCAGGTTTTGGGGACGAAGAAGATGAGGAGGAGGAGGAGGTTGTAGATAGCTCACAGCAAGCAAGCGGAGAAACCGGTTTTCCCGACAGCCAGGAACTGTTTCTCACCCTAGACCTGGAGCCAGTACCCCCCGAACCCACCCAAGGCTGCCTCCTGGACCCAGCAGGCGGAGAAGGGACCTCTGGTGAGTGTACCTTTTAAAATACTATATATGGTTTAAAAGCAAGCATGTGAAAGGATTACTTTGCCCTGGCATTCGCGGTTCTCCTAGATGTAGTCCTAAAGCCTTTGCAAAAGGTTTCTGGGGAGGGCAGCCTTATTGCGTCCTTCATGGTAGGACACTTTACCACTCCAGGCCAGTAACACGTACTCGGGAATCATTGTAGAACAAAGCATTGCAGTGTATGTTTGCTGGCATTCAAACATCCATTCTTTATCTCTCTGTGTTATCCTCAGGAGAGTGAGAGATAATTCATGGTCACCTGGTTGAAATAGAGTGCTTTTCTTCAGGGGACACTCAGAGGAGCCCATTCCTGCTGGGCTGTTTGCCTGTGGCTAAACAGAAATGTTCCCCGCTGTTAGCCACAGGGAGGGGGGAAGGTTGAGGGGGGAGTCACGTGGTGGGAGGAGGCAAAATGCGACCTTGTAACGAAAGCACATGTGCAATGTATGTAATGTTAACAGCAAGGTTTACCCTGAAAGAGTGTAGCCACTGTTTTATAAAATGTGTCTTTTTAAATACCGCTGTCCCTTTTTTTTTCTCCACCAGCTGCATGTGTTTCAATGATCACAGGATCTTCTCCTTCCCAGAGGCTAGTGAAGCTTAGAAAGAAAAAAAAAAACGCACTCCTGATGAAATGTTCTCCGCGCTCATGCTGTCCTCCCACACTGACAGAGCACAGACGAATGTGTGGAGGCAAATAATGTCAGAGTGCAGGAAAGCACAGAATGACCGGGAGGAGAGGTGGCGGGCTGAAGAGAGTAAGTGGCAGGCTGAAGACAGGGCTGAAGCTCAAATGTGGCGGCAGCGTGATGAGAGGAGGCAGGATTCAATGCTGAGGCTGCTGCAGGACCAAACCAGTATGCTCCAGTGTATGGTTGAGCTGCAGCAAAGGCAGCTGGAGCACAGACTGCCACTGCAGCCCCTCTGTAACCAACCGCCCTCCTCCCCAAGTTCCATAGCCTCCACACCCAGGCGCCCAAGAACGCGGTGGGGGGGCCTCCGGCCAACCAGCCACTCCACCACAGAGGATTGCCCAAAAAAAAGGCGGCTGTCATTCAATAAATTTTAAAGTTGTAAACTTTTAAAGTGCTGTGTGGCATTTTCCTTCCCTCCTCCACCACCCCTCCTGGGCTACCTTGGTAGTCATCCCCCTATTTGTGTGATGAATGCATGAATGTGAAGCAACAATGACTTTATTGCCTCTGCAAGCGGTGATTGAAGGGAGGAGGGGCGGGTGGTTAGCTTACAGGGAAGTAGAGTGAACCAAGGGGCGGGGGGTTTCATCAAGGAGAAACAAACAGAACTTTCACACCGTAGCCTGGCCAGTCATGAAACTGGTTTTCAAAGCTTCTCTGATGCGTACCGCGCCCTCCTGTGCTCTTCTAACCGCCCTGGTGTCTGGCTGCGCGTAACCAGCAGCCAGGCGACTTGCCTCAACCTCCCACCCCGCCATAAACGTCTCCCCCTTACTCTCACAGATATTGTGGAGCACACAGCAAGCAGTAATAACAGTGGGAATATTGGTTTCGCTGAGGTCTAAGCGAGTCAGTAAACTGCGCCAGCGCGCCTTTAAACATCCAAATGCACATTCTACCACCATTCTGCACTTGCTCAGCCTGTAGTTGAACAGCTCCTGACTACTGTCCAGGCTGCCTGTGTACGGCTTCATGAGCCATGGCATTAAGGGGTAGGCTGGGTCCCCAAGGATACATATAGGCATTTCAACATCCCCAACAGTTATTTTCTGGTCTGGGAATAAAGTCCCTTCCTGCAGCTTTTGAAACAGACCAGAGTTCCTGAAGATGCGAGCATCATGCACCTTTCCCGGCCATCCCACGTTGATGTTGGTGAAACGTCCCTTGTGATCCACCAGTGCTTGCAGCACTATTGAAAAGTACCCCTTGCGGTTTATGTACTCGCCGGCTTGGTGCTCCGGTGCCAAGATAGGGATATGGGTTCCATCTATAGCCCCACCACAGTTAGGGAATCCCATTGCAGCAAAGCCATCCACTATGACCTGCACATTTCCCAGGGTCACTACCCTTGATATCAGCAGATCTTTGATTGCGTTGGCTACTTGCATCACAGCAGCCCCCACAGTAGATTTGCCCACTCCAAATTGATTCCCAACTGACCGGTAGCTGTCTGGCGTTGCAAGCTTCCACAGGGCTATCGCCACTCGCTTCCCAACTGTGAGGGCTGCTCTCATCTTGATATTCATGCGCCTCAGGGCAGGGGAAAGCAAGTCACAAAGTTCTATGAAAGTGCCCTTACACATGCGGAAGTTTCGCAGCCACTGGGAATCATCCCAGACCTGCAACACTATGCGGTCCCACCAGTCTGTGCTTGTTTCCCGAGCCCAGAATCGGCGTTCCACAGCATGAACCTGCCCCATTAGCACCATGATGCATGCATTGGCAGGGCCCATGCTTTCAGAGAAATCTGTGTCCATGTCCTGATCACTCACGTGACCGCACTGACGTCGCCTCCTCGCCCGGTATCGCTTTGCCAGGTTCTGGTGCTACATATACTGCTGGATAATGCGTGTGGTGTTTAATGTGCTCCTAATTGCCAAAGTGAGCTGAGCGGCCTCCATGCTTGCCTTGGTATGGCGTCCGCACAGAAAAAAGGCGCGGAACGATTGTCTGCCGTTGCTCTGACAGAGGGAGGGGCGACTGACGACACGGCTTACAGGGTTGGCTTCAGGGAGCTAAAATCAACAAAGGGGGTGTCTTTACATCAAGGAGTATTTCAGGCAGGACTTCACAGAGGGTTCCAATAAGAAATGGTGCACCTAAGTTATCGTTCTTATTGGAACAAGGAGGTTAGCCTGGCCTCTGATTGATACATGGCTAGATTTACCTCGCTGCACCTTCTCTGTGAGTGACTGCAGTGTGACCTAGAGGAATGAGTCCCCTAGACAGGGGAGGAGGCAAATGAGTACAAAACAAATCTGGTCTATTTCTTGTTTTGACCCATTCCATCTATCTTTTACATCTTTGGCTGGCAGTAGACGGTGCAGAAGGACTGCATGCCATCCACATCTCATGGCTGCTCGGCAGAAGATGGTACAGTACGACTGCTAGCCATCCTCATCTCTTGCCTGCCTGGCAGAAGATGGTACAATATGACTACTAGCAATCCTCATCTCTTGCCTGCCTGGCAGAAGATGGTACAGTACGACTGCTAGCAGTCCGTGTCGCCTGCCCGCTCACCATAAGACAGTTCAATAGGACTGACAGCAGGACTAAAGAGAATGACCTGGTCAAGTCACTCCAAATTTAGTCCCTGCGCCCATGTCTGCCCAGGCGCTCCCAGCCGACGTGGCCAGGAGCACCTCGGACACGACGAGGACGACTACCAGTCGTATTGCACCGTCTGCTGCCAGAAGGCAATGGGTTGCTGCTACTGTGCAGCAAAGCCGTACCGCGTCTGCCAGCACCCAGGAGACATAGGGTGACAGTTACCTGAGCGGGCTCCATGCTTGCCGTGGTATGGCGTCTGCACAGGTAACTCAGGAAGAAAGGCGCGAAATGATTGTCTGCCCTTGCTTTCACGGAGGGAGGGAGGGAGGGAAGGGGGGCCTGACGATACGTACCCAGAACCACCCGCGACAATGTTTTAGCCCCATCAGGCATTGGGATCTCAACCCAGAATTCCAATGGGCAGCGGAGACTGCGGGAACTGTGGGATAGCTACCCACAGTGCAACGCTCCAGAAGTCGACTCTAGCCTCGGTACTGTGGAAGCGCTCCGCCGAGTTAATGCACTTAATGCACTTAGAGCATTTTCTGTGGGGACACACACACTCGAATATATAAAACCGATTTCTAAAAAACCGACTTCTATAAATTCGACCTTATTCCGTAGTGTAGACATACCCTTAGAAATTTTCTGTTCACCTTTAGTAATCAAGGTTCAGTGGCTTGGAGGGGATGCACTATGGCTTTGGAACCAAGAAATCTGGACTGTAGATTCAGCTCTGAGGTTTACTCGGGGTTTATTTTCCGCACTTTTTACCAACACTTAAAAGTGAAGCTAGATTGTGCATGTATAGCAAAGTTTTGTGTAGAGACCACATATATTTTTGTCAAGCTGTGCAGGGATCATGATTAGCTTAGGCCCTGCTGCTCATGCCTGTGATTGTTTGTTACTCTGGTGACCTGTTCATCCAGTGGTGTGTAGGTTGTCCTTTTTCATTTGTTTGTTTTTTTTAAGTATATGTTTACTGATCCTCACTAAATAAAAAAACAAGATGAACAGATAAACTTTGAAATCCCAACACAAACTTGGCTTCAAAAGCCAGTTAAGGTTGGTAAGTCACTTTTGCCAGGATAGCTTATTCCAATACAGAACCACACAACACTATAAAAGAAACAGAAATGATGTAGACAAATGCAAGTCATACATACAATTATATTATAAGCTGATGTGTTACACTTTTCCTGTTAACCTACTTGTGATATAACTGAAAGCCCTTGCATGGGTGTAATTTATAAAGTTATATATGGAAAAGTCTAAAAATTGGGCAGTAACAGACTGCAGATCTCAGGGATGACTGAAGCGGTGATATTCTAAACAAAAAGAGCTCTCCACCATGCTCAGGGCTGTTTTCTTCACTTCAGGCTGACTCCATGGATGTTCCAAGCTTCATAGTGACACATAGACCAAATCCTGGAATGTTCTTATATAGCGTCTCATGAAATAGCAATTGATAAATAGGATATATCAAGGGTTACCATAGTCGCTTAAGACAATATTTAGATAGTATAAAGCAAGCCCCATAATTGGTGAGACAGTTGTGCTGTGATAAAATATAAATTTCTTGATGAGCATAAAAGCTAGGAAAGGAATAAATTAAGGACATCAGATTTTAAGTGATTGAGTTTTGTAAATAATGCTTGCGACGGATTCGGTCAGAGACCCCCTTGGGACTGCCACCTGATGTGCTGAGACTAACTCTGAGCCCTTTTCTTGGCCAGTTTGGGCCTCCAGAACCCTGCCTTGCTGAGCCAGACACACCAGTCTGCTCCAACACAGACCCAAGGTCTGAACCACACACCCCAAAGCTGCGGACTTAACTGAAAACAGCTTAAGAAGTGCTCCTGTCTCCAGCACCCAGATACCCAGCTCCCAATGGGGTCCAAACCCCAAATAAATCCATTTTACTCTGTATAAAGCTTATACAAGGTAAACTCATAAATTGTCCACCCTCTATAACACTGATAGAGAGATATGCACAGCTGTTTGTTCCTCCAGGTATTGATTACTTACTTTGGGTTAATTAATAAGCAAAAAGATTTTATTTAAGTATAAAAAGTAGGATTTAAATGGTTCCAAGTAATAACAGACAGAACAAAGTAAGTTACCGAGAAAAATGAAACAAAACACGCAAGTCTAAGCCTAATACATTAAGGAACTGAACACAGTAAATCTCACCCTCTGAGATGTTCCAATAGTCTTCTTTCACAGACTAGACTCCTTCCTAGGCTGGGCCCAGTCCTTTCCCCTGGTACAGCCCTTGTTCCAGGTCAGGTGGTAGCGAGGGGATTTCCTCACGACTGCCAGCCCCTTTGTTCTGTACCACCCCCTTATATAGCTTTGGCAGAAGGTGGGAATATTGTGTCTCTCCGGGTCCCCGCCCCACCTAAATAGAAAAGCTTCAGGTTTTAGATGGATTCCAGTACCAGGTGACGTGGTCATGTATCCTGTGAGACCCGAAGCCTTCATTCTTCCTGGCCTGACTCACAGGAGGGCTTGCAAGTAAACAGAGCCATTTGTCATTATGCAAGGCACTGCATTTAGCCGTATGGAGTGGAAATCTATCAACTGCATGAAAAAACTTGTACAGATACAGACAGACATCATCTTCCTTTCCAAATGCAAACAGATGGACATAGTACCAAAAGGACTGAAGGTAAAAAAAATCCATTACAATCTACATACCACACAGACTATGCTGACAGCTTGTGCCACACGCTCTCAAAGAAACTGCAGAACGACCTGATCAACATCCTCTACAGCAAACAGGGAAAGATAAAGAATGAGCTCTCAAAAATGGATACTCTCATAAAATAACAACCTTCCACACAAACTTCCTCGTGGCTGGACTTTACTAAAACTAGACAAGCCATTTACAACACACACTTTGCTTCTCTACAAAAGAAAAAGGATTCTAAACTACTACATGCCACAAGGGGCCACAGCAATGGTTCCCTCAACCCACCCAGCAATATTGTTAACCTATCCAACTATACTCTTAGCCCAGCAGAAGCAGCTGTCCTATCTCAGGACCTCTCCTTCTGCCCCTCCACCCCCACGAACGTGATACAGTTCTGTGGTGACCTAGAATCCTGTTTTCGACTCAAGGAATATTTCCAAGACACCTCTGAACAACATACTAATCCACAGAGACCTCCCTACCAACACTACAAAAAGAAGGATTCTAGGTGGACTCCTCCTGAAGGTCAAGACAGCAGACTGGACTTCTACATAGAGTGCTTCCGCCGACGTGCACGGGCTGAAATTGTGGAAAAGCAGCATCACTTGCCCCATAACCTCAGCCGTGCAGAACACAATGCCATCCACAGCCTCAGAAACAACTCTGACATCATAATCAAAAAGGCTGACAAAGGAGGTGCTGTTGTCATCATGAATAGGTCGGAATATGAACAAGAGGCTGCTCGGCAGCTCTCCAACACCACTTTCTACAGGCCATTACCCTCTGATCCCACTGAGAGTTACCAAAAGAAACTACAGCATTTGCTCAAGAAACTCCCTGAAAAAGCACAAGATCAAATCCGCACAGACACACCCCTGGAACCCCGACCTGGGATATTCTATCTACTACCCAAGATCCATAAACCTGGAAATCCTGGGCACCCCATCATCTCAGGCATTGGCACCCCGACAGCAGGATTGTCTGGCTATGTAGACTCCCTCCTCAGGCCCTACGCTACCAGCACTCCCAGCTACCTTTGAGACACCACTGACTTCCTGAGGAAACTACAATCCATTGGTGATCTTCCTGATAACACCATCCTGGCCACTATGGATGTAGAAGCCCTCTGCACCAACATTCCACACAAAGATGGACTACAAGCCATCAAGAACACTATCCCCAATAATGTCACGGCTAACCTGGTGGCTGAACTTTGTGACTTTGTCCTTACCCATAACTATTTTACATTTGGGGACCATGTATACCTTCAGATCAGCGGCACTGCTATGGGTACCCGCATGGCCCCACAGTATGCCAACATTTTTATGGCTGACTTAGAACAACGCTTCCTCAGCTCTCGTCCCCTAACGCCCCTACTCTACTTGCGCTGTATTGATGACATCTTCATCATCTGGACCCATGGAAAAGAAGCCCTTGAGGAATTCCACCATGATTTCAACAATTTCCATCCCACCATCAACCTCAGCCTGGTCCAGTCCACACAAGAGATCCACTTCCTGGACACTACAGTGCTAATAAACAATGGTCACATAAACACCACCCTATACTGGAAACCTACTGATCGCTATTCCTACCTACATGCCTCCAGCTTTCACCCTGACCACACCACACGATCCATTGTCTACAGCCAAGCTCTGCGATACAACCGCATTTGCTCCAACCCCTCAGACAGAGACAAACACCTACAAGATCTCTATCAAGCATTCTTACAACTACAGTACCCACCTGTGGAAGTGAAGAAACAGATTGATAGAGCCAGAAGTCACCTACTACAGGACAGGCCTAACAAAGAAAATAACAGAACGCCACTAGTCGTCACCTTCAGCCCCCAACTAAAACCCCCCCAATGCATTATTAAGGATCTACAACCTATCCTGAAGGATGACCCAACACCCTCACAAATCTTGGGAGACAGGCCAGTCCTTGCCTACAGACAGCCCCCCAACCTGAAGCAAATACTCACCAGCAACCACATACCACACAACAGAACCACTAACCCAGGAACCTATCCTTGCAACAAAGCCCGTTGCCAACTGTGCCCACATATCTATTCAGGGGACACCATCACAGGGCCTAATAACATCAGCCACACTATCAGAGGCTCGTTCACCTGCACATCCACCAATGTGATATATGCCATCATGTGCCAGCAATGCCCCTCTGCCATGTACATTGGTCAGACTGGACAGTCTCTACGTAAAAGAATAAATGGACACAAATCAGATGTCAAGAATTATAACATTCATAAACCAGTCGGAGAACACTTCAATCTCTCTGGTCACGCGATTAGACATGAAAGTTGTGATATTACAACAGAAAAACTTCAAAACCAGACTCCAGCGAGAGACTGTTGAATTGGAATTCATTTGCAAATTGGATACAATTAACTTAGGTTACCTTGCATAATGACTTGGCCACTCCCAGTCTCTATTCAAGCCTATTTCCCCTTGTTTTTTCCTACCCCCCCCCCGACGTTCTTGTTAAACTGGATTTGTGCTAGAAATGGCCCAACTTGATTATCATACACATTGTAAGGAGAGTGATCACTTTAGATAAGCTGTTACCAGCAGGAGAGTGGGGTGGGGGGAGAGAAACTTTTGTAGTGGTAAACACCCATTTGTTTTCATGGTTTGTGTGTATAAAAAGATCTTGTGTACTTTCCACAGTACAGATAAAGTGCATCGGATAAAGAGAGCTGTAGCTCACGAAAGCTTATGCTCAAATAAATTGGTTAGTCTCTAAGGTGCCACAAGTACTCCTTTTTCTATTTGCAACAAATTGTCCCAGTTGATGGGAGCCATCAAGATTCCAAACCACCTTAATGGCCCACGCTTTGCATAATTACAATAAGACCTCAGTTATTTCGTATTTCTAGTTTGATACAAGAATGATACATTTATACAAACAGGATGAACACATTATAAGCTTTGTAATGATACCTTACAAGAGACCTTTTGCATGAAGCATATTCCAGATATATTATATTCACTCATTAGCATATTTTAATAAAATCATATGGAATGCAACATCACAATGCTACCTTGTTTTCATTTATCAACTTTACCTGTGTGTGTGTGTGTGTTTGTTAAGGTCTATGTTGTGGAAAGAAATCTAGACATGAAAACGCCTCTTAGTTTTCTAGGCAATCCTCTGCTAATTGAACCATTATTCTCTACTGGGAAGGCTAATAGAGAGTATATCCGGCTGTAGGACCCTAAACAATCTGCTCCAGAGGTAGTTTCTATTCTGAGAGAGAGTCAGAAGTTTAACATCAGACCCTGTGGGCGGCTGCTGCTATGTAAGGGCATATCTATACTAAAAAGGGGTGTGGTTCCCAGCTGGAGGAGACATAACCACCCTAGCTCTCATCAAGCTAGTGGACTAAAAATAGTGGAGCCATGGTGGTGTGAGTGACTTGCTGCCCTGAGTACATGACAAGAATGGGGGCGGGTGAGTCTTCCAGCTGTCTGTTACTCTGCTAAACATTCTTTCCCCTGCCTAATATGTGTGCTTGACCTACATTTTTTTCACTATGTTATAAAAGCAGTTGCCTTTGGAAAGCTGCTGCTGTTTTTGTTACTTGTCAGCAGATCATGATTTTCATTCATTCAGCTCTGTTCCCCCAGTGGGTTAGAGGCCGATCAAATGAAGGTGGTGGATTCCCAACCCATACTCTCAATAGGCTGCCAAACTTGTTGTCTCTAGTTTCTTCCTTTTTAGTCTTCCCCTTTGGAATGTACAAATGGGTTTGGCACTCTCTGCTTTCACGCGAGCTAGGCTACATTTAGCTTTAATCAGTTATTAAATGACCACTTGAAAGGCATGAGTTCAGTGCAGCTGCACTCTGGGGCTAGGTCTACACTAAAACATTTTGCCAGCACAGCTGTGTCAGGAGGGATGTGGAAAAAAAACTGCTTTCCAGCCAACACAGCTATGCTGGCAAAGCCATCGTGGATTTGCTGCTTATTCCGGCAAAAGAGCCTTTTGCCAGTATATGCTCAGTCTCCACTAGCATAGCTGTGCTGGTACAGCGTTTGTAGTTTAGATTAGCCCCTAGTCCATTTAGGACCAAGCCTGAGGCTACTTGATCATTATTAGACAATCAGTCTTCTCTGGAAGGCCTCATCCTTATTATAAACTTATACAGGGTGGTGGCAGAGATCCACTTTCCCTGGGCTAGGTGGCTGCCAAGGCATGGAATGTTTTAGGCCACAGCCCCAGAGAAGTCATGGTCATGTGTTTGATGCCGCCTGACTAGTGCTCTGGTGATGGGCCTGGGGCGAGTTCAGTGGCTTTGGGTAAAGATGATGGATCCAAGTAGTATGGAGGAAGTGGGGCTTTAGAAAGGCGACTGCCCTGCTGCTTTCTTCTACCACCTGCAGGACTGCGGTAAGGGCTATCCAGTGTTCTTGGATATTTGCCAGTTTTTATATGTTAGAGGATGAAAACCAAATAGTGAGAACCATGGAATTCAACAGGCTTATAACTGAGCGGAGTTTGAGATATACCAGAAACGATAAAGTGGCAGCTGCTGCTAACTGCCCCTAGGCCTCCTGAGACCAGCCTCCTGATGGTTACTGACCTTGGAGAAATTGGGGAGGAGTATAAGTAGCTCTTATTTGCACCAGCCGTGGCTGCTGGTCCTGGGATTCCTGCGAGTCGCCAACATCTGCTTTGCGAGATGTGGAGAAAGGCCTAAGTACCTGTGTCCACTTCTTCCAGCCTAATCATTGAAGTGGAAATGATGTGCAGGAAGTGAGGGTAAGGGGAAATGACAAGTATTTTGAAAAGTTTCAGAGTAGCAGCCGTGTTAGTCTGTATTCGCAAAAAGAAAAGGAGTACTTGTGGCACCTTAGAGACTAACCAATTTATTTGAGCATAAGAAAGGATATCTTTGTAAACATTTGATCCTCCACTTCCTTTCACCTTGAATAATCACTTACAGCAGTGCAGAATGTATAACTCAAGCCAGTCAAAAGGGCAGTATTTTCAAATACCCACTTTCAGATGTAAATCAGCATGTAAGGTATAAGGCAATGAAGAGTAGGACTTGCACCGGGCAGGTTAGCAACTCTTTTAGGTAGGATAATTGAGATATTAGGAAATCTGGCATTCAGCAGTTGTGAGTATTGGGGATTACAAGAAGGAACTGAAGATCACGTTAAAGAAATTCCTATCTTAACTGATGAAATAGTTATGAAACATATAACTTCAGTACAAAGAATATTTTGGATCCCAAAACAGCAAGATTAATTAGTAGGGTATCAGCAATGCAAAATAATTTTACACATTAATTATGTCTCATAATGTTGTAGGGAAGTGTTCCCCCCCATATGGTGAAAAGAGGGAGAATTAAAAAAATTGTATTTTCAGGGCATTGTGTCCATCTTTCTAAATGTGCAAATGCAACACAAAATAGAGACTGTTATGGGGAACTCATTGAAAAAGGAATGTAATTTAATTGATATTCCATGACCATAATGGTTGATGTCTTTTACTATGCAAATTTACACTCAAGCTGTGACAGTAAATGTGATATCTTCTTTGATTTTGATGAAAAAAAGCAATGTTTAGATCTAAGATGCTCTGAGGCTAGATCCTGTGGTTTAGCCAAGATCTGGGCAAAGGAACAATTTGGGATGGGAAAACAAAGGTCCCTAGTGTAATTAGAGCAGCCTTCAGACTGCTCTATTTATGCTGTGCTGCTTCACTGAGATCAGGGGCATACAGTAGCATCCTGGTCCTGCCACTTTTACTAGCCCTACTCCCTGTGGCAGAGGCGGTGATACAGGAGCTGCTAAGGTGGTCCTGCACTTATGCTGCTCAGTTCCATAGGGTATATAGCTGCTTTGCACCAACAAACCTACATAAAACAGTGTGTCTGAGAGTCCGGCCCTTGATCTTCAAGAAGAAGAGGGGAGAGTACCTTTTTACTCTTGCAGAATTAGTACAAAATTCAAATCTGCCACAGCTGAATGATTGTGTCCTTTTTCCTCTCTGAGTTTGTATTTTCTCTAGATGCTATGTCAATCTTGTGATTTAATTAGCGGTGATGGATGAAAATTCTTTGTTTAAATTATTTTAAGGGATATGATCAAATTGTACACTTCTTCCCACTAACTTTAATTAAATCGGAATGGAGTTGAATCTGTTTATAGTGAAATGATATCTTGTGAGGGTCCATGATCTCCCTTGTATCTTTCTTCTAATGTGTAAATATTTTAAAAATCCATTAACATGAGATATGAGAGCACCATACAGTTGAGTTAGATCAAAAACTCAATTCTGAAGTTGCCCCCTGAAACTAGAAGGTAAAAATCATAGACTCACTCTCCCGCAGCGCATACACTCTCTCCCCCCACCCCTGCTCCTTGTCACACACTTGCTCCTCCCTCCACTTCAGTTGAAAAGCGGCTGGCAATCTAGTAGGATGCCCATGGAACAATGGGATTGAGAAACCTGCATCATGTGATGCTATACCTGCCCCATGAGGCATTGCAAACCCTTCGCACCCTGTAGCTAGTTTCATAGTGGGATAGCTACCCACAGCGCACTGCTGTCTGTGCCTATGCAAGAGCTGCTAGTGTGGGTGCACTCTGCCAAGTGTGGACACGCACCAGCACTTTAAGTAAAACGCTTTAATTTAAATGGCATAACTTTTGGTGACAAAACTCTGCAGTGTAGATTAAACAATCTGAATGAAATTATGTTGCTCAGCCATATTATGATATGCTGACAGCTGTTATTGTTGGAGGAGCCGTTTCCTAAATGCTAGCTAGCACAGGTGCTTGCTTTCTCCTGGTCCCTGGGGTGCTCAACCCCCTGCCCCCCACTTTGTCCCAGGTCTCACCCCCTTTCCCCCAAGTCCCCACCCCGTGGCTTCCTGGCCAGTTTTGCCCCCTCCCCTGAGTGGGCCCCATCCCTGCTCCTCCCTCCCCCTCCCAGTGCCTCCTGTATGCCACGGAACAGCTGATGGGAATGGGTGGTAGGTGCTGGGAGGGAGGGGGAAAACTGGCTGCTGGTGAGTGTTAAGCACCCTCTAATTTTTTTCCGTGGCTGCTCCAGGGCTGGAGCACCCATGAAGTCGGTGCCTATGGTGGCTCATGCAATTAAGGGCTATCATTTGAAGGCCCTTTTCTTTAGCCACAGGTTTTCACAATGCAAAGTGTTCAGTAGTGGAAGATCATTGCCATTCATTCACAGCTGCCAATACCCATTGCAATGAAAGGGACACAAGTGACGGGTCACTAAGCCAGCATGCAGCGATGAGCTCTGTTGTTTTCCATTGGCCTAGCTGATTCATATGAAGTAATGCAACTCTATCTAAAAGAATGGACAGATGATGCAAGAATAAGTGAGACCGAAGTGTTTGAGTATCTTATCATTCATATATCTGCAGCTTTGCATCAAAATTCTCTTTCCTCTTCTCACCCAGCCTCCACTATGGCAGTTAGGCTGTATCTATACTGCAGAGAGTATACCAGTCAATATGCTGGAGCTTAGATGCAGCCTGCTCTGACAGAAGGAGTTTTTCCATCAGTGTAGGAACACCACCTCCCCCCTTCCCCCACCCAAATTAGCTATGTTGACGTTCTTCTATACTGGGGTTAATCAACACAGCTGTGTCAGTCAGGGAGGAGGGCTTTTTACACCCATGACTGAAGTAGTTATGTCAACCTAACTTTTAAGTGTAGATCAGCCTAAGATACCATGGTGATGGGCCTATTAGAAATAGCCAGTTGGCAACACCGTGGTGAAAATCCACTGGTCTCTAAGCTCTTTTATTTTCAGGGGAGGGAGGATTCCTCTCTGTCCCCCTTCCCTCAGAATTTAAACAAATTTTAAATAAAATTTCTCCCCCTCTGAAGGGCCTGTATTGGGCTGATCAACCTCTCAGGCAGAAGAGGACTAGCTGTGGCAATTCTCTCAGTAGGAACTGCTGGAGAGGACAACTGCAAAATAGAGATTTGGGTTCAAACTCTGCCCAAGTTCAGGTATATTTGGATCCAGGGTTTTGGTCAAACCCATCACTAAACTGAATAAAAACTTTAAAAAACTAAATAATGCTTCCAAACTGTAGCCTGGAAAAAAAAAAGTTTTTGACCAAAACTATTTGGTAAATTTCTGTCAATTTGCAAATAGTTTGTTGACTTCCAATTGCATTTTTGGCAAATTAATTGTTTGTCCAAAAAATGTCTCCCAACTGATTTGGAGGTTTCTTGTGTCAGGCAGGACACTGGAAACTCTACTTCTGGGCAATCACAATAAAAAGCTGATCAAGTAGCCCTTTAGAAGCTGCACCAAGAGAACCTATGCCCAAGAGGACAGAGATTTAAACGTGTCCTTCTAGAGCCCATCTCTGGGGTGGGAACCCTACCACAATAGCAAGTATTATGTATTGAATCTGGGGAACATCTTCAGGCAAGTTCTACAGTACGAAATTTCTGCTAGATACTTGCAGGTCATTCTCATTAACAACGTAGGCTTTAAGAAGACTCCTGAGGGGCCAAGAACTTATGTTGTCTGCTGAAGCCAAATTATGAAATACATCAGACACCATGGGCTTCTCCATTTCATTTCCCCAATGAGGAAAACAAACCCTAGATTTTTCAGGCTTTGGAGGCACAAATTGGCCATAGAGTCAAACCAGAGTATTGCTACTAGATAGGCTAGCTACAGAGAGCTGTTCTCCAGTGAGACTAACCAATTTATTTGAGCATGAGTTTTCGTGAGCTACAGCTCATCCGATGAAGTGAGCTGTAGCTCACGAAAGCTCATGCTCAAATAAATTGGTTAGTCTCTAAGGTGCCACAAGTACTCCTTTTCTTTTTGCGAATACAGACTAACACGGCTGTTACTCTGAAACCTGTTCTCCAGTGTTTCAGGAAACACAGCCATCCTTCAAAGTGACTCTTGGTTACAGCCCATTGCTATTAAAAATACAAAGCTGTATTGTGTTCAGAAAGTTAAGGGGGAAGCTTATTCAAACCTGTTGGATATTTAAACAGCAGTGTCCCCATTAGAGAGAGTTAGTGGTTGAAATGGCTAAGCAATCATTTCAAGAAGGCTATAGACTTAACAGAAGGGAAAATTAAGTCTTTAACTGGAAAACCTGTTAAGAGACTTGTATATTTTTAGCTTGCCTGCAGTTTGAGTGGTGTAGGTACGTAAGCCAAATTGTTACCTGTCCCTTTCTTGCTGTGCTCCAATTTCTATTGACTTTCAAGTTAACTGATTGCTCAATAATGAAACTGAATGGAACAACTGAGCTGTGGATGCTCATTTTAGAGTTGATGTTTAGCAATACAGAAAATAGTTTTCTGGTGATTGGTGGAGTTGGCTTCTGAATCCTGAACATTAGTTTTGTTTAATAACTAGGCAAAGTCATTGCCAAATTGCTCACTTAAAGCAAGTGTGATGGTGGCGAAAGTTTGTTTCAGGGAGGGGAAAAGCCTTCTCTCTCTCTCTCATTCTAAAACAAATTCTATTTAAAAAAGGGAGACACTGTGGTATATGTTGCTATGACACTGAAAGGAACATAGGATTTGCTATACTGGATGAGACCAGTCGTTCAACAGTGACTAGTACCTGATGCTTCAGACGAAGATTCAGGGTCCCCTGCTGTAGGTAGCTGTGGGATAATCTTCCTCAGGGATGTTTCCTCCTACTCCCCAAAAGGTAGAGGTTGTTTTATGCTCTGAAGCATGAGGGCCCTACTACAGATCCTCTAAGTCTTTTCCAGGATTGACCTACATAACTTTGTGTCATCTGCAAATTTTGCTACCTCAGTGCTCATCCCCTCTTCCAGATCATTAATTAATACATTAAATGCCACTTGACCTGATGTGGAAAGTTGAGGCACCCCACTATTAGCTTTTTTCCATGATGACAATTAACCATTTATTTCTATTCTTTGTTTTCTGTCCTTAGACGGTTTCTGATCCATGATGATACTTTGCCTCTGGCATCATAACTAACTACTTAGTAACATTAGTAGTCTCTTATGAGGGAATTTGTCCAAGACCTTCTAAAAATCTAAATAAATTATATCAACCAGTTCTCCTTTATTCATTGTTTTTTATTGAGACAGTCAAAGAATTGTAATAGATTAGAGAGGCATGATTTTCCTGTGCAGAAGCTGTGCAGGTTAGACCCTTTTCTATCATGATCTAAGTGTTTTATAAGTCTATTTTTAATTACCAGTTCGACCAGTTTATTAGGAAGATAAGTCAGGCTCATTGGCCTGCAGTTCCCCAAATCACTTCTAGTGCCTTTTTAAAATAATGGGTACATTTTCTACTCTCCAAGCCTCTTGAACAATAGATGATTTTAATGAGATTGCATATTTCTACTAGCAGCTCAGCCACTTCATACTTGAGTTCCTTCTGAAATCTTGGATGTATAAAATCTGGGCCTGCTGACTTGTTGCTTTTTAAATGATCAGTTCATTCCAGTACCTTCTTTTTTGGTAGCTCAATCTCTGATAGTACTGTCTCTCTGTTGTTGAGCTTGATGTTAGCTAAACTTATCATGTCTCATGAAATGAAATATCTTCTCCTGGTTGAGAGTGCTGGTCTCTCCCCCTATGAAGATCTGCTCCCGCTTGAGATTTGTGATCCCTTCTTCTCTCCCTGAATGCCTCCACTTGCTGGGAATCCTCTTCTGCCTGCTTTTGGTTGAAGTACTGAAGGAGGAGAACCTATAATGTCAGGAACTATATTTTTCATTGACATTTTATTGTATGTCAGGAGTAAGATCAAAAAAGTCCCCCTCTGAAAGTCAGCGTGTTTCTTTTTAAGGGACTCTTTTGAGCGGCTGGCAGTGATCACAGTGTGAGATCACAGATCGGTTTTGTGTGACTCTGTCAGCCTCTTGCAACTGTATTGCAGTCAAAGACATCCTTTTATAATTGACAGTGCCTGCAAAAGCCCAGTAAAATGCAATCTAATAATCTCACAAAGAAGGGAGTGGAATAACTCCCATCTTAATAGCTTGTGCTTTGCCTACACAGGTGTCAAGGTTCCTTTCCCACTCTGAACTCTATGACACAGATGTGGGGACCTGCATGAAAGACCCCCTAAGCTTATTCTTACCAGCTTAGATTAAAAACTTCCCCAAGGTACAAACTTTGCCTTGTCCTTGAACCATACGCTGCCACCACCAAGCGTTTTAAACAAAAAACAGGGAAAGAGACCACTTGGAGACGTCTTCCCCCAAAATATCCCCCCAAGCCCTACACCCCCCTTTCCTGGGGAAGGCTTGATAATAATCCTCACCAATTGGTACAGGTGAGCACAGACCCAAACCTTTGGATCTTAAGAACAATGAAAAATCAATCAGGTTCTTAAAAGAAGAATTTTAATTAAAGAAAAGGTAAAAATCACCTCTGTAAAATCAGGAGGGTAAATACCTTACAGGGTAATCAGATTCAAAACAGAGAATCCCTTCAGGCAAAACCTTAAGTTACAAAAAGACACAAAAACAGGAATATACATTCCCTCCAGCACAGCTTATTTTACAATTTTATTTTATTTTATATATTTTTATTTATTTTATTGGGGCCGGCGATTTAAAAGGGCCCGGGGCTCCGGATGCCGCTGCCACTATGGCAGCAGCGGCGTCCGGAGCCCCGGGCCCTTTAAATCAACATGGGAGCCCTGGGCGGCGCGGGCCAGCCGGACTGGAAGGGCTGGCCGGGGGACGCTGACCCCCCCAGCCCTGCCCCTTCCACCCAAGGTCCCGCCCCTTCCGGGGGCCAGAGCCACCCCGTACCGGTAAGTGGCCTCAGTTACTTTCACCCCTGCCTCTAGGCAAAACCTTAAGTTACAAAAACAGGAATATACATTCCCTTCCGCACATCTTATTTTACCAGCCGTTAAACAAAAGGAAATCTAACGCATTTCTAGCTAGATTACTTACTAACTTAACAGGAGTTGTGAGGCTGCATTTCTGATCTGTTCCCGGCAAAAGCATCACACAGACAGACCAAAGCCTTTGTTCCCCGCCTCCAGATTGGAAAGAAACTTGTCCCCTCATTGGCCATTTTAGGTCAGGTGCCAGTGAGGTTACCTTAGCTTCTTAACCCTTTACAGGTGAAAGGATTTTGCCTCTGGCCAGGAGGGGTTTTATAGCACTGTATACAGAAAGGTGAGGTTACCCTTCCCTTTATATTTATGACAACAGGTAATTTAAAAAAGCCATAATAATACCGTAGCAAAAGGGGTCTGGAACCCATTACAGGTACTGTAATCTGTTATGAACACAGAGCATGAAGTAATTGGGGCCAATCTGGTTATCTCCCCTATCTTAAGATTGTTCCATTATCGTCCCCAGTGCAAGGGAGGAGAGTATTTAAAGATAGTGGCATATAAAATCCTTTTATCCACAGAATGTCCTCTCGTATTCCTTGACTCAATCTATCCCTCTTTCAAATATCAAAAGTCGTGGTCATGGGAAGGCTGGAGGAAAATAAGCAGCTGGTAACCTTCCTAATGGGCAGGAATGCACGCTGAAGTCTCCATTGAATTCAGCAGCGCTGTGGAAGCTTGCACTCGAATGGATAACATTTGTGTAGAGTACAGTTTGAGCTTATAGTGTAGCTGGATTTAATGATGTGAGATATTACTCATGCTAAATTCTCTATCAGCGCCAAACAGTGTGGTGCATATACACCAGGACTAGTTTTTAAATGGGCTTCACTCATTCTTAAAAAATCATGTCCAAGCAAAGACATTGATAGAGACGGGCCTGAGCTGCAAAATTTAGGCATAAGTACCAATGGGGGTTTGGGGATTCTAGTTGGCTCACACATAAAGTGAGGCCATAATTGTAAAACTTGGATCTGGATTCAGGTCCAGTTTGTAAAACTTAGATCTGGGTCAGGATTTCAGACTTCCCAAGAACTGAGGGGAGTTTGGATATGAATATATTTGTTTCAGGGCTTGGTTGCAAACTCTCCTCCATTTCGGTTGCTTTGGGATTCTGTGCCAAACCCAGGACCCTCTCTAGATATAACAGCTGGTTTTTCAGAAGGCAAGCTGCATTATGTTATAACACATCTGTTAGTGTAACTACTGAGAGCATCTTCGTTTTGGATTGATCGCAATTTTGTTGTGTATATATAATGTTTTACAGACAGTAAGCTAATATAGTGGAAATATTTGGTATCCTGTCAAGATGTTTTCAGCCCCAAATTTAGGTTTTGTTAAAATGAACAGGATCTGAGAAAAGTTATTCATGATGTAATTTTACTAACTTTGATAGAAAGAATGAGGCCTTATATGATTTTGTGAGTATGGCACAATCCAAAAATCTGATCCTAATCCCAATTTTTGCCTGAAATGTAGGGGAAGTTTGGATCTGGATTTGAATCCAAACTCTCTTGTTTGGCTTTATCTGTCTAATAGTCTTGAAGGAGACCCTGAATCCAAATACCTCCACATTTGGGGAATTTCAGATCTGAACTTCAAGGCCTTCTCTAATTATTGACAAGATTTTAATGAAATAAAAAAAACAAAGCTGCATGACTACAATAACTTGAATTAACTCCTAGACTACTTAGTAGTGATGTTAGTCAGCTGAGATCTATGCTGGACGTGAAATGCTTTGAGTTCTCCGTTTTCATACAGGGTGAGTGGGATGGGAGCCATTTTTTCCCCTTCTTTTTTAGTAAAAGTTAAGTTTGGAGGAATACTAATTAAAGACCACAATTTCAGACTCTGTCTGAAAGCACAGCCTGCAGCAGAGCCAATCTCTGCCTCCGAGCCTGATTGGCTACAGGACCCGAATGACTGGAAGAGTCAGCAGACCAGCTCTTAAGTCCAGCAGCAGAGGCGATTCAGCAGCTGCTTGAAGCATTTGCCCATGACTGGGATAGCGCTGTCTCCTATGCCTGCTTATTCCAACCTCTCCTCTGTGTTGCCTCACTCCAGGTAACCCAGGTCTGACCCTCAGCTGTGAATCCTGACTTTGGCTCTGATGCTGGTTCAGGCTCTAGTACCTGACTACCAACTCCTGCTCCAACCATTGGGCATGACTCCTGCTCTAACCAGTGGGCATGACCATCCACATCCTAGTCACGGGTTGATGTTTGCCTTGCCTCTATTTGCATGCACACAATTTACATGTAAAGCTGGCTTGCATCTGCAAAGAGCAGGTGCACACAGTATAAAAATAGTAACACATCTGTGCACCAGTTGCAATTTGTACCTGCAACCTCCATTTGTCTGAGAATTGTTCCAATCAAGGTATTAGCATGGGCACAATGTGGGAGCAAGAGAGCGTGGGGGTATAGGCATGTGTGCACATAGAGTTTTGCAGTTGCACCAGTGGAAGCTGCAGGACATGGATTTAACCCTAAAGCCATATTCATGCTGCAGTTAGACCCATGATTTGTGTAACTGCTTGTGGACATGACCAGCTTAACTGGCTTCCAGTTATATGGCTTGGTTTGTGTCAACAGAACAGCTCTTCTGCCATCACAACACCTAGTACTCTGCCTAATTGTATTTTTTTAAGAATACATTCTGGGCAGCTTTCCCGGAGTGCCCCAGGAGCTCTTGTCAGCAGTAAGGGCTATGGGCATTTTAGCAGGCTCCTTCCGCCTCTGATCAGAGGACTCCTTACTCCAAACCCATAATCCCCCCTGCTGCAGGAGTCACAGTGGCCATCTTTTAGCAGGCTCCTTCCGCCTCTGATCAGAGGACTTCTTACTCCAAACCCATAATCCCCCCTGCTGCAGGAGTCACATCTGGTATCATGGATCCTTCCTGTCACTGCAGGTTGTCTCCAGCTTATCGATTTTCATGCTTGACAGTCTGGAAGCAGAGCAGGGCAGAAAAGGTAACAGCCTTCAGAGCACTCTGAGGTGAGACCTGAAAAGGAGATTGAAGTTTGTGCCTGATTCAACCTGAACTGTGAGAAGTCCAGACTCTGGGCCTGGCCAAGTTCCCTCCACTCGTGGGACAAAGTTGGGGTTGTCTGGGGACCAGTGTGCAATCAGTGAAGCTTTTACCAAGTGGGGTTTCCTTGGTTTTCTATAGAAAGAGCTGTTACCATACAACAGGGGGGATAAACATTTCAAAATAATTAATAACATTTTTAAATTGCACAAACTGGTCCAAAAAGCTGGGTCAAAGTGCAGCTATGCTGCTTGCCTACAGCTGATGGGTCCCAATTGGTGGTGGTTCTCACTGCGCTCAAAGTACCTACAGGAAGCAGGTTTGTGATTTTGGGGCTGGTAAGAGCCACCAGTTTGGGACATGAGGAAATAGAAATCATTGCTATTGCACAGGGGGTGCTGGTGACAGGAGATAGGGCTAGAATGCAGCCTTGCATCTGTGGCCTTGGACCAAATGGTGCCAATGTCTCCAACGCCACTTGCATTGTATAAGCTGGGAACAAATGGTCATGCTGCTAACACCCCAGCCAAATTACCTAAATACATTAATTGACTGTATAACAGTGTCCTTATAGATTTTGAATACTCTGTTTGTATGAGCCGTAATGAGGAAATGGGTCATATGCATTTGTAGGATTGAAGGGCCCTAATTTATCATCCTTGTTGGCGGAAAGGTGAAGGATTAAGTGGGTAACAGTGAGAACTCCCTCTTGCTCCTTGGGAGTATTCCTCCAAGTTAAGGTTGAGTCACGTTGTGGTGCTACTGTGGAAGGGAAGCTTGCAGAGTTGTTGCTTGGTCTGTGGACTTCCTTTTATGCAGCTATCACTCCAGCTTCTTTCCTGGCAACTGAATTCACATTTAGTAATTAACACCCAGAAACTTTTAATACGTGAATTATATCCTATTTTCTTGATTTGCAAAGCCTTATTATTACCCATGCCAGAGGTGCTATGAACTTGTACATTACATCAAAGCTTCAGTCTACCAGCAAAACAATCATGTTTTTTTTCCACGGCTGTAAATGTGGCACAAAAAAGTCCCTTCAAAAACGAACAAAAAAATAAACAAACAAAACTAGCAAGTGGTCTTCGCTGTAGGTAAGATCGTTTCAGACAAAGTCAGTAAGAAGAATTTACAAAAATATCTTTAAATCCTGCTCCATGCTTCAAAAGGATTTGGTAAGTAACTCCAGTGCTGTTGGTTAACTCAGGGTATAGACTCTTTTCCCCCGCGCGTTAAAGGGGTCTGAAAAAGTAGGTGGTTCTACTGCTTTCGATAAAAATGAAAGCGACCTCAGTTCTGTCCCCAGCTCTGAGATTAGTTCTGCCCCCTCAGCCTTCCCTCTGCTCCTCCTGCAGCCCCTAGGGCTCTTCGTTCCCTTTTCCCAGCCCCAGGGGCTGGGGCTGCAGCAGGGTGCCCTGGGAGACACAGAGGTTCTCTGCTGTCTCTGTTCCTCACAGGAGGGGAGGAGGGAGCTGTTGTGCTCTTTCTGCTCCCCCCACCCCTCCTGTGAGAATGGTGTGGGCTCCTAAAGGGATGCGGGGAGAGCTCTGCCTGCCTCCTGCAGCAGCCCTGATTGGCTGCTTTCCCCCACTGCTCCACCTCTTTGGGAAGAGCAGCCAGTTGGGGTTTTCCCTCAGACAAGGCCAGAATGTGCACCCCTCAGTGACTTGGACTAGAGTCATATAAATGTTACTTGCTGGTCTGTGACCCCTTTTGACCCGGCGCTTTTTGAGCACGACCTTTCCCAATATCCTTTTCCACAAATATACAGGCTGGTGGTGATCCAGCTTTTCATAGTGGGAGCAGTGCCATTGCAATTACCCAGGTGCCATGGAGAGCCGTGGCTGAGACTGGTTAACTGAAGGAGTGTTCAAAGTAATTAAGAGGCACTGAGGACATGACCCTATTTCTGATAACAGGGGGTTTCAGGGAACTGCTGTTTAGAAAATCAAGGTTGTATTAATCAAGTGACATTGATTTGCTTTGATATGATGTTATGCAATGTACAGTACCATAATTGTAGCCTGAGTAGGATCACTTTATGATTGCAATGAGGAGCTGATTGAGGGAACAGAAGTCTAGAAAAAGCAAATCACGCAAAAACGTTTTAAAAATATGAAATGTGCAGAATACTGTGGATTTTAGGGGTGGAATGTGAATTTGTGTAACCCAACATAACCCAATCTGCTCAGCATCACTCAGCTAACAGATCATCTCCTGGTGTACAAAAATCACATTTGAAAAATAAACACCCTAAGCGAAGAAAGATGGTGGCATAGGATGCAGTCTTTAGTCTTATGTTTTGCCTCCAAGGGTAGGTATTCAATGATTTCTGGGTGGGGAGTCTTTTGTGAGTTGTTTTAAAAGAAATGTATTAAAGGAGTATATGTGCCCGAGATTTCAGTGATCAGGAGCTTGATGTTGCAAGGTGCTCAGTACCTCCTGACAGATGGTGAGTGTTCTCAGCTCCCTCTGAGGGGTCCTCAGTACTTTGCAGAATTGGACCCCTGAGGCATCTTGGGCCTGATCTTAGACTCATAGACTGTAAGGTCAGAAGGGACCATCATGATCATCTAGTCTGACCTCCTGCACCTTGCAGGCCACAGAACTTCACCCACCCACTCCTGTAATAGACCCCTAACTTTTGTCTGCCCCAAATGATTTAAAGACTTGTACTACTGTAGTCAGTGTTGGTTTTGTCATTCACTTTGAGTACTGCAAGATTGGGCCTTTAAATTTAAAAAGAAAATAAAGATCAGGGGCTACAATCAAGTAGAAAAAAGATAGTTAAAAATGTTACTATTTCATAGGGTTGCCAACCCTCCAGGATTGGCATGGAGTCTCCTGGAATTGACATTGATCTCCCAGTGACTATTGAAAGCAATACGAGAAATTTTAATAGGATATTTTAAGAAAATATTACGTCATGTTGGGGGGGGGGGGGGAGGGATCTCCCGGAACAGCTTCAGTCAGAGTTGGCAACCCTACTATTTTCATTATTAAATACTTTAAAGCTATAGATATAAAAATAAGTATGAATATAATTTATTTAAAAAAACCCAAAGCATAAGTAAACTAAGCACCTTAACTATAAATAAGTGCTTATGCACTAGAAGCATGCTTCCATCTGATATGACATTTATTTTTTACTCCTGAGGAGACAGGTGATGAATCACTCATGATTTTTCCCCTTGTGAGGTACGTATAAGTCTCCTCATGAGTGAACGTAAATGTTACAGACTACTGTGTTGGAACAAGATACAAGTATTTTGTCTGGTGGGTATGGCTGATTCAGGAAATAGGCCTGTATGTGGTACACACACACAAAATCTACTCTGCTCCTTTTAACGCATCAGTTCCTTGGGTCCCAGTCCTACAGGGGGAGTGGCTAAATATCCTCATCTCTCATTGAGATCCAGGGTGTTTACTTGGGGGTTAGAAGTGGACACCCTACATTTGGCTCTCTGTCAGCAAACTGAGGTAGAAAAACACCTTTCTCGTTTCACCTCCAAAGGTTCAGAGGCACAATGTGAGCTGTTAGAATTCAGCTGCCCCAGGCAAAGGGTTTGTGAATATCCCCTGCTCTAGGACCAAAGGGGAAAGAGATTCTTAAAAGAGATGGCTACAGAAATGAGCATGTATCATTATCACCATAATTAAAACTCTAGGTGTGGAGTGTGGTGGCTTTAGTGTTTCATGATTACAATGGGGAACTGATAGAAATGGTAAGCTTCCCCATGTCTCTTAAGCCATGCAACTCCAGTCTCTTCTTCTGTGTCTGATCTGGCCCTCTGAAGGCTGATTTTTCACCCACAACTTAACACCCACAACTCTAATGAAAGTCAGTGGGAACTGTGGGGGATCAGCATCTCTGAAAAGCAGGCCCATCTTGACTACTCATTTGGGACTGAGCTTTCAAAATCACAAAGTAAATTATGTGAGTAGGCCCACTGATTTTTCAATGGGATTAAGTATGAGAGTAAAGTTACTTGTGGGTGTATGTGTGTGTTTTTTGTAGGATTTGGCATCTTTTGTACCTTTAATGTATCCACTAGTTTTTTGTTAAGAACACCAAACTCACTTCATTCATCCTCATAACAAAAAGCTAGTCCATTAGCCTACAGTGCCATCTAGCCTCCTTGTCTTCTCATCTTTTGGAAATTTCGTAAGTGTGGTATGAATATTTGGGAAGAAACATCTGATGATATTCATGGGGCCATTTCTTTCTTAATGAAAATATATTTATTAGTGCTAGTAAAAAAAATGTTTTATCAATATTTTGAAAAATGTTGACGCTCTATTAGCTGGTTGAAAAACAGGAAAAAAAGTGAGAAATTTACTTCAAAACTTTGAAATTTCTTGAGGAGCTCCTGTAATTCTCAAACTCCACAAATCTGAGCAAACTATAAGGAAGAAAGCGGACAAGGTGTATGACTATTTTATATTTCCAGTATGATTAATTCCTAAGTGCTTTACAAATGTGATAGGAATCACATCAGAAGCATCCGTCTCTGGAGTGGAATGGTGCAGTTGTTAGTAGCATACAACCATATTTCATAGCTCTTCATAACAAAAAAAAGCAGAATAATATCATATGTGAGTTAAAGTGAAGGGAGAATGTAGGGTGGGGGGTCCAAGATTAAAACTGTCAGATGACCCAGATTAGCATCCCTACTCTTGGGGGGGGGCGGCAAGTGCCACAAATCTTTTAATAAGTGGCCAGAAAAAAAGTGGGTCAAATACGGTGAAACAATCCACTTCTCTTCAATGCACTTATTTACAGTTCCAACGTGTCAGAATTAACTTTCACGTACCAATTAACAACATGTACATTTAATCAAGGATCCTTAATTTTCTGCAGTCCTGTGGGAACAGACATACACCTTTTCATCTTGTCTTCATTAGCCATAATGCTCCTCCATTCAGAATAGACAGAAATTAGCACACAGCCCTTTTCTGAACAGCTGCAAATGAAGGCTAAACCTGGCAGGGGGGCTGCGTCATATTTTGATGTAAACAAAATAGATAGGAACAGAAATCATGTGCGCACTGCCGCAGGCCCTCTCTGTTCTGTGGACTGTCTTCCAATTAGTTTTATATTGCAAAGTAACACTGCAAAATGATCTCATGAAAAACCGGATTGTATGAGACAGTGTTACTAGGACTCTTATACAAATTTCAGCTTCCATTATAGTGGTATCCACTAATGAGTATAGACAGATATGCTATGTACACCTGGGCACACAATTTTAACTTCCTGAGGACAATTCTTCCTTTGTTCCTCATCAGGGTCCTCTGCTGGATCTGTTCCTCCTGTCTAACTCTTCCTCCTGTATTAGTGGTCTTTCTGTATGGAAGCAAATCTAGCTGGTGTACTTTGGGTTGGCAGAGAACATCTATCATACAATCAATGTATGCATTTGCAAATTATTAGCTATACACCTGTCCACTATCACTGATTATACGTAGGCATCTATTAGAATTTCCATTATAAACCCTAGATGGCTCACTGGATTAATACAAAAGCCATTCAAAATTCTTGTAAAGCCAGACTAGTGCTGTATGCCCTGAGAGATGCTGTGAATCAATTCAAGGAGCTAGAAAATGAAAGCATAATCTCATTTGTTGCCCCTAGGGAATGAGCTGCATGCTTTCTGTGGGTAACTAATCAGAAGGTGAGGTACTTGTTTTGGGGGGAGATTAAACGAGGGCTGCCACTTTGTAAATATGGATCAGTATCTCATTCCCTAAAATTAAAGTGGTTTTTGTTTGTTTGTTGTTTTTTTGTTTGTTTGGGGTTTTTTGGGGTAAAATTGGAGGAAATATATGCACCAATTGCCTTTGACACAGGTTTACCAGCAGGTGGTGTTGGATAGGATATTTTAGCAGTCTTTAGTACATTGAAAGGCTTTTCTACAGTTTCTCTGTAGAGTGGCTAGTGCATCAACAGGGGTTCAATACATTATTGACCAAAGTCTGCAGCAGTTCAAAGATTTTTCATGTTATCTGAATGATATAACAGCTTTGTAGAAATCCATGGAAGGGCAATTGCGTAAATTGGAAAATAATCATTCAGACTAGGCTATGGGATGGTGTCACAGGGCTTCTCTGTCATTACCCTGTGTACTTCACTGCCTGGCCAGTTCATGTGGCAGCATGGTCACAAACACAAACCAGTTTGTTATCTTTCACCAAGGTGTGTATTCTTTTCTTACAAAGTAACACAGTATAATGCAGATTTAGGGCAGAAGGTTTTCCTCCAGCCTTTACTTGTCAGCCCAAACTCATTCTCTGAGCTTCCTTCAGAACTATCCCCTTTGCTGCCTATTCCTTTCACTTAGAGTCTCACAATTACCTGGTTAGCCCAGTGATTACCACCCAGGTGCTCATAATACCCCAAGGGAAAAGTTAACTCTGCCATCTGGGACCTGCAGACTTCTTTAGGCTGCAGCAATGTCAGGTGATCAGGGTGCTGCTGATCATGCCCTGTTAAGAAAGGTGAAGTAAATTGTATTATCTTGAAAAAATGAATTTGGACACCAATATGATTGTCAAGAAACTTATTCACTGAAGGGGAAAAAAATGGAGCTAGCATGCTACCTACCAATCTTACTGGACTGCAGCATTTCCTTGCAAAATGCTAAAGAAAAAAATCATTTTATGCTTGCCTGTGCTGGTAAAACCTCTTTCTCATACGTAAAAAATGAAAGTTAGGAATGGTCATGAGAATGCAAAACAGCATTTAATTCCACTAAAATGTTATCATCTGCACTCATGTTTTATGCAGAGATTGCAAAAGAGACTTTAGATGTAGTATTTGGACTAATGAAATTCTATTAATACAGCATAATACCTGAACACACATCCTTATATTTCTTGACTCAAGTCTTGGTATTTTTTTCTAGAAGCTACTAGACAGTAGCAATAGTGTATGATTTTGTTTCCATATCGCTATGATGTTGATTTAATAAATTAAGTGTCCTGTCTTCTGGAGAAAACACTGGTCTTTAAAATTACAGGGAAGGAGGATAAGGAGGAATTTGCTAATAAAGGAAAGTTTAGCTTGGCCTGATTCTATGCTCAGAAGAAGAAAGTGGGAAACATGTAGAGAGTCAAGTATAGCAGATGCTAGCTAAGCAGGTGGGAGACTGGTAAATCTGCAGAGATCAAAGGGACAGTGTTAATTTGAGAAGCTTCAAACACAAAGTCTCTGAAAAGGGGAAAGGATGGTTTTGTGGGTTTGGCACTGGGCTAGGACTGAAGAGATCTCTGTTAATTTGCTGCCTGTGCCACAGGCTCTGTATGACCTTAGGTGGATTACTTAACCCCTCAGCTCCACATCTGAAAAACAGGAAGAATACTTCCTTTCTCCCAGCCTTTGTTTGTCTTAGACTACCTTTACTTTACTACTTAGCTTTACTAGCAGGAACTGTCTCTTCCTGTGTATTTGTGCAGGGCCCTTTACAATGAGGACCTGATCTTTTCTGGGGCCTCTGGGTGCTTATCCGAAGAAGCAAGTGGTGAAAGACCCTCTAGAAATACTAAAAATATATCTGCTCAGTCCAGGGGTGGGCAAACTTTTTGGCCCGAAGGCCACATCTGGGTGGGGAAATTGTATGCAGGGCCAGGGCAGGGGGTTGGGGTGTGGGAGGGAGTGCAGGGTGTAGGAGGGGGTGTGGTGTGCAGGAAGGGGCTCAGGGCAAGGGATTGGAGCAGAGAAGGGGTGTGGGGTATATGAGGGGGCTCAGGGAAGGGGTTTTGGGTGCAGGAGGGGTGCAGAGTTCAGGAGGAGGCTCAGGGCAGGGTGTGGACTGTGGGAGAGGGCTCAGGGCAGGGGGTTGGGGTGCAGGAGGGCTGTGGGGTGCAACAGGGGGCTCAGGGAGCTGGGGTGCAGGAGGGGTGTGGCAGGGGGCTCAGGGCAGGGGGTACAGGGTGTGGCAGGGGGCTCAGGGCAAGGGGTTGGGGTGCAGGAGGGGTGTGGGATGCAGCAGGGGGCTCAGGGCAGGGAGTTTGGATGCTGGAGGGGTGTGGGGTACAGGAGGGGTTCGGGCTCTGGCCCAGTGCCGCTTACCTAAAGTGGCTCTGGGGTGGCAGTGGCGCTCACCGGGGCCAGGACAGGCTCATTGCATGCCTGCCCTGACCCCACGCCATGCCATGCCGCTCACCACATCCCTGCACGGTCCTGGGGGCGGGGAGGGGCACAGTGCTCCACACACTGCCCTTGTCAAGCCTCCAGATACCTCCCCTGAAGCTCCCATTGGCCATGGTTCTCCATTCCCAGCCAATGGGAGCTGCGCGGGGCAGTGTTTGGAGGCAAGGGCTCAGCCTCTGTGATATGTAGTGTGAATTATTGTTACCATGCAGTCTCTTTATCCATGAATTGTGATGGCTCCTTTGAAACCATTACAGTTTGTGCTGTGAATTCATAATAATTATAATATAAATTATATAAATATACATTATAATAATTCATAATAATAAGCTGTATGTAATTTTGGTGTTCAGGAGTGGGTGTTAATACAAAGGTTCAGCATTTATATGTCTATTTTCAGATTCAAAAAAATCACTGAGACCCCTTTTCATTTGGAGATATATATCTATTGATTTACAGCAACCTTATTACAATGCTGTGTTACAAATGAAAAGATAAAAGCCCAAACCTTGAAATCAGGAACCTGTATCTGGAATTAAAAAACAAAACGGAAACATCAAAGTCTGGAACTACTCAGTGCAGGTTTCAACCAGTGCTTAAGTTGTGATGAAAGAGGTGCTGGGGCTCAAGCAATTTTTTTACATTGATAACTGACACGGCAAGCCCAGAGGTGCCTGGGCTATGAGCTGCCAAGCTTAGAGGTGCCCTGCAAAGCCCTGGCACAAATTAATTCTGCCCTCTTATCCTCAACCACTGTCCTTCATTTAACTTTAAGCCACAAAATGTATCCCGGATAAAACCCTGCAAATTGACCCATAAACTGTGAAACCATCCAATAATAAAAGGCTGGGGACCTTTTTGGTATAGACCAGAGGCCACAACGTTTTACATATTGCCTTTCACAATGGTCTAGACAAACCATCCCAGTCCTTGGCTGGATATCCCACTCCCATTCACCCTTCCAATATTGGTCAGAAACCCCGTACTCAAGATTCAGGTCAGAGATCAACTAGCTCCGTAAGAGATATATGGTTGCACAATGGGAGGTGAATATAAACATCTCTTAAATAATCACAGTGAAGCCTGTAACACTCCAAGGGCCAGTCTACAGAGCTCAAGCACTGATCTATGAGGTGATTTACTACTGTAGATGGAATAAGTGAAACACAACATTTTGCTCCTTCACAAACACTGCAACCTTCCTCAGGAATCTGATGAAATGTTGCCTCCAGTTTTTAAACTCTATTTCATGCTGCTTTTAAAAAAATAGAATCCTGGCTAATGTACTTAGAATGGAATAATAATGACAGTTGTATGTAGGCAAGAGTATTACGTGGAATCCAAAATGACAAGTTGTCAAAAATAGTCATGGACAACTGAGAGGTGCACCTGACATGGTTATAAGACACATTAATGGTGGCTTGGTGGAACAGATGTAGAAAATTACTGAAGGCATCTTTTGCTACTGGTAACTGAGACACTATTATCTTCTCTGGATCTATGCATAAAGTCTCCCACAATGTTATGTTGTCCCTTTAGTTCCCAATGAAATAGCACACAAGTTTTTATAGTGTGCTGTAGTGCCATCTGGAAGGAACCTGAGGAAGACATCAAGTGAGCCAAATATTATTGTTCCTCTTCTCTCATCTACACTGTTAATCATATTAATAGGTAATTACTGAAGTTCATTGTCTGATTCTTGGGAGACAGGCCAGTCCTTGCCTACAGACAGCCCCCCAACCTGAAGCAAATACTCACCAACAACCACATACCACACAACAGAACCACTAACCCAGGAACTTATCCTTGCAACAAAGCCCGTTGCCAACTGTGCCCACATATCTATTCAGGGGACACCATCACAGGGCCTAATAACATCAGCCACACTATCAGAGGCTCGTTCACCTGCACATCCACCAATGTGATATATGCCATCATGTGCCAGCAATGCCCCTCTGCCATTTACATTGGTCAAACTGGACAGTCTCTACGTAAAAGAATAAATGGACACAAATCAGATGTCAAGAATTATAACATTCATAAACCAGTCGGAGAACACTTCAATCTCTCTGGTCACGCAATCACAGACATGAAGGTCGCTATCTTAAAACAAAAAAACTTCAAATCCAGACTCCAGCGAGAAACTGCTGAATTGGAATTCATTTGCAAATTGGATACTATTAATTTAGGCTTAAATAGAGACTGGGAGTGGCTAAGTCATTATGCAAGGTAGCCTATTTCCCCTTGTTTTTTCCTACCCCCCCCCCCGATGTTCTGGTTTAACTTGGATTTAAACTTGGAGAGTGGTCAGTTTGGATGAGCTATTACCAGCAGGAGAGTGAGTTTGTGTGTGTATGAGGGTGGGGGTGTGTGTGAGAAAACCTGGATTTGTGCTGGAAATGGCCCACCTTGATTATCATGCACATTGTAGGGAGAGTGGTCACTTTGGATGAGCTATTACCAGCAGGATAGTGAGTTTGTGTGTGTGGTTTTTGGGAGGGGGGTGAGGGGGTGAGAGAACCTGGATTTGTGCAGGAAATGGCCCAACTTGAATATCATGCATATTGTGTAAAGAGTTGTCACTTTGGATGGGCTATCACCAGGAGGAGAGTGAATTTGTGTGGGGGGGTGGAGGGTGAGAAAACCTGGATTTGTGCTGGAAATGGCCCAACCTGATGATCACTTTAGATAAGCTATTACCAGCAGGACAGTGGGGTGGGAGGAGGTATTGTTTCATATTCTCTGTGTGTATACAAAGTCTGCTGCAGTTTCCACGGTATGCATCCGATGAAGTGAGCTGTAGCTCACGAAGCTTATGCTCAAATAAATTGGTTAGTCTCTAAGGTGCCACAAGTACTCCTTTTCTTTTTGTCTGATTCTTGTTTTTCTAAAGAATTTGTTAGATGTTGAGATTGATTATTGTTTATTAATAACACCTTGGACTTCTTTGATATTCATGAATGGATAGTGCTATAGCAGTTTATAAATACTGTTTCAGTTTCAAGATACAGAAACTGAACCACAAAGTCAAATTGGCAAACTTGGCTGACTAAAGTTAAACACATAAATACAATTTTCCTGTTGGGGTATATCTACACTGCAATAATAGAGTGGAGGCACAGCTGAACTGCCTGGGTCACTTGACTTGGGCTGCAGGGCTATAAAATTGCAGTGTAAAATTGCTGGAGCCCAGCTCTGGGACCCTCCCCTCTCCTGGTGTCTAGGGCCCAGGCTCCAGCCCAAGCCTGAAAGTCTACACTTATTACTGGGAGAATTCTGTGCCACTGCACATGTGCAGAATTGATGTCCCCTGCAGATTTTTTCCCCCTGCAGAAAATAGATTCTGACAGGGAGGCACTGCAATTATATCTTTCAACCACCAGGGGCTGCTGTGGCACCAGGACAGAGGGCAGCCAGCCAAGGAGAGGGAGGGGGCAGTGGCTGTCTTCTCACACTGCCCTGGCACAGGATATGGCATGGGAGGGAAGATGGACAGAGCAGAGTACATGGGGCTGCTGGGGAGTCACCTAGACTGGGATTCAGAAGGGCTAGTGGGGGGACAGACTGGGGCAGGAGCTCAGGAGTTAGTGGGGTGACAGTATTGAGCCAGAGGCTGAATGGGAGTGGGGGTGCAGAGACACATGAGGATGGGGAGAGGAGAGGTGACTGAGTGGGGGTGCAGGGACACATGGGGATGGCTGAGTGTGGGTGAAGGGGTACACGGTGACAGGAACAGATGTGCCTGACTGAATGGGAGAGGCCAGGGTCTGCATGGGGAAAGAACCCCAACTGCCTAACAATCCCTACCCCCAAAAAAACTATTCCATATCTCTCCCACACCCAACAACCTCCAGGTTCACTCCCAGGCTCCTTCCCAGCAATTACCCCTCTCCCTCAGCTCCTCTGTTACCCCGACTCTCCTAAGTCTTTGCACTACTCCTGAGGGGTGCAGGAAATATGTTTCTGTATTGTAGTTTAAATGAATTATTACTCAGAGTTCTGTATTAATATGCCTAGTAAGGAATCTATTTATCAAAAAAACATTTCCTGAATCTTTTTTGTTGTCTGTATTGTTACAGACATACTTGCTTACAGGCATTTTGAAATAAATTACCAAAATTGAAAATCGTGTGATTATATTGTGTTATTTTAGCCAATAAAATATGCAGAATTTTAAAAGATTGTATACGGATATAGGGGGGCAGCTACCCCATTCCAGTAAAGAGGGGTTAAAAGCAGTCCTGGAGAGGGCTACGGCTGGGAAGAAGAGTGAAAGCGGCTGAGGGAGTGTCTGACCACAGCTGTGGCTGGCCCAATCAGGGCCCAGCTGACCCTGATAAAAGGAGCTGCAGGGCTAGGTTGTAGGAGTTTTACTCTAACTCTAGCGTGAGAAGGGCTAGCTGCCTGGGAGCAAGGTATCTAGAGCAGAGCAGAGCAGAGCAGAGCAGGAGAAGGGTAAAAGGGAGCTAGGGAGCTCCAGCCTGGTAAAACCCCATTTTGCAGACCTTGTTGAAGGCCTACAGAAGTACTGGGGCTGCAGAGATAGAGCCTGGGGATAGGACTTGCTGCCTTTGCCTAACCCCTTATCAATGATGAGTAGCCATTACACTGCAGTCTGCCACAGTGAGCGGGGGCTAGATGATGACTGGCGGTAGCCACTGAGGCAAGGTGGGTATAGAGGGTTGGGGGTTCCCCTGGGAGGGGAGACCCAGAGTGTGAGGGTCCTGCTGGGGAAGAACCCCAAGGTAAAGGGCACTGGGGTCAGTGGCAGGTGAGACACCAGCCTGCAGAGGGCATTCTGGGATGGAATCCTGATAATTCTCTGGATAACCAGCAGGAGGTGCTGTACCGGTGAGTCTCAACCTCACTACGACAGAATTTAATGTTTTGTCGGAGAATTTCTTGCAGGAGTACACACGGCAATTTTATAGCCCCACAGCCGAAGTACCATGAGCCCGAATCACCTGACCTTGATCAGCCATGCATTGTTTATTGCAGTGTAGATGTACCCTTCATGTAGTATGGGAACTCTGGCTGCTCGGCAACTCTGAAACTTGGGTATTCTTTATTTGCCTAGGTGCCTAACTATGAATTTATGTATCTAACTTTAGGCACATTTGTTTGAAAATTCTGGTATAAATTATTTGCTTGAGGTCAACCAGGCACAAACCCAGATCTCTTGAGACCCAGTCTCAAAGGTCCTATCCATGAGTTTTACTATCTCTTCATATAATACACACTATTCATCTAAATCTTAATGCATTCAATGGGCCCAAATCAGACTCTGGTTTTAGTGAGCACAATTCTATTGATTTCAGTGTTAATTTGAATTCAACCTGAAGTCAATGGACTTGCATCCATTAATGACTCCTTCTTGGACCAGCTAGTCCTGGAACCCACAAGGGGAGAGGCAATTCTTGATTTAGTTCTAAGTGGCAGGTGAATATCGCTGAACTGCTTGGTAATAATAGTGTAATTAAATTTATCTTCCTTGTGAAGGGGAAAATAGCAAAGAAACCCATCCCAGTAACATTTTACTTCAAAAAGGGGAACTACACAAAAAGGAGGAGGCTAGTTAAATGGAAATTAAAAGAAACCGTCATAGGAGTGAGATGATGGCAAGCTGCATAGAAACTTTTAAAAATCACCCTACTAGTCTCAAACTAAATGTATTCCAGAAATAAAGAACAAAACAAACCCCAAAATGCCACCATGTCTAAACAACAGAGTAAAAAATGTGGCTAGAGACAAAAAGACATCCTTTAAAAAATATGAAGTCAAATCCTGAGGAAAATAGAAAGGAGCATAAAGTCTGGCAGGTCAAGTGTAAAAGTATAATTAAGCAGGCCTAAAAAGAATTTGAAAAGCAACTAGCAAAAGACAAAAACTAACAGTAAATTATTTTTAAGTACCTCGTTTGGCTGGTTTCCTGCCTCTAAGTAGTGGGGATACTGGATGCTCCAGATGCTAAAGGACTACTCAAGGAAGACAAGAACATAGTGGAGAAGCTAAATAAATTCACTGTAGAAGATGTGAGGGAGATTCCTACATTTGAACCATTCTTTTTAGGTGACAACTCTGAGGAACTGTCCAGACTGAGGTGCTAATAGAGGAGGTTTTGTAACAAATTGATAAATTAAACAGTAATACATAACCAGGATCAGATGGTATTCACTCAAGAATTCTGAAGGAACTCAAATATGAAATTGCAGAACTACTAACTGTGTTACGTAACCTATTGCTTAAATCACCTCTGTACCAGATGACTGGTGGATAGCTAATGCAACACTATTTAAAAAAAAAAAAAAAGCTCCAGAAGCAATCCTGGCAATTTATAGGCCAGTAAGCCTAACTTCAGTACCAGACAAATTGGATGAAACTATAGTAAAGAACAGAATTGTGAGACATATAGATGAACATAATTTGTTGGGAAAGAGCCAACATGGTTTTTGCAAAGGGAAATCATGCCTCACCAACCTATTTGAATTCTTTGAATAAAACATGGGAACAAGGGTGATCCTGTGGATATAGTGTACTTGGATATTCAGAAAGCATTTGACAAGGTTACTTACCAAAGGCTCTTAAGCAAAGTAGGCAGATATGGGATAGAGGGAAGGTCCTCTCGTGGATCAATAACTGGTTAAAAGATAGGAAACAAAGGGTCATTTTTTACAGCAGTGAGAGGTTAATAGTGGTGTTCCCTTGGGGTCTGTACTGTGACCAGTCCTATTCAGCATATTCATAAATAATCTAGAAAAAGGGGGGGAAAGAGTGAGGTGGCAAAGTTTGCAGTGATACAAAATTATTCAAGACTGTTAAGTCCAAAACTGACTGTGAAGAGTTACAAAGGGATCTCACAAAACTGGGTGACTGGGCAACAAAATGGCAGATGAAATTCAGTGTTGATAAATGTGAAGTAATGTACATTGGAAAACATGATCTCAACTATACTTACAAAATGATGGGATCTAAATTAGCAATTACCACTCAAGAAAGAGATCTCGCTGTCAATGGAGATAGTTCTCTGAAGACATCCACTCAATGTCCAGCAGCCATCAAAAATACTAACACTGTTAGGAACCATTAGAAAAGGGATAGATAAGAGGGGGAAAATATCATGTCACTATATATATATCCATGGTACACCCACACCTTGAATACTATGAGCAGTTCTGGTCACCTCATCTTAAAATATATATTAGAATTAGAAAAAAAGTACAGGGAAGGACAACGATTATGAGTGGGGGTATGGAACAGCTTCCATATGGAGGAGAGATTAGAAAGACTGGGACTGTTCAGCTTGGAAAAGCGATAACTAAGTGGCATATGATAGAGGTCTAAAAAATCATGAATGGTGTGGAGAAAGTGAATAAGGAAGTGTTATTTACTCCTTCCCATGACATAAGAACCAGAGGTCACCCAATGAAATTAATAGGCAACAGGTTTAAAACAAACATAAGGAAGCACCTCTTCACAGTGCACAGTCAATCTGTAGAACTCATTGCCAGGGGATGTTGTAAAGGTCAAAAGTATAACTGGATTAAAAAAAATTAGATAAGTTCCTGGAGGATAAGTCCATCAATGGCTATTAGCCAAGACTGTCAGGGATGCAACCCATGCTCTGGGTGTCCCTAAGCCTCTGCCTGCCAGAAGCTCGAACTGGATGCCAGGGGATGTGGGTCACCTGATAAATTGCCCTGTTCTGTTCATTCCCTCTGACGCATCTGGCACTGACCACTGTCTGAAGACAGGATACTGGGCTAAATGGACCATTGATCTGACCCATTATGCCCATTCTTATGTTCTAATTTAAATCAAGCCCAAAATTAGCCCACATTGATTCCCATTAAAGTCACAAACACCTTCTGTTTGTTAGTAAGATGTTTTAGTACAACTGGAAAAAAAACACAAGGAAATGAAACAATAATAACTGTTTGAAGTCATTTTACGGAACTGATCTCAACTTACAAATGCAGGAAACTCAGTTCTGAGACTGGTTTCAGAGTGGTAGCCATGTTAGTCTGTATCAGCAAAAACAATGAGGAGTCCTTGTGGCACCTTAGAGACTAAGACATTTATTTGGACATAAGCTTTCATGAGCTAGAACCCACTTCATCAGATGCATGGAGTGAAAATACAGGAGCAAGTATAAATATATGAAAGGATGTGGGTTGCTTTACCAAGTGTGAGGTCAATCTAATGAGTTAATTCAATTAACAGCAGGATACCAAGGGAGGAAAAATAACTTTTGAAGTAGTAAGAGAGTGGTCCCTTACAGACAGTTGACAGAAGGTGTGAGTAACAGTAGGGAGAAATTAGTATTGGGGAAATTAAGTTTAGGTTTTGTAATGAGCCAACCACTCCCAGTCTCTGTTCAGGCCTAATCTGATGGTATCCAGTTTGCAAATTAATTCCAGTTCTGCAGCTTCACATTGGAGTCTGTTTTTGAAGGTTTTTTTGTTGAAGAATTGCCACTTTCAGGTCTGTTGTTGAGTGACCAGAGAGATTGAAGTGTTCTCCTAACATTCATTGTATCTCAGTACTACAAAGGTCTGTAAATAGCAAATAACCTTTCAATTATATTTGTTCACTAAAGGCAACCACATGAGATTAAGGATGGACTTTTAGCTTTAAATCTGACACCCCGCACTTCCCGTTTTTCTGACCCTTAATCTAATTTAAAAATAGAACCATTGGTTTAATTTAATTACAAGATTTTTAAAATCTAAATTATTATCTTTAGAAATGTCTTTAGGATAAAAATGAATCAAAGATTGCAAACCATGATCAATTTACTTTAAATCAATTTTAGTATTTCTAATAACCCATCTCTGTAATATGGCCTGCTCCAAAGTCTTTTCATTGACTTCAGTGGACTTCGATTCAGGCTCCGTCTGAGCAGCAGATATTGTGTATCAGATTATTTTATTAAGTAATATAGTATAGTGTGTAGATAAGCTATGTTACAAGGTGATGAGCCCATTTAAGAGGAAATGGGACCAGCCCCTTCTGTGCCATAAAATTAGCTCCTTCCCAACCTGAGGGGGTGGGGCTAAGAGGGATCAGTTGATGCTTTAATGGGCCTTAAAAAAGGACTCAGGGAATTCACTCTGGGAACAGAAAGATAGTGAGTAGGCATGCTGGTTCCTGTGGAAGGCTTTGAGGTGGGGTCCTGGTAATCTAGGAGAGCCAGTCTGATGCTGGGTGTTTGATACCAGAAGAAGGGGACATACTCAAAGGTAGCCCAGAAAGGGGCTGAGAACAGTGTGGTTTTAAGAACTGTTTTGTTTCTGGGACCTTCTTAGTGGAATCTTGCAACCCCTGCCAGGGTTAAGTTTGGTTGATGTGGGTGGAGGGCTAAGACACATGTCTAGCACTAATCTTTGTGTGGAGTTCATTAAAGAGCCCTGAACAAGAGGCACCCTAAGGAAGGGTGCTTACAGCCCATGAAGGGGTGCTTGAGTAGCAGGTGTCTTGTTACACTGAAACACTCAAGTTGTGTGATCCCAAGGACCTGTTGCCAGTTTAGCAGGAGTGTGATGGCTGCTTTTTGGGCCCTATCTCTTGTGAGGTTGAGTAAATAATTCTATTTGGAGCTTAGGATACGCAATAACTAGCAGGATAGAATCTTTAACTTTCATTGCATGATATTTAAAAATTTAAAGGTAAAGGGGAAATCCAATTCCAAGCTCTCAAACCAAGAATCGGAACTCAAGGAAGATATGAATGGGGGAAGGAATCTCTCCCCCCCCCCCCATGGAGTAGCTGCTACGGCAGTCCAGAGGATGCAGTAGGCCTGTGGGGTGTTTGAGTGCCAAAGGATGCAGATAAATGCCTACTGGGATTTTCAAAAGTGCCTAGACTCCCATTGAAATAAATCTGGACTCTGATTTGCCCTTTCTGAATGGAGTGAAGACTTCTGCAGAGCAGCAGGTCGTCTGACTCTAGGCCTTCCTGTGCTCTGATACACAGGAAGCTTTTATGGATTAAAGGGTATCCGTCCTCCATCTGCCCTGCCCTTTCTTGCACAGCAGAGGTGCATGGGTTCTTCTGCTAGGAGACTCTTTGAAGTGTAGAGGCAGGACCAGGATTTGTCCCTAAAGGCTCACAACTCTATTTGCTTGTACTTGTATCTTTCTAGAGGGATGACTAGAAATTGCTTGTTGGCTGAGAGTTTACAACTCATCAACTCTGGCCTCACCTCTACAGTCTCAGCCAGAGGGTGGCAACAGGTACATTTTAGGAATCTGCCTTTAGGCTGCACTCTTGAGTTCTTGTGCTATAGTAAAGCTGATTATATTTTAAAAAGTCCTTACTGCAGCAGTAACAGGAGCAGAAAACAGCACCAACAATACCCCCGTGATGTAAATTATCCTACCCAGAGGGAAAACGGTGGGGACTTTAAAAGCAAGGCTGCTGGTGTTGCTAGTACAGGCCAGTACTTCAAACTATCGGAAGTGTTCTGTCCTCCCTTGACAAGCTGGAACGTTGTTGATTTCCTTGCAAGCACTGGGGTACTTGTGTGAAATTGATAAGCTCAGCAGTCCTTAAACACACACTGAAAATACAACACTTCCCCTTTAAAATACAGTCTGGAAAAGGTGTTAAACATTAGGCACCTCTACTGAACCCCGTTTAACACAGAATTTGTGAAAGTTTCACCTCGAAAGAGAATAATGAAGGGTGGTTAAAAGATTTTAAAAGCAAATTATTTTTTCACCCCCCCCTTTCCCTAACACACACCGGGTTACTAATTAATGGCATAATGAACCATCTAGGCAGGCAGGTGCAGTACTTTGACTCCCAGGCCATCAGCACTGGGGATATTGTCACCCCAAGAGACCTTCTCGTTTATTGAGTGTTTCCCATGCGGCGGAGGAAAGCATTCAGCTGTTGCCTGTGGAGGGCCGGGGAATGCTGGGCTTTGCTGATGTAACGGGCTCCCTGCACTTTTCATTCAGATCTGGTTGGCTGCAAGCTGGCAGAGAGCCTGAGCGACGCCTCCAACTCCGATGAGGTCATCCCAGCTCCCTTTTTTGGCTACTACAGGCAAGGTCTGCGCTGCCTCAGCATTAAGGTCAGCTCGCTGCTCCCCCGGGAAAACTGATGCCTCTACGAAGCCCCCTGCCGCCCTTCCCCCAAGCCCAGCCCCCGCGATTCCCTTAAAGCCGGAGCCGGAGGGGATTGACCGCAGTGGATGTTCTCGTTTGCTCGGATTTGAATGCTGTTTGCGAGTCGGTTGCAAGAAATCGCGGAGCTGGTAGTGCCCGGCGCCCGCCTAACTAGGGCCAGGACTGAGGCAACTCCCGAGCTCGCTCAGCCCGCTCCTCAATTCGTATCCACCCCACCCCATCCCCGGGCGGGGATGCATCGGCCGCGCAGGGAGCGGCGCGGGCTCCATCAGCTCTCGGTCCCCGGAGACTGGCCCCTGCGGGACAAGCGGCTCCCGAAGTAGGGGTTGCAGCTCGCCCCACGCTCTGAGTGGCGGGAAGAGCAAGGGTTTCCCGCGCTGGGCGCGCTCCAGCCCGCCCTTCAGCACTCGCGCAGCTCCCTGCACGCCGGGCCGGAGACAAACTCCTACGGATGCGGTGGCAGAGTAACTCCAGGGCTCGCTGAGCAGCCCAGTGGCTGGCCTGGCCTGCGGCGCGTCCCTCTCCTCACCCGAGAGCCGGGCGGGAGCCGGAATCCCGCCGCAGCTCCCTGCCGCGGCTTCCGATGCCCTTTCGGCTCCGCAAGGCTTCCCCGCCCGCGGCCCCAGAAGAGACCCAGAGAGAAACTTCAGCACCCGGACAGCTGCCCTCGAGACGCGGGGACAGCAGCACCGCGGCGGGCTCCGCTCCCCGGCCCCGCCGGTGCGTCAAGCCAAGCCCGTCCCGGGTTTCGCTCCCCGCCTTTGGGAGCGGGGACCCCGGGAGGGTGAGGGCAGCGACCTGGACCTGGTTCCACCCGCGCCAGCACAGCGATGGGGAGCTGACCTTCCTCCGCCGGCCGCGCGGCTCCGCATTCGGGTGCTGCATGTCAATGCCTTCTTCGGCCGGGAGTCTTCGTCTCTTCCGCTAGTTCAACCCCCCTCTCCCCGCAAATTTTCTGGAGAAAGGGGGGCTGATATCTGTGCAAAGAGCCTGCCCTGTCTGTCGTCTGGATTGGCAGTGCCAAGGCTGGAGGGTGCCTGGGCAGTGTATTGTACCAATGCAGCAACCCCGGTGAGCTGCAGCGTTAGAAAGAAACCCAGGATTGACGCTGCTGTTGGGGGGTGAAAAAACACACACCCCCAACTTTGGCATCCGGGAAAAGCGTGTCTCTGCCCCCCTCCCCACCCCCCAGGCAAGCTTCTCTCTTCGGCGGCCATAGAAAGAAATTTCCCCTCCTATGTAGCTGAGGGTAAAAGCGTACCCGGGGGGCAGCGCCACATCTGGCAGGGATTTGAGGGTTAAAATCCAGTGTCCGCCGCAATCAACAATGGCAAATGAACCGGTGATTCTGAATGTTTATGACATGGTGAGTATGAAACGATATTAAGTTTGGGGGTGGGGGTGAGGGAGGGATGACAGCGTGCGATTGGTTGCAGAAAGACTAAGATGAGGAACGGGGCATCTAGACCTGGAGAGGCTGAATTTTCCAAGCTTGTCTTGTTCTGGATGACGGGGGTGGTGCTGGCTCTGGCTTTTTTTGCAGCACATCACAGCAGATTAACAGTAAAACTGTGCTGGATTTTCTGCAGATTAGGGAAATTGACTTTTCAATTTACGAAGCCCCAGCTAGAGAGAGAGGCGATCGCCTCTCCTATTCCTAGAACTAGATGCCCTTGACTTTCAAGGCTATCAAGCATCAGGCTGGAGAGAGAGCCCTGGGGGGAGGAAAAACAGTTTACAAAATATTCCTTTAATGTTGTTAAAACTAACAACCCAAATCCGAATCTCACATGTTTAGAACGGTTGAACAGAGGCTGTCATTAGGAAAAGGCTTGAAGAAATGACCTGAGTAATTTTTTTTTAAGGTGAATAGTAATTGCTTGAGTAATAAGCAATTTTAACTGATAAAGCTTCGGCAAGGGGGCATAGGAAGTGAAGTATTCTGCACTCCATGATCATGCCTGGGAATGTTCTCTTAAAGTTCACAGCATATTTAACAGCTCTCCTTACCATCCCTTTGTGGCAGAGGGAGGGAATTATTTGTGTAAAATCAATAAACAAAGCAGAAATCTCAAATACAACCTGTGCTACAACTCAAAACCATAAGAGGGCTTTGAAGAAACCATTTTATTTATGGTTCCCCCATACACTCATGAGAGTTGTATGCAGCTCCCTCTTAAATGATTGGCATTGAGTAGCATGCAGAGTGGGGACATTTTGATGGGGAAGCATTTCACTTGATTTGTCCTTTATAAGCCAAGAATGTGAAATTCCATCAGTCCCACAATTTTTAATCAACTTTCTGTGGAAAATACCACTTTATTAGGCCCAACATCTGACTTGATCATAACTATCCAATCCCACATTTTAAGAATTTATGGCATGATCCTTCATTTTAACTCCATACAGTGGTAATTAACACTAACTTTTAACAGAGTCCATGGAACATATAACACTCATATGCCAAATGAATTATGATGAGGAGATTCATAATGAATGCCAAAAATAGTAATAATGGAACACTTTAAATGAAGTGTTGGCATTTACAGCAAAGATTAAGTGATTCTCTGTCAGCTGGGAAGCCTTAAAGTACTCCTGTTGGGGGAGAAAAGTGCTATTTAAACTGTAACACCTAGATCTAAGGACACAGAGGAATCCAGCTAGACTACCTTGGCATATACAATACTGAGCCTCACCTGAAGGCTCTCTCTGTTTTATGAACCACGCTGACATAAATTCATTTATTTTGGAATGCACTCTGCTGTAATCTATGTTTAACTGGTTGGCAGCCCAAAACAGTGCCTTATTTGTGAGACTGTAGTAGGCATCATTCTATCTAATGCCTTGGAAAGGTGATGTGTCAGAGGATGGTTCATTCCAGAAAGATTCAGACCAACACCACCTCCATTTGGTTCCTTCATTTTTTTTTAGTAAGTGAATTCCCTGAGAAGGGTGTCAGCTTGACATCCCTGCAGGGTGAATTCTGCTGATTCTCCTTCCCAATGCTACAGCATGGGCAGCAGTGTAAGGTTTCCTTTGGTGCCCCATTCTCAGTATGCCTCAAACCTGAGCTGAAAGGATCGCCTCCAAAGGTGAGGGGAACCCAGTTTCCATGGCCCATTCAGTCCTTGATTGTTCTCCTGTGATTGTCACCAAAGATGATGCCTATTAAGGGCTTTTTTTTTCTCCACCAGTTTTGCATTGTGGTGTATATATATGCCTGTCCACAGGGAATTGGGTTGAGGCCACAAATTTAATTCAGACTGAACAAGTTCTGATCTCCACCAAACTGTGAAAGTCTCCATACCTCATTGTTAATCCCCTGGGTTACCCCTAATTTAATGACTTTACATACAAACCATTCTGATTTCATATTCCAACTGTTTGCCTTATTACTGAGTCGCATACAATTCAGTTTCTATATTATAACTGCTGGGGCTACATTCTTTTGACTGGTGCTATGATTTTAATGCCATACAGCATGGGATATGGCCATGCAGTTCATTCCATTGTGGTGGTAAGTTATGGTGCAGCAGGGAAACAATTGCACACATAAATAACTGTTTTAAAATTGGCATTAATAAAAGGGAGGGGAAAGGCAGCTGCGGATAACAATTAACTATAATTTAAAGCTCTGCTTTCCTGACAAAGAACATGACCCCGGTATGGCATCAGGGAGCACTTTAGCTACAGGAAAGCTTAGCTTTGGGGCAAAAGTTCAATTAAGAACCCCCTGTGCAGATATGAAATATCCACTTTGTGCAGTCTTGAGTATTGAACAATTATGGCCATTTATCTCTTACCCATTGTATATATACAGGGTGTCTTTGGAAAGTAATGCTGGTATTTAATGAGGTGCTTTGCCAAATAGCTGCAGTGTGTAGCTACGTTTAGAAGCCTTATTTTTTTTCCAGCACAAAATAATTGAGCAAACATTGTTCAGTGTTTCCAAGTACTCAACTTACTATCAATAAAAGCAATTCTATCCACCTACAATATGGATGGGGATTGTATTATATTTTGTCTCTGCCTAAAGAGCACAAAAAATAGGAGGATGGAGAATGTACCTATTGAGACAGAAAACTTTAAAAATAGAATAGGTGGGCTGTTGACGTAGTGATTTAAAAACATGAATCTAAAGTGATTGCATGGCTCAGCGCCTGGTCATGGGGTTCAGAACCTTTTAACCTCCACATGCCCAGTTTGAATCTGTTTGAGAGTGTAGTTGATGGATACATGAAATGAGTTGGTTTGTGCAAGTTCTGAAGGGGTTGGCTGCTGCCTAGATAGTACTGCTCCTTTAAAAGGGTAAATCAGGGCACCTTTCAGATTCAGATGGGGAGAAAAAAAAATAAACTGTGTAGTGCAGCCCAAACATTAGTGAGATTATAAAATAACTTGGTTCAACCAGTCCATCTCTGGGTCTATTGACTGTCTGGGAATTTCCTTTAATTATTTGTGGTTTATTTTGGGATGATCACCTAAATCAACATAACTAACTTTTAATAAAGATCAAGATACTAAATCAAAGATGTAAGATTGCAAATATTTTAAAGTGTTTAACTCTAACAGGTTAACTACATTGACATGCCAAAGCATTTCTCTAAAGAATAGTCAGTTTTGCACAGACTAAGGTCATCAGACAATCTCATAATGTTTTCAGTCAGTTACAGGGCACATGTCTGCTTTTAAGTTAACAGCTGTTCATGTATATCATTGCTCTCTTGCTTTATCTTTAAAATTGTCATGATTCTCCACTGCCTTGCACCGTGTGTCTAGCAGAAAAATGCTACCAATCTCGCCTGATGGCATTTGGTACCCACTGTGCCCTGGTGTCAATGATTCACCATTGCACTGCACCTGGTGTAATCAGGCCTGGTGGCTGCAGTAAATGTAGAGCTGTAACACTTGATCTCTGTATTTCCTGAGAGCGGGCCTGAGTTTCCTCTCAGTTACACTAGTGCCATTCCACCAATTTCACTGGAGTTACTCCTGATTCTCATGGGAGTAAATGAGAATCCAGTGTGTTCTAGGCAAACTTGATCTTACATTTTCCCCATAATCAGAACCTTCAAAATGGTAGCCAGAATGTAATTATTTCACTTTGGGGACCAATTGGCTTCTTTGCATTTTCCAGATATCCTTTAATCAATTGTAATCCAAGTGGCTGATAGTCAATTGATAACAAGGGGCTGACACTGAAAATCTATGCATAGGTCTCTCATTTGCTTAGCTGATTATAGAATGACAGTGTCTTTTATCGATGTTCTTATATGGCACCCATCACTTTATTTGAGTGGCTCATGAAATTGCAAAGCGAACACACACGTTTTTTCTCTCCACTTCAGTCAGCCAGGCCTAGGTGCATGTGTGTGTGTGTGTATGTATGTATATGTATATGTGTGTGTGTGTATGTATGTATATGTATATGTGTGTGTGTGTGTGTGTATATATATATATATATATGTGTGTGTGTGTATATGTGTATATAATATTTGTGGTATTCTTGTGGGAAGCCAGCACTGAAGAAGGGATTGCATATTGCTCTGAAGATGCTGAGGTTTGTGGTCATCCTCATCTTTTCCAGGAGTGAGTTCCAGCGTCACAGGTCAGTTGCCAAGAAAGCTCTGTCTTCTGTACATATGAATCTCACTCTTGTGTTCCATTGTTCCCATGAAACGCAGCTGTTGTGGGAAGTCATGATTGTGCAGGGTGAGGCAGTTTGTCAGGTTAGACTTGAAGATGAGAGCCAAAACTATGAGTGATGTGGTATTCAAAGGAAAGATAGTTAAGAGATTAACTCTGGGGTGATGTCGTCTCCATGTCCTGTGTTACTGAGTAAGGAGCTGCTGTTCTATACCAGTTGCCGCATTTTTAAGGTTGTTGGTTTCATATGTAGGTACAAAAAAATGCAGCAATCAATTCTAGAGGTCACAAATGCATCAACAACTCTGGCTAAATCTGAATTTGACACCATCGGGTGCAGTCTCCTGGCCAGCTGCAGGTGGAAAAAGGCATTTTTTCACAGCTATGGCTATTTGTGTCTTCAGAAGCCCTGAAGGGTGCAGGTGGAGACTGAGGGTGTAGACTGTCTAAATAATCTGAAGGCAGATGCCTCCAGTGGAGGATGATAGTTCTTTCCACACTACTCTTACCATTTTAGTCTTTCCACCATTCAATTACAGCCAGATATTCTTCATGGATTTGCATTGGATAAAATGATAGAATGGAACTAGACATCCCTCTTCTCTCGTATATTTGAGGGAGGAAATCAATCAAGGAAAGTAAAGAGAAAGCAATGTAACTGCGTCCCTTAGTTCAAGTAGAAGGAATCAAAAGCATGTTGGGTATCTGATCTAAACCTTACAATAATAAACCAATTAGAAGGCTAAAAGAGTAAGTGGCATGGTCTGTGTTAATGAGTCCAACAGCAAAATGTGTCCCTTTATGCAAAATAAATGGATTTTTGTTGTTTTAGCAACTGCCAGGAAATGTGCCAGCTATCAATGTAACAATCTGTTTTGTCAACAGGGTGACAAGTTAACTACCTGTCCATGGTATATCCAGTTATACATATATCTTCTAGCTGACTGCCATAAGCTTGTACACCAGCTTTTTAATTTCTTGCAACCGTTCAGCTTGTTTGGACACACGCGAGCTAGATCCACAAAAGGATTTAGGCACCTAACTACCACGTTAGGCCTAAATCCAAAAGTTAGATCCTCATACCACCCTGCTCCCACCACCCAACCCAAGAGGTGCTTAAATTTCTGCCAGTGGGCATGTGCAAAGCCATCTCAGTCCTGATGCCCAGCACCTAATCCCTGGCAGAATACTCAAACTAGGTGTTACCTCTACCTATATCACCAGAACTTGCACTAAACAATGGTTAGAGCACTCACCCAGAATGTGGGCGAGCCAGGTTCCAATCCTCACTCTGTCTGATGTGGAACAGGGACTTGATCCCAAGTATTCCACACCCTAGGAGAGCACCCTAACCCCTGGGCCATAGATTGTGTAAGTCAGCATAGCTCCATAGAGCAATGGGGTTGCATCAATTTATCCCAGCTAAGGCTCTGATCCCATATCTCTTTGATGGGAAAAAGAGAACTCAACTCTGAACTTCCCCAAAGTTTGGGGTGTTTGGATTTGGCATGTTAGAGAGGGAGGGGTTCAGGTAGGGATTCAGATCCAGGGGTTTGATTTTGGCTCATGTGTAATGTAGAACTTGTATGAAACACACACAACCTGAGCATCTGGCCCACAAAGTTGAGCTCCAGATGCAAAATTCAGGCCTGGGTTTATGGTTTGGATCTCCCTCTTATAGTTTCATTTATATCAGCATCTGGGAAGGTAGAGATTCTTTGAACATATGAGACAAATCCATGAAAGCAAGACGGACTTGCTCATACTCCATTCAGTCCTTAGCTTCTGTGCTATTCAGCAACTGGTAGTATTCTGCAGAATGGTCACCTGCCCACTAGCAACTGAACTGAAGCCACCAACTCATTGCCGATGGGCCCTGAAAATCATCGGATCTATCTCTTAATATGGCGATGTATGGTATATCTGGGTATTATCTGATAATTACATTGGGTCACTAGTGACCTGGGCTGAATTTAATCTGGTGTCCTAGCCTCTGTTAGCTACTCCTCAATTATCCAGTTTTCTCTTGTTTGATCAAGGCTGGATTTTTTTGACCTTCTTGTGCTCATCAAGAACAGGATGATGCAATTGTCTGAATCTTGAGAGATGGTTTGGGGAGGTGAGAGGGAGAATCAGCCACCAAAATGGATTTATTTGTCTGTCCAGGAAGGGGAAAGAGAAAAGTAAAGTTCCTGTGTTTTTTGTATCATTTCATTACTGAGCTAGCCTATATTGCTGGAAAAAACTGATTAACCATATCTTATGTAAATCACGTCTTCATGAAGCTGATAGATTTATTAGCAGGGTGAAGGCAGACACTTCCTTTTGTGGGTTCACATAGCAAGCCTGTGAATCGATGGCATTCCTTATGCCACAGCAAACTCTATGGCTGTGCACAATATGGGCTTTTTTTCTAAGAGTAGAAAACTGTTTAACTGATAGCTGGTAATCTAGGGTTCACTGCTGGGAAAGCAGTATTTATTTATTTAGCATTTTGTGTATTCACCGAGCCAAGCAATAGCATTCATAATGGCCAAATGGAACTCTTGGAGCCCACCGCTGAATTTGGTTCCTTGACAACGTGTATCATTGTTAGATCTGTACCACAGCTTGGATTGTCTCAAAGACCCCAACAGTGCTAGTTGGCTGTATGGAGGCCTCGCCAAGTTTAGAATGGGTTAAGAAGGGCCCACTGATGACATGGCAGGTCGAAGCTGAGTGGGTGAGCAGTAGGGTCTGTGACGAGGAACTGATTGGTGGTTGGTGAGAAGCACCAGTCTTCCTGCCACAGGGACTCTGCTATCACGTCCTGGCATGGCAACCTCAACCACAATGGGTGTTGTGATAAAAGATGTGTAGCTGGTGGGTTTAAAAGGTCTTTGAACAAGGGCAAGTTTGGATTAGCACGTATCTTCTCAAGCAGCTTGTCTGTTGCAATTTCCTTCCTGATATAAGGGGGAGCAATGTGGCTCAGAACTGGAAGTTCTGAAAGATGAGTCAGTTGGAGAGTTTCTGTGATATGCATTGTTGAGTTACATATCAACAAGTTTTGGTGTGTACCAACCGACTCCATCCTGGTGCACAGTACTCTGCTATTGAGTATAAGATGGCAAGGGCCGAGGCCCTTAGGGTTGGAGCATTTGCTCCCAATGAAAAACCTTCCAGTTTGCTGAGAAGGTTGTGGCATGTCTTGATCTTTGCTGCTATCTTGCTCAGGTGGCTTTTGTATGTCGGTGTTCGTTTGGGGGTCACGCCTAAGTAAACTGGGTAGGCTTCATGCTTTAGCCTCTGGCCATTCATTAGAAAGCTTAGTTCTCTCTTAGAATTGGCATGGTGTAGGAGGAATGTGCTAGAGACTGTCTTGCTGGTGCTAGGCTGAAGGCGCCATATCTTGCAGTAGTCGGCCAGCTTTGCAGCATCATCATTCAGGGTCTTCTCCAGCCCAGAGGAAGTTGGACCCTGTAGCCCGCAGCAGATGTCGTCTGCATAGATGAACTTCCATTACTGGGTTGGTGGCAGGTTCGTTGCCATATAGATTGAACAAGGGAAAGCAGTACTAGGGAAGGGCAAAGTGCTGCTGTGTTAAAATGTTCTCCTAGAGCCCCCCCCCCACTTCATTCTGGAGAAAAGCAGGCTTAGGGTGCTCAGAATGACAAAAGTATTGCAGCCTGTCTGGTAAGTGGCCCACTCCCTCAGTCCAAAATACAGGGCACTTATCAGACAGCCATGAAAGATCTGTCATTGGGAACAGGCTGGGGCAGATCTGCCAAGTAAAGACAGCATGCTGTGAACTGTGTGTAACATGGCTTCCTGGCCTTCAATCCCAGATCTGCCAGTTTTTTCTACCTAAGATATAAGATTTCCTTTTCTACTCTCCTCAACACCTTCTGCAAGCAGTTTTTATAAGATCTTGATGTTTTAAGAAAAAAAAGTTTTCATTACCAGTACTAATCATCACTGTAGGATTTTGAGTGTGTGAACAATTGGCCAGGAACTCTTCTTAGAATATAGCATGACCTGCATCTCAATAGGTCAATAGAAAGAATTTCCCCGGGATTTGTGAGAGAGAAAATAACTCTAGTTATATACTACCAGAGTCAGTTATTTGCCCAAGGCCAGAGAGTTTGAACCTGGTCTGTTTTTAGGAACTTCTGGTACTTCTTGGATGGGGCAAGCACTTAAGACCCTCCCTTTCCCTTTCCCTTTCCCTGTAATTATCTCCCCCACCACACACTATTTGATGGCTTCCTGAGAGAGAGAGATGGGACAGGAAGCCAAGAAGTTCTGTCTTCTGACCCTGACCCTGAGTGATCTTGGACAGTTCATGCCTTGTGAGATAGTTCCTACATGTTCTAGTGATATGAGAACAGGCCTGGGAGCTAGGCACTTCTGCGTTCCAATCCCAGCTCTGAGAAACTCTCTGGCCTACCCCACCCTGCCCTCTGGCATGCTTGCTGAGTTTAGTTTTGGTTTTAATGCTCAGTGTTCTTGGCTGTAATGTCATCCGCTATGCTGTTCATTTTAATTTTGATGGATATCCGTTAGCCAAGACAGCTGGCAGTTTTCCTTCTGGTGGCCACTTGGGATGCAAAATGGAGCAACTCCAATTTACCCCAGCCAAGGAACTGGCCGTGTGTGTGTGTGTGTTTGTGTGTGTGTTTGTATATATATATATACTTGCTCAGTTTAAGATTAATGAGGCCAACGCCAACCCTAAGTCATCCTTTCTACTTGGTTGCATAAGTTGCCATATGACTGTTGGATGCTGACGAGCTGCCTTACGGGCGCTTAATCATGTGAAATTGCAATAGAGTGAGTAATACGCACAGTATGTCATGATGGTTGGGAAAACTTAAAAACTGTGGGAGGGGCATCTTTGTGATTGTGACCTAGTTTGCTGTAATTTATTGTATATGAGTGGGTTTTTTCCTCCTTTACTTCAAGAACTCTGTCTTGAATGAGTGTTCTAGTGTGGGTGACACTGCAATGCCATTCAGTGGCCCGTCCGTCATTGAAAGAGAGATCACGCTTAGCAACACTGCCTGGCAACAAATCAGCAGCATTGTGTGCTATGGAAATGTCATTTCTGCTGAAAATAATTTGATATTTAAAATCATATGGGGAGGACTCTTTCAGATATGCAGCCCATGTACTGGCTCTCCCAAAACTGCACAAGCATGTACCACACGTGCAAAAATAGGTTGTGCACAAACAAATGACGTGTGTGCAATTTCCGTAGGGCAGATGTAGAGACTTTTTTTTTTTTAAGTGTATGTGTGTGAAATAAATATTTGATCATCATTTGGGCTGAACTATGCAACTCCCTGCTGGATTAGCTGTTTATCCTGAGTAATGCAGCTATTTCAAACTCATGCCAATAAAGCTTCCAAACCAACCCACTGTATATTCTCTAAGTGTAAATACTTAGAAATATGTCTGAAATGACTCCCCTAGGAGTGACCAATCAGTTTCTTCATGGACGGGTTCATCTAATAAAGATACAGCAGAACATACTCATTATGTTGGGGGATACTTTGGTGTGACTTCTGAAGACCGGAGGTTGCTTAATGGTACCTTGTATAAGTTTCACTGTGACTATTTCTCTTCCTCTCTCATTATTGTGTTTCACAGTGTAACATGATTTTATATATACAAACTATATGTTCCATACTGTAGATATATCTTAGCTCCTGTTTATCTTAGTGTAAAGGGGCTGGCCTTATATTCATACTATGGTATGTAAATTGCCCCATCTGCCAGTTCTGTCAATACCTGGCCAAAACCAGCACCTGCGTGCAGACTAAATGGCTAAACTGAACCCCAGGGAGATTTCAGTGATGGCAGGAGGAAGGGAAAAGACCTTGGAAAACCATGTCTCCTCTAAAGCATTCCCCATTATTGAAGGCATCTACCCTCAGAGGAAGTCAGTCCACAGTTTGGAGTCTTTTTGGCCTCCTTAGTGCATCTGAATTCCCAAATGGCCATGTCAGGAAACGACATGCCCACTTCAACTGTGTCTGGCCAGGCAACGGCGCCTCATCTTATGGGCCAGGGCAGACCTACCCACAGTGATCCATGAATATGTGACCCCCAGACATGATTACTGCAACTCAGATCTAGGGATGGTGCTGCACACCCTGAAAAAGCTCCCACTTTTGTTGATACAAAACATAGTAGCCCATTTGCTTAGGAACAAGTTACCAGGCACACATCGGCCCAGTGCTCCGCTCTTGATGCTGGTTCCCTATTGAATGGTCTCTGCCCTGATGTCCCTCTGTGGGATTGGCCCTCGCTCTTTGAGGGATCACCAATCTCTTTCCATAATCATGGTCTCCACTGGCACTATGAAATTGTCAACCAATAGGGGAAGCTCCTGAGCGTGGGAGAGACAACTTTCATGTAATAATATCAGGGCTGGACCTAGACTATGGAACTCACCCCTAGAAGAGATAAGAATGGCCATAGAAATAACAGCAAAACTCATTTCTTCCACTAAGCTTTCCCTCAGGGAGTTCACACCCACCCACTCTCTGTTTGCGTTTACTTGCTTATTTGTGTGTGAGAGACCAACACAATCTATAAACTAATTAAACTATTTAACCTACAGAGTGGGAGGGAAGAAAGAGAGATTATTTCTATTTTTATATACTTGGGAGGTGCTCTGACAAAGCAGCAGTGGGAGCCATGTAAGTACCTAGTGAGATGGATAGATCTGTGCCTGGTCTCTATTCCCACACTATGTTTCTGCCTCAGTTAGATGAATGTTTGCTAGAGATAAACAATTTATCATACAAATAAGCTCTCCTGATTACTGTATTTCATCTTTCGAGACACTTTTTCTCATGCTACCAATTTTGCATTTGGTACTTTGTGAAATTTCTCTGATCGTACTACCTATTAATACCTCACAGCCCTGCTCAGCCTCTCTTCCAGTAAAAGAGAAACAATAGTGTACGCAGCCACTGATGTGTAAAATCAATTTATCCATCTCTACAGAGAGAATAGACTATATACAGGATAATACGTTAAGGACAAACTCCTATCTCTGCATCTGTGAGGCACATCCTTCTTGTGAAGAGTGGGGGTTGGTAGAAAATGTTATGACATGAGCTTCTCCCTCTTTTTGCATTCTTCTGACAATTCAGTAGCCTTAGCCACTGGTTGAAAGAAATTTAGACTGTAAACTGTTTGGGGCAGGAACCATCTTTTAGTTCTGGTTTGTACAGCACCTAGCGTAATGGGTCCCTAGGCAATACCTTGGGGATTCCAGATGCTTTGGTAATACAGATAGTGACAGTTACATAAGAGAGATATCTGAGTACAATATTTCTTGCATACTGTAAGTAGGAGAGGGGGGGTATCGTCCTCTGGGAGCAGATACACTTAGACAAAGATTGTACATATTTGTATGTGCATATATATCATATGATGTAAATTCAGCTTTGGACAATATCAGTTTGTATAGCTTTCTATTATATAATGTGGTGTTCAACTAATGATAAGCAGGGTGTTGAGGCTATATGAGCAAGAATGACTTGGACACCTGTTTGTCTCCACTCCTCCCCCTCACCCCATCCCCACTTCTGGAGTAGCTCCCTGGACATTAATGGAGTTGCTTCTGAATTACACTGGTGTAACTGACACCAGAATCAGGCCCAAAGCTGTGAGTGAAAGAGGTTTAGAAAGGTGCAATGCCATGGTTTAACTTTGCAAATATATTCATGGAAACAACTTTCTCACAACCTTTCTCTTTCTCCCAGCATAGCCACTCATCCTCACAGCAACAGTGGAGAGTCACGGGAATCATCAAGCCCATCTCTCTCAATAGCTTATGTGGAAGACAGTGTCCTTAGGAGAGGTGAATGCAAAAGGGAAGTGCATCCTCCTCTTGGTTCATCTCCTCCCTTTTTTGTATTTATCTTTCCTTTCCCTTGTGTTTGTAAGACGTGAGCCAGTGAGAACAGGTGCAGCAGCTGGACCTGCCCCAGCATCAGCACAAATCTCCCTATAACCAGACACGAAGAGAGATTGCTGAATGTATAAATACCAGCCGCCTACCAAGTTGCATTTCTCTCTGGCAAATGGTGATCTCATCTTCCTTTTTAACCTGTTTATCTCATCATTGCGTTAGTGTTCAAGGGAAGTACTGATCTGCACTGGGATTCGTGGGCATGTGTTAATCTGGCACTGCCTTGCTGCCTCTTCCAATTCACTCCCCTCTTTCCTTCTTCCTTAATGAAGATATATGTTCAGAGGCTTCCTCTTTGCAAGATGGGAGGGAGGAAAGAAGATGTGAAATGTAAGTGCAAGGAGCCCAAATCTGAATTAGCAGATTGGGGAGGGCATGTGTGTTCTATACAATGGTGGTGCTAATTTGTAAGAAAATGCTTGTTTTCAGAGGGAAGGAAGGGCCAGAGAGACTCAACATATTCAGTGGAGGGGTGGCAATAAGGAGACCCTCTGGAAGATGTTTGGAGGGGTGCTGAGGGAGAACCCTTTGGAGAGAGTGTGAAGGTTTCTATAATTCAGGGACTTTTTGGGGGATGCCCAAGCACTTCTGTACATTTTGGATTATGAGCGAGTTTGCCATGGCAGCAGGCCTCCACTTGAGCACAGGGACAGAAAAAGTTAAGAGCTGTGTTAAATAGTGTGGCCTAAAAAATAAGGATGGGCAAACCTCCAAGTGTTTGAAGGCTCAATTCAGAGAGACCGGGCATGTCTGGGATACTTATCTGACCTCGCCCAAGTGTTTGGGTCTGAAAAACTGGGCAGGGAGCCTGGGAATCTCCTGAGGACATTGTCTCTTGTGTGGCTTCTGGTCAGTCCAGAGATAAAGTAAGAATGGCCTCTCTGGCATTTCTTATAGTTGGAGAGCTGAGACGTGTAGTAAAAACATTAAAAAAGGGGCTTGCTGTCATTCAAGTATTATGTGTAACCTAAGCAAAAATATATAATTTTAGGCAAATGAATTCCCTCATCTGCACCTGTGGAGAAAATGGCAGGAGGAATTCCGCAAAATGGCAGGAGGAATTCCCCCCAGAAAGGAATGGGCAAGGAAAGCTTTCATTTCAAGCTCCCATCTGGTAGACCACATGTGTGTTCTGTGAGTGGCTGAGAAGGAAGCTGTCCCTGTCATCAAGTAGTCAGGATACAGTTTGAGCAAAGGTTTCTAGATGAAATCATAATTGACCAATTAGCTCTTGCTTGCAAAAGGGATTTTCTTGCAATTATCCATGTCCAGTGGGGTGGAAATCCAAATCTCTCTGCCTGCTGTGGATTTGCTCTTCTAGTTCATCAGGATTTTTTTTCACCACCCACATAATTGTCAGGGCCAATTTTTCCCTGTTGCCACATGCTAAGGTTATAAAGATGATTGGTACTTCCTAGTAGCAGTGAAAAACATCTTTATCCATATCACTGTGTACTGACAGTTGCATTTTTTTCATTACAGTACTTCCTTCCCAAAGGGTGCACTCTAGTTGCTATTTCCAGAGCAGGTGTCTGCACGTAGCCTCGGCTATTCCACATCTCCAATATGTCCTCCCCTGTAATGCTACTATGTAAGGGCTTGTCTATACAAGCATCTTGGTTCCCAGCAGGCTGCTGGGTAAATCTATCCCGCGCCAACCGACAGTACACTAACTGTCCATACTGCTGCTGCATACTGAAAGTTTACTAGTCCATTTTGATCTACTCCCATTTCAAAGTGCAATTATCTGTACAATGGGGATAGTAGCGTTTTCCTATCTCACAGGGATGTCGTGAAGATAAATATATTAAAGACTGTGAGGTTCTCAAGCCCTGTGGTGGACAGGGCTAGCTAGAGCTCTATGTTGTATTCTTCAATGATTTATCTTCATAGTCAGGATATTTCCTGACCACATGGCTTTGAAATTGGTCACCATTTGAATGAGTGTTTTAACGTGTCTCCGTGTGTGTAACACATGCATATATAAAATTTGCAGGTAGCCATCTATAGTTACTTGGGCTTTGCTAATGAAATGAAATATGCAGTGAGTTGAAACTGTTTCCTCCCACTTCCTCTACCCCATCTCATCTGGGGGTAGTGAAGTAAAAAGCTCCCCCCGAAATCAAACTTCAGCTGTCACAAAGCCAGCAGTCCCCATGCCCTAGTGAATCTCTCTGCTAATGAAAGAAATAGAGGCTGCAGCTAAATGCTTCATCTGCCATATGCGGCCAAAGGCCAATGAAAACAAGGGCCAGGAGCAGGTGTGTGGGTTGCCTCCCAGAAAATTTGATATTGATAAAAGGAAGCTCTAGTAAAAGAGATCAAAGCAGCAATGCCAAGAGGAAATGAGAATCCCAAGCTCAAGTGGTGCTATATCAATCTTCCCACCCCTAGGCAAAACTGTGGGTGGGGTGGTGAGCTCTAGTCAAAAGAATGAGTAGCAATTGCTAATTAGAGAGCTTGCTCCCATGTCACAGAGTTGGAGTAGAGTTTTAAGGGCCTGATTCTGCTCTCATTAAATTCAGCTGGAGCAGGACTGGCCCTCAGAGTGCGGTTTAATTAAGAGCACTTCTATTCTCCAGTCTGGTAAGAACTGGTGGTATGCACTGGAAAATTAGCAATGCTTTGCATTTGCAGAATCTCTGAAGAAAGGGAGTGGGAGGAGAAGAGCCACTGCCTTGCATGGCAGGCAGCTGTAGCTCCTGATTCTTATGAGAATTACATGGATTTATGCAGGTATATTTTATATGTAATAATAGATAGTACTCAGGTAGCATTTTTAATCTTTAAAGCATTTTACAAATGCCCATCCCATGAGAGAGGGAAGTATTTTCCTTCCTGTTTTACAGGTGGGGAAACTGAGGTAGAGAGCGTTCCTTGATTTGCTAAAGGCATAGACTGAGTTGGAGCCAGCCTGGATTAAAACTTGGGAATTTCTGGCCCCCAGGTTTCATTTATTTTAGATTAAGGCCCAAGTATGAGTTTCATCAGTGGGGTGACACAATCTAATAAAGATTAGTAGTATTCAGAGCCATTGATTCACACACATTCTAAGCACTTGTATTTTTCTCCAACAGCCATTAAAGACAATTTTGTATTTGAAACGGTGGGAGGAAAAACATATAGCTTGTGTATATGTCTGTCTGTCATTACACACAAATTAAGGCAGATCTCTGATTATGACATTCATCTTGACTGGAGAGGAAATATAAGAGTGCTCATTTATGATTATGCCAGTCATTGGATATCTGTCATCTCCTCACTCACAAAGATAAATGTCCTGTCCGAGATCATCTATCATGGTTTTTTTTATACATGATGATACATACAGTGTAGCATACAGCTAACTGGAGACTGTGTACATCTTGGGATCCTAATAACACCATGGGAACAATGTAGAGTGAAACCTAAATTCTGTGCACAGCCTTATTTGCAGTGTGATCATTTTATGTACTTGATGGATCACCCAAGTAGTTAACAAGGAGAATCTTTTCCCCTCATTTAAAATCTGGTTCTTACCAGAGACAGCCTTTTGAGGTGTTCTGGCAAACTTTTATAAATGGGTCAGAGGATAAGTTTGTTTAATTGGAGTTTCTGCTGTGACAAGTGCAGACTTCAGATTACAAGACTGTTTGTATAATAAAGGTGAGAAGTTCTGTCCTGCTGTATCATCTAGGAGTATGGCATACCCTCCCATTTTAGAGTGCTTAAAAATGTACCATGTTATGAAATGATCCTACAGAGAGAGACAGACCAGGGAACAAATTCCCTAGGAGGGCTTGCCCCAGGGATAAGTGCATAGGATTTTAGTCTGTTTTATACATGCTTCCATGCACCATGGGGGTGTCTCCTCTTTCTCTCTTCTCCACTCCTCCAGAATAGTCCTAATTAGAGATGAGCCTGAACCAAACCAAACCACTGCATCAAAAAATACCCAAAGTTTGAGGAAGTTTGGATCTCAGTGCAAACGTTGTGGCTATTCTCTATTTTAGAGTTTACTAAATTGCCCATCTCTGCTAAATCCCTGTCTCTCTAGTGGGCTCAACCAGAACCTGAATCTGAACTCTGGGAAGGTTTTAGATCCATATCTGGATCTGAAATTTCTGGCTTGGACCCATCTCTATTTATAATGGAATGGTCCAGTGCTGGAGACAGCATTTCTGCCAAAGGCACTTGGCAAGGGCAGTGCAGAGGGGGACTTTTGGGGGCTATAGCCACCCCAAAATTTGCCTTAGCCCCTCCATAGCCAGACCTGCCAGTAAAAAGGTTAAACATGATGCAGAAATAAGGGTGGCACGGTATGGTATTGCCGCCCTTCTCTGCTGCTGGCGGTGGTGCTGCCTTCAGTGCTGGGCACCTGACCCATAGCCGCTGCTGTCCGGCTACCCAACTCTGAATGTTGGTGGTGTCCACGGCTGGTCTCAGCAAAAATGGTGCGAATGGGGGGTGAGGGGGAAGCTCCTTGTATAGTGACGACTGGAGTACGTACAGAGAAAAATTAGCAGGTGCTTAGCACCCACCAGAAGCCAACTCCCTCCTGCCAACCGCAGATCAACTATTCCATGGTGTGCAGGAAGAGCTGGGAGGGAGGGAGGAGGATGAGATGTGCTTGGGGGAGGGAGTGAAAAGAGGTGGGGGAGAGAGCAGGGTGGGAGTGGAAAGAGGTGGAGTGGGGCCTTGGGGAAAGGGGTTGAATGGAGGCAGGAAGGGGTGGAATGGGGGCAGGAAGAGGAGGGAGTGGGGCCTTGGGGGAAGGGGTAGAGTGGAGTGTGAGCAGGGGTTGAGCACTCCCAGGGAAATTTGGAAGCTGGCACTTGTCACTCTGTGCTGTTGCTACATTTTTGGGGGTCTTTTTTTTGGTAGGGGGCTAAGAGGTTACAGTACTGGTCTCTTCCTAGTAGCGAACTCTCTGGTTCAAGGCGCTTGGCCGTAGACTGCACGCACGCCTTCTTGTGAGACAATCTCTCTAGGTATTTACACTGTTTTCATTGCCGTGGGATCCGAGTGCCTACAATCTGTCGCTTCATGGGGCCAGCTCACTTAGCTGGGATGCATAGTTGGGAACTGAGTTCATGTGTTTAATAAACTTTACAAGCATTTTTAATGGTACACCTCTGAGTCTGCCTGGAGGATAATGATGGAGACAGTTAGAAGCACTCTTTACATTCTTATGTGCGTGAGAGGTGGAATTAAAGTTCCAAGTGTAATTTTTTTTAAAAGTGCCTGTTAGAGGCTATGAAATTGTTCTTTACATGAACTTTTAAAATTTCCACCTGCATAAATTTGTTTGATCCAGTAACAGCTTTAACTACATCTAAATTGACACAAATTGAGACAATAAGCCTGGAATTACATATTGCCAAGTAATTACGTATTACAAAGTGACATCTTGAAGTAGATCAGTAATGTGCCATATTATGAAATGCTCCTACAGAGAAAAGAGAGACATATACACGTGCCAAGGGACCAAAATCCCCCCGGCATAATGTCATTGGCTTTAATGGCACTTACAACAACAGTTGAACTTGGAGGACAGGGTTTTAGCTGGTTTTTAGTCCAATTTGCATTTTTAAATTAAAAGGAAATAGTCGCTGGCCTCTTCCCATCACTTTCTTCTCTCTCTCTCCAAAAAGAACTGAGGCACAGGCATTAATTGACTTCCCTAAAGACACACACACAGTCTGTGGCAGAGCTGGGAACTGAACATCGGTCTCCCAAGTCTCAGATGAGCACCCTAACCACTCAGACATCCTTTGTCCCCTCTACACTAATGTCTGAACAGGATTCCACTTTCTGAATGATTCCGAGTGCTATTTCTTCCAGAGGAATTGTCCTCTATTCCCATTTATAATAATGAATGGAACACAAGGGTTGTTCAATTGCCTGTCCAATTCTTATTCCTTCCTTTAACTCACATGATGATGGAAGGGATTTCTTATCCTTTTGTGATGACTATAGTCAAGACAACTTGGTTGCTATCTAAACTTTCTCCAAGTAGTCACTCCTGACTTCTGCTGAGTCCTTAGGGAGTTGCTTTATCTGGTTATCTTCTTTCCATGGTGTTGACAGGTGCCGCCTTTTTGAAACCTTAAGAGAGACTATTGTCCCTGATGAAAATCAAGGTGAATGTAGTAAGGCATGCAAGATGAATGCTGAGGCTAATGCAGGCTTGTTGCTGAGAGACTTGACTCTTTTCTTCTTCACTAGCTCTTTTAAGGCTAGTATTCCACCGATGAAATTAACAATCTCAACACAGCTGATGAAATTGAGTTTTTTGCTTTTTACTCGTATGCTCTTTTACTCTTGCCATCTGAGGGAGGCAAGTACCCTTTGGATGGGATCATGATATTCTTGGCAAAGGAGGCCAGTATGGTGTCCCTTTTTGAAAGGGTAACTACAGTAGATTGACTTCATTCTTTTGGACTTTATAGAACCTCATTATGTGTCTGTGTAAACACTTTCCCTTGCTGAGGCATTCAGTTTCCTTTTGACAGACAGTATGGATGTGTAGGTAAACACAGGCCTTTGAGTCAGGACGTCTGCTTTCTGTCCCCAAATCTGCTCCTGACTCACTGGGAGACCTTGGTCAAGTTGCAATCTCTCTGTGCCAACATTTTCTTGTTTTTAAAGTGGAGATTATAATGTTTTCCTGCCTCATGTGAATGTTGCAAAGCTTAACAAATTAATGCTTGCAAAGTGCTTTGAAACCCACAGATGGACTGCAAAATAGAGGTGAAAAGTACTTATTTAATCCCCTACTCTGAGTGAAAAGAACCACTGACTTTCTCAGAATTTATAAAGAAGCATTTACTTCAACATTCCTCTTTTCTGTCCAGGCTGGGAATTCTCCTCCTCTTTATGATTTCTCAGTATCTACCTTGGAGTAGCCTTCCTTTAGTGTCTCCTGAGAGACTAAATCAGAGAGCTCTGCTCCTCCTTTAGAGAGAGGCAACAACCCAGATGAGGATGAACCTGCACCTCCTGTCCTTAGCACTCTCTATCTTTTTATCTGGTTTTTCTTTCTTAGGTATTTGTAGCTCTGAGTCACTCGTTGCTGAATTCCCTTGGTTTAGCTGGTCTCTTTTTGTGACTCATCTCACTTCCAGAAATTCTCTCCTAATCCTCTCACAGGCCCAGTGCAGTGGTTCTTCAGAGCGAGGCTCTTCAGACAGCGTGTCTGCAAAATAATGCTGACAGGGACTTGTCCACAGTGGATCTGCATTTACCCACTCACTCCATAGGAAGACCAACTTTGCTGTAGCAGATAACACCATTGGTCTACCAAGTCCCATTCTCTAGCACTGGTCACAGCCTGATGCATGAAAGTGCTGCCTTCCTCCCTCCCCCACAAACACCTGGCTAATTACACAACTGTTTTTGTGGATGGTTTGGGGGACAGTCTCTTCTGATCCTGGCAGGTGAGCGCTGATGCTCTGAAGTGTGAGATTTGATTACACTTGATTACACTTCCCTTAGTACAGTGTAAACAGAGGTCAGAGTGTGACTGAAAAAATCGTGAGGCAGGAGGCTGAGCAGGTTTTCCATTACTCCAAGCCATGAAACTAATCTAGATGTCAATGGGATTGCAGAGGGGCAGGCTGCTGTCATAAAAAATAGTTGAGGAGGAAGATGAAGAAATCTTCTCTTAGAGGGAGACTTCAACTTGCCTTAAAAATAGATAGGCCCTACTGATAAGATGTTACATTAATTGTAAAACACTGGTCAGATGACAGCTCAGCTGACCGTAATGGTGAATAATTCCTCGAGTCCAGTATCTCTGTGCTGTGGAAAGATGGGGGTGCTGTGGAGCAATTACATGATGGATAATCCGCCTGTACCAGCTATAAATTCCCTCATTGGCTGGCCAAATTTATTCTCCTGTCTTCCTCAAACTGCAAAGGTAATGTAGTGACGTCTAATAATGGTAGGCAGGACCCATCATCTGCCGGCACTGCTCATCCGGGTCTGGGGAATGAGAAACTGCTTAGAATTGCAACAAACGCTATTGTTCAAGGGCTTCTGAGTGAACAACCTGAGCTTGAGAGGAAAGTTTTCACCTCCACCCACCACCATGACTGTGCAGAGTTCCTGGCTTCCCTCGCCTGGACGGTTCAGTGTCTGTAGCTTTGAAGGAGAGAGCTACCCTCTGAATAGCTAATGTCTCAGGTGGGCCTGCTTTGTCACTGGATCAGACGATTGGTGTCCTTTAGTTCAGCATCCTATTTTTGACTGATGCTAATACCTGAAGCTTCAGAGGAAGGCCAGAAGGCCCCATCATGTACCTATGTATGTGCATGGTAAGTGGCAGGGAGAATTCAGTCCTGACCCCCATTGCTGATCAGCCTACACCCTGAAGCACAGTATTTGATTACCCTCATTATAATACATAACCACAAATGGTGGTGGTGGCAGCCATGAAATATCCCAGTTCTTTTAAAACCCAAGATCACTTCTGTGGCCTACAGTTCCAGAGGCTGACTACATTTCTGCACAAAGCAGGAGTATTTCATTTCACTTGGTCTAAGTTTACTGACCTTAAATTTCTTTAGATGACTTTTTTTGTCCCCTTTTTAGGGGAGCATAAAAAGAAGGATTTAAGGTAGTTTTCATTCCGCCCTTGAATACCTTTATCAAGTCCCCTCTAACTCTTCTCTTCTTCAGTCTTGGGAGTTTACAATCTCTCTTCCCATGTAAATTTCATCCTATTGCTACTCATTGTCATTGCCTTCTCTGGACCTTTTCAGTCTTTGCTGCATCTTTCTTAAGATGAAGTGACCATGAGGCCTGGACACAGGGCTCCAAAAGAAGGGAAAAATAGCATTTTATTCAATAGGAGGTAATACTGCTCTGGCCTCTGCGGCTATGGATTTTCCCTTGGCAGCAGAATAAGTACAGTTCTGTTTTTCAGGAAGGAGGGCAGGTTTCATGCAGGGGATGCACACTCTGTACAGAGCATAGCTCAATTTCACAGCAAGTGGGGCCAGGACCCACGCAAAGTCAGGGCTGCGGGTACTGTGTTATTTTCTATCCCATTTTTAAAGTGCCCAGGAATTCCATGTTTTTTAAAAGTACTGCAGCTCTGCACAGTGGTAAACACTCCCTTTGGAGTGACAGAAGTTGATAACAGTGGTGTACAACAGGAGGCATTAAGCCTGAGTCCCAGTGTCCCTGAGCCATGGGACATTGCCCCTTCTATCACAGAGACTGTTCAGGATGCACATGATGGCCCTGTTAAGCAGTACTTCTGGTAGAATCATGGAACTGTAGGACTGGAAGAGACCTCAGTAGGCCATCTAGTCGAGTCCCCTGCACTCAAGGCAGGGCTATGTGATAACTAGACCATTCCTGACCAGTGTTCTCTCAAATTTTTCCCACCCATGTGCAGAATGAATTTTATGTGCAACAATATGGAAGAGATGTGTGACACATAACAAAATTCATGTGGTGGGGGTGGGACCGAGGGGTTTGGAGTGTGGGGGGAGGTTCAGGCCTGGGGCATAGGGTTGGGGTGTGAGGGCTTCGGCTGGGGGTAGAGATTCTGGGTTGAGGCCTTGGATGAGGGGTTCAGGACTGGGGCAGAGGGTTCTTGTGCGGGTGGGGGGTGAGGGTGAGGGCTTTGTGGTGGGGCCGGGGATGAGGAATTTGGGGTGTAGGAGGGTGCTGGGTGTTTTTTGTTGTAACAGAATGGGATCTTAAACTAATGTGATACCAAACCAGTGTCAAGGTGGCCAAACTTGCATCATCACTAAACACTTCTTGCATCTGTTGGCTTGGAAAGGATTAATTTATGTTTACCTTGGGTTAAGGTTCTGAAAGTGTTAGTGAATAACCTGCTGGACACCTAACTTGTGTCAAGTCCACCACTATATTAGGCCAGCAAGTGCAGTCTATCTAAGTAAAGGCAGAAGAAAGTGTTTCTCATCTTTCATCTGTCATCCCTGTTCTCTCCAAGAAGTTTCTGTGTTTATTATGTCAGGTTCTAAGGAAGTAGTCTGACACCTTTCTCTTTGCTAACATGCCCCAAATAAGAGGTGAGTGGCCAGGGGCCGATCGCTAGCAGACTCTGTCTGTGGCTCATTCTGCATTAGGGGACCTGAGTGCCTGCAAAAATCTACCCCATAGCAATCACTCCTTTTGTTCTACTCCCACCTTTTATGTATGGTAACGAGTAGTTAGTCAAACGAGTTGAGATTTGGGTTCAAGGTGAGCCCTCTGGTGCTAATCAATATAAAGCAAAATACATTTGTGCCACTATTTTTTCTGCTGTCCTATTATACTGGATAATTGCAGCCTGGGTGAAAAGCATAGGTAGGGTTTATTCAAGCCAGTAAAGACCCTTAACGGAATGGGAGGGAGTGTTAAACTCCTGTGCTAGCTGTGGGGAAGAGGGTGCAGGACCTAGAGGGTTGCGGAATCTGGGTTGGAGACTGGGTGAGAGTCTGGGCAGAAAGGCCAGCTGATGCGTTAAAGCTTCTTTCATCAGGAATGTAAAGTTTTAAACAGCGCCAATGTGACTTTCACCACTATCCCTGTCCTTTGTATCTCACTCGCTCCATTCCTGACATACCCAGCTGGTAACCATGAAAAGTCTTCATCCACTGCTCTAAGTCCTAAGCAGGGACCTCCTATCTTCCCCAGTCTCTTCCTTGTCTATTGCCACACCTCCATTGCCCCATCCAGTTTTCTTGTAAACCAAGGCCTTGTCTCTATCTGTCAATAGCTCTGATTCATCAAGGAGTGTAAATGCATTGGTGCTGATACTGACCCCTAAATGCCTATGTGCAGCTTTGCACCTATTTAATTAATCAGGATTTTTGCCTTGCTTCAAGTCCTTAATTTTTTTAAAGTTTTTCCACATGGGGAACAAGTGTGTGCATGTGTGTGGCCGCGTAAGGAGGGGAGTTTGAGATGTCTAGGAGTTGGTTGGTTGACTCTATGATGCTGAAAAAAGATGACCCCTTAAGTTAAATTTTTGAAAAAGTTGATTTGTGAGGTTTCATAGTCTATTCTAGGAGCATTACCCTCAAAAATCCAAGGGATCCTTAGAGCTCCCCAGAGCTGAGTTGCACAGAGTTGTAAATACCCCACCAAAGCCAAATGCTTGCTGCTGTTGGGGTCTCCATTACAGCTGGGCCTAATGTCAAGTTTCTGCTACCGCCTGGGGAGGCACTAGCAATTCCTAAACAAATTGCAAATGTGTGGTGGTGTTTTTTTTTTCAAACTGCAAACGCATATATCTATTTTTTTCTCCTTTCATATAATTCTCAAAGCCAGTTGACTCATTTTTGCTCTGTCATTCCAAAAATTATATCCAGATCTAGGTTGTGATTCCTTTGCACATGTAGCCCAAAACTGCATTGCTTTTTCTTTCATTGCAAAATTCCATCTAATTTCCTGTACTGTGGAAATTAAGTGTAGACAAGGCCATTTTAAATTTTCTTCCCAGGTTTCTAAACTTTTCAGGTCCCTTTGTATTATTTCTCTGCCCTCACTGATATCTAGAAAACCTTCTCATAAATGAGTCAGAGAATCTTGCAGCTCTTCCTTTTCTGTACCTTGTCTCCCAGTAGGATTAAAACCTGTAATTGTTAAACCTGTTACTGCTAAATTAAACCAGTTTTTGGATTAAAATGTGTTATGAGTAGCTTCTATTATAGTTCAAAAGTGAATTCCGTGAATGGTACAGGATAGAGAGCCCTTCAGACTGAAGTCTTATATATTTATCTACAAAGGTTATCAATATGCTTCAACCCAAACTTGAGAAGTCCGCCTTCCAGGGCTGCAAAGGGAATTCAGTGTCCCTAGGATTCTCAGTAGAGGGGCCAAGAACTAACTGGACCAACATCCGAGCCAAATTAGTGTGAACTGTGGTGGTTTTTCGAAGGTGGACTTGTCTCCACTAGAAGACTGGACTGAAGCCATCAGCTATTCTGCATATGCCACCAACTACCTATCAGATGTCATTGACTTTGATTCATCACTTGAACCTGAGGTGAAAGGCTCTGCAGCCCATTAACAATCCTTTCCCAGTTGTCTGTTGACTTCCATTTCTGACATTCTAAAAGTGTGGTTCCCAAGGACAGCAGAAGAGAAATAATGTTTCTGGGCCACCGACAACCAGATTTAATGTGTTCACCTTTTGTTTACAGAGAAAGAAATCATATAATGGTGGAGATCCTGGAAATGGGGTCTTGATGTGGAGCAATGAGCTTTCCTGGCTTGTCACCTGACTTAACACTGGAACTTCCCATGGCTTCTAGTCTAGTAGGACAGGCGTTTCTGTTCTTGTGTGACCGAACATTTTGGTGAATTCCTGTGGCGAATGAAGTTGTAAGAGTGGTGGTGATTCGGTTTGTGTGGTGCATTCTGTGTGGCAGAGTTCGAAAGACCTGGTAGCTCTTATGACTGCAGTTGTTTGGAGGCTGCACTCAAGAACACAGCTGTGGATGTCATTTGTAAATAAGGACCCACATATTTATTTCTTTGTTGTGGTTTGATGTTCTGATCCAATGAAAGTCATTGTAACAGATTTTTAAAAGTATATTTCGCTTATGGGATTTCAGGAGACTAAATAATTCCCAGTTGGAATGCTCCACTGAGGGCTAACATGCCTATGTCATGCAGCAAAAGCACTGTAGAGTACACCACACATTAGGAACCATGCTGAAGACTTAATGTTGGAAGTTGTCCTCCAACCAGGTAAAATCACATTTAGCTGTTGCATTGTGATAACAGAAGCAATTTTTCCCCAGGTAAAAATACCAAAGGGAGATCTCAGTTGTCTACTCCCTCCCGAAATATCCTTTTTTTTCTTTTTTCTTTTTTTTGACAGCAGCTATTAATAGTGTCTTACAATCTGTTCCTGTTTTCCAAACCATTAGGGAAAACAAGGTTTTATACTTGGTTAATTCACAAGCTTTGTACCGCTGGAAATCTGAGTAAAAAAATGACATAAGTCACAGATGAAATTAGCCTTGGATCTCACCCAATGGCTTGAGAGAACTTGCTAACATCAGACCTGCTATATAATGTCATTTCACATGATGGTAAGTTTCTGCTCCTAGGGCTTCTGTCAGGATTCCTTCCCCAGTCTGAACTCTTGGGTACAGATGTGGGGACCCGCATGAAAGACCCCCTAAGCTTATTCTTACCAGCTTAGGTTAAAACTTCCCCGAGGCAGAGATTTCTTTCTTGCTTGGGATCACTGTCACCACTAAGTGATTTAACAAACAATCAGGGAAAGGACCAGTTGGAGTCTTATTCCCCCACACTTACACCCCCTTTCCTGGGGAAGGCTTGAGCATATATCCTCACCAATTGGTTACAAAGGGACTACAGACCCAAACCCCTGGGTCTTAGAACAATGGAAAAATCAGTCAGGTTCTTAAAAAGAAGGATTTTATTTAAAGAGAAAAAGGTAAAAGAATCACCTCTGTAAACTTAGGCTGGTAGTTAATCTTACAGAGTAGCCGAAAATTCAAAGGAACCCCCTCGTAACTTTGAAACTAAGGCTAAACAAAATAGGGATAAACCTCCCTCTAGCAAAGGGAAAATTCACAAGTTGAGAAAACAAAGATAAACTAATATGCCTTGCCTGGCTGTTACTTACAAGTTTGAAATATGACAGACTTAGTCCCAAGAGCCAACAGCCACAGAAACAAAGAACCCAAAACAAAACCTCTTTCCCCCATCTCCCAGATTTGAAAGTAACTTTTGTCCCCATTGGTTCCTTTGGTCAGGTGCCAACCAGGATACTTGAGCTTCTTAACCCCTTTACAGGTAAGGAGGAATTTAGGCTACCCCCTATGGTTATGACCGCTTCAGGACTGGAATAGAAATAATGGTAGGATTGAAGCATATTAACAGAACTGTGTGCAAGCCCAGGACTGGAAAATTAGTGGATGATGCACATCAGGGCTGAGGTGTTTTGGCAGAGGTTTGTGGGGTAGCTTGTGTCATGCCTGCTTATAATCAGGGTAATCTTGCCTCTCCTTCAGAAGCATTACATTTATATCAAGGAAGTAAAATATTTTGTTTGCTTTTCTCTGTTTCCTCCTTCACAGACATAAGCAAGGGTTCTGGAAGCCATTAACCTATGTTGGAAATATACACTGGGTGAAATCATGGCTCGGGTGAAATCAATGGGAGTTTTGCCATTAATGTCAATGGGGCCAGGATTTCACTCAGTGAATTCCTGAAGTGGTATTCCCTGGTTTCCCCTCTGTCGTCTTCTTTCATGCTATCATATTTCACATCTGGATCAATACAGCCTAAGAACTGAATGTCAAGACATTACTTTAGCACTCCCTTGACTGGCCTACTGAATCAAACTGGTGCTGCCTTGACTAATGGCTTTTGGTTTTCACCTTCATGTCATTAATGGATTTTCCCATGCTTTGTGGTGTGTTTGTGACTACATCCATGCACTTAAACATGCAAGCATGTATATACACACTTCTCCCTATGTATACCACAGCATGTGCTAAATATCCTCCCATCCTTGCACAAAGCCTAAGCAAGTGAACTTTGCACAGAGGATCTAAGAGGGGCTGATGTGGGGAGAAATACTCCCTGCCAACCTGGTACCTTTCGTGGAACATCTGTGTAGCCAATGAACTCTAATAGCAGCTGGGAACCCCTGTGTGGCCCTACGGGGGAGAGGTTAAACCTTTGTATCTGCATATTGATAGGTTCTTTCTCAGTTTGCCCTTATCCAGGGGTGAAAGTAAAATTGAGCTCTTATGGGTACAGGGCATCAGGCAGAAGGGACGGGCCTGAGGTCAGCATCCCCCGGCCAGCCTATCTGCGCTGCCTGGCTCACGCTGCCCGGGGCTCCAGTGCCAATTTTAAAGGGCCATGGGCTCCGGCCGCTGTTGCTGTGGTAGCAGCGGTCGGAGCACCGGGCCCTTTTAAATCACGGCCCCGGGGCAGCTGCTACTTCTCCCCCCGCCCCCTCCCCGTCAGCGGCCGCGGCAGTGCTTTAACATCACTTCCCCTTTTTGCACCCCCATTGGCGGCCCTGTCGTTAGGGACCCAGCAGGGCTGCCAGTGGGGGGCACAAAAGGGGCAGCAACTAAAGCGGGCAGGTACTGGTGGCTACTTTTTACTGGTACGCCGTACTGGCGCATACTGCCTTACTTTCACCCCTGCCCTTATCATGCTACTGACTCCTGGAATTCTTCTCAACCTCACCCCTCTTTGTGATGCACTATGGAATTGTATAAGACCATCTATGCCTGCAAAGGAGGAAGGCTCAGCATTTGGCGCTCTCTGTGATTTGGCTCCTGATAAAAATGACTCTAAAACAAACCACAAACAGTTGCACAGATGGAGTCCATTTCAGAAGCTTGTGACACTTAGCAGGAAGACTCCAGAGGCTCAAGATCACTGGAGTGCAAGGTGGTCTGCCCAGGCCCCTCGTACCTCTACATGCTCCCTGCTCACCTCCAACATCCAGATCTTAGCCTTAGCTCTGCTCCCCTTTGCCCTTACTTATTCTCCACTTGCCATATGAAAGAAAGTTAAGGCAACCTTGTTAAATTACATTTGTATTGCCTCTTTAGTGTGAGGGGAATTTGACTGTCCACCAAACATGACTCTCCAGACAAAGAAATTCAGCCCATGGGATTGTGGGATACTTTTGGTGGACTCCCAGAACATGAGTCTAGTGGGGCTGCATCTACAATGTAAAGCAATAGGGCTTGAACCGTGGGTCCCAGTTTGACTCAGGTTTGGACCCTCCACCCCCAGGGCATCCTGGGAATGAGCCCTGGGTTAGCACAATTTGCGTGTAGATAGAAGGGGGGTTAGGCTTCAGCCTGCGTTTGAACCCTCGGCTTACATTGCAGTATAGACAAACCCTAAAGCAGGGGTCAGCAACCTTTGGCACGTGGCCCATCGGGGTAATCCAGTGGCAGGCCAAGAGACATTTTGTGTACATTGACCGTCCACAGGCATGTGGTTCGCTGTTCCCAGCCAGTGGGAACTGTGGGAAACCATAGGCCACAGGGATGTGCTGGCCGCCGCTTCTCGCAGCTCCCATTGGCCAGGAACAGTGAACCGCAGCCACTGAGAGCTGTGGGGAGGCTGTGCCTATGGATGGTCAACGTAAACAAAAAGTCTCACGGCCTGCCAGTGGATTACCCTGATTGCCACGTGCGGAAAGTTGCTGATCCCTGCCCTAAATAGTTAGCTAGCCAGACCATCCAGCATAGGAGGGAAGGAAATATTTCTGTGACTCATTGTTGAACATTAGATGCCGGATGGGGGGTAGTGGTCTGAGGTAAAAAAGCAGGGTTAAAGTCCATGATCAAAAATTGAGTTGCTGGCAGATGTGAGCAATGGTGTTAATGGGCAACTACTCCTGGGACCGGACCCCATGAGTGCTCTCATTTCCTTACACCTTGCAAAATGAGGTAATCTGTACTCACCTTCTCTACTTCTCCAGACCAGTCTTGTCTGCAGCGATCAAAATGTTGGTGTTTCTCAGTTTTTTACTTTTCTGAGATGCCCTCACGTGGCTCAGATCATGTCCCATTCAAATTTCCATTTCACGTCTGTAGCTGCAGACTAGAGTTGGGTACAGGGATAGGATTAGAATAAGAACCAGTTTGAACTTTCTCCCCAAATTTTACCAAACCAAATCACACTACAAGGCTTTTGGCTAGAGCTGGTCTCAAACCCAGCCTCTGGAACCAAAAAAATCCCTGAATTTGGACAGTGTTTAGAATCTGAATCTAGATCCAGATCCTATATTTACAGTTTGGTTAGTTTTCTCCACTGTCTCGGTTGTTCATTTTCAGGCTTTTCTCTGTGTCTTAGTTCCAGATGGGACTGAGACTGCCTAAATCCATTCACTTGGGATTTACTGCCCAATTTTGCAGACAACATGTAATAAAAGTATGAGAGAGCAATGTGCTAGTCAGAGACCAGTGAACATTATTCCCTTGACCTGGGGTGGGGTCACTGTGATGCTTCTCTGGACACTCAGGGCTGTTAGTCACCTTGATGCCACCTTCCTCCAGCATTAGTTCCCTAAACAACCAGCCTGTCAGCCACTCAAGCCTCTTCTCTGGGCTATACCAACGCTGATGATTGACAATAGAGGTACCCCAGCCTCTGAATCCCTTCACAGTGTCCCCTTGTGGTATCCAGCCACCAATCACTGGATATCCATAGAAATCCCAGATCCTCCATGCCCAAAGGAACAGTGTGCCCCAGTTTTACCTTAGACTGCTTTACACCAAGCACTTGAGTTCAATTATAAAACAAAAGGAAATTTATTTTAAGAAAGAACAGAGATTCAAATAGAAACAAGTGTGAGTGGAAACAAGTGGTTACATACAAAACAAATAATAGCACAAACTAGGGCCTAAGCTTACTAAGTTACCTTTCCGGGCTAATGAAATATATTCTCACCCCAAAGTTCAGCCTTTTGCAGCATTTACTGGCCCCAAGGAGCTAGGACCCAGTCTTTCATTAAGCAACCCCTGCTTATTCAAGGTGCCTCCTCAGTGAATGGATCCAGAGAGTCTTTCTTCACCCTGTTATATACTGAATCAGTCTTTTGTGTTTATTCCCAGGCAGGGCCATCCCCTTGCTGTCGTATTTTTCCTTTTCACTCCCAAGTGGTTTTGAGGTTTAGTTTATCTTTGATGGTTCTCCATTGACTTTTCTGGGTTGTTGTCAGTGCTTAATTTGTGCTAAGGCTTGCCAGGACTGAGCTGGTCTGGCACCTCTAGGCTTGGCAGTTCATAGCCCTGGCACCTCTGGGCTTGCTGCATCAGTTATGAATGTAAAAAAATTGCTTGAGCCCCAGCACCTCTTTCATTACAAATTAAGCACTGGTGGTTGTAATGGTGGATAACTGGGCAATACATTATGTAATTGACTGACCATGCAGGGGTGACAGCTGCCTCCCACCTGAATGGTCCATCACCGAGATATATGATTTCCTGATGACTCACTGTCACGCCAAGACCATAAGGAAATAATTTTCAATATAGTCACATTATTCCTTAAATATTACCTGTGCATGCATCTCCCAATGACTATGAGTATCACTAAGTTGTAAGCTTTCAGTAGAGCCCTCATAGGCTACCTCTTATGGATAAATTCCATGAAAGTGGTGTATTAGGTGTTGTGAGTTTGTCTCTTCCGAGGTAGGAGTTACTAGTAAAGAACAGGGAACACTTTGCCAGTTGGCACTACTGGGCCTTTGTGTCAGTTACAAAGACCAATAACCCTGTCATCTGACGGGGATCAGTATTTGCTGACTTAATTGATAGCTGTGCTCAATGGTTTGATCATTGGCCTGCTAAACCCAGGGTTGTGAGTTCAATCCTTGAGGGGGCCATTTAGAAATCTGGAGCAAAAACTGGGGATTGGTCCCGCTTTAAGCAGCGGGTTGGACTAGATGATCTCCTGAGGTCCCTTCCAACCCTGATATTCTATGATTCTGTTACACTCAGAAATGCAGACAGAATAGGCAAGTTTCTGTGTGCTTGTACAAACCAGATTTCAGATCTGACTCATTTGCTCAGCAGGAAAATAATCTGACTGATGTGCTCAGTGTAGAGCAGTCATGTCCCGAGATCTCCTAAGGACTGTGCCAAAGTGCCGGCAGGTGTTTGCTGCATGTTCAGCGTAGCCTTGAGACAGCTTCTGCAGCTCTCTGGAGACAGGGATGAGGTGAGGACAATGGTAACCCTTGCTGCAAAGCTGCTTTGCTTTTTGATGCCTCTGGATGACAATCATGGGGATGTTTTTTGTATCTGAAATAGTCATGGGCCCAAACCCAATCCCCATTCCAATAAACATTCAGGATTGAGGGTGTTTGAAATCTAAAGCTTGATGCAGATTCAGCCTCTTCAGATGACTCCTACTAGTATAATAGGCAGAAGCAAAGCACCAGGGCCAAGTTGCTGTACTTCGGGATTTTCAAAATCTTTATCTGAATTTTGAGGTTTGAACCCATTTCTAATTTAAAAACTTCCCCCTACTTCCAGGTTCCTTATTCCTCCAACCATCTGGGTTGGCAGAGCCTGCAAATGCTATGAGGCATTGTTGCTACTTAGCCTGAGGTGTGGAGGCAACACATGCCGTTGGACTGTGTGGCGAGTGACCCTCAGAAGGTTCAGAAATCAGGCTCAGTTCCAGGCCTCCTCTGAAGCTTAGCAGAATGAAGTGAGCATGTGAGCAGCCAGCCAGTGAGAATAGAGGAAGGCAACTGGGGGAAATAGGGGATGAAATTATCAGAGAGATGAACAGCAATTAGAGAATGAGGATAGCGTCACTTCCTAGGGTGCAATCCAGACCATTGAGGGGTTGTGTCCTGCAATCTTGGGTGCCTCACAATGCTTTGCTGTAGCTCCTCACCGGGGCCACTCACAACCATCCTACTAGCAAGCAGGTCACACCCTGAGTGTCTGTGTGCTAGACAGCCCTGGTTCAGCAGTTCTGACCTCAGCAGCCAGTCTACAGCCCTACTCTGGCTTCTACCAGCCTTCGTTACTACTTGCAGGGTGACCCCAACACACTCTCAGTCCTGAATTTTCTCCAAACTGTGTGCTCTGCAATGTCCAGCCCTGCACACTTCAGAGAAATAATATGGTTTGTGTGCTCCTTTAAGGAGTGAAAACACACCACTTTGCCACATTATCTGGAGCTGATGTTCATTTTAGTATGAACAGAACAATATTGGTTTAATAGTGAAACAAGTTTTTTAATAAAAGCAGATAGGTTTTTCAGTGAGTTGAAGTATAAGAGACAATGTTAGAAAGGGTTACAATCAAATAAAAATGAAAACACGCATCGAAAAGCCTAAAGATTTGATTCAAGGCTTTATTTAAGATGGTGTTTCTCACCAACAGTCTTCGAGCAAGATGGTGAATGATCCATTCCTTGGTCAGGATCTCTTCCAGAGGCCCATATGCTGGCGCCTTTGTCACCTTAGGTGAAAAGGTTTTTGCCTAAGCAGGTTTCTCACCTATATTCGGTTCCAGAGACTTCTGTCCGCCCCCGCCTTGGTTTAAGGACCCATCTTTCTCAGCCTCCAAAAGCTTTGGCCCCTTCTGTCTGTCTAGTGATGGATGCCAAAGATAGCTTCTGCCCTTGCTTATATCTCCCAAGTTCAGTGACCTTGCTTCATGAGGCAGGATGAGTAATTTTCTCTCTGTTGATACTCACACCTTCTTGTCAACTGTTGGGAATGGGCGACTTCCACCTTGATTGAATTGGCCTCATTAGCACTGACCCTGCAATTTGGTAAGGCAACTGCCATATTTGCATGTGCTGTAATATATATACTGCTACTGTATTTTTCACTCCATGCATCTGATGAAGTGGGTTTTAGCCCACAAAAGCCTATGCCCAAATTAAATTTAGACTCTAAGGTGGCACAAGGACTCCTTGTTGTTCATGCTGGTCTGTTCTTCCTGTGGGCTTCCCATCTCCCTATATGATTTCTATGTAAATGGGTCTTCCATTGTTTCTGATTCCACCATCTTAATGTATATAGGAGACAGGTAGATAACTGTGACATTCCCCACTGTCTGGGCAGACAGTACAGCCTAATATCAATGAATATCCATAATTCCTTACATTGTGTTAATACATACATTTCACAATTATATTAATCACCCGTGTGTCATCAGATTTCCAAAAAGACCTCACTCTCTATACTTTTATAATACAGTAATATTGTGTACAATCAGTTGATTATCATTTGAGGTTAACCTGCCTCTCCCCATCTTTATAGCCCAGTAAACCTTTGAAATGAATTCTTCTGAAAAGTAAAACCCAGACCAAGCTTCTCTCTCCTGCTGGAGGTAGACACCATGCATCTTCTCCCCCACTTGTTAGTGTGAGATTTGCCTCCATCCCTTGTTAGCTTGATGAGTCTGTTTACTATTTATATGTAAATTGAGGTAAACACACATTCCTTTGTTTAAGATAGACAGGTTTAACAACTCCCTGGTTCACACATGCTTTAGTTATAATTCCAGCATAGATTTGTAACTCTTAATACTCATGGTGTACATACGTTGCACACAAATATTAGTAAGTTGTTAGTTTTCAAATGGTACCTCACAAGGCATATTTTGAACAAAGATTATTACAATAGTGTGTAGGGTGTGAATACAGGGCTGCTTGGTGTCACAGACAGAAACAGAAATTGGTGGAGAAGAGTAGAAACTGTGGAATGGGACCACTACTGGGGGATCCTCCCTTCCTTCCCTAAAACAAGGTGTCTGTTGCTCAAAGGGAGGGTTTGCTGTTAATTGAGACCAAGGGGCACAGGCAGAAGTTCCCAACCTTCACTTAGCTCCAATCCCATGCTCTTAGGCCATCACTTCCATAAACACTGCACTTCACAAAGTTCAGTTAAAAAGCCTGCCTAATGAGGAGACAAATGGGGATTTAGTAATGGGAAAGGTGAAAGATGGGCTGAAGGACTACAGAGGCTCATGTAGTTTGCCAGCTGCTCTCCTGAAATGGGAGCATATGTTTTAAGGCAAAGATCTGCAAAGAAGGAGAAGCACTAGGGGCTTCCTCGCAGGGGAAACAGACTTGTAATGCCTGAGAAACTGCTAGTGAGGCATTTTGGAATTAGGGGTTTATGGTATTTGGGTTGAACCTCCTCCTAGTCACCTTTGGGACTGCACCTTGTATAACAATGCAACACTTTATATAGAGTTGCGGTCAAATGCATCTCGAGATATCTTACAGAGCTAATACAGTCAGTATTCAGTCATCGTCAATAATCCATAAACAAGTAGAATTCAGAATGTGGATTAAGTGTAACAAATCTGTGGTTACCTGCCAACTGTGAAGTGCCTACTCTGCTGCACATCATGGCCATGCAGACCCCACAGAGACAGAAGGGATACAACTTAAATATTCTGGCTTCAAAAGCACAGACTCCCTACTATGTGAGTTGAGAGAGAATCTCCTTTAGGTGTTAGCATTATAGAGTCTGTGACAAGTTGGGGGCAGTGGTACACATATACAAAACAGTTCATTACAGGATTATTCAGGGAGAGTGACAAATGATTGAGGCTAACTGTCCTAGCAGGGCTCAAAAAAACTCTGACCATGATGTTCTGAGTCACTAGGAAGTATCTGGAGGAGGAGAAGAGAGAGTAAATATGTGCTGGACTGTAGAATTCCTCTGCCCTTGGCGGAATGAAGATGTCCTGGACTTGGAAGCAATGATCTCATTTTCACTGAATTTTCTGAGGTTGATCGCTGATTTTGGGAATCCGTATGAGACCCCATTGGGCTGGTTTTGGAGCTGCAAATGCTCAGCCCTTCTGAAAATGGATGCATTTCATATGAGCTGGCACTATGTAAAATGTTGACCTTAACCTCACTGTGTTTTTGTTTCTCCATTTGTTCTGCAAAATTATTACCTATGTAGTAGCACAGATAGTGGGGAATGGTGCTTTATGGACATGTGAGAAGAGATTTTCCCTGCTCCAAAAAACTTGCTACCTAAGTGTAAACACAAAAAATGCCTTAATACAAAAAATCTAAAATGAGGAGCGTATTTACCTAACTCACATGGGTGTTGTGAGCCTAAATAAATTGGTGTTTGTAAAGTGCTTTGAAATCCTCAAATGGATGGGTGGTATAAAAATTGTTGTTAACAAACTTAACTCTGTGTTTACTAATGTTGTTAAAATGCAGAGAGATAAATGTCCCCCCCCCAACCCCCCAACATCCGCTGCTGTAGTAGGTTCTTGGTGAGCTCATAGTACAGAGCGTATATTTACATCTAAACCCAGGGGAAAGTCCAATACTGTGACGTCCAGATGAACAGTTTGTTAGGATATCACCCCATCAGTTGGGCAAGCACAGATCCCACATCTAAAGGGGATAGTATTCTGTCAGTGGAGAGAAAAAGAGTATTTGTGGCACCTTAGAGACTAACAAATTTATTTGAGCATAAGCTTTCGTGAGCTACAGCTCACTTCATTGGATGCATTCAGTGGAAAATACAGTGAGGAGATTTGTTTGTTTGTTTGGTCCTTGCTAGACTCCAGAGAAATAGCCTTGAGGAAAGGACACCAGGGTATATAATAGACCAAGGTCCTGTGTTTAGTTTATGCTCTACTAATGCTTCCAAATTTACCTTTCTTCTTACTGTAGTACTGGATAAATGAATACACCTCTACCTTGGGGATTGGAGTCTTCCACTCCGGCATCGAGATCTACGGCAGAGGTATGAAGCTTTCTTTTTAGTTACATCTGAGTCTGGGGGACAATCCTACTGATCTTACGATTTTTTATAAGAAATCCTGGTGTCCTGGTTTGTGCCTTTTGGGGTGAGGGGGCTCTGAGGAGTGGAAATTCAGTCAATTATTTTTAGACTGGGGTGTCCAAAGTATGGTATGCATCTCATGCAGTTCTATCGTGGACCTTGCAAATAATCTCCTTTTCAATGTAGACGTGCTGTCTGCAAAGCTAGAGTACTGTTTCTTGCCTGACATCCTGCTACAGCTTTGAAGAAGGGACTGGAGAACATTATAGGCAAAAGCTCTCCAGTGAAGCAAAGCAAAGAGACACGCAGAGAGTAGCTTTAAGGATAATACCGTTTCCCTTATTTTAATACTTTTCCTAGTTCAGTGTCTGAAGAAAGAATCCCAGAAAAATGGCTTTCTCACTGTCCAATTACATGGTCTCAGAAACTCAGTCATTTTGCATCAGCGAGAAAAATAAAATGTCAAAATTCAACCTTGCCAAAGACTTTGTTTCATAAGCCCCTGGAATGGCCTAAGGGGAAGGAGCACTTTACTAGCTATTTAAGTTTACCACAGAGTTTTTGGTAAAATATAAGTCAGCTCATTAATTTATGCAGTAGGGAGTGAAGCTAAAAATGTTTAGAAATCACTTGCCTTCACTGAGGAATCAATCAATATGAATAACTATTACATTGCCTTTTAAAAGGGCAGTGAGTATTTAATTCCAAAAAGGAAAGTACTATATGAATGGCTATGCTTTTATGGCATTTCTAAAGGTCTTTTATGAACAAGCAGAGCATCGTGACTTTGGTATCTGTCAGGGAGAGCAGGTAAGAGAACATCTAATAGTTGAGATTTTAAACAAGGAGCTTTCAAAAAAATCACATCTGAGATCCTCTGGAACAAGGTAGTTCAACAGATATGGCCATCTGAACTAGTCAAAATGCAAGTCACCCAGCAAGGTAGCAATCAAAGCAATGTGAAAGAAGTAGCAATGAAAAAATTCCCATGCAGGGAGCGGGAAAGAAGCCTCATAACAATGGCTTTTAAGAATGCTGAGTTCCTGGACAGAACTGTGGCAGGTGTGGCCGAGGAGAGCACAGGACAAATTATTTATTTATTTATTTATTTGTGTAGTGTCTAGGAGCCACTGGTGGAGGTACATACAGGTTGTGCAAGAAACAGGGATATTAGCAAAACAGCTATCAAAGCAAAGGAATCAAGGAGTACAAGCAAGAGTGAATAATTTGTGTTTCTTAGGATCTGTGTCCAAAGGCAGCGTTCATGAATAGATTTGGATCTAATCTCAAGATTTGCAACATTTGTTAAATTTAAAATTAATTTCAGGGGTAGAGGGTGATTATTTTGTAAAGAGACTTAAGAAGATAAGCCTTAGTCCTAATCTGGAGTAGCCCAGGACAGTGTTCAATAGCCCAGGGGAACAGATCCATTGCTTCAGTCCATTCAAAACTTACCTACAAAGGCAAGGAGCCTGTGGTGTTAATGAGACCACCGCAAGTAAACTAGACCAAGCCACAATCATTAAGATGGCCCTCATAGAACTGGATGTTGGCATGGTGTTCAACAGACAGAGCCTGCTTAGAACAGAGCCATTCCAGATCCTATTGGAAGAGGGGATGTACCCTATGTGTGCAGTACCACCTGGAGAGTGCCCATCCCACTGCTTCTGAAAGCGAAAGAAGAACTGGAAAGGATGGAGAGGAATGGCACAATAAAGGGCAGTAATGAACCACTGGAGTGATGTGCCCCTGTAGTGTCGTGAGGCAAGGGGGAAAACTATTAGCACAGATCTAAAGATGCTCAATGAAACAGTAAGAAGGAAAAGAGAGATTCTTCTCACCACAGAAGATACTATCCCCAAGTTAATGGGTGCAACAGTGCTCTCTTCACTAGGTTTCAGACAAGTTCCTCTCCACCCCAACAGTACCAACTTTTCTGCAAAGCCATTCAGAAGATATTGCTCTTTGCTACCTCCCAGTCAGGGTCACAAGCACCCAGAAATCTTCATATGGAAAAGGAGTGGGATTCTGCAAGGCCTGGAGAGAGTGGAAGCTTTTCTGGATGATGCTATATTTAACTCCTAGGAAATCACAGAAAGAACATAGCATAATACACTATTGCAACAAGTTCTGATGGCAACGTTACAACAAACCCAGCAACAGTTCTGATTGATAGAAGAGGGGGGAGGGCAGATCCAGAAAAAGTTTTCCAAAATTTTATTTAGCAAATTGGAGAAAATTCATACTTAACCCACCCTCAAAAAAACAAGCTCTTTATGAACTCCTTAAAACAAAAGTCTCTATGTGGATCTGGAGCCAAGCATAAAAATAAGCTTTTGAGGATCTAAAGAATCTATTAACCACATCCCAGGTACTGATATTTTATGATGTTTCCAAGTCTACAGAGTTCAGCTGCTATTGTGGGGTGCTAATAGGAGCCTTTAGCATATTGCTCCTGACGGCTTTCAGATCCTAAAACCGAAACAGGGAGAGAACATTTGGAAAGTATATGGGCATGTGGGAAGATCAAATGGTACATATAGGGTTGTGGCAGTTTCATGCTCAAGATGGACCACAAACCACTCAGACATTTAATAAACAGCAAAGATCTAGGAAAGGTGCCCCTTACATGCCAGAGTTTTCTCATGCATTATTTGAGAATTAAAGCTATTGTAGATATATACCATGGAAATACTTTGCGGTGGCTGAGAGTTGCCAGATCTAAGAGGCTTTCTTCTCTAACTGTTGGAATGCAGCCCAAAGCTTATCCAGCCTTAAACCAGGAGACCCAATCCTGATAAAACCATATGAGGAAGAATGTTGGACAACACCAGCTGTTGTCACTGGACGTAGCTGCAGCTTGAGATCCCACGTGACTGAAACTGATGAAAGTACTCAGTACAGAAGAAAAAGGCAGCACCTTTGGCTGTTGGAAGGAAGGTTCTAGACTGGAGCTCTGCAGTGAAGCAGAGAGAGAGAGAGACAGAATAGTGTTAGGGGTAATTTTGTTTTTCCTTATATGAATAAAGCTCCTTGTTCAGTGTTAGAAGAGAGTGTCTTTGTGATTTTTTTTTCTTTTTTTCCATTGCCACATGACCGATTACATGTTCCAGTATGCAATGGTCCATCTTGAACCAAGCAGCTTTTACAGTTGACTTGAGATGGAGCATGACATGATGGGTCCTGTAGTTTCCATAGGTCTGACCTGCATAAAGTGCAGCTGCAATTAGCTCAGTTTTTCTAAAAATCAGGTGGAGACTTTTGACTCCTGGTAAACTGCCTGTGTATCCTTCTGCTGGGCAGTGTTTGTTAACCCTCTGCTCTACTGAAGAATAGAGGAGTTTTTTTAACTGGGTGTCAGTCCCATCACCTTCCTATATTACTTTAGGATTTCTTCACCTTAGTAATAAGCTTTGCTGCCACCTTGACTTGCTGACCAAATCCATTCAGGCCAGCTCAGAGAGCCCCACACAGGGATTGCCTAGGACTATGGCCAACTAATAGCATTAGCAGAGATGGAGTATGATCGGGAATTGGGGTTGTGAGGGTATCCTGGGGCTGATATGTAACTGGAGTAGGAGGATGGATTTTAGTGCCTGACTGAAACTGACTCTGGCAACGGCCCTAACACCATTGCTGATGTAAGCCATGCAGACAGCTGCTGTGTACTTTCCCTGATACAGCCTTCATTTGATTACTCACAGTCTCTTTCTTTCCTTGTCAGAATTTGCCTATGGAGGGCATCCTTATCCTTTCAGTGGGATTTTCGAGATCACACCTGGCAGTGCGGTAGAGCTTGGCGAGACCTTTAAGTTCAAGTAAGGGCCCTTCTTCACACACCCCTCATCTTGCCGTCATCAATGAGCCTATTTAGGGTCAACAGATCAGTCCTGCCTTGCCATTTTGAGTCTCATCTTCCTAGTACCTGCTCCCACCCCCACCATGTTTCCACCTGCTCCTGATTCAAAAGCAGTCCAACAGGACTCTTGGTGTGGGTGACGGTTGTGCACAAGGACATAGGGCAGGATATCTGAGAGAGTGCTCAGCGTTTTCCTCCTCTGTTTTCAAGTGCAGTTTGACATGAACACAGTTCTTTTTTGTAATTTGGTTGTTTTCTTTTTGTGCTCCAGTTTTGCCACTCAGCAAAATTCTGAGACTAGTACCTTGGTAGCTGCTGCAGGGCCAGTAGAAGGAGCACAAGAACATCACACATTGCTTTTTATGCTTTCCACAAAACCAGGAGCTATTGGAAGTTTTCTCTTTTGTCTGCTTCCTATTGACAGAGTGGGAATACATTACTTTCTAGAGCAGAAGTGGGAGGATTTTAGATGCCCCATTATAAAATATTCAAGGTGATCAGATTTTGGGACTGTGGCTCAGTTAATGGAAGATGGAGCCTGTCTTCCCTAGATCACTGATTCAGATTTGGCTCAGAAGAAATTGACTGACTGCAGGATTTTACCCTCTGAGATCCATGGCCTATGTCAAATGAACCTTGTGGGGGTGGAGAATTTTCAATCCAGTTCTTACTGTCAGGAGTCCACATCACAAAAACCACCACCATAAATGGCACACTTCTTGGTGGTCTCAGCTGATGGACCTAGGACTGAATGGGAATGCAGCTCGGAGTTAAGGCAGTTTTGCAGGGTAGTGTGTAGGGAAGGTCTCAGTGCTGCTGCCTGGGCTGTACCTATTTTTGTGGATAAATAGAGGACATTAGCTTGCAGAGTTGTCATTCAGGAACTTTTCACTAGCACTACGTACATGTAAACCAATCCTGCCAAATTTAAATCCTAAATGACTTGCCAGTGTCTTGTTTTCTCTCTCTTTAGCCTGTGTCTATTCAACCTTTTTCACGGTGTCTTCCCATGTTTCCTGTTTTGTTTTTAAACTAGAGAGTCCGTTGCTTTGGGCACCACTGATTTCACAGAAGAGGATGTGGATAAGATTATGGAGGAGCTGGGCAAGGAGTACAAGGGCAATGCGTACCATCTCATGCACAAGAACTGCAATCACTTCTCCACTGCTCTGGCAGAGGTTGGCACAGCTATTTTCTACTTATCTTTACTGTTTCAAGACCCACAGCAATGCTCATGTGGGAACTGGGGCCAGCACAGCCATAACCAAATCTCTGATCTCTGGCTTTAACCCTCCTTGTGATGTTGCAAAAGTTCTTTGCTGTTCTTAAGCTTTCAAAAGCATGCAATCAGGATGTAGTGAGGTCCAATACAGCAGGTTAATCGCAAGTAGGTATTGTCTGTATTGCTCACCTATAACTTATGTATCTGTGGTAAAGAGGTGGGTGCTGAAATAGTGCTGTAGGGCAGGGGTACCTGCACTCTGGCACATTGTATTGGCTACTCAACAGAAACTGGAAGGCCATACTTAATTAGCATTGTGATACAGGAGGGCCAGGGACCAGTGGTAGAGTGCTAGAGGGGAAATATATAAGCTCAAGGCTAATTAAGGTGTGGTTCCCTGTAGACTAGGGAAGGTGGCTGCAAGTTAATTGGAGCACCTGCAGTCAATTAAGGCCCTGTTAGGAACCTAATAAGACTCCCTGCTTCAGGCAGACAGAGAAGAGGAAGAAGGAGAGAGGACTGGAACTTGGAGGTGTGCTGTGAGACTTGGAAAATCAGAGAACTGAAGTAAGGGGGACCCTGCCCAGTAGGGGAGGGGGACAGCCTTATGATAGTATGTAATCATGTAATTAAAGCCTGTTTTTTACTACAGGACCCCAGTCTCATTCAGTAAATGGGTAGTTACTCAATATTTCTTTTTATCCTCCGCATTCCATGTTTGACCCCAAGTCTTATTTACCACACACCATCCAAACCCTGCAATGAAGACTGATTTACTGATTTCCTCATGGACTTTTCTATGGCACTCAACACTTTAGTATCTGAGTGCTTCACACATATTAATTAATTTATGTTCACAACACCCTTATCTCCATTTTACAGGTGGGGAGCTGAGGCACAGAGCGATTAAGGTAAAACAGCACCCCCTAATTGTGGATGCCTGATTTGAAACACCCAGGACTTGATTTTTCAGAGTACTTAGCATTATAGAGCGCTTCATACGTTCAAAGCACAGCTTCAGTTACAGCTGTGAGTACTCAGCACTTCTGCAAATCAGACCCAGGATCTCAAGTCAGGCACCCAGAAAATGAGAAACACACAATTAGTGCCCACTTATGTAAAGTTTGGTTTAACTGACTTGCCCAGCACCATACAGGATCTCTGTGGCAGAGGCAGAGATAGACTCCAGTTCTGCAGTCAACTGCCTTAACTGTGAAACTTCTCTTTTTCTTCCTGCAATCCCCTACCTGATTCACTATATGCCTTCCAACTTTTGCAACAGATGAAGCAGAGATCCTATAGACAAAAGTCTCTGTCACTACACAGTTTTGATTGATCCCCACAGCAGGTCCATCTTGTGCATTGAATAAGGCAGGGGTCTTGTGGGAAAATGGTATAGAGTCATAGATTTTAAGGTCAAAAGGGACCATGATGATCCTCTAGTCTGACCTCCTGCACAATGCAGGCCACAGAATCTCACCCACTCAGTCCTGTAATGAACCCCTAACCTATGTCTGAGCTATTGAAGTCCTCAAATCATGGTTTAAAGACTTCAAGGTGCAGAGAATCCTCTGGCAAGTGACCCGTGCCCCACGCTGCAGAGGAAGGCGAAAAACCCCCAGGGCCTCTGCCAATCTGCCCTGGAGGAAAATTCCTTCCCGACCCCAAATATGGTGATCAGGTAAACCCTGAGCATGTGGGCAAGACTCACCAGCCAGCCACCCAGGAAAGAATTCTCTGTAATAACTCAGATCCCACCCCATCTAACATCCCATCACTGGGCATTGGGCATTTACTGCTAATAATCAAAGATCAATTAATTGCCAAAATTAGGCTATCCCATCATACCATCCCCTCCATAAACTTATCAAGCTTAGTCTTGAAGCCAGATATGTCTTTTGCCCCCACTGGTCCCCTTGGAAGGCTGTTCCAGAACTTCTCTCCTCTGATGGTTAGAAACCTTCATCTAATTTCAAGTCTAAACTTCCTGATGGCCAGTTTATATCCATTTGTTCTTGTGTCCACATTGGTATTGAGCTTAAATAATTCTTTTCCCTCTGTGGTATTTATCCCTCTGATATAATTATAGAGAGCAATCATATCTCCTCTTAGCCTTCTTTTGGATAGGCAAAACAAGCCTACCTCTTTGGGTCTCCTTTCATAAGACAGGTTTTCCATTCCTCAGATCATCCTAGTAGCCCTTCTCTGTACCTGTTCCAGTTTGAATTCATCCTCCTTAAACATGGGAGACCAGAACTGCACACAATATTCCAGATGAGATCTTACCAGTGCTTTGTATAACAGTACTAACACCTCCTTATCTCTACTGGAAATACCTCGCCTGATGCATCCCAAGACCGCATTAGCTTTTTTTCATGGTCATATCACATTGGCAGCTCACAGTCATCCTGTGATAGACCAATACTCCGAAGTCCTTCTCCTCCTCTGTTACTTCCAACTGATGAGTCCCCAGCTTATAACAAAAATTCTTGTTGTTAATCCCTAAATGCATGACCTTGCACTTTTTCACTATTAAATTTAATTGTATTACTATTACTCCGGTTTACAAGGTCATCCAGATCTTCCTGTATGATATCCTGGTCCTTCTCTGTATTGGCAATACCTCCCAGCTTTCTGTCATCTGCAAACTGTATTAGCACACTCCCACTTTTTGTGCTGAGGTCAGTAATAAAAAGATTTAGATAAGACTGGTCCCAAAACTGATCCCTGAGGAACTCCACTAGTAACCTCCCTCCAGCCTGACTGTTCACCTTTCAGTATGACACATTGTAGTTTCCCCTTTAACCAGTTCCTTATCCACCTTTCAATTTTCATATTGATCCCCATCTCTTCCAATTTAATAATTCCCCATGTGGAACCATATCAAATGCCTTACTGTGCTCATGTAATTAAAAGCGGTGTCATAATTGTGAGAACCAAAGGTTAATTTAGGAGGGAGCTGGTGATTGGCTGACACACACCCAGATTCTCAATGGTTCTGGTCCATGTTGCCTCTTGAAAGAGAGAAGATTCAGTATCCATTATATAAATTTTATTAGTATTAATAAACAAAAATAAAATCAAGGAAGCATATCGCTAAAAGGAAACTTCTATTAACACTGCTAAATTGAATTAAGAAATACAATTACCAAATTAACAGCAATATTGGATGGTAGTCAAATCATCAGATTTATTTTATACAACAGCTAATCTTATAAGTCATAAAAATGAATCTCAGGAGGTGGTTGTCTGTTTGGTTATAAGTTCCAACTAAAGAACTTCATCCAAGGCAGCGCAAAAGAAGAAATTTGACAACTCTTATTTACCAATTTACAGCCGACTGTTTTAAAGTGTTTTAGTTCTCTCTACAGAACGTGGAACATGCATTCAATAAATAGCTTTTAAGAGACTGAGTTCAGGGATGTTTAAACTTTCTTTCCAGTTCCTTCTCCACGTGACCTTTCTTGGCACTCTCACACACACACACACGCGCGTGCTCACACATGCACAGCCACGCTTCCATATTCTAAAACGCTAAAAAAGGCCTGGGACATCTTCCAATTAATAAAATAAGACAAAACCAGGAAAAGGAAAAATAAAATACTTAACAGGGTTTGAACTCTGTAGCGCTCACGGCCTTTGGACTAGGATGGAATAGGAGCTGGAGCTGCAGTCAGGGAACCAGATGATGATGTAGCTGGTACAGTGCTTGGTGCTGGGAGACTGGGCAAAAGTTGGTGGAGTCTTTGTTGTTCTCATCACTTCCTTTTCCCAAAGGTGGCCTGCTTTGTACACCAGGAATGTCAGTCTTCCCTCGGCTGGCTCGTTGAGCTGGTGGACAAAGGCCCATGGCTTTAACCTTCATTCTTATAGTTTCCGATTTTTGCTCACTCCACCTTACAGCACCTCCCCCTAAGGTCTTTCGACAAATCAGGCATGAAATATACCTTGATCAGAGGTTAGGTAATTTTTAGGCCAGCATCAGTTTGAAAAAGCGCTGCTTAAGCCAGCAGTTTTAAAAATATTTATTGTTGCATACCACAAGCACTATGGGGGTGAGTTTGTCACCCCCCCAAAATATCCAAAATGGAAGAGGCGCAAGACCCTTTTTGAGGAAGTTAACCTATCTCTCTCCTCCCTGACCCTTCAGGGCAGAAAGCCTTCGCTGACATCTTGTACCAACTTACCAAAAGTGAGGGCTCAAAATTCAGTAAAAATAGCTGGTTGCAAAGACCCGAGCAAAAACACCAGCTTCTCAACATCCATCAGCAACATTAAAATTACATGTGGACATCATCTGACAGATGTCTCTGACTTTTCTGGTAAACATGATAATTTGGCAACCTTCCTATTTTTAAAACGGGTGACAGGTCATGCAGCTTATCTCTTTGGAAATTTCAGTCTTCTAGGGGAAAGACTTTAAAGCTTCTTAAGATAAATCCCATTTAAACTAAAAATAATTAAAGTTTATATAAAGTCTGTATTTTCATATATGTTGTTTCTCTCTCAAATTGCACACACACAAGGGGGCCAAATTAAGGTTGTGCAGGCAACTTTTATTTTGGCATTTCCTAATTTTTGACTGCTTGACTTAATATTCTTTTTATGTGGGTTTTAATGTAACTTCCTATTAAAGGTTAATAATTAAACAAACTGAAAAAACTAATTCTATCATGTGGAACCATACTGACCACCCACGGGAGTCGTCAGCAGGGTTTGGATCTTTGCATTCACAGCAAAAGGCAGTAACTAGTAGCAGTAGTAGGCTGTTATCTTCTGTATAGACCAGTCAGTGGAGGGTGGCAGAGAAACACGCTTTGCCAGTAGGTGTCACAGACATTAAATTGTCTGCTCTCAGCCAGAGACTCAGGACTCCTGGGTTCAATTTCAGGTTCTGAAGGGGTATGTAATCTAGGTATTATAGACCCTTATGCCCCCAGCCTGTCTCTTTCCACCATACTGCTAACTATCACACCCCAAATCTCACCCTTCTGCTCTTATCCACCCCCAAATCTCCACCCACTCTCCTTCTATGCTCCTACTGCACCTTGCCTCCAGCTCTCCTCCCCTTATTCAAGCGCCTATCCCCTGGCTTCTGTCCCCTCACTCCTTTGAGACTATGTACCCTCCAACTTACCCCTTTTGCTTCATCCATCCCTCTCCCCTTCTGTTCTTATCCACCCCCACCCCCACAGAGGCTCTTCTTCATCTGAGGCAGACCACAGCATCTATTTAATAATGCATAGCTACATTATGCAAAAGTGAAGGACTGGAAGTAAAGAAGAATATACAAGAAAAAAATTGATGTGGGGATTTAGGTCAGCAGAATGTAATTACTTGATCAAACTGGGATTTGACTAGGGACACCAGGTTGAACACACAGCCCCATGCAAAAAATCCCCAGGGAGCTCAAGTGGGAACATGTGGTCAGGACTTCTCTTGATACCTCTCATCCAAGAGATGGCACTTTCAGGAGTACTGTGCCTTTACACCGCTCTTGGCATTGACTCACTTCTGACATGGAGGGAAGAGTGCTACCTACTGAATCATCAATGCCACTTCCTACAGCAGCTTGGCATTCCTTGGAGGCAGTGTGGCCTAATGGATAGTACATTAGACTGGGATTCTGGAGACCTTGGTTCTATTCTTGGTGCTGCTGCTGACTTGCTGGGTGACCTTAGGGAAGTCTCTTCACTGCTCTATGCCTCAGTTTCCACATGTATACAATGGGAATAATGATACTGACCTCCTTTGACTGGCACTTTGAGATCTACTTATGATAAGAGCTAGATATTACTGCTGCTTCTACTACTGCTTCTATTATTACTATCTGTCAGGCCAATACTACTTGGGATATTTGATGAGATCACAGCCTGTGGTGCTCTCCGTGCAGACAAAATCAGGGGTAGAACTATGAAGCTAGGGAAAGAACTATCTTATCCAGAAGGAGTGAGCTGAGACAGCCTAAAAGCCAGTTGGCAATGTAAGAGTTAATATTTAGTTTTCACAAACACGGTTGGATGAGATGGACAGCCATGTGCTAGCTGACTGTGTGTGGCCTTCTTAATTTCCTCATTTGGCTGTGGCCCTGTTAATTAGTGTCCATACAGATGTTACTCAGTTGGCTGATTGGCTGGAAGTTTGGAGGCTACCATCTGGTCACGTGGACTGAAGGCAGACTCCATGGCACGTTAAGCAGACAGAGGTCATGTTGCCACAGAGAGAGGACAGAAAGGAGTAGGAGCTCTGTTCTCCCCATGGAGGATGGGTTAGGTTCTGAGTCCCATCTTAATAAAACACCCACTCTTCCCATTGTTTGGGCTCAGCTGATTGATTGGGGTCCCTCAGACCGAAACCCAGTTACAATCTGAGATGGGCTTGAGCTACCACATTCAGATTTGGATCCAGTTTCTGAACACTCGATAGTTGAGAGAGAAAGGCGGTATGTGTGTTGATTTCAACCTCTCTTATTACAGTAGGACAGATTTACTTTTAACAAGGCCTCAGCTTGGCTTGCCTTGCCTTTTCATGCCCACGGTTGTTGGTGGATGCAAATAACTGTGGATGCAGTTGATGTCGATGTTACGGGGGCTTATTCCTTCACCCACTTACTTCCCTGGTCCTTCTCGCATGAACAGAGAGCAACAATACCCGAAGTCCAAAGGTGCAAACAATTCGATGTTTATTGGGGTGAACTTCCAGCAAGCATGATTCCAGTTTCCTTCCTTAGTGTCCCCCTTCCCAGCTCTGACACCACAGAGCCTTACCTGTGGCCCTGTTCCCATTCCTGCCCTTAGCAGGACATGATTCCAATTTCCCCACCCCCATTCCCTGTTCCCATTCTCCCCCCGCCCCCGGCCCCCCACTTCCTGATTGACTGCAGACTATATAGTAAAACTTGAGTTCTGCTTAGCTATACCTTAACCAATCATTTTACTGAAACTTAACTAACCAATCCTAACATATTGTAACATGATTATTTAATCAATTAGTTTACACCCAGCAAAATTAATTATACAGCAGACAGAAACAATCACAGAACCAGACAGAGATTATACAGACAAACAATAGGGAAATGGGGACTACAGTGATGGAAAAACAAAGAAATGAGGATTTCACATCCCAGCTATTGATAAGTGAGTTCTTGCCAGACAGGATGCTATCAAACTAAGTTTCCTTTTACATCTTCTAGGCACTTCCCTTTCTCTGGAGGCGATAGGCATTATCAGGACAGGATTGTATTCCTAACAGCCCAATAGCACCTTATTTCAATGTGACTAGTTTGGAATGTGAGGATGTGACCATTCGCTTCCCAGCTTATGGCTGCCTCTGCTGCTTAGCCAAAGATTTAGCCTAAGCACAGGGCCTCAGACTGTCATAGTAAGAGAAGGACCTTACACCGGCAGACAGTGATTTTGATTTTTTCTTTTATACCTCTATAACTAGCCAAGTGGTAAGAATACACCTACATTCTTAGAGTATAGGCCTTTACAGACAGGCCTGAATATCTATATCCTAACGGTCATTTACATGTCTAACTACTGGACTGCACCCGCATATTAGGCATCTAAATGATTCTAGCTTCAACCCAGATCCCACCTAGCTGCCCCTAGTGGTACCTTCATGGTTCATCTGGGAAGGGAGTGGGAAATTAGTGAATGTGGCAGCCTCCAGCAGAGATTTTCAGATGTGAATGTGCAAGCAAACTGCAACGTTATTGTTAATAACCTGATTCCCTTTCAAATTCTTCTAGGGCAGAGGCAAGTCTTAAACTGTACAAAAGTGTGCTCTGTGATCCCTATGACAGATCATGCATGACTGCTCCAAACTGTCCCTTTTGATGATACATCCTCAAGCTGATGTCCATATAATTAGGTACTGGATTGAGAACCACAAACTGGTTTTAATTTTAAAGGGCATTTATGTTGGAAGTACACTGCAGGGCTGCGGTGACAGAAGGGCCAGTGCTCGGTTCACGTATTGGTTCTTTGCTCCCTGGTCTTGAAAGGGGAATGATTTTCTTTCTGATTTGTGTGCGTAATTTATCTGAAGTGCCACAGAAAAGGTCACAACCTTCTGCATCTTGTAGCAGCCTCCCAGCCTGGAGTTATTTATCTGTCTTACAGTTGCTCTGAAACCCTCCTGCTGCTGCTTTTTTTAAATAATGGGGACAAGCAGGAAAAGGCTGAATCAGTCAATGCAACCAGGTCAGGTCTCCTGGGGCACAGACAGAGAATCCCTGATAGCTATTGGGCCAAACGCTGCTCACATATGCCTGTGTGAATGGGCAATAATTCTGCTTAAATCAATGATAGCAGAATTCAGCTGCGTGGTTGAGAAACTTGTTCTGAAAGAGCTCTCTGGGATGCTGAGGTGAGAGTTAAGCATCCCAAATCGCCTCCTAAATTATCACATAATTTTTTTTTAAACCTAGAGAGACTATTTAAAGAGACTAAAACTGATCCTGAAGTTAGCACATTTGGTTCAAACTCCCATGCGATTATTCTTTTGAAGTCTCTATATTTCTAAGACTATCTAGATTTGATTGGTAAAAATCACTTGTGGGAAGCAGTATCATCCCAGTGCCAGATTCCCTTCTTACCATGCTTGTTTTTTCCTTCCTTTTTCACCTGCTGCTGCCTTTTTCCTCCTTTATTCCTCCACTCACAAGCCAGTAGGTTCCCCATCTGTCAAGCATCATTACAGCGTGGGCTAGTGGAATGATTAAGTGGAACCTGGCAAGGTTCAGAAGTTTGGTTTGGATTAGCACCTTGAGGCTGAACTGATTATCTGAGCATGTTGGGACAAATTCATGCACCTTCACAGACTTCATTGGTGTTGCACTTTCTGACTCTATCCTTAGCAAAAAATTCCAGTATGCTCCTCTGAAAGTTTCCAAATGCTCCCTCTTCTGTCTCTATTGGATTTCTTTGGAAATCTAGGAACCAGTAGACCAAAGAGCTGCTTTGCTTTGTTCCAAAATTGGCCAAATGGAAAAGTAGTGTGGGGATGTGGAAAGCATCCATTTCCTTCCCATGTATGCCTTGGCCACCTCTCGACAGTCTATGGCAGTGTTAATTCTCCCCTCCCTATCTGAAATTCTTCATCATGTGATCACAGCTCCCTCACACCCAAATTGGATCAGGAAGTGGAGCCAAAGAGTAGTTTCCTAAATGGGCAGTGGGGAATGGTATTGAGGAATTAGTTCTCTGCTGATGCCTGATGACTCTGGAGTTGGACAGGATCATGGAGAGGGAATTTAGAAAGATACTTTGGTTGGTGGGTCATGGGTTTATGGAGCTGGTTCTAGGGATGGTGAACATAGTGCCCACTTTGGTGATCAAAGCTCTGGGACTAAGAGTAGTGGCAATAGTTACTTTTTTTTGTTTTGTTTTTTGTTTTTTAAAGGGTTGAAAGTGATGAAAATCTCATGGATGAGGAGTGTCTTCTTGGGGAGAATAAAAGGAAGGTGACTGAAGAAACTTGTGTCCTACTAGGCAGTTCTCACAATGTCACAAGACGAAGTTTGCTCAGACATGTTTGGGGCCATAGCTACTGGCTCATGCAGACTCTGGATTCTCACTATTAATTGGTAATGAGACAATACCTAGAGTTCAGAGGTCTGATTTAAAGAAGCATGCAAAAGCTTGGCTGCTTATCCGCCAGCCTTTGGGTGGTAGCTTCTTTTGTTTTATCTGTCTTATTCCATAAAAGGAACTTAATTGCTTCTCCTATTTAGTCCGGCTAGCACACTTCTCAGCCCCAGCTAGGTCTGTGGTTGCCCACAGATCAAAGACCGGCTTGCTGGCAGCTACCAACACCAACAGGAATGGAAGGAGAGTGCGTATGAGGTCAGCAGTTAGAACGGGAAATTGTGAGCTAGGATTCCCGTGTTCTATTTCCTCTGCCGCTGACTCACTGTGCGACAATGGACAAGTTTGCTAAACCTCTGTGTCTCCGTTTTCTCATCTGTAAAATGGTGATGCTAATACTTCCCTCTTTCATGGGCATAGTGTGAGGCTTAATTATCTGCAAAGTGCATCAGATCCTCTGACAGGTGCTGTAAGGGACAAAGTATATATTTTTTATTAGATAGCCTTAGTTGGCTGCCAGAAGAACAAAGAGAGAGACTCCTAAGCCCCTGAGCTGGTTTAGTTCAATCTGCAGTAAAATAGTTCCATGTCCTTACTAGGGCTGAACTGTATGGTGAGATTCCAAGTTTGTCAGAACCAGTTACCACTGAGCTTCGTAGCTAAAAATCTTTTTTGTGTTCTGGTTCAACAGATTCAGCATCACCTCACTCAGAGCATCCTGCTATGAGGGTTAGCCCAGAAGCTCACAAAGGCAGTTGGGTTCTCTGAACTTTGGTAAACATCCAAACCCCAAATGATTTGGGGTTGTCATCCTTGGCAACGCTTACTTTGAAATTGCTAAGATAATGGCAAATGGAGTCTGAATGAGGGATTATGCAGGGTATTGCAACCTGAGGGCTAATGTGAGTGTTAGCATGCAGGAGTTAAGCTAGCAGCCTAGTGGATAGGGTGCTGCTAGTGGCTGGTAGCATGTTAAGATTATCAAGATTATGGGGGCAGATGGAGCCAGCTTGGGCAGGCACATCTGATGAAAGCATGCAAATAGAATCTTAGTAGGAGGAGTCTGTATGCAGTGTTGTAGCCATGTCGGTCCCAGGATATGAGAGAAACAAGATGGATGAGGGTCCAATAAAAGATATTACAACTTCTGTTGGTAAGAGGGACAAGCTTCTGAGCTACACAGAGCTCTTCTTCAGGTCTGGAAAAGGTACTCCGAGCGTCACAGCTAAGTACAAGGTTGAACAGATAGTTTAGCATAAGCAGTTATCACATATTCTAAGGGACCATTCAAGGTGAAATGGCTCATTAATGCCCATGTAATCATAGCACAGAAAGTGGGGTTAGTGGGTTACAGATTGTTATAATAAACCATACATTCAGTGTCTGTATTAAGACCATGATTTTTAGTGTCTAGCAAAGTTATGAATTTAAGCTCCCAGGCTCGTCTTTTTAAAGTGTTGTGCAGGTTTCCTCTATGTAGCTGGAAAGCTTGTCTCTCTTGTCAACAGAGGTTGGTCCAATAAAAGATATTCCCACACTTACCTTGTCTCTGGGAAGTATCTGGCGATTCCAGATGCTACATGATTTTCAGGTGGAGCCATATCCAGATAGGATACAAGATTTTGTATCCCACCCCACCCCTGTAATTCTGGGCAAAGGTCTCTCTATTAATAGGTGGTGGTGTGTGCCAGGGAGGGGGGTGTAGGTCTGTCACTGGTTGATAGAATCATGCTGGACAGGTTTGTGCCCTATGTAATTGAAGCCATGGTGGAATGGGGGTTAAGGAGTCTTAAGATGCCTGTTATGTGATTTACAGCATTCCACAGAAGCTCATTAATAATGACATTCTGTATCCATAAATTCCTCCCGCAGTTTCAATTGGAGGTGATTTTTCTTTATTTCCTGCCATAAGGTTGTGTAGTTTTTCTGTTGAATACAGCAGCTGTTTTATTTCAGGTCTGGCCACAGTAAAGCAGTGAAATGAGCAGATTTCTAGGAATAGCTTCTATTATCAGTTTAAGTTTATGAAGCATTTTAGAATTCCTTGGGATGAAATATGCTATATAAAAGTCTAAAAGATTATTCTTTCATCACTAATCTTTACACTCTTGGCTGCACTGAATGATTCTCTCAGCTCAATGAAAATGATTAACAGATAAATGGCTCAGAGAGGGCAACAAAGATGATTAAGGGTATGGATCAGCTGACGTACAAGGAGAGACTAAAAAGATTAGAGCAGTTCAATTTAGTCATAGACATGAGGGCCAGAATGGACTATGATGATCACCTGGTTAGACCTGCACATCGCAGGCCACAAAACCTTACCCACTCACTCCTGTAATAGGCCCATAACCTCTGGCTGAGTTACTGAAGTTCTCAAATCTTGATTTAAATACTTCAAGTTACAGAGAATCCACCATTTACTCTAGTGCAAACCAGCAAGTGACTCGTGCCCCGTGGTGCAGAGGAAGTTGAAATTCCCCCAATATCTCTGCCAAGCTGACCCTGAGAGAAAATTCCTTCCCTACCCCAAATATGATGATTACTTAGACCCTGAGCATGTAGGCAAGACCTGCCAGCCAGACACCTGGGAAAAAATTCTCTGTAGTAACTTGGAACCCTCCCCATCTAGTGTCCCATCTCTTGTCATTGGGGATATTCGCTAATAGCAGTTGTGGATGGGCCATATGCCACTGTATGCAATCTCATCATGCCATCTCCTCCATAAATTTATGAAACTCAGTCTTAAAATAAGTTAATTATTTTGTCCCCACTTCTCCCCTTGGAAGATTTTTCCAGAACTTCACTCCTCTGACGGTTAGAAACCTTTGTCTAATTTCAAGCCCAAACTTATGGATAGACAGTTTATATCCATTTGTTCGTGTCAGTTTTGGTTCTTAACTTAAATAACTCCTCTTCCTTCCTGGTTTCAGAGTAGCAGCCGTGTTAGTCTGTATCTGCAAAAAGAAAAGAAGGACTTGTGGCACCTTAGAGACTAACAAATGTATTTGAGCATAAGCTTTCGTGAGCTACAGCTCACTTCATCGGATGCATTCAGTGGAAAATACAGTGGGGAGATTTATATACACAGAGAACATGAAAGAATGGGTGTTACCACACACAGTGTAACGAGAGTGATCAGGTAAGGTGAGCTATTACCAGCAGGGGTGGTGGGGGGGAACCTTTTGTAGTGATAATCAAGGTGGGCCATTTCCAGCAGTTGACAAGAACGTCTGAGGAACAGTGGGGGTGGGAATAAACATGGGGAAATAGTTTAACTTTGTGTACTGACCCATCCATTCTCAGTCTCTATTCAAGCCTACGTTAATTATATCCAGTTTGCAAATTAATTCCAATTCAGCAGTCTCTCGTTGGAGTCTGTTTTTGAAGTTTTTTTGTTGAAGAATTGCCACTTTTAGGTCTGTAATCGAGTGACGTTCTTGTCAACTGCTGGAAATGGCCCACCTTGATTATCACTACAAAAGGTTCCCCCCCACTCTCCTGCTGGTAATAGCTCACCTTACCTGATCACTCTCGTTACAGTGTGTATGGTAACACCCATTGTTTCACGTTCTCTGTGTATATAAATCTCCCCACCGTATTTTCCACTACATGCATCCGATGAAGTGAGCTGTAGCTCACGAAAGCTTATGCTCAAATACATTGGTTAGTTTCTAAGGTGCCACCACAAGTACTCCTTGTCTCCCGTCCTGGTGTTTTTCCCTCTGATGCATTTCTAGAGAGCAACCATATCTCCCCTCAGCCTTCATTTTGTTAGGCTAAACAAGCTAAGATCATTAAGTCTCCTCTTGTGAAGTAGGTTCTTCGTACCTCTGACCATCCTAAAAGCCTTTCTCTGCACCTGTTCCAGTGTGAAATCATCTTTTCTAAACATGAATTGCACACAGAATTTCAGATGAGGTCTCGCCAGTGCCTGGATAATGGTACTAACACTTCCCTGTCTCTGCTGAAAATACCTTGCCTGATGTATCCCAGGATTTCATTAGCCTTTTTCATGGTAACATCACATTGGCAGCTCATAGTCATCCTGTGATCAACCAATACACCCAGATCTTTCTCCCTCTCTGTTGCTGCTAACTGATACATCTCCAGTTTATAGCAAAATAGTCTTGTAGTTAATCCCTAAGTGGATGACCTGCACTTTTCTTCCTAGCTCTTTTACTACAGTTTTCAAGGTCATCCAAATCTTGTATGATATTATGGTTCTCCTCTGTATTAGCAGTACCTCCCAATGTTGTGTTATCTGCAAATTGTATTAGCACACAGCTACTTTTATGTGCCAAGGTCGTTAATGGAAGTGTTAAATATGACCAGTCCCAAGACCTATCCTTGAGGAACTCCACTCATAACCTCCCTCCAGGCTGACCGTTCACCTTGCAGTATGACCTTTTGTAATCTCCCCTTTAACCAGATCCTTATCCACCTTTCAATTCTCATATTAATTCCTATCCTTTCCTATTTAACTAATAATTTCCCATGTGGAACTGCATCAAATGCCTTCCTGAAATCAAGGTAGATTAGATCTACTACATTTTCTTTGTAGAAAATTGGTTATCTTCTCAAAGAAAGAGATTGTGGCAGACCAACATAATCTACCGTTTGTAAAACCCAATTGTATTTTATCCTGATTACCATTTACCTCTATGGATTTAACTACTCTCTCTTTCAAAATTTGTTCTAAGTCCTTGCTTGCAATTAAGATCAAACTCATGGGTCTGTAGTTTCCCAGTCACTATTTTTTCCTTTCTTAAATATATTTTTCACTTCTCCAGTCATAGGGTATGACCTCCCCCACAAGTTTATATATTCATTAAAAATCCTTTGCTATTGGGGTGGCAATTTCATGTGCCAGTTCCTTTAACATTCTTGGATGGAGATTATCTGGGTTCCCTGATCTGGTTCCATTAAGATGTTTGTTTGGCTTCCACCTCAGATGTGATGATTTCTGCTTCCATAACCTCGTTGTCATTAGTCATGCTGCCCGTGCCCCCAAGCTCCTCATTACCCTTATTAAAAAAAGGGAAAATATTCATTTAGGTGTTTGGCAGTGCCTAGATTGTCTTTAATCTTCACCCGATCCTCCATGCTTAGCGGTCTCACTTCTTCTTCTTTCCTTGTTTTCTTTTTATTTAGTTGGCTAAGGAATCTCTTACTATTGGTTTTAATTTTCTTTGCAAGGTCCAACTCTCCTTGGCTTTTGGCAATTCTCACTTTTCCTCTACACTTTCTGACCTCCAAGAGGTAGCTTTCCTTGCTGATCCATCCTTTCTTCTATTCCTTATAGGCTTTCTGCTTTCTCTTAATAACCTATTTGAGATGCTTGTTCATCCAGTTTGGTCTGGACCCTTCTCTACAAATTTTCCCCCTTGCTTGTGATGCAGGCTTCTGATAGTTTCCTCAACTTTGACTTAAAGTAATTCCAAGCCTCCTCCACATTCAGAAACTTGAGTTCTTCAGTCTAGTCCGCTTCCCTAACTAATTCCTTTAATTTTTTTTAATTTGCCCTTTTGGAATCAAGGACCCTAGTAGCAGACCTCTTATAAAAGAGATGATTAAGGGGAGGAGGGGATATGACAGAGGTATATAAAACTGTGAATGATATGGAAAAAGTGAATAGAGAAGTTTTATTTGCCCTTTTCCACAATACAAAACTCAGGAGTCATCCAATGAAATTAACAGGCAGCGGGTTTAATACAAACAAAAGGAAGTACTTTTTTCACCCAATGCATCATTAACCTGTGGAACGTGTTGCCGGGGATGTTGTGATGGCCAAAAATATAACAGAGTTCAAAAAAGAATTAGATAAATTCATGGAGGATAGGTCCATCAATGGCTGTTAGCCAAAATGGTCAAGCATGTAACCCCATGTTTGCGGCAACCCTAAACCTCTAAGTGCCAGAAGCTGGTAGGGGAAGACAGGTAGAACTTTCCAAAATGGCCCTGTTCTGTACACTCCTCCTGAAGCTTTGGTACTCCCATTATTCGAGGAAGGATTTTGGGCTAGATGGACCATTGGTTTGACCTAGTATGGCCGTTCTTATAATTGCCTGTGCTCACTCTTGGTCCAGCCTCAGTCCCCATCTATCCGCATTTGTGGGTAAGAAATTTGAATTAAGAACACAAACCCCTTACATTTCCATTTTAAAGTGGTCCTATTGTCCAGCAAATTATATGAAATTTGCAGGTATCTTATTAAAAACAAAGGCACATGTTCTCAACTGTCATAAATTGGCATAATCCCACTGTAGTCAGAGGAACTATGCCAATTTTCACCAGCTCAGGATCTGGCCTGAATTTTCCTGGTCATAGCAGCATGACATTTTTGTATGTGCAATGGCATGAAAACATATTCCTCTTTTGCACAGCTCTAGATGGCAAGGAAAAACCTAATCCTTATAACTAAACTTGGAAGGATTGGATTTTTATCAGAAAATGTCAATTTTACCATAAACACAGGCACAAAAATATTTCCATTGATGATAATTGAAATTTACAGATAGGCAAAATAAGAAAAATGCTGCTTGAGTTCTTAGTTTGATTTAAGGATATTTATTTTCTATATTTTGACATGTGATGTTGACAATTTCTGTTTCAATGGCTGTAAAGCTTTAACTTTTTGAATCTCAATAACTACATTCATTAAATAATTTATGGCCTGAGCCTCTATTGTTTGGACCCCCCATAATTTCCCACAACTGCGAAAATTTAAAATCATAAAAATAGAAGAAAATGCTTAAATATAAACACTGATAATAACCACCGAAATTACATGTATAAAAAAATCAAATTCTGCCCAGCCGACTTATAACAGAAGCCAGTTGATAAGTAAGAAGTGTCAGAAGAGTAAGCAAATTATCTAGGTGTGGCAGTTAGTTTTTGCAGGATTGGGAGTCTTGTTTGGGAGCAATTCCCCCCGCCCCCAAGAGCTGCTAGATTCTACCTCTGATCTTTCCCTGCCTCCCGCCACTCCACCAACCTGTTGCTTCTGTATAGTTGTTAGAGCAGAGCAGCTGGGAAAAGAAAAACTGGAGTGTCAGAGTCAACCCTTCAGGGAAGAAGCTCATCACAACACACAATGGGATTGGTCTAGAAGACATGTTCAGCATGGAATCCACACTCCAAGGGGTGAAACTCTGAGTTGTGGCTGTTCTGAGCCATTGGCCTGGCAGGAACACCCTGCTGCGAAAGAAGAATTCCTCTGTGCCCTTGCAATAGCTTGAATGAATTACAGTTATTCATCCATTTGGTATGATAACCATTATTCTAAGTGTCACCAGTAGTCCCAGTCTTAATTATACTCAGTCTTCCCTAGAGGGCCTTCTGTTATTAGGCCACTTGTTACCTATCTTGTCATCCTGAATCTTCTTGCTGTACTTAAATCCTAGTCTCAGTGACTTTCACACAGGGGAATATCTTCACATGGCAGGCTTGGTTTACAGCTGAACAGGTTGATACCATTGGTGAATCTGACTCCTTGTTTTGTTCATCAAGATGGCCTGTAGTCCAGACTCTCAGCCTTTGAGCATCTCAACTGGAGCCCTGTTTGGCTGGGCTGAAATAGCACTTCCTCACCCACAGCCCTAGAACCAGCTGTTTCATTTGACCCTGATTTTTTTTTTCCTGTCTCATAACTTCTCTGCTCATGGATTCCTATGTACATGCAGCTATATCCTCTAGCACGGGGACATAGAGATGCAACTGCCATGTTCCTGCAAGTAGGCAGAGGGAGTATGAGTGATGATTTGGCAGACCCATCATTTCTTCCTGCTCTTTCCCTTTTGCAACCTCCTTTCCAGGTTCATTTTGACAGTGCAGAGGGCTTGTTTCACTTTACATGAGGAAAGTGACTGGGATTCTAGGGAGAATCTCCATGAGGACCATGTCACACCCAGGGTGGACCAGAAAGTGATTGCACAGGGGAATCTGGGCATCTGGGCAGCCCTGCTTGCGCTGATTTTAAAGCTTCTCACCCCTTTCCCCACTGGCCTTAGGATATCAATTCCCTGAAAACAAGTTAACTACTGAGTCCATTCATACTCATTTACTAGTCTCAGCTGTTCTCTACACTGTGAGATGAAGGCCATTCACAGTACTGCTCCTTTAGTGCATGCACACTGAATGCAGTCTGGCCTGAGCTTTATGGTATGTTGCCACTCAGTCTATTTTGTTGATCTATGCAGGCTAGTTACACTCCCTGGGGTGTAAGTTCAAGTTTTTACACGGTAACTATAAAACAAATTTAGTCTAAACAATTAATTCCAACGTGAAAACTTTACTAAGGCTTTTAAGGAAACTAAGCATTCATGGGATAACAGGGAAGGTCTTCTCATGGACCAGTAACTAGTTAAAAGATAGGAAACAAAGGCCAGAAGTAAATGGTCAGTTTTCACAATGGAGGGAGGTAAACAACAAGGTCCTGCAAGGGTCTGTGCTGGGACCTGTACTGTTCAACATATTATTTAATGATCTGGAAAAGGGATTTGCCAGTGAAATGGCAGCACTTGCATATTCAAAATTATTCAAGATAGTTAAGTCCAAAGCTGACTGTGCAGAGTTGTAGTGGGATCTCACAAAACTGGGTGACTTGGCAACAAAATGGCAGATTAAATTCAACATTGATAAATGCAAAGTTATGCACTTTGGAAAAAATAGCAATATATAATGATGAGCTCTAAATTAGCTGTTATCACTCAGGAAAGTGGAAATTTGGAAAGTGACAGAAAATAAGACCAAAAATCTCATGCGCCACAATATAAATCCATGGTTTAGTGTGTCTGGTTCTGGTCACCCCATATCTAAAAGAATATAATGGAACTGAAAATGGTTCAGAGAAGGGCAACAAAGATGATCCAGGGTATGGAACAGCTTCCATATGTTGAGAGACTCAGAAGGTTAGGGCTGTTCAGTTTAGAAAAGAGACAAAGGAGAGGAAACATGATAGATATATAAAATCATAAATGAGATGGAAAAAGTGAATAGAGAAGTTTTATTTGCTTTTCCCCACAAACAAACCAAAGATCACCCAATGAAATTAATAAGCAGCAGGTTTAATACAGAAGAACCTCAGATTACAAACACCAGAGTTACAAACTGACTGGTCAACCACACACCTCATTTGGAACCAAAAAAATGCAATCAGGCAGCAGCAGAGACCAAAAAAAAGAAACAAATACAGTTCAGTACTGTGTTAAATGTAAACTACTAAAAAAATAAAAGGGAAAGTTTAAAAAAAAGATTTGACAAGGTAAGGAAACTGTTTCTGTGCTTGTTTCATTTAAATTAAGATGGTCAAAAGCAGCATTTTTCTTCTGCACTGTAAAGTTTCAAAGCTGTATTAAGTCAATGTTCATCTGTAAACTTTTGAAACAACAACCAACATGTTTTATTCAGTTACAAACATTTCAGAGTTACAAACAACTTCCATTCCCCAAGGTATTTGTAACTTTGAGGTTCTATTGTAGAAGCAAAAGGAAATACTTTTTCCACACAGTGCACAATTGACCTATAGAACTCATTGCCAGGGGATGTTGTGAAGACCAAAAGTATAACTGAGTTCAAAAAAGAACTAGATAAGTTCATGGAGGATAGGTCCATCAATGGGTATTAGCTAAGCTAATCAGGGACATAATTCTGTGTTTGAGGTGACCCTAAACCTCTGCCAGAAGCAGAGGGGAAGATGGGATGGATCTCTCAAAATTTGCCCTGTTCTATACACTTCCCCTGAAGCTCTGGATTTGGCTGCTGTCAGAGACAGGATACTGGGCTAGATGGACATTAGTCTGACCCATTATGGCAGTTCTTATGTGAAGTTGTTTTTCACTACATCTCAAGTTATGGTTTCATGCTTGAGTGCATGTTACCTTTCAGGAATGTTGTTTAAAACAAACAAACCTCATGTTAGACAACCAGGAAGTACGGAGTTCAAGTTGCACTTGTCCACAAGGTACCCAGGCTCCCGTAACTCTGCCTTCATAGAGATGCGAGGCTACCATCTTCCCTTCTTTGCATGCAGAGCATTAAAAGCACGCACCACAGAGCATTGATTCTAAAATTTAATCTATGAATGCCCAAATGCTAATTGTGCTGCGTTGTCAACACAGTAACTCTCTTTCTTTTCACATGTTTGCACAATAGCATAATCTGGCATATGAAGTTTGTAAAAGGAGACCTGCCAGTCTGTGTCTTCTGGCATCTGTAGAACTGGTTGCCACATTGAATCACAAGGCCTGGTTCTGAGGGCTTGATGAGAGCCATCTACAATGTACTGAATACCTTCACCTCCTTGCAGGATTCTGCCCTTAGAGTCTGAGTCAAAGCCCTTGGGAAGACTCACATTGACTTCATGAAGCTTTGGATCAGACCCTTAATGAGGTGTGGGAAATGATTGCCTTCACTGTGTTGTTTGTCTAATCAGAAATTTGTAAAATTCTGTGTGCATTCTAAGTATGATCCTAAAGAAGGTTGTGAAGCAGCGCAACAATTATATGCTTAATGTTGAAGCTTTCTAGTCTTTGTGGTCACTGATGAAAGGAAATTCTGTAGTGGTTGGATTAAGAATTAGGAGTTTCTGATTTCTGAGGGCCTGGGCATGGAGATAGAGTTAAGATGGTTTGGGAGTTGTGTTTGAGAAGTGTAACTGTCACTCTGCATTTTATAATGTGTGAAGATTGTACAGTGTTGTTCTTACAAACTCTTATTCTTGAAAGGTAATACACACCAAAACTGCTGAGATGTGCCTGCCTCAAGTGAGTCTAGAGAGTTTATTAGGCCTCCAACAAGGCAATGTAAGTCTGTCAGAGTCTGAAAAGGCTCAGACCTCCTGTTGTCTGCAGTCCCATCCCGCTGCAGGTGTCCTAAGGTTTGCAGGACAAGGACTTCCTTCCTCAGGGCCGGCTCCAGCTTTTCTGCCGCCCAAGCGGTGAAGAAAAAAAAAAAAGAAAAGAAAAACCCGATTGAGCTGCCGCCGAATTGCCGAGGAAGAGGGAATGAAGGACTCGCTGCTGAATTGCTCCCGAAGACCCGGACGTGCCGCCCCTTTCTATTGGCCACCCCAGGGACCTGCTTCCTTCGCTGGTGCCTGGAGCCGGCCCTGCCCTTCTTACAGACCTCCGAGGTCTGCAGAGGGAGGAGCATACGAAAATTGGATGGGGGGTGGGGTAAGATGAGAGGGGATAGGATGGGAGGAGAGTAGATGAGGGAGGCATTCCTCCTAGGATTTGCAGGATAGAACCTCCTTGCAGTGGCGAAGTTCTCTTTTTCATTAACAAGCCACTCTAGCCATCAGGTTTCACTTTAGATTGTATCACTGCAGGGGTAAGGACCAGAGACTTATTTTTTCCATTGAAGGGTCCATTGACATGCTATAGTAATCTTGCTGAGGTTGACGTTTCCTGTAGTCACTAAAAGAGAACGTAACGTTAGGTAGGTGAGATCATTATACAAAAAATGTGGTCCATGGTACTAGATCTCAGCTAGGTGACTCCAGTGAAGTCAGTTTTATCCCTCTACTATGTTCTCTCAGTCTATGAAGCTGTGATCAGTAATGTAGCAGAAGATCCTGTGGTCTGTTACTTGCCACTGATTCATAGATTCCAAGGCCAGAATGGAGCATTGTGATCATCTAGTTTGCCCTCTTGTATAACCCAGGCCATAGAACTTCCCCACAATAATTCCTAGAGCAGAGCTTTTAGAAACACTTCCAGTCTTGATTTAAAAATTGCCAGTGATGGAGAATCCACCAGGAACCTCGATAAGTTGTTCCAAAAGTTAATCACCATCACTGTTCAAAATGACAGGTTTCAGAGTAGCAGCTGTGTTAGTCTGTATCCGCAAAAAGAAAAGGAGTACTTGTGGCACCTTAGAGACTAACAAATTTATTTGAGCATAAGCTTTCATGAGCTACTGCCACAAGTACTCCTTTTCTTTTTACTGTTCAAAATGTATTTCCAGGCTTAATTTGTCGGGCTTCAATTTCCAGCCATTGGATCATATTATACCTTCTTTGCTAGACTAAAGATCCCTTTATTAAATATTTGTTTCTCATGTAGGCACTTATGGACTGCAATAGACTCCCTGCTTAACCTTCTCTTTGTTAAGCTAAGTAGATTAAGTTTCTTGAGTCTATCACTATAAGGCAGGTTTTCTAATCCTTTAATCATTCTTGTGGCTCTTCTCTCACCTTCCTGCTAACTGTGTTCCCTCCTTATCCCCATTCTCATGTTTAGGTCCCCAGTACATTTCTAGATATCCCAAATATCACAGGGGTATTTGGAGATATTGGTCTAAACCTAAATATCAGTGATATTTAGGGAACTATTCAGTTTGCTGCATAGTACCATTTAGGGACGATAGTTTCCTGTTGCGTTATTCCAAATGTTTTTTATCACACTTTTTGTCACTCTCCTATTGCATGTGAAGTAGCATTTCTGGCGTATGTGGGTCAGATTACCCAGCTGTCAGTTCCAGCAGTAGTAAAGGGTGTGGCTGCCAGCAATAACGTGCTTTAAGCACATGAAGGATGTTATAAATTTCTGCTATTTTCCTTCATTTAAATGAATTCAACTCGTTGGAGGATGGGAATTGGGCCTAACTTCAGGGGCTCAGAGGCCCTCTCTATTTCCTGCATAACTTGTAGATTGGTGAGCTGAAGCACTGGTGTGGACTTGAAAGCTCCACAGAAATAGATTCCAGACTGTCAGTTCCCATTTCTCCCTCACTTTTGGCTTCTGCTCTGTATGTCTGAACTGTGTTTCCACTTGGCTTCCCAGACAGCAGCGGGGCCATTTGCAGCTCTTAGCCACACACCCCAGAAGAACTTCTTCTAGTAAAGGGAAGCCACCTTCTCTACTGTAAAATGCCCCCTAGTGGCAGCAGTAAGTACACACAGCTGCTACAGAAGTTTCCTGCCTCAAATGGGGGCAATGCATGAAGTGTGCAGGTTTTAGTGTGAGCCGTTAATCCAGAAGGAAGATGGGGGAAGATGCAGGACGTACATGGGGATAAGCAGTGACTCTCAGTACCTACTCTCGCTAGCCCACAGTGTTGAATCTGTCTGTAGGAGCAGTGAGAGCCCCCATGACACCAAAATGTAGTGGCGCAAGAGGAATAGCTCAGATTGAATACAGAAGCTGTGGAAGGTCCAGGGCCAACAGCAATGAATGGATACAATTCACAGGGGTTTTGTATGAACAAAAAAAACTGTTCCTGGAATGTGTATTTCGGATTTTTTCTCTAGTAGCTGTACCTCTCAAATGGCCACTGTCTACACTACCAATTTGTGTCAACAAAAGTGATGTCAAACACCCAAAAGTCGACCTAATACAAATCACAATTTCATGTTCACACTTGCTCCCTCTGTCGGCAGATCGCGTCCACAGTGGGGGCACCATCATTGACAATGTGATCAATGTACTGTGGGTACCTATCCCACAGTCCTTCTGTTGCTAGGTGTTGTGGGATGACAGAGTGGATCGCGGTGCATCTTGGGACAGTGCTAAATGTCCCATGATGCATTACTTTTTCCCAGCACTCCATGGGCTTCCAGCTTTCTTTCACGGCATTTTTTCAGCGGCCCTTTGCTGGGCACCCCAGCATCTTTGTGAGAAGGGATGGATCCCCCACTGCTCTGCTAAGCTCTGTTAACGGTCATGAAGATATTGTGGATGGCAGTGCAGTTAATCATGAAGTTCCTAACTGAGGAAGACTCACAGGTGCCTGACATTCTGCGCGTTCTGGATAGGAGCAACTTTAGATTGCTTTTGGCATTCACAGAGCAGGTGCATAGGATAGACCATCACTTTTGGGCTCGTGAAACAAGCTGTACCTATCATATTGTCATGCAGGTGTGGGATGACGAGCAGTGGCTACAGAACTTCTGGATTCGGAAAGCACCTTCCTGGAACTGTCCGCAGAGCTGGCCCCAGACCTGCGGTGCAAGGACACCAAAATGAGAGCTGCCCTCTCAGTAGAGAAGCGTGTGGCAATCGCTGTGTAGAAGCTGGCAACTCCAGACTGCTACTAGTCAGTCGCGAATCCATTTGGAATGGGGAAGTCACCCGTTGGGGCTATGTTAATGCAAGTGTGCAGGGCAATAAATCATAACCTGCTACGAAGGACCATGACTGGGAAATGTGCATGAAATAGTGGACGGCTTTGGAGAAATGGGTTTCCCTAACTGTGGAGAGGCGATAGATGGCACACACATTCTAATTTTGGCACTAGACCACCTTGTAATGGAGTCCATCAATAGGAAAGGGTACTTCTCCATGGTGTTGCAGGCACTTGTGGATCACTGTGGGCAGTGATGTGGATCACTGACATTAATGTGGGGTGGTCTGGGAAGGTGCATGACACACGCATCTTCAGGATCACAGGCCTGTACAGAAAGCTGCAAGCAGGGACTTTCTTTCCTAACCAGAAGATTACAGGTGCAGGGGGTTGAAATGCCCATAGTGATCCTGGGGTACCCTGTGTACCCCTTATAGCCGTGGCTCATGAAACCTTACACGGGACACCTGGACAGCAATAAGGAGCAGTTCAACAACAGGCTCAGTAGGCGCCGGATGACAGTTGAATGTGCCTTTGGCATATTAAAGGCACGCTGGCGATGCCTTTATGGCAGGTTGGACCTTACTGATGATAATATTCCCGTGGTCATAGCCGCATGCCGTACATTGCATAATCTCTGTGAAGCTAAGGGTGAACTCGGGTGGAATGCTGAGGCAGACTCCTTGGCCACTGATTTTGAGCAGCCAGATACCAGGGCTGTCAGAGGAGCCCAGAGAGTAGCTATTTGAAGCAGGGAGGCTTTGAGGTAGCACTTTGACGTATCTCTCTGTCTTAATTGCTTTAATGTTACATTACATGTAGTTTTCCTAGGGGGCAATGGTGACATTTGGGGCCTTATATTCCTATAATAAAGTGATTAAAATGCCTGTGCATGTATTGGCAGTGCCTGCAATCTCATCTTGTACCAAAAAAAAGATGATTTACCATTATAAAAGTTTTCTTTTATTGCACAAGAAATAGCGCACACAAACATACAGATGCTTGGCGGGAAAGGAGGAACCAGGGAAGGGCAGACTTTCACAGCTGTTTGTAGGTCCAGCTATCATTGTGAAAGTTGTCCGAGGGGGTGGAGTGAAGAGGAAACCGAGAAGTCCCAGAAGGTGGAAAGAAATGAGCGGGAGGAGTTTGGCAGGGCATGGAAAAGAGTTCTGAATGTGCTGCAGTGGAGGTCAAGCGCTGATCTACTCAGTCTGCTGTATTATGAAGGACTTCAGCATCTGTTTGCTCCTCCATTACTTTAAACATCTGCTCATTAGCATCCTTAACAAATGCATTATTCTCTTTTCTGTCATGCTATTTGGCTTCCCAGCACTCCTTTCATTCCCTTTTTTCTGAATTGGAGCACTGCAGGATGTCCCAGAACATGTCATCTTTGCTGCCTCTTGGGCACTATCTTATCTGGTGGAGACGCTCGGCAGGGGTGCGTGGGGTGTTCCTGAAGGCCACATCTGGTAAAGCACAGGGGACAATGCACAGAAGCGAGATTGTTATATTTACACACAGCATTGAAACATTTCAATTAATACACTTTTTGCAGCATTGCTGTCACTTTCTCACTGACTCTAGCCAGGTACACATCTCTGCGAACACCCAAAGCATGGTCAGTGTTGGCGGGGGGAAGAAGGGGCGCTCCACATGGAGAAAAGAGCACACACTCCTTTGCAAGGGTCATGGTGCAGCATTCTAGGGAACAAATTCTAAAATTCTCCCATACTTTTCCACAGGTGGGGATAATTCTAGCAGACAACTCACTGCTAAGGGTAAGCTGGGAAACGAGGGTACATCCACTCCATGCTTGTGGCTTGCGCCCTGCTCCCTATGCTGCTCGCCTATGTGCCGCTTTGGTCTCCGCACAAGTGATTTCCATATGGCATGGGAAAGTTCCCTACAATGAGGGAAGGAACAAAGCTGCTTTGCCAGGGAACTTTAAGCAGAGGATTACCTAGTACCTCCAGGAAACTTTCTTCGAGATCTCTCTGGAGGATTCCCGTGAGATCTCAGCATGCATCAACACCCTGTTCCACCATATTGATTAGCTACACAGGGAAATATCCAGCTCACAGAAACCCAGACAGCCTCCCACATTTCTTTGCCCTGAGCCCACCTGTGCACTACGCAAGCCACAGCCACTTACCAGAAGTCTCATCTCCAGCTTCTGGCTCACTGCTGAGAGCAACTGCTGAGACTGGCTAGGTACCTCTGTAGTGGAGAACAGTTCCTGGCTGCCTGCCTCACTGGGCGACCCTGCTGGGAGCTGCACATCCTCATCTAACTCCACCTCCTCATCAATAACTTCTTCCTCTGGGTTAGGTCCTCTTTCCGCCATTTTTGTGTCCTCCAAAGTATCCACGGGGCTCTTGGTGATGGAGGTGGGGTCACCACCGAGGATAGCATCCAGCTCCTTATAGAACCTGCAGGTCTTAGGTGAAGCAGCGGAGCGACGGGTTGCCTCCCTCACCTTATGGTACGCTTGCATCAGCTGCTTAATCTTCGCTCTGCACTGCAGCATGTCCTGATCATAGCCCTTTTCACATAAGCCTCGATAAATCTGCCCGTAGATATCCCAATTCCTACGGCTCAAGCGCAGATGGGACTGTACAGCCTCCTCTCCCCATATCCTGAGCAGATCCAACAGCTCTGCTGTGGTCCAAGCAGGAGAGCGTTTGCTGCTATAACCTGCCATGGTCACCTGGGAAGATGCAATGAGGCCTCTCCATGCTGAGCCAACAGGAAATGAAATTTCAAAAATTCCCGGGGCTTCTATGAGGGAGGGACGGATGATTGTTTACCTGGCTGCAGGGCAGTGGAGTTCAAACTGCTGATCAGAGCAGTCAGGATGGGCATTGTGGGACACCTCCTGGAGGCCAATTAAGCAATGAAATGAAGTGTGGTGTCTACACTTGCACTTTGTCGAAAAAAATGTAGAGGAAAAAGACATAAATCTCTTGTGAGGGTGGATGTATTTTTTTTTTTGCCAAAACCAGACATTGTCCTCGACAAAAGTTGCCCCCCAGTGTGTACGCATTCACTGTTTGGGTTGACGAATGGCAGTTTTGGTGACACAACTTGGTAGTGTAGACAAGGCCTTCATGTAATGTTCCTTAAATTGAGCCACATTTGAGAGGTACCTTAGTGTTACTCAAGCTGTATTCTCTCTCAGATGGATGCCTAAGAATCCCCATGCTACCTCTTCAGAGTTCAGTTTGATGCAGCCTAGTCCAGCCCTCGTAGCTCCCTGTCTTCATTTTATGAGGGGGGATAAGCATCTCTACAGTCAACTTAAAGGGCTTGTTTAGTGCAACAAGGCTCCCTGTCCCAATTAGCAGAATCAGCTAGGAGCCTCAACTGCCTTCTCAAAGCCTCAGACCAGGGCCGGCTCTAGGTTTTTTGCCACCCCAAGCGCGCGCGCACACAAAAAAAGGGCCAGAGTGCCACCCCTTGAAAAGTTCCGCCTCAAGCACATGCTTGGTTTGCTAGTGCCTAGAGCCGACCCTGCCTCAGACAAACTGGAAGAAGGCAGCATTCCTTATTCCATCCACTTTTCAGTACTTCTGCTCCCAGGGACTCTGTAAAGCCTGACAGGAATCCAGATGAGGATTCACTACAGATCTTTTAAGTTTCCTAGGGCAGCCAGTCGGTACCTTTTGAAAGCATGATGTGTGTTTATTTTGACCTAGAAAAATCAAGACTAGTGTTTCTGATACAGGACAGTTTACCTGTTGTGTCTCAAAGGACTTGCACACAGCCCTCCACAGAAGGGAATGCCCTTCTTGGGGGAGAAAAAAGTATTCCGCATTGTCTGGCATGTGTGACACCCAGGAAAGGGTTACACTGCTGGAAACCGTGTCTGGCCATCAGGGTAGTTGAGTTGTTCTCCTGATGTAATGTTTCTAACTGATTATTCTGCCTAGGGAGCTACAATAGGCAGAGTTTCCAGGGATTCAGATACTATTGGAATTCTCCCTCTTCATTTTCCTTGTACAGCTTTAATTAAGTTCAGTTGGTCTAATCTCATTTTCTCTATTACCTCTGGACTGGTAAGTATTACTACTCCAGCCACAATACATTGCAAAGCAGGCAGCTCAGACCTAAGGAAAAGGCTGTACCACTGTTCGGATTTCCCAAAGTTCCCTTTGCTAGCTTGTTGAGATTCCTATTCCACTGTGGAATAGTAACAAGATGGCTTTGGTGGTTGTGAAGACCCAGACTGGCGTGTCTCTGACAGAAGGGGAACTACTCAGGCCTGGTCTACACTTAAAAGCTAGGTTGACATAGCTACAGCACTCAGGGTGTGAAAATGTCACATCCCTGAGCAGTGTAGTTATACCTGCCTAGCCCCTGATGTAGACAAGGCTAGGTTGATGGAAGGATTCTTCCGCTGCCCTAGCGACCATCACTCGACAAGGTGGATTACCTACGGCTATGGAAAACCCCTTGGTAACAGGGTGTGCTGAGTCAGGAGCTAACTTAGCACCCTGTCACTCCACTCCCCACCAGTACTGTATATATTAATGGGGACCTTACTGGAAGGCGGGTAGTTGACTGAGGGTGCCACTTCACTGAGGAGAACTACAGCTGAGGGTCTGATTGAGGGGGAAGCAACCCCAGCTCCTGGGATAAGATAAGCAGACAGGAAGGCAGTGCTGGGGAAGAGGACAGAGCTGAAGGAGGCAGAGATAGGCAAGACTGACTGCTGCTAGTACTGGTCCCTGCCCTAGAAGAAAGTGGGGAAGCTGGCTCTGGACTGTAAATGTATGTAAATAACACTGCAGGCTGTAGCCTGCTGGAAAAACACAGTACAATATGGTGGTGGCAAAGGAGACCTAGAGTGGTTTTGGTTTGTGATTAAAGCCTGAAAGGTCTCTCTCTGGATTGCCCCGTGACACCCTCCTGTCACATCTACACTACAGAGCTGCTGTAGCTGTACCACTGTAGCACTCCTAGTGTAGACGTGATCTTAGGCTTCATCATTGCCCTCAAGCTCCATAAATTGCCCTACTTGGTGAGTGATGGCCTGATGACCACGTGTCCTTAAGTACGTTTTACAGTTCCTCCTGGCTTGATTGATTTGCCCTGTGAAAAAGCTAATAAAAGCAAAAGCCCTCAGCATCATTTCCACTCAGGGAACGGCAGGAGCAATTGCCACAGTTTTCTTTGAGCTGCTCAGTGAAAGGAATCAAACAAAACAGCTGCTCCAACCACTCCTTCCTTCTGCTTCTCTTTTTCTAGCACTAATTCTCCAAAAGCTCCACGACTGTGTTAATTGTTCTAATGGTATTTTTGTGATTCCTTCTTAGCTTTGATCCAGCACCTTTCCCCAGAATTAAATGCACACTTAAAAAAAAGGCCCCTTATTTTATATATTCATTTTCCAAGGAGGCAGTATGTTACCAGAGCTACTGGGGCTGGAAAAGGGATTGAGGGGCATGCAACCAAAAATGGAGGCAAGGGTACTAGGTTTGGAGGTACTGGTCAGGGTTCAAGGAGATAGATGGGTAAAATATTTGCTTTTCAAAGGTGAGCGTTGGGCTAAATTTATATAATATAATTTAAAAAATGAATTTTCTTAAGATCCTGGATGGAACTAAAGTGACCTGCTGACAAAATCTTATTCAGTGGTTCTCAAACCGTGACTTGTGGATCAGTCTGGACTATAGATCCTTTCCTGTTAACTATTCTTAAATCCATGATGTAGGGATATGGTCCATGAGAAGATCTGGCAGTGGTGTTTAGAAATTTGGGGGGAGTGGTGACTCCATGAGGAAGTCACTGATGTAGGAATTTGTCCCCAAAATGAAAATGTAGAACATTACTGATTCCTACATAATTTGGGTGTTTACAAGTAATTTTGGAAGCAAAAGAACTACTCAAGGGACATGTATTCACTTCTCGGATGCTTAGTACCAGTGCCCTGGGTTCCACACACTTATCTCTAAACTTTAAAGTACTTCCACATGCTACTGTTATTCAGTAAAAATGTATTTGGACTCATGTCCTAGGGGAGAAAGGGTCTGTGTCACAAAAACAATCCCCTGAGCCATCCCATGCCATCATGCCAGATTTTGCGTGGTTATTAGCAAAGCAAAACAAAACATGGCAGTACACATGAGAGCATACACAAAACAATGCCATGCATGTGGTATGTGTAGGACCCACAAGACACTGGGATTTGTTCTTGGTGGTTTTTTTACTATTTCAGTAGTTTATTTTAAGGAAGAATGGAGGAGCTAAGAGTTACAATAAGAAAAGGACTTCAAGGTGCTATGGCATATATCTACTTTGTAAATTAATCAACCTGACTGCATCAATGTTACAGAAAGTGGGGAGCAGACAGAATAGTTCCTCACAATCATCCATTCACCTGGTTACGGCCAACTGTCAGCTTAATGAAGCTCAGGGCAATGTCAGTCCAAATCTTTTGGCATTACAGAGTGAAAATGGTATCAACTGTGTTCTGAGAGCTACCCGCAGGACTGGCTTTCTGATCTATGAGCCCCGAATAAGGAGAGAGCGGACAGAGGGGATAGAGCAGACAGGAGTAGTTTTCCCCACCTTCCCCAAACCTGCTGATTGAGGGACAGGTTGGGCTGGCCAGTCACTTGGGAGTTTGCCTTTGGCACCCAAAGAAGAAGCTTACATTGTTTGAGTTTATAGCTGGCTGTGACCTCAAAAGATAGCCCCTGTAATCAAACAGGTTTCAGAGTAACAGCCGTGTTAGTCTGTATTCGCAAAAAGAAAAGGAGTACTTGTGGCACCTTAGAGACTAACCAATTTATTTGAGCATGAGCTTTCGTGAGCTACAGCTCACTTCATTGGATGCATACCGTGGAAACTGCAGCAGACTTTATATACACACAGAGAATATGAAACAATACCTCCTCCACCAGCAGGACAGTGGGGTGGGAGGAGGTATTGTTTCATATTCTCTGTGTGTATATAAAGTCTGCTGCAGTTTCCACGGTATGCATCCGATGAAGTGAGCTGTAGGTCACGAAAGCTCATGCTCAAATAAATTGGTTAGTCTCTAAGGTGCCACAAGTACTCCTTTTCTTTTTGTAATCAAACAGGAATCTTCTGAGCACTGAGGAATCCAGACCATTGACTGACTGGGGGGGAGGAGGAGGAGGTGGTGGTTATAGCAGTCTCCTGATACACATGCCTTGGTGCTGGTAACAATGTTCCTTTTCTGTTTGCTCTGCAGATCCTGTGTGGGAAGGAGATCCCCCGTTGGGTGAATCGCCTAGCCTACTTCAGCTCGTGCATCCCTTTCCTCCAAAGTTGCCTCCCCAGGGAGTGGCTGACCCCAGCAGCCCTGCAGACCCACATCAACCTCGGCCTCCACAAGGAAGAGCAGGGAGACACGACAGATGAGGAGTCCCCATCCACTTCTGCCGCTCCCTCAGCCTCAGGCACCTCGCGAACCTGTAGGCATACCCGGGTCTAAGCTGTGCCCAACATGCTCCCTTCTCTCGCTCTCTGGGTTTCTTCTATTTCTTTCTCATTTCGTCTCTTACAGCAGCTTTCTTTCTCCCTCTTTTCTTCGCCCACGAACATTGAGGGAAACCCCCTTTAATGAGAAGACGAGCTCTTGATCCTTCTCGAAGGGTTGTCACTACTGTTGCTTGGCAAAATGATGCTGAACTATAGCATTGTGCTGACAAGTGTGGTGGCTAACCTGGATTCTCCTCTCAAGGCCCTCTGTGCTCCTTGATTCACAGAGAACTGTTGACTTTCTGGGCACGAGAGCATGGGACTAGAGGGGAACCATACCGGGAAGTTCCTTGGCTGGAACTGTTTTTATTCTTTTATCTCCCCCTCTCTCTACTCTCCAGTTCTGTCAAGGCTGCCCCCCACCTACAGCATACCTCCTGGACATTCCAAATGAAGGAAGCAGAACCTCAGTTTGACTTTCTCATCTCTAAGACCAGCAACAAGCTCCTACCTATCCTCTTTTTTGTAATTACCAGGTTTCTAAATCATTCGAAGGACAAGTGAAAGGTATTGCTGTTGTTTGAGCACCAGTTTTCTGTGTTAGAATTTAAGAGATTAGAGGACTGCCCCCCCCCCCACAACAATACCACAATTACCTAGAAAACAAATGTATAATGGTGGTTTTTATTTGGTTACAACAGGGGGCGGGGGTTACTGCTTGGGGGTAACTACTAAGTAGATGCAAAGGTGGCCTTTGATGGATTGGTTCTCTTAGTTTCCCAACCCAAGTCACCAGTTTCACATCCCTGGTTTACTATTTCCCTTCCTTTTCAGTGGGGTGTTAAATCTGTCTTCTGGCTGGCTAGCCTGCTGCCTCTGGCAACCTGTGTTTTGTGGAGGGACTTCTGGAGTGAGAGGATGGTGAGAGGGAATCCCTTGGGCAGACTGCTATTTCCTGCAGTCTTTCTTCACAGAACCAAACATATGGGTCCCTTGGCAGCCATCTACCCAGTCTACATTTAAAGCCAAGCCAGGAAGGCGAAAACTATCTAGACAGAGAATAAACCAGAAGAATTGACATTTGTTCCCCTGCCTCAGAGGCTGTTTTGGGATGGAGAGGGCAGCTTGGAATCCTGTCAGGAAGCAGAGGTTGCTGCCCCCTGTACATCCCCATGGCATCTTTTGTTACATAACACTCTCTTTATTTCAGTCATTTGCAATAGAACAGGGGCAAGGCTGGTTGACCAACCACCCCAGCATTGGTTCATAGATATATTATGCCCATGATGATGGTTTCTATGCTGGGGGGCAGGTGGAGAAGGGAGCAGGTATGCCAATTCCATTATTCAGTCACCTAGCCAGGAATTATGTTCAGTGACTACACCAGCATGGGAAGGGAAAATCTAGGTCCCTCTTCCCCCACCATGCAGCTATGCAGAAGAGGAAGACAAAAGAGCCTGAGGATGCATGTGTAATGTATTGATTTAGGGCCTGATTCTTGGAAGCGCTGCGCTCCAGCTGAAGGCAGGAGGAGCTATCGGTGCTCAGTGCCTCTGAAAATCAGGCTCTTAGAGTGAATAATCCTGTCTCCAGCAACAGTGAGAATAACAGACTGCTAATTACAAGCAGCCAAGCAAGCTACTCCATTAGCTCAAGTTTACAGAAATTGTGGGCCTGGTATTGAAAGTCCTGGGTTTGATCCCCACTGATATGCCTGGTGTCTGTACATACGTGGTCTCAGTTTGTTACGTGTGTGTGTATCCAGCACTCTATTATCCTGGGTTCCCGGTATAGTTGCATAGAGCCAGCATCACATTCTCTATTACCCTGGTTTGTTCCGCGGTGATTTACTACGATCAGCATCATATTCTCCATTATTCTGAAGTTGCCAGAGCTGCTGCCCAGACACAACATTACACAATACAGTACTGCGCACTCAGTTGTCCTGCAGTGACTCGTGTCACTGCCTAAACCAGTCATGCAATCTCCATTTTTCTGAAGTTCCCAGGATCTCTGCCAAAAAACAGCATTATGACTGCAGGTATGTGCAGTGACTGGAAGGAACTGAGTGGAGGTCTCCCGGAGCTTTCATTTGGCGAGGGAACATTGCAGTCATATTAAGAGGTAATAGCAAATAGTCCCTGATTGACTGCCATCCATCCATCACCCCAACCTGCTGTCTTGCATCTGATCTCATATGAAGTGTCACATTGGAAGTCCCAGGTGGAATCAGGGCATCGGTGACATACCTTTCCTAAGGGAACTGCTTTGTCTAAGGGTATGTTTACACTACGAAATTAGGCTGAATGTATAGAAGTCGGTTTTGTAGAAAGCGGTTTTATACAGTCGATTGTGTGTGTCCCCACACAAATGCTCTAAGTGCATGTAGTCGGCGGAGTGTGTCCACAGTACCGAGGCAACCATCGACTTCCGGAGCGTTGCACTGTGGGTAGCTATCCCGCAGTCTCCGCCGCCCATTTGAATTCTGGCTAGAAATCCCAGTGCCCGATGGGGCTAAAACATTGTCGCGGGTGATTCTGGGTACATATCGTCAGGCCCCCCTTCCCTCCCTCCTTCCATGAAAGCAAGGGCAGAGAATCGTTTTGTGCCTTTTTTCTTGAGTTACCTGTGCAGATGCCATACCACGGCAAGAATGGAGCCCGCTCAGCTAACCATCACCGTATGTCTCCTGGGTGCTGGCAGACCTGGTACTGCCTTGCTACACAGCAGCAGTTTGTTGCCTTTTGGCAGCAGACAGTGCAGTATGACTGGTAGCCATCGTCGACGTAGTCCTGGATGCTCTTTTAACCGACCTCGCTGAGGTCAGGGGCGCCTGGGCAAATATGGGAGTGTCTCAGCCGGGTCATTTCCCTTTTAAGTTTCATCTCATGGTGATTGAGTCCTACTGGCAGTGCACTGTCTTTTAATCAGCAGCCAGCAGAAGTTGATGGCCAGTAGTCATACTGCACCATCTTCTGCCGAGCACCCAGGAGATGACAATGGCTAGCGGTCGTACTGCACAGTCTGCTGCCAGCAAGATGTATAAAGATAGATGAAGTGGCTCAAAACAAGAAATAGACCAGATTTGTTTTGTATTCATTTTCTCCTCCCTCCCTCCGTGAAATCAACAGCCTGCTAAACCCAGTTTTGAGTTCTATCCTTGAGGTTTTGAGTTCTATCCTTGAAGGGGCCATTCAGTTTCTCGCAAAGCCACCCCCTTTGTTGATTTTAGTTCCCTGTAAGCCAACCCTGTAAGCCATGTCGTCAGTCGCCCCTCCCTCCATCAGGGCAACGGCAGACAATTGTTCCGCGCCTTTTTTCTGTGCAGACGCCATACCACGGCAAGCATGGAAACCGCTCAGATCACTTTGGCAATTAGGAGCACATTAAACACCACACGCATTATCCAGCAATATATGCAGCACCAGAACCTGGCAAAGTGAAACCGGGTGAGGAGGCAACATCAGCGCGGTGACAAAGAGTGATGAGGACATGGACACAGACTTCTCTCAGAGCACGGGCCCTGGCAATGTGGGCATCAAGGTGCTAATGGGGCAGGTTCATGCGGTGGAACGCCAATTCTGGGCTTGGGAAACGAGCACAGACTGGTGGGACCGCATAGTGTTGCAGGTCTGGGACGATTCCCAGTGGCTGCGAAACTTTTGCTTGCGTAAGGGCACTTTCATGGAACTTTGTGACTTGCTTTCCCCTGCCCTGAGGCGCAAGAATACCGAGATGAGAGCAGCCCTCACAGTTGAGAAGCGAGTGGCAATAACCCTGTGGAAGCTTGCAACGCCAGACAGCTACCGGTCAGTTGGGAATCAATTTGGAGTGGGCAAATCTACTGTGGGGGCTGCTGTGATGCAAGTAGCCAACGCAATCAAAGATCTGCTGATATCAAGGGTAACGACCCTGGGAAATGTGTAGGTCATAGTGGATGGCTTTGCTGCAATGGGATTCCCTAACTGTGGTGGGGCTATAGACGGAACCCATATCCCTATCTTGGCACCGGAGCACCAAGCCGGCGAGTACATAAACCGCAAGGGGTACTTTTCAATAGTGCTGCAAGCACTGGTGGATCACAAGGGACGTTTCACCAACATCAACGTGGGATGGCCGGGAAAGGTATATGACGCTCGCATCTTCAGGAACTCTGGTCTGTTTCAAAAGCTGCAGGAGGGGACTTTATTCCCAGACCAGAAAATAACCATTGGGAATGTTGAAAAATATCTATAGTTATCCTTGGGAACCCAGCCTACCCCTTAATGCCATGGCTCATGAAGCCATACGCAAGCAGCCTGGACAGTAGTCAGGAGCTGTTCAACTACAGGCTGAGCAAGTGCAGAATGGTGGTAGAATGTGCATTTGGACGTTTAAAAATGCGCTGGCGCAGTTTACTGACTCAGTTAGACCTCAGCGAAACCAGTATTCCCACTGTTATTACTGCTTGCTGTGTGCTCCACAATATCTGTGAGAGTAAAGGGGAGATGTTTATGGCGGGGTGAGAGGTTGAGGCAAATCGCTTGGCTGCTGGTTACGCACAGCCAGACACCAGGGCAATTAGAAGAGCACAGGAGGGTGCTGTGCGCATCAGAGAAGCCTTGAAAACCAGTTTCATGACTGGCCAGGCTACGGTGTGAAAGTTCTGTTGGTTTCTCCTTGATGAAACCCCCCGCCCCTTGGTTCACTCTACTTCCCTGTAAGCTAACCACCCTCCCGTCCTCCCTTCAATCACCGCTTGCAGGGGCAATAAAGTCATTGTTGCTTCACATTCATGCGTTCTTTATTAATTCATCACACAAATAGGGGGATAACTACCAAGGTAGCCCAGGAGGGGTGGTGGAGAGAAGCACCAGGCGGGGTGGTGGAGGAGGGAAGGACAAGGCCACACAGCACTTTAAAAGTTTAAAACTTTAAAACTTATTGAATGCCAGCCTTCTGTTGCTTGGGCAATCTTCTGGGGTGGAGTGGCTGGGTGGCCGGAGGCCCCCGCACCGCATTCTTGGGCGTCTGGGTGAGGAGGCTATGGAACTTGGGGAGGAGGGCAGTTGGTTACACAGGGCCTGTAGCGGCAGTCTGTGCTCCAGCTGCCTTTCCTGCAGCTCAACCATATGCTGGAGCATATTAGTTTGATCCTCCAGCAGCCTCAGCATTGAATCCTGCCTCCTCTCATCACGCTGCCGCCACCTTTTAGCTTCAGCCCTCCACCTCTCCTCCCGGTCATTTTGTGCTTTCCTGCACTCTGACATTATTTGCCTCCACGCATTCGTCTGTGCTCGGTCAGTGTGGGAGGACAGCATGAGCTCAGAGAACATTTCATCGCGAGTGCATTTTTTTTCGCCTTTTGATCTTTGCTAGCCTCTGGGAAGGAGACGATCCTGTGATCCTTGAAACACATGCAGCTGATGGAGAAAAAAAAAAGGGACAGTGGTATTTAAAAAGACACATTTTATATAACAATGGGTACACTCTTTCAGGGTAAACCTTGCTGTTAACATTACATACACAGCACATGTGCTTTCGTTCCAAGGTCACATTTTGCCTCCCCCCACCACGTGGCTAGCCCCTCCTCCCACCCATCTCCCCGTGGCTAACAGCGGGGAACATTTCTGTTCAGCCACAGGCAAACAGCCCAGCAGAAATGCACCCTATTTCAACCAGGTGACTATGAATGATATCACTCTCCTGAGGACAACACAGAGAGATAAAGAATGGATGTTGTTTGAACGCCAGCAAACCTACACTGCAATGCTTTGTTCTACAATGATTCCCAAGTATGTGCTACTGGCCTGGAGTGGTAAAGTGTCCTACCACGGTGGATGGAATAAGGCTGCCCTCCCCAGAAACTCTTTGCAAAGGTTTTGAGAGTACATCCAGGAGAGCCGCGAATGCCAGGGCAAATTAATCATTAAACATGCTTGCTTTTAAACCATGTATAGTATTTTAAAAGGTACACTCACCAGAGGTCCCTTCTCCACCTGGCGGGTCCAGGAGGCAGCCTTGGGTGGGTTCGGGGGGTACTGGCTCCAGGTGCAGGGTAAGAAACAGTTCCTGGCTGTCGGGAAAACCGGTTTCTCCGCTTGCTTGCTGTGAGCTATCTACAACCTCATCATCATCATCTTCCACGTCCCCAAAACCTGCTTCCGTGTTGCCTCCATCTCCATTGAAGGAGTCAGACAATATGGCTGGGGTAGTGGTGGCTGACCCCCCTAAAATGGCATGCAGCTCATCATAGAAGCGGCATGTTTTGGGCTCTGATCCGGAGCGGCCGTTCGCCTCTCTGGTTTTCTGGTAAGCTTGCCTCAGCTACTTAAGTTTCACACGGCACTGCTTCGGGTCCCTATTATGGCCTCTGTCCTTCATGCCCTGGGAGATGTTTTGGCATGTTGAAAACTGGAACGGAGTTCTGACAGCACGGATTCCTCTCCCTATACAGCGATCAGATCCCGTACCTCCCGTTCGGTCCATGCTGGAGCTCTTTTGCGATTCTGGGACTCCATCATGGTCATCTCTGCTGATGAGCTCTGCATGGTCACCTGCAGCTTGCCATGCTGGCCAAATAGGAAATTGAAATTCAAAAGTTCGCGGGCCTTCTTCTGTCTACCTGGCCAGTGCATCTGAGTTGAGTGCTGTCCAGAGCGGTCACAATGGAGCACTCTGGGATAGCTCACGGAGGCCAATACTGTCTAATTGCGTCCACAGTACCCCAAATTCGAACCAGCAAGGCCGATTTCAGCGCTAATCCCCTTGTCGCGGGTGGAGTAAGGAAATCGATTTTAAGAGCTCTTTAAGTCGAAAAAAAGGGCTTCGTCGTGTGGACGGGTGCAGGGTTAAATCGATATAACGCTGCTAAATTCAACCTCAACTCCTAGTGTAGACAAGGGCTAAATGTTTTACTAAACAGCATACATAACTAGGTTTATTTTAATCCAGGCAAGCTGCATTCTTCCTCCATTCAAGCCTTTGGGGAGAGGAGACATTCTTGAGGTTGCAGGACACTCCTTTGGTGCAAGCTGTCAGCACTATCAAAAGATTTTAAAAAATTGCAACGGGGACAAGAAGCTGGAAGAGAATCAAACCATCACTGTGGCTAATTCATAGCTCAGAATGTGTTCTAGTCCTCAAGACTGCTGCTTACCTCCCTACCCTGGCCAAGCTACCTGACCAACGGTGACCAGAATAAAGAAAGCGACACTGTGGAAATAAAAAGTATAATAACAATATTGTTACCTGTGTAATTAACCACATTTTAATGATTAAAATGGAGTTTTTAAAATCTAATGTATTGGTCCCCACTGATTCAGTTCGTTTATTTTGGGCACTTTGCTTACCCTTCAGAGTGTGAAATTAGACTGGTTGATTTCACTTTCTGGTTGTAGTCACTTTTACTTCCTATTTCTCCTGCACTGCTCAGTGCTGTTGTTTGGGCTCCTAACACTGTCCGGGAAGTTTCAAATACAAACATTTTCCACTGGAAAAAATATATATGTTTGTGTACATTTGGAAAATATTTTTATTCATAATGTTTTGTTGCTCCCCACCTCTTTTTTCACTTAATTACAAAACCTTGTGGCCAAAAATACTTGACAGTGTCCCTTTAAAAGGAAACTGAGAGGAGCCATCTTGGAACCTTGGGACTAACATCCGAGAGTGATTCTTCTTATAGAGGGCCTTGCAAAGATGAGGTGATAAGAGTTCAGGCATGGTTATATTAATGCTGGAATGAGAGAGAGAGGTTAGCAATAAACAGAATCTGCTCTCAGAAACTATATTTCAATAATGCCAGCTCTCCCGATTTGGGGAGACATTTCTTTCAGAAGGCCCCTGTCATTTGACTACTTCCCTCTCCTGATCTAGGATTTGGGGACCCCCAGCTCTGAAATGCTTAAAGATCATAGAAAACAATAGCTCTGCTTTTAGTCTTTGTCAGTTAATTCCGTGAATTTTGTACCACTGCATTGGGACAACACAGTGAAAAGTGCCAGTCCCAGCACCACAGAGGGCCGGGTTGCAGAGGTGCTCCCCTTCCTCACCCCCACCCCTCCCCAATACTTTTGGTTGGAGTTGTAAGCATTCAAGACCTTTGAAAATCAGGCCTGTATTTCTCTTGCATAGCTGATAACTTCAAGAAGCAATAGCATTTGTGAAGATGTCAGTCCAAGCTAAGCAGCCCTACATCTTCTGCAGTTGAGAAGTGGCGTACATGTGGCATTTATGGTAAGTGACTTGATGACCTTTTTAATTTTCAAGATTTTAGCCTGCTAAAAAAGAACAGCATTACTGATACTAGAGATGGAAATACCTCATAGGCAATCCAGCTTAGGGCAGCATTGTTCCCTACAGTATACTTTCCAGGGCTTTGTCTGATTTAAAAGACCCAAGCTATATGACTTCCATCATTTCCCATAGGACACGATTCCATCTGTCTCATTGTCAGGTAGGTTTTTTTGGTATTTAGCCTAAGTTTTTTCCTTTTCTTAATTTCATCCCATCACATCTAGTTATTCCCCTTAATATCCCCTTAAACAATTCTTCTTCTCCCTCACCTTTAGTGTTTGTACCCTTCAGATCAGTTCAATCATCTCATTAGATGGATTGGTTTCTTGGAGGATTTGGTCACTGAATGGAAACACCATTAAGGGGTTGTACACACTACCATGTATGTTCATATAATTTATGTCACTCGAAGTGTGAATAAACCACCCTCCTGAGCAACATAAGTTACACTGACAGAAGCGCCAGTGTGGACAGTGCTGTGTCAATGGGAGAGCTGCTCCCACTGACATAGCTACTGCCTCTTGTGGAGGTGGTTTTATTATGCCCATGGGAGAGCTCTCTCCCTTCAGCATAGAGCATCTTCACCAGATGTGCTACAGTTTGTTTTTCATTATATATTTGATCATCATGCATAGTTTGTTTATGCTTCTGGCCTGTCTAACATGGAAGAGCAAACAGGGCCCTAATAAAAGGGGAATCAACACTGAAGTGCAGAACTGTTTCTACAGTTTCATGTTGCCTCAATGAATCGGGATCCTTCTTACAACTATTATTTGTATAGTACCATTGATGTGTATGGTACTTAGTGGGCCAAATTCAGTTCTGGCATAGCTGCTCCCATGTGCTCCTTTAACAGTGTTGAATTTGGTCAAAAATCTTTGCCCTGTGGCATTAACAATCTAAGTCATGAACCTTAGCAGTCATTGGGAACTGCACCACGAGTTCCTTAGGAATAGGGCTGGGCCATGAGGGCTTAATCCTGCAACCCATAGCTTGTCACCTGCTTGGGGCAGGGGAATGTGACTTTTATCTGTCTAGAAAGCACCATTCTCACCTATGTTGCTGTAAAAATACTACTAGTATAAACAGTGACAGACTGCCAGGAGAATTGAAAGTCCTCAACACCTCTGAAAATCAGGCCAATTAGTTAGGAGCCTAAACATGGACTGAGATGCCTGACTTTAGATAGCTCTACGTTTGAAAATGTTGGCCTAAGTCAGTGGCCTGAGGTCACACAAGTGGGAATAGAATTCCAGAGTCTTGACTCCAAGCCTGGGGGGTGGTCTCAGTGATTACAATAGATCTGTCCATCTCTTCCTGCTAGGATTCCACTCAATAGTACTCCCTTCTTCACTCTGTATTTAGTCAGGTCTCCAGGCTGTCAGGGACCCTTCATATGGGACATTAAATTCCTTGAACTATCTGCTTGAAATTTAGATTAGCAGCTTAGTAGATTTTTAAGTTTCAGTGGGGGTTGACGCATCATGTCCCTCGCTGCCATGACCTGATGTAGAACTTCAAAGACAGCTGTTCCTTTTGAGCGCACCTCATCCCTTCAGTGCCCCCCCATGCAGCAGCTTCTCTGCTTGCACCTCCTGGTGGCAGCCTCTCCCCTTCAGCAGCTTCTTCCCTATGCCATTTTACCGTCCCTCCCTTCTTCTTGCCAACTGTGCTCATGTCTGCCACGTGTGGCTAGAGCTGGCCCTGTGTTTGAAGCACTTAGTAATTATTTGTAATTAATTCATTATATGATTCAGGGAACCAGTGATCTAGGTTTGCTGTGATGCTGTCCAGATGTTCAGGCTGTGCAGGTCTCATTTGATTACTAATTACAAACTCCCACTCTGTCCTTTTTCAAATCCATTGGTGTATACTGAACCCCTTTGCTGCGGTAGAATGCACAACACAATCATGTTCTTGGGCAATGCTGAGATTTTGCCAACACCTTATGGTGATACAACTCCATGGATGGCAGCACCTGAGACATTGTACACCAACTGCCTGGTGCTGTGTGGCAGCACACAAGTGGTACTCATAGAAATTCATTGTGGTTCTTAATCTAAACTAAACTGCACACTCGTGCCATGATAACAGCTTTGTTTTTGTAGAGCCTACAGAAAGTTACATACCTGTTGTTTTATTACTCATGGCTGTGCTGATTCACGTGGCAAAAATGAAAAACTCTGGTGGCAGCTGAAGCCTGAGGACTGCATTAGTCAATGAGCTTTAATAGACAGTTAAACATTATGGGAGAAATTCTGCCCTCAGAGGCAAGAATGATCCGCCTATGAAAGCCAGCTGGGGCTGCACATGCACAGTTTAAAGCAATGTTTGGCCAATTGACAACACACCTGTAACTTGTCCTTATCTGGTTGAAGACAGCGCTGTTTTGAACATCAAATGATGGCCAAATAGTGTTGATTTCAGGTATAAATAGTGCAGGCAGGTGCTGTACATGTTTCTCCTCCCTGGGTCTCCTAATGCACATCAATCCTGACCTGGAATGCCCTCTGCTATTCCAGTCCTGTTCTCCCTCGCAGCTCTGCCAGTGCACCGCCTTCCTCCTGCACTACAGCACCTCCTAATCCCATCGTGTCACCCTCTTCTAGCTTTATCAGGGCGGCTCAGTCCTCTGTTGGCCCAGTTTGGTGTGATTTACAGTCTGAATCAAAGTGTGATTCATGGGACAATGAATCCACCAGCACAGAGAGCTGGGAGGAAGGAGGACTGGCCAATCCTGTTGTACAGTTGGGGGAGGGGGGGGTCTTATCTGCATTGCAAAACAAACAAACAAAAAGCCCCAAACAACCAATTGTGCTGATTTGGTTACAGAAAGGCACCCCTGTGCCAGACCAGACAGGGGTGCGGAGACACATTGTTAGCTGTTACAACCACTGAGATTTAACCCCCTGGTGTCCAGATACAACCCACATTTAAAAGCTGACCATGCCAGTAAGTGGGTACAAACTTAATTAAAGATTTGTGTGGACAGGGACTTATTTACTCTCTGGTACCCCCTTGCCACAGCTGGCAGAAACTTTCTGCAGCTTTCTGAGGAGACAATGTGAAGCAACGGCACTAATGTTTGACACCATCTAGTGGTGAAACAGGAAGTATACTAGTACAATCAACAGGTTAATTTGCCCAGTTCCTAAAGTCCCAAATTTAGCTACTGGAGGATAGGTCCACCAATGGCTATTAACCAAGATGTCAGGGATGCAACACCATGCTCACGGTGTACCTAAACCTTTGCCTGCCAGAAACTGGGACTGTATGCCAGGGGATGGATCACTCGATAATTGCCCTGTTCTGTTCTTTCTGTTTGAAGCATCTGGTACTGGCCACTGTTGGAAGACAGGCTTTTGGGTTAGGTGGGCCATTGGGCTGACCCAGTATGTCCATTCTTATGTTCAGATGTGAATAGACTGCACTGATGTTTGATGCCATCTTGTGGAGAAACAGGAAGTATACTAGTACAATAAACAGTCTAATTTGCTCTGTTCCTAAGATCCCAAATTTAGCTACTGAAATACTCCATTGCAGTGGAGTGAACCAGGCACATCCACTCTTGTGAGTCCTAAGCTACATGAAATGTTCAGATGTAGTGGTGTTATCCAAGAATACATTCCCTCATGGCTCCCACCCTGAGCTACCTGAGTGCCCATCCTAGAGAGCAGTGATAGGGTCTAGGAGGCCTAGAGTCGTGGAGGTAAGACAGTGAATTCTTTGCTAGCTTGAGGCACACAGGCTTTTCAGACTGTGTACATAAAAAGCTATTGGAATCACGCATATCCATTAACTGAAATGAAAACACGTCAACAAAATAGCATCAGTATTGAAAAGCAAAGCAGAATTTACAAACTCTATTTAGTTGTAATAGGGCGATACCTGTAACAAAGGTAAGGGCTGTTTTAAAATATTTTTAACATGCTAATGCCCCTTTAATATGTTAGTATCTTCTTGAACACCATCAGTGCAATTAGCATGGTACAGAGCAGAGGAGAAATGTTCCTTGGCTCCCAAGATGGTAATAAAGTTAGAAGGAAAGCAAACAAAACACTCAAAGCTCTGCATGACCCTATGCTGGAGCTGGATGCAGGACAGCACCACGTTCTTTTGTAGTTGTTATGAGTGAATCCCATCACTGGAGTTGCTGGGAAGTTAGGTCTGTAATGATTCACAGGGGAGCCTGCTCCTGTGCTGGTGAAGGTGCAGCATGAACCCAAGAGACAATGGGGCAGCTTCACGCACCCTCGGAAGTTTGCTGAAGTTCATCCTCTGTGCACCCAGCTTCTCCATCAGGGCATTTCCACTAATGTGACTGAACTGGGCCTGCAGGGGGCCCTGCTCCACAGTCTGCTCCCCAGCATAACAATTTGCTGATTTGCTGTTACTGATCATGCAAATATCTGCTGTAGCATCCTCAGTTGGGAAGACAGTGTGCTCCATGCTGTTCACGGGAAGCAAATCAGAAGCGAGAAATGGGCAGAATCTGTGTGTAGGGAAAACCTGGATACACAGGAGGGTCAAGCAGTTAGAAGTAGGGAAGAAGAGGTGCAAAATCAGGGATGGGTAGCGTGATGGGGTGTCTGCCCCACCCTGGCATGCAATGGTTTTGTAGAGCCCTAAAGAGCCTGCACAGGAAGTAGCCAATAAGAGAGGGGCTGTGAGAAGCAGCCAATCAGGGCCCAGCAGGCCCATATGAAAAAGAGACACAGGCAATGCAAGGCTAGTTTCTCCCTGGAGCTTAAGGAGGGAGGACTAGGTGTCTTGCAGATAGAGAGAAGCTAGTGCCCTGGACAGAGCTATGCTGGGCAGGAACGGGGAGTAGAGGGAGCTCTTGGCTGGTTGCTAGGACTGGTATCCTGATGTGAGGGTGAAGAAGGTGCTGGGACCACAAGGAAGTGGCCCAGGAAAATGTATTGAGGAGTTGAAGAGGGTGCAGTATGTTACTGCCATCTATAGAGTCCCTGGGTTGGGAGCCAGAGTAGTGGGCAGGCCTGGGTCCATCTCACTTGCCGCTGGGGAAGTGGCTGGATAGTTGACTGCAGGGCCTCCAGAAGGTGGGGAGCACAGATTGTGACATGGCTGGAGGGCTTTCATAAAGAGGATGCTGAGGTCCTTGGAGTGATGTAGGTTTGAGAGCAGACATGATGGCACGCGAGACACCATTGGGAGAAGATGTACTGACTTGCAGTACTAATCCCCGAGACAGCCATCAGGAGGCACCAGTGTGGTGAGTGGAGCCCCCATCACAGGTAGGGTTGCCCATTTTGGTTGGCCATATTCCTGGAGGTTTCATCACATGACATAATCTTCAATTAAAGATCATCATAGGACTGGAAGGGACAGTGAGAGGTCATCTAGTTCAGTTCCCTGCACTCATGGAAGACTAAGTATTATCTAGACCATCCCTGACAAGTGATTGTCTAACCTGCTCTTAACAACCTCCAATAGTGGAGATTCCACAACCTCTCTAGGCAATTTATTCCAGTGCTTAACCACCCTGACAGTTAGAAAGTTTTCCTAAGGTCCAACCTAAACTGCCCTTGCTGCAATTTAAGCCCATTGCTTCTTGTCCTATCCTCAGATGTTAAGGAGAACAATTTTCCTCCCTCCTCCTTGTAACAAACGTTTATGTACTTTAAAACTGCTATCATGTCTCCCCTTGGTCTTCTCTTCTCCTGACTAAACAAACCCAATTTTTTCAATCTTTTCTCATAGGTCATGTTTTCTAGACCTTTAATTACAAGTTTCAGAGTAGCAGCCATGTTAGTCTGTATCCACAAAAAGAAAAGGAGTACTTGTGGCACCTTAGAGACTAACAAATTTATTTGACCATAAACTTTCGTGAGCTACAGCTCACTTCATCGGATGCATCATCAGACCTTTAATTGTTACTCTTCTCTGGACTTTCTCCAATTTGTCCACATCTTTCCTGAAATGTGGCACCCAGAACTGGACACAATACTCCAGTTGAGGCCTAATCAATGCAGAATAGAGCAGAAGAATTACTTCTTGTGTCTCCTGCTAGTACATCCCAGAATATTTGCTCTTTTTGCAACAGTGATATGTTGACTGATATTTAGCTTGTGATCCACAATGACTACCAGATCCCTTTCCACAGTAATCCTTCCTAGGCAGTCATTTCCCATTTGGATGTGTGCAACTGATTGTTCTTTTCTAAGTGGAGTACTTTGCATTTGTCCTTATTGAATTTCACCCTATTTATTTCAGACCATTTCTCCAGTTTGTCCACATCATTTTGAATTTTAATCCTATCCTCCAAAGCACTTACAACCCCTCCTAGGTTGGTATTATCTGCAAATTTTGTAAATGTACTCTTGATTCCATTATCTAAATCATTGACGATATTGAATAGAACTGGACCCAGAACCGATCCCTGTGGGACCCCCTTGTTATGCCCTTTCAACTTGACTGTGAACCACTGATAACTACTCTCTGGGAATGGTTTTCCAACCAGCTATGCACCCATCTTGTGGATGGGGGAAAGCGGTACACGTGGAAAGCTTTTGTAATTTACATTTTTACATTCTATTTTTTTTTCATTTTATGACACAAGTTTATTCTTCAGGCTCATATGCATACCAAGGCTGACTGATTTCCTGAGTTGATGTCAAAACTTCTTCAGTTTCTTTTGATCCGCCAATGGGGATCGCCTTTGTCACTGTTATTTTGCTTCTCTATGCTATACCCTAATGCTTTTTCATATCATCACTTGTGTGTAGAACTTGGTTCCCAAATTCTCTCTGATGGACAAAAGGACCTAGATGGTTTTGAGAATCCCCCTATAACATTCAGTGCCATTTTGGACTTCCAGTAACATATGGTTCCCCTCCCACACACACACTTTTTAATTTAAAATGTATTAAAAATTCTTATTTCTGTAAGAAATCCTGCAGACACTGAAACACACGCTATTCTTCTGTTATTTCATTTGCTGCATACATACATGTCAATTTTTCTACTGAATTGTTTAAATTTCTAATTGCAGATTTAATTTTATAATCTTTTATGTTTGCTGCCTGTTTTGTTCTGATACATTTCAGTGATGTTCTTCATTCTGACATTTACTTTTTGCCAAAATCAAAGACATTTTTACATGAATTATTCTGTTACTCCTTTGCATTGGTTGGGCAGGGGCATAATGTTGACCTCACCTAGTTTACCCTGTGGTGAAACTAAAGTGCCTTGTCTCCCCATTGTTTTTAATGGAATAGCTAATGGGTGCTAGCTACCCCACAGTTAAAAACACACCTTGTTAGCAGTGAGGTCATAGACTATAACGGTGACTCAGGTGTTATGTGCACTATTACTGTTCATGTCATGCCAACTCTGATACTGGGGTAATACTGCTCCTTTGCTATCGGAGGTATGTGCCTCCCCAGGGCTGAGGCCTCCAAGTCGTGTAGGTGACAGGGCGAACCAACTTGAGCATTTTAAATGAAAGGAATTAATAGTCTTCCCCCCACTTCAATTACCCTTACTCCCTCCCCTTTGCTGAATAAGGGCTTGTCTACATGGACACATTAAAGTTCATGCTCCACAATCCCCCCTTTCACCTGCCACCTCCGCCCACCCCTGGAGAGCGGCGGGGCCGGCCGAAGTTGCTCGCTGCAACAAGGGGAACCTCCCTGCAGAGCCTGCTACCTGCCGCAAATTAGACCGGAAGCAGTTTAATGTTACACCGCCCCCCCCCCCGCCGCCTCCTCTCCGAGCAGGGCTGCTCCGCAACGGGTGCTGAGGGCCGGATGCAGGTCATGCTGTGGCTGCGCCTGCGCTGTGCGTGGCCCCTCCCTGTAGCGGGGCGGAACCAAGTTGCTCAGGGCGCGGTGTCCGCGGGGGGCTGGTTTTGGAGAGGACCGCGCCTCCAGAAGTGCTGGTGGAGGCGGGGCCTGATGCAGGAGGCGGCGGCGCGGAGCCTGCGGCGGGGCTTGGAGAGGCTGCGACCCCTCGCGAAGAATAAGACGTTGCGGTACGGGGTCCCCATGATGGTGAGTAGCGGGGGGTGGGGCCCGTGGCGCTGTCCCGGGCCGGCCGGCACTGCGTGCTGAGGCGAGCCGGGGGGCGCAGGCGCGGGGACGCGCTGTGCGCGAGGCCGCCCGCGACCCCACTGTTGGGAGGTTCCGCCCGCCGGTTCTGAGGAGCCGGCCCAGGCCGCGTCTGGGTGGGGGCGTTACTGGTTCGGTTCCCGGCCCCGCCGCTCCGGTCTCGGGCGTGGGGGAGCCTGGCTGAGGGCGACGTTGCCGCGCTCGGGGCCTCGCTCCCGACTGGTGCCCCGCTCAGGGGGCGCGGTCTTCGGGCACCTCACCTCCGCCCGAGGCCGTTTCACGCCGAGCCCTGCTGCGAGCAGACCGGTGGCGGGGAGCGCTGGGGTCCCCTTGTCCGCTTGCCAGTGCTCGGTGCGGAGCCGGGTCGCTGCTGGCGGGGCCCTGCTTCCCCGGGCCGCGCGGCAGCTGCCGGCTCCCGCTGCTGAGAGCGGACAGGCCGCGCCTGAGCGGGCTGGGTCGTGGCATGCTCCTGCTCGGCCAGCGGACACGGGGAGACGTTAACCGGCGTGGGCAAACCCCGACTTTTTTGTAAAAGCCTGTCAGAGCGCGCTCTTCAAAGACTGCGCTGTGGGAAACTTGGTTTGTTTAAATCAGGCGTTTAGAAGATGGTGTTGCTGGTGTTCGTTCGTTCATTTACAACCTTACCTACACCTACACGAAATAGGTTTCAGAGTAACAGCCGTGTTAGACTAAACTAAACTAAACTAGTTAGTTAGTCCAACTAAAACCCCTCCAACGCATTATTAAGGATCTACAACCTATCCTAAAGGATGACCCAACACTCTCACAAGTCTTGGGAGACAGGCCAGTCCTTGCCTACAGACAGCCCCGCAACCTGAAGCAAATACTCACCAACAACCACATACCACACAACAGAACCACTAACCCAGGAACTTATCCTTGCAACAAAGCCCGTTGCCAACTGTGCCCACATATCTATTCAGGGGACACCATCACAGGGCCTAATAACATCAGCCACACTATCAGAGGCTCGTTCACCTGCACATCCACCAATGTGATATATGCCATCATGTGCCAGCAATGCCCCTCTGCCATGTACATTGGTCAGACTGGACAGTCTCTACGTAAAAGAATAAATGGACACAAATCAGATGTCAAGAATTATAACATTCATAAACCAGTCGGAGAACACTTCAATCTTTCTGGTCACGCAATCACAGACATGAAGGTCGCTATCTTAAAACAAAAAAACTTCAAATCCAGACTCCAGCGAGAAACTGCTGAATTGGAATTCATTTGCAAATTGGATACTATTAATTTAGGCTTAAATAGAGACTGGGAGTGGCTAAGTCATTATGCAAGGTAGCCTATTTCCTCTTGTTTTTTCCTACCCCCCCCCCCAGATGTTCTGGTTTAACTTGGATTTAAACTTGGAGAGTGGTCAGTTTGGATGAGCTATTACCAGCAGGAGAATGAGTTTGTGTGTGTATGGGGGTGGGGGGGATGTGAGAAAACCTGGATTTGTGCTGGAAATGGCCCACCTTAATTATCATGCACATTGTAGGGAGAGTGGTCACTTTGGATGAGCTATTACCAGCAGGATAGTGAGTTTGTGTGTGTGGTTTTTGGGAGGGGGGTGAGGGGGTGAGAGAACCTGGATTTGTGCAGGAAATGGCCCAACTTGATTATCATGCACACTGTGTAAAGAGTTGTCACTTTGGATGGGCTATCACCAGCAGGAGAGTGAATTTGTGTGCGGGGGTGGAGGGTGAGAGAACCTGGATTTGTGCTGGAAATGGCCCAACCTGATGATCACTTTAGATAAGCTATTACCAGCAGGACAGTGGGGTGGGAGGAGGTATTGTTTCATATTCTCTGTGTATATATAAAGTCTGCTGCAGTTTCCACGGTATGCATCCGATGAAGTGAGCTGTAGCTCACGAAAGCTCATGCTCAAATAAGTTGGTTAGTCTCTAAGGTGCCACAAGTACTCCTTTTCTTTCTACAAGAAATAGGTTGACCTAGCTGCATCGCTCAGGGCTGTTAGGCACATAGGCAGCCCACCCCTCACTATAGACGCTGCTAGGTTTATGAAAGACCTAGTTACCACCCCTCAGAGGGTATGTCTACTCTATGAAATTAAGTCGATCTTATAGAAGTTGATTTTTAGAAATCGTTGTGTTTGTCCACACTAAGCACATTAAGTCAGCAGAGTGGGTCCACAAAACCGTGGCTAGCTCAGCTCACTGCTGCTGTTGTGAGCATTGCAAACACCTCGCGCGCTATCCCGCAGTATGCGGTCACGATAGTGATGGGGACATGGACACAGACTTTTCTCAAAGCAGGGGCCCTGGCAATTTGGACATCATGGTGGTAATGGGGCAGGTTCATGCCTTGGAACGCCAATTCTGGGCTTGGGAAACAAGCACAGACTGGTGGGACTGCTTAGTGTTGCAGGTCTGCGATGATTCCCTGTGGCTGCAAAACTTTCGCATTTGTAAGGGCACTTTCATGGAACTTTTACTTGCTTTCCCCTGCCCTAAAGCACGAGAATACCAAGATGAGAGAAGCCCTCACAGTTGAGAAGCGAGTGGTGATAGTCCTTTGGAAGCTTGCATCGTCAGACAGCTATTGGTTAGACGGGAATCAGTCAGTTTGGAGTGGGTAAATCTACTGTGGGGGCTGCTGTGATGCAAGTAGCCAACACAATCACTGAGCTGCTGCTATCAAGGGTAGTGACTCTGGGAAACATGCAGGTCATAGTGGATGGCTTTCTGCAATGGGGTTACCTAACTGTGGTGGGGCCATAGACGGAACCCATATCCCTATCTTGGGACCGGAGCACCTTGGCAGCCAGTACATAAACCACAAGGGGTACTTTTCAGTGGTGTTGCAAGCACTGGTGGATCACAAGGGACGTTTCACCAACATCAACGTGGGATGGCCGGGAAAGGTGCATGATGCTTGCATCTTCAGGAACTCTGGTCTGTTTCAAAAGCTGCAGGAAGGAACTTACTTCCCACACCAGAAAATTACCTTTGGGGATGTTGAAATGCCTATAGTTATCCTTGGGAACCCAGCCTACCCCTTAATGCCATGGCTCATGAAGCCATACACAGGCAGCCTGGACAGTAGTAAGGAGCAGTTCAACTATAGGCTGAGCAAGTGCAGAATGGTGGTAGAATGTGTATTTGGTCGTTTAAAAGCTCGCTGGTGCAGTTTACTGACTAGGTTAGCCCGCAGTGAAACCAATATTCCCATTGTTATTGCTTCTTGCTGTATGCTTCATAATATCTGAGAGAGTAAGGGGGAGACGTTTATGGCAGGGTGGGAGGTTGAGGCAAATCGCCTGGCAGCCGATTACGCACAGCCAGACACCAGGGCGATTAGAAGAGCACAGCTGGGCGCCCTGCGCATCAGAGAAGCTTTGAAAGCCAGTTTTATGACTGGCCAGGCTATGGTATAACAGCTCTGTTTTTCTCCGTGACGAAAACCTGCCCCCTTGGTTGACTCTACTTCCCTGTAAGCCAACCTACCTCCACCCTTCGATCATTGCTTTCAGAGGCAATAAAGTCGTTATTGTTTCAAAATCATGCATTCTTTATTAATTCATCACACAAATAGGGGGAAAACTCTCAAGGGAGCCCGGGAGGGGTGGGTGAGGAGGGAAGCACTGGGTGGGGTAGTGGATGAGGGGAGGAGGGAAGGACAAGGCCACACTACAGTTCAAAACTTATTGAATGCCAGCCTTCTGTTGCTTGGGCGGTCCTCTGGGGTGGAGTGGCTGGGTGCCCGTAGCCTTCTTGGGCATCTGGATGAGGAGGATATGGAACTTGGGGAGGAGGGCAGGAGGTTATACAGGGGCTGCCGTGGAGGTCTATGCTCCTTTTGCCTTTTCTGCAGCTCCACCAGATTCCTGAGCATATCGCTTTGCTCCCCCATTAGACTCAGCATTGCATCCTCCCTCCTCTCATCATGTTCCTTCCTCCTCTCATTGCGTTCATTTAACGCTTTTCTGGTCTCTGCCATTGTTTGCCTCCACACATTCTGCTGAGCTCTTTCAGTGCAGGAGGACTGCATGATCTCTGAGTAAATTTCATCGCGAGTGTGGGGTTTTGGTTTTTTTTTGCCTTCCAATCCACGCTAGCCTTTGGGATGGAGATGATAGGGGGAGCATAGAAACACTTGCAGGTGCAGGAGGGGAAAAAAGGGAGAGTAGCATTTAAAAAGATAAATTTTAGAGAACAAAGGGAAGACTATTCACCTTACTTAGCACGTGTGCTTTTGGTACAAGGTTGCATTTTGCCTCTTATATTGAGTGCCTGCCGGTTTGGTGTGAGACATCATACATGCTCGGCTGGGCAACAGAATTTGGCTTGCAGGCAGGCATGGTAAGGCAAAGGGTTTTGGCTTCTTCAACATCCATAATGTGGGAACGGTTTCAAACGGCAGTGCCCTCCTTTTCCATACCAAGCAAAGCCTGTTGGGTTGGCCATTTAAAAGGAGGGGCTGCGGTTTTAGGGTGAATGTGCAGCACAACCCAACCCCCACCCCACCCAATTTTCTGGGATGATCGCTTCACTCCCCCAACCACGTGGCTAGTATCGGGGTAGATCTCTGTCAGCCAAACGTGAACAGCTCAGCATGAACAGGCCTCCCGCCACCGGGTGACTAACAGCGGGGATGATTTCTTTTCAGCCAAAGGCAAACAGCCCAGCAGGAACGGGCACCTCTGAATGTCCCCTTAAACAAATTTCCCGTATTTGAACCAGGTGACTGTGAATGATGTCACTCTCCTGATGCTAACACAAAGAGATAAAGAACGGATGTTGCTTGAATGCCACCAAAGCCCGGGCCCATTCGCTGCAATGCTTTGTTCTGCAGTGATTCCAGACTACTTGCTACTGGCTTGGTGTGGTAAGTGTCCTACCATGGAGGACGAAATAAAGCTGACCTCCCCAGAAACCTTCTGTGAAGGCTTTTAGAGTACCTCCAGGAGAGCTTCATGGAGATGTCCCTGGAGGATTTCCACTCCATCCCCAGACATGTTAACAGACTTTTCCAGTAGCTGTACTGGCCGCAAATGTATCTCAAGTCTTCAGGGCAAATTAATCATTAAATTCGTTTGCTTTTAAACCCTGTATTATATTTACAAAGGTACACTCACCAGAGGTGCCTTCTCTGGCTTCATGGTCCAGGAGCCCGCCTTGGGAGGGTTGGGAGAGTATTGGCTCCAGGGTGATGAACAGTTCCTGGCTGCTGGGGAGAAGGGATTCTCCGCTTGCCTGCTGTGCGCTATCCTCAACCACCTCCTCCTCCTCATCATCCTCCTTGTCCACAAAATCCTCATCCCTGTTGCGTGAGACTCCCCCCTTGCAAGTGTCCACGGAGGTAATGGGACACTACCATTAGTGGTGGGGTAATGGTAGGGACGCTCCTTAGAATTGCATGCAGCTCATCATAGAAGCGGCATGTATGGGGCTCTGACCCAGAGCAACCATTTGCATCCTTTGTTTTTTGGTAGGCTTGCCTCAGCTCCTTAACTTTCATGCCGCACTGCTGAGTGTCCCTGTTGTAGCCTCTGTCCATCATATCCTTGGAGATTTTGGCAAATATATTGCATTTCGTCTTTTGGAATGGAGTTGTGCCTGCACGCATTCTTCTCCCCATGCAGCGATCAGATCCAGTATCTCCCGTTTGGTCCATGCTGGAGCTCTTTTGCCATTCTGGGACTCCATGGTGACCTGTGCTGATCAGCTCGCCACGCTGGCCAAACAGGAAATGAAATTCAAAAGTTCCCGGGGCTTTTCCTGTCTACCTGGCCAGTGCATCTGAGTTGAGAGTGCTGTCCAGAGCAGTCATAATGGAGCACTCTTGGATAGCTCCCGGAGGCCAATACCATTGAATTGCGTCCACCCCAAATTTGTACCCAGCGAGGTCGATTTTAGTGCTAATCCCCTCGCCGGGGAGGAGTACAGAAATCAATGTAGAGACAAATTCATTGTGGCTGAAAGGAACCACCTAGAAGCATCTACATAGACATTCTTTGCAAGAACAACGAGGAGTCCTTGTGGCACCTTAGAGACTAACCAGTATATTTGGGCATAAGCTTTCGTGGACTAGAACCCACTTCGTCAGATGCATGGAGTGGAAAATACAGGAGCAGGTATAAATACATGAAAAGATGTGAGTTGCCTTACCAAGTGTGAGGTCAGTCTAACTAGACCATTCAATTGACAACAGGATACCAGGGGAGGAAAAATAACTTTTGAAGTGGTAATGAGAGTGGCTCATTTCAGACAGTTGACCAGAAGGTGTGAGTAACAGTAGGGGGAAATTAGTATTGGGGAAATTAGGTTTAGGTTTTGCAATGACCCAACCACTCCCAGTCTTTATTCAGGCCTAATCTGATGGTGTCCAGTTTGCAAATTAATTCCAGTTCTGCAGTTTCATGTTGGAGTCTGTTTTTGAAGTTTTGTTGTTGAAGAATTACCACTTCTAGGTCTGTAATTGAGTGACCAGGGAGATTGAAGTGTTCTCCTACTGGTTGTTGAATGTTATGATTCCTCATGTCAGATTTGTATCCATTTATTCTTTTGCGTAGAGACTGTCTGGTTTGGCCAATGTACATGGCAGAGGGGCATTGTTGTCACATGATGGCATATATCACATTGGTAGATGTGCAGGTAAACGAGCCCCTGATGGTGTGGCTGATGTGGTTAGGTCCTGTGATGGTGTCGCTTGAATAAATATGTGTACAGAGTTGGCACCGGGGTTTGTTGCAGGGTTTGGTTCCTGGGTTGGTGTTTTTGTTGTGTGGTGTGTAGTTGCTGGTATCTGCTTCAGGTTGGGGGGCTGTCTGTAAGCGAGGACTGGCCTGTCCCCCAAGGTCTGTGAGAGTGAGGGATTGTCCTTCAGGATAGGTTGTAGATCCTTGTTGATGTGCTGGAGTGGTTTTAGTTGGGGGCTGTAGGTGACAGCTAGTGGCGTTCTGTTACTTTCTTTGTTGGGCCTGTCCTGTAGTAGGTGACTTCTGGGTACCCGTCTGGCTCTGTCAATCTGTTTCTTCACTTCACCAGGTGGGTGTTGCAGTTGTAAGAACGCTTGATAGAGATTCTGTAGGTATTTTTCTCTGTCTGAGGGATTGGAGCAAATGCAGTTGTATCTTAGAGCTTGGCTGTAGACAATGGATCGTGTGATGTGGTCTGGATGAAAGCTGGAGGCATGTAGGTAAGTATAGCGGTCAGTAGGTTTCCGGTACAGGATGGTGTTTAGTGCTGTAGTGTCTAGGAAGTGGATCTTTTGTGTGGACTGGTCCACGCTGATGTTGATGGTAGGTTGGAAATCGTTGAAATCTTGGTGGAATTCCTCAAGGGCCTCCTTCCCATGGGTCCAGATGATGAAGATGTCATCAGTGTAGCGCAAGTACAGTAGCCGTGTAAGGGGACGAGAGCTGAGGAAGCATTGTTTTAAGTCAGCCCTAAAAATGTTGGCATATTGCGGGGCTATGCGGGTAGCCATAGCAGTCCCACTGACTTGAAGGTATAAATTGTCTCCAAATCTGAAATAGTTGTGGGTGAGGACAAAGTCACAAAGTTCAGCCACCAGGTTTGCCATGACATTATCGGGGATACTGTTCCTGACGGCTTGTAGTCCATCTTTGTGTGGAATGTTGGTGTAGAGGGCTTCTACATCCATAGCGGCCAGGATGGTGTTTCCTGGAAGATCATCAAAGGATTGTAATTTCCTCAGGAAGTCAGTGGTGTCTCGAAGATAGCTGGGAGTGCTGGTAGCATAGGGCCTGAGAAGGGAGTCTACATAGCCAGATAATCTTGCTGTCACGGTGTCAGTGCCTGAGATGATGGGGTGTCCAGGGTTCCCAGGTTTATGGATTTTGGGTAGCAGGTAGAATACCCCTGGTCAGAGCTCTAGGGGGTCTGTCAATGTAGATTTGTTTCTGTACTTCTTCAGGGAGTTTCTCGAGCGGATGGTGTAGTTTCTTTTGGTAATCCTTAGTGGAGTCAGAGGGTAATGGCCTGTAGAATGTGGTGTCCGAGACTTGTCTCAGAGCCTCTTGTTCATATTCCGACCTATTCATGATGACTACAGCATCTCCTTTGTCAGCCTTTTTTATTATAATGTCAGAGTTGTTTCTGAGGCTGTGGATGGCATTGTGTTCTGCATGGCTGAGGTTATGGGGCAAGTGTTGCTGCTTTTCCACAATTTCAACTCGTGCATGTCAATGGAAGCACTTTATGTAGAAGTCCAGTCTGTTTCGCTCTTCAGGAGGAGTCCACGCAGAATCCTTCTTTTTGTAGTGTTGGTAGGAAGCTTCCTGTGTGTTAGTGTGCTGTTCTGTGGCTTGTTGGAAATATTCCTTGAGTCGGAGACTTCGAAAGTAGGATTCTAGGTGAGTGAAGAATAGGATGGAAAATAATCCTGATATTTTGCCATTATATAGATTGATGGTTTCAGGGCTTGGGAGCTGTGCTCCAGCTCCAGGCAAAAACCTGTAGCTCCCCTGCTCTGGAGCTGCTCTGAGGGCTCCACTCCAAAGCCCTGGATGGTATGCCCTCACCCTGAAAACTTTGTTCAGTTTTGGTCAGCACATCTCAAAAAAGCTAAGATAAAGTAGAAATGGAAGAGGATCAGAGAAAGGCAACAGCAATTCTTAGCCCCACAGCAGGGCTTCTGCCTGAGGAGATACTAAAGTATACAATTTAATCCTTTCTACAGTGGAGACAAAGAGGTGACCTGATAGAGATACAGTATGTAAACAATGATGTAAAGAAGGTAAATCGGGGGCTTCTAATTACCCCCTTTTCCTTAATGCAACAACAAGAGGAAATTTCAAATAAAAGGCAATACATTTAACACTAATAATCATGGCTCTTATCCCTGGGGATGCCTTTTTGTTGGTTGGGGAGTGGGGGTCTCCTACTATATCTCTTTCCTAGCCTTCCCCCCTTTAAGTTTTTCTCCCCGTGTAGATACTCCAGCGCACCTCTCTCTTGTTTTCCATGGCTTTCCAAAGCAGGAAGAGAGTGGTGAAGATATGGTCCTTGTTAGTTTCACAGCTGCTCAAGGAGTTCTAAATAGCATCAGTGAAGCTGAACAGAACCTTATTATCTTCACACTTATACTGTTTGGGAAGCTAGGAGCAGCAGCAGCAGAGGCACTGGATCCGTGTGCATAGTCAGGAAGATACCAGCTGTGAACTGTCTTTGCAACCAAAAAGAATAGATGCTTTAATTTCTTCAGAAGTTGTTGGTACATAGCATTGGCCTACTGTAAGGAAAACTTGGAGTGTTGCTTCCTGTGCTATACTTGCTCTGTTGATAAAAAGAGGTCTTCAGTCATGAGGACTGTCAGGCCTTTCATCAGCACTAAATTCACTTAAAAATACATTAAAACTATCTTGAAATGCACCTCATTTGTCTTTCATTTTACAACTTGAAGTTTATCTGCCACTCTTTCTGCAGATCTGAGTGTTAGAGACAGTTGGTTTTATTTATATAATATAATTTTGAATAAAGACGTTTGTATATTTACCCATTTTCAGGGTGAATTTATAATTTTGATCTGCTTTGAGTCAGGTTTTCTTCTTTAGGTGATCTTTAAAGCCTCAAATGATCAGCCTCTGAGAGTAACATGTTCATCAGAGGCCTCAGTCACATTTTCCTAGCAGGAAAGGGTGTTTTCTTTCCAACACCAGCTGGACTGTAGAGTGCAAATTAACAAATCAATGGAATGAACAGGGACAGATCTCTTCTCCCACCCCCCAAGATAAATCAGTGAATCTCATTTTCTTTAATTCTACAAACTTGACATGCGGTGATACCAGTGCCTGGCATAAGGCAACATGTGCCTAGGAAAGTGATGTAACCTGGCATGAAACCGCTTTTAACAGCTTGAATGCTAGAGGGTGTAGAGTCCTGAAGCACTAAGATGGTAACATCTGTTGGAATGAACTCTGCTGACCTTGCAGATATAACTTGCTATTGTGAGGAAGGAGGTTGTACCCACATGTGGTGTACTTATTTTTATTTCCTGCTGTATCCATTATCTCTCCCTTTCCTTTTGCAGAAAGGTACAGGGGGAGTAACTCTTTCATTACCACCTGCAGGTTATCATGCAGTCCTGTATGACACTTGGCTCTCCGTTAGAGGAAGGGTCCTAGCTTTCAGTGTTGTTTCTTATTCCACAGACAACTCTGTCTGCCTGAGTAGGGATGTGTCTGTCAGTGTCCCATTCCTCCTGTGACACTTTCAGATGATACTGTGCCAGCAAGGCTCTTTGGCACCACTGCCAATGGAGTTGGCACCATACACTCTTCTGAGACACTGAGCATGTAAGATTACTTCTCCAGTGCAATTAACACATTTAAAGGTGACTGGAAATGCTTTTCCTTCAGACAAATACAGATTGTTTTTCCAAATTATTAAGAAAATACATACTCAGACTTAAAAATTACAAATAAATAACATGTTTTAAAATTAATGTTGCAAATCACCTCCCCCTACGCTCACGGTAGTAGCCAAGAGTCAAGTTAAGGGTTCTTCATTTGTCTGCTACAGCCAATGACTTTCTAAGCACCTAAAGCTGTGTAAGGAATATAAATGTTGAGCTTCTTATGATTCTTCTTGCTCTTCCATCAGATATTGTAAGAGGAAAAACAGGAACCTGAGGCTCAGAACTTGAGTCATAGCGGGTAGACCTTTTTAAAAGAATAAATGGACACAAATCAGATGTCAAGAATTATAACATTCATAAACCAGTTGGAGAACACTTCAATCTCTCTGGTCACTCGATTTCTGATCTCAAAGTGACTATCCTTCAACAAAAAAACTTCGAAAACAGTCCCCGTCCCCCCCGTCCTGTTCCTCAGACGTTCTTGTTAAACCCTGGACTTGTGCTGGAAATGGCCCACCTTGATTATCATACACATTGTAAGGAGAGTGATCACTTCAGATAAGCTATTAGCAGCAGGAGAGTGGGGTGGGGGGAGAGAAAACCTTTTGTAGTGATAAACACCCATTTTTTCATGGTCTGTGTGTATAAAAACATCTTCTGTATTTTTCACAGTATGCGTCCAATGAAGTGAAGCTCACGAAAGCTTATGCTCAAATACATTGCTATTTTAGTCTTCTTAAAACAATTTCTCCCAACCACTGATTCATATGCTGTCACTGGTATGTGTCTGTGGCTATTATTTCAAGCACTGCTCCTCTAATCGAATGATGAGATGAGTTTGTATATTGGGTCCCTGCTGCACCACCGCTTATAAACTCTTATTCAGCTGCATCCTTTCTGGAGTATGGCACTGCTCCATGTGAGATCATCCTTTGAAACAGCCTGTGGTATGCTGGAAGCTCGTATGTGCGCACCTGAATGGTCTGCTGTGGCTGGTACGGCTTTGGTCTTAGTCTGGTAAACTAGTATGGCTGCTGGAATTAGCTGACCTACAGTGTCTTTCCTTAGTCCTTCAGTGGGTTGATTTAGGTCTAGGGCATATGTGTGAGAGTTTCCAAATGAATGCCTTCCCCCAAAAAAGCAATGTTCTTTGATTCTGTGAATAAAACCCCAACTTCATTTTGAATAGATTGTGTATGTGTGAATTTAGTGATGGTAGAATGTGTAGACTGACAGTCATGTAGACTGAAGTCCTCTGTTTATCTTCAGAAAAGATAGACCAGCATGCCACTGCTCATGTTGTATCCCCCCCCCCCGCCAATTTCCTCTGTTCTGCCCTGCAATATGTCTGAGTCCTCATCAGGTGGAACCACAGAGAGGGGCAGGAGGTTAGTTCTGTTCCCATGGCTCATTAAGTTTTTATCCCTGTCCTAATACTAACAACTGGGGGACAGTTAATTGCAACAATGATGGTGGCTTCTTTGTGTTTTTTAATGTAGCTATTAGTCTAATGGTAACTGAAGTTATACCAACATCTTTTCATGCTCAGAGACCACCAACAAGTGATCAGATGGAAAGAGCCTTGGTCACAGTAAATCTTAGCTGGATTTGCACCTATGATCCATGGGTGGCAGTAGCCTTAGTTTTTAAAATGCTACTAGGATTACCTTTTTTTAAGAAAGGGGTAGTGTTGTTTGTAACAGTAAGCTGGGCTTGACCACCACAGCATATTTGTTCTCCAAACAGCTGCAGCTGCTGAGTGAAATTCCCTTGTCACCTGACCAGTCCAAGCACTGTGTATAATGCAAAATGACAACAGTCTGGTTGAAAAAGCCCATTTTTGCTAATGCTCACGCAGGAAACAGCAACCCATATGTTCCTTTCTGTGTTCTGAGATTGGTTTCTACTAAATGCCTTTTCTGCATTCTCCCATGCATTAAGAAACGGACATTTTAATAAAGGAGATTTTTTTTTTTTTTGCCAAAAAAAATACCGGGCTGTCTAAAGAGTGTGACAAAACAGAGCTTTACAATGTGGCTCCCAGCCATTCGCATCTTAAATGTTGTCAGGCGTCACCAGTATGATGCTCTGCTCTGTTCAATGATAAGTCAGCTGTGTGTGTGTGCGTGTGTTCCCTCTGTGTGCTGACCCGTCTCTGCGCGGATAGCTGGCACAGCAGAACCCAAGAGAAACCCCGAGGACCACAGACTCCAATAAGGTACGAAGATGCCAGGCCAGGTTTATTGCCAAATGAAACACAGTCTCTAGCTCCCCGGATCAGATGTCTACAGTTCTGCTAGTATATATGTGCTCCCTGACAATGGACCAGCTCAGTCAGTGGTGGGATTCTCCACTGCCACTTATGCCAGACAAAGACATCCACTCGGGTGCATTCCTATACACAGGTACAAACAAGTTACACATCACTCCCGACCTATTGCAGTACAACCGCTTTACGTGCTGCCTCTCTCCCTCTCTTGTGTGAGGAGAGTCTCACTCCCAATCCACTTCTCTGTCCCATTTCTCTTCACACTTGGATTTTGCACACAAAGTTTGACTGGGTCACCTCATATATATCTTGTATTTCCTTTACTACTCCTACTTGCCTGCATTAATGGTGTGGCATGTTTTAATCTATAGTGACTAAATGTTACCATCTGGAGGCTGGAGTTGGGAGTCTCAGTAAATTTCCCATTTAGACAACTTTCATGGTACAAAACCACCACTACAGCCGGCACTAATTGTTAATTATTAGCAGTCACAACATAGGGACCAATGATTTGAAATGTCCATGGAGACTAAACGGCCTTGTCCTAGAGATGTGTCCTTCCAGTTCCGAGTTAAACCAGATAGCTGTTTTGGTGGGATGGAAGCTTGCAGTGCTGCTGCCCAAGCTGCACCTGTTTAGTGGATAAATAAAGGGCTTCATTCTCCAGGGCTGTCCAGCGGCACCTCTCTCCAGCACTGAACTGCGCGCACACAACAGTTTTTAAAAAAGAAAACCCCCAAAACCTTTTAACTCTGATCACTGCAAACCAAAAAGAAAATATTTCATATGACTTCCAGTTTGCAGTTGCACAATGCATAGCTGGAGGCTTTGGCAGCAGCTGTCTTAGAGAAGAGGCTTGAAAATTATCATATTATCGCTCCAGTAATATATTTCATAACATTTTCCTGCTTTCTTTTCACCAGTGCATGATCTGAGTTGCCAGCATTGAATATTGTGATGTGATTAATTTAGGGATTTATGACAAAGGGAATGTAATTTTGTAAGTTGGCTTTCACAATCGGTGCTGCAACAAGAATGAGTTTCTTTAACAATGGGGATTCTATAATATAGCAAATTGCTAGGCGACGCCAGACAAATTGCCTCTTGTTATTTTGCTAACCTAAGAGACTAAAGGTGGCTGCTTTAGATTGTTCAGGATAACTCAGGGAAGTGCAGTAAGTCAGGGAGTTCTCACGCCATCACAGGCCATCAGTGAATAGCTCAATTTTAATTGGTGACAAGCACTAGCATCCTCCATCTGAAATACAGCCTTAATAATCAGCCCGATGCCATCCATAACTGTTTGCATAACACAGTTCTCAACGGAGGAGTGAATGGGTAGATTTAAAAAAAAAAACCACGAAACCTAAGGAGAACTTAATGTCAAGTTTTTTTGCATAAAACACTTTTATTGAGGTTGCTGAATTTGTGTGACATGGTACTTTTATGTCACATTCTATCTTTTATTCTACTTTGCAACATGTTAGTCTTCTGTTCATGCGTGATTATGTTAAAATGATTAGTTATTTTATATGTAATCATCGATACATACAGGAATAATCCAGTTTGGAACGATTAAGAGGGTATTTATGGTAGCAGTGCTACTAGTATGCAAAGTACTGTATAAATGATAAATATTTTTATTTTTAAAGCTGACCTTTTAAATGTTAAAATAAATAAAAATCACCATTAAATCCGTATGCTGAATGCTTCAAAATAACTAGTTAGAGGGACATTTCAGCATGTAATGAATTCAGAACCTTTTTTACTTCTTCTCTTGCAGTCTATAAAGTGTAAAATATTAATTGCTTTCTCCCATTAAAAATAATACAGGTTTATCTGAGCTTTTCCAAATTGATTCTGTTCTCCAGCTGGGCTGTCCACAGCATAGGGTATGCTGGGTCATCTGGTTAAATGCGAGGCAGTAATTTACAGGTTACTAGAATTGGGCTGAGTAAAAGTTTGTTTTATTCAGGGTGGATAAAAATCAATGGATTTAAAAAAAAAAAATCAAAACTCTTTTTTTGATCAAATGTTTTTTTCCTCAAAAAGCATTTCAAGATGATATTAAGATATCTCATCATGGAATAGGGATTATAAATTCTAATTCTATAGTATGAGACAATATATTCATGTAATGTTTAAGAAAAGTTTTGTAAATGTGTTCCAATAGTTCATGGATTGGGGGCCCAATCTTATGGGGTTCCAGGGGCTTCTGTGTAGATTCTTTAGGTTAATCTTTCTATCTACCCAATGGGGCTCAGTCTATACAATACCATCAGAGATGCTTAGTTTTGCAGTTCTCAAACTCTGGATTTGTGTGTCCAGAGATAACATGCTTGTTAACAGCAAAAATGTTTTAAAATAAATAATATATAGAGGTGAGAAATAACAGACCTCACCCCTATTGTCCCTCTGCAAATTTGTGTACACAGAGTCAATCCCTTATCTCTCTCTAAAAGTGCAAAGTTTCAAAAAGTTGAATGAATAGAAGATTGTTGGGGGTGAAATAGATGTGGAGAAGGAGAAGAAGTCTGGAGATAAATGTGAGAAGGAAGGGACAGGCAGTAGAAACAAAAGTGAAACTTTGAGCAGCATATTCCAGAAGTCTTAAGGTTAGGGTTAGGTTAGGGTTACCTGTGGGTTAGGGTTAGGTTAGGGAAGACAGGCATGCTTGCAGAATGCAAGCAGTGCAACAAAGAAATGCAAGGCCTGGTTGCCCATATGAAACAACATCATGAGAAGTGTTCCTTCTCAGGAGGAAGCTGCGTTGAAGATGATGAAAAGAACATGTCTGAACGTGGAGGATCTTCAGGTTGGTAAACTTTTTTAATTTCATACTTCTTTCTTAAGGACTAGCTGTCTTCCTTCTGGACTATTCTTGAATTCTCATGTTTGAACAAAAAAATATAGTTGTTACTCTAGAGTACTATTATTTTAGATGCAGTTGTGATAAAAAATAAATAGCTGAATTAGGCAGATCTTCCTTTTACAATTTCACTTTTAAAGTAGTACTGAGTGTCAGTGAATGCAGTGAGTAATACTAAATGAGCAGTATGATGACAATAATTAAATAACTGCATTGACTTACTTTGTTTAGGAGAATCCATCCTCAACATACAGGATTTGAAGACTATCCACCTTCAAGATCACCATCATTTTCTATAGTTTCAGAGTTATCTGCCAATGATAGTGTTTCGGTCACATCATATATGTCACATAGCCACAGTCTATCACTTGGAGCAAAAAGGAAAAAAAACCTCCATCATCCAGAAACAACCATAGATAAGTTTGTGATAAAAGCCAGCAGATTACAAAAAGAGGTAAAAAAAGATGAAAAAATTGCCCGGTTTGTTTGTGCAACAAACTCTCTCCTTTCTGTGTGATTGAGAACCCACACTTCATTAACATGGTTCAGTCATTAAGACCAGGATACAGTTCACCCAACAGAGCAGATGTCGCAGGCAAATTGCTGGATAAAGTGTATGAAAGAGAAATTGAGCAGTGTGCAAAAGGTCTAGCGGGTGAAATTGTTAACCTGAGTCTTGATGGGTGGAGCAGTGTCCACAATGATCCCATTGTATATGCTTGTGTGACAACAGAAGAAGGGAATGTCTTCCTTAGAGAAACAATTGATACATCAGGAAATGCACACACAGCAGAATACTTACAAGAAGTAGCAGTAAAAGCTATAACAAACTGTGGAAAATAAATTCAAATGTCTAGTACGCAGCTTGGTCACGGACAATGCTGCAGATGTATCCAAGATGAGAAGAAATTATTTAGAAGGGAGTCCCAAGTTAATAACATACGGTTGCTGTGCTCATTTGATGCACCTCCTAGCCAAAGACTTCAGTGTTCCAGAAATAAAGGCTAATGTTGTTGAAATTGCAAAATACTTCCGTAACAACCACTTTGCAGCAGCTGCTCTGAAAAAAGTGGGGGAACCAAGCTAACTCTCCCACAAGATGTGCGATGGAACTCAGTAGTGGACTGTTTTGAGCACTATATCAAGAACTGGCTTAATCTGATGAGTTTGTGAACAAAATCATGAAAAAATAGATGACACTCTCAAAGCCAAAGTTCTCAACAGTGGGCTTAAGAGAAATGTTGAACACATGCTAAGTACCCTGAAGCCTCTTTCTGTAGCCTTGAACAAAATGCAGGGAAATAGCAGTTTTATTGCCGACGCTGTTGAAGTTTGGAAGGAACTGAGTGAAATCTTAAAAAGAGAAACATTCAATGACAGAGTTAAATTACAAGCATTAAGAACACGAATGGGACAAGCATTATCTCCAGCTCATTTTCTTGCAAATATTCTCAATGCCCAGTACCAGCGTCAAACCTTAACTGCTGAAGAAGAGGAGTTGGTATGACATGGACATCCAGCAATCATCCCTCCATGATGCCAACTGTAATAAACTTCAGAGCTAAGGGTGAACCATTCAAGAAATATATGTTTGCTAATGATGTTTTAAAGAAAGTCACACCAGTGAACTGGTGGAAGTCACGCAAGCACTTGGATTCAGAGACTGTTGAAGTGATAATCTCACTTTTAACAGCAGTAGCTCCTTCTGCCAGTGTAGAAAGAATATTTTCTTCCTTTGGACTAATTCATTCCAAACTGAGAAACTGTTTGGGACCTGAAGAAGCAGGAAAGCTTATTTTTCTTTTCCAGATTATGAACAAACAGGAAAATGAAGGTGAAGATGACTGAGTTTGCTGCAGAAGTCAGTATTTTAAGTTTTTCATGTTGACCTAGCTGACATAGTCTATTTAATTTTTGAAAAATTTTGAAATTTTTGAAAAAAATATTTCATTTAACTATTTTAGTTTAAAACCATTTTAAGAAAAACAAACCTGATTTTAAAAAACTTGAATGTTTAAATTCAAAAATTCATATGCTTGTTTTGTTAAAATATTATGTTTGCTGTTGAAGAAAAAATCCAGAATAAATAACGTTTTTGTTTTAGTTAAATAAAACAATTTAAATGTCTGTCTGGTCACGTTCTCCTCCTAATACAGCATGGCAAGAAAATCCTCCAAATATTAATGATTAACCTGTTGAATTGGAGATAGTTCACCTCCCAATGACTTCATAAATATCTGCTTCATTTACCTTTGGTAAATGAAATAACCAGTCAATCATTCATTTTCTGATATAGCTGTAAAACTAATCTGAAAAATTTTCAAAATAAATCTGTTTAAAAATGTATAGTGTGTACCTTCTAAAAATGAAACCTACATCTATCTCTGAGTTGTGAAGAATATGTATTAAGGTTATAACAACCAACAAGAATGCACTTTTATGTAGAAATCCATGATTAAATCGAATCTTCCTGACTAGTGATTTAAATCATGATTTAAATACATTTGGTTTAAATCAAATCCACCCTGGTTTTAATTTTCAGTATGTACTTAATTACTGCTCCTCCTTCAGGTGCTTGGCATTATATACATAATTGTAATACTGGTAAGAATTATTAACAACTATTATTAGTGGTGGTAGGAAATATTTATATTATTGCACACCCAATGGTCCCTGTTAGGGAAGGTGCTATTTCTGATTTGGAAATCAGAAAACAGAACCAAGCAGTCTGGTTTCACTGTCCAAACTGTGTGAAGAGCAAAAAGTAAAACAGAATTTAAACATTCCTTAGATTTCATAATATAACGGTGGTGTCAGTAAAATTAGGGCAGGTAAAGGTTTGGAACTGTATTCTAAGCAACAGAGTAATTTAGTCACACCAACTGAGTCATGGCTTCTCTCTCCACTGCAGAGACTACTGGCTGGTGGTTGTTTTGTGGTCTGAACAAACAAGTAATGTGTATAAGTCTGAAACCACCAATCTATTTTGCTTCGAACCTCAAGTTAGGCCTATTATTATTATTATTTTATTTATTTAATACTGTAGTGCTCAGTGCTGTACAATATGTGGAGGAAGACAGCATCTTGGTGTTACAATCTAAATTAGGTAGTACAGTTCAGATACTGAATTTTAAGAAAAATAGATAATCTAATCACCAGTCCCCTTTTGTATATCTGAGTGTATGTAGCATTTTTGTTTATCATGTACTGTATATAGTTGAAAGTATGCTGGGTAGTATATAGTAAATGGTCTCTGCCAAACAAGTAACCGGTCAAAATCAATACAGAACAAGACAAGACCGAACATACACACGTGGTATGACTATTGTTTCATTAAATCTTGAGCGTTTTTCCATGCTTATGGCACACACAAAGGGTGATTATTAAATCTTATTATATACAATGTTTTGATGCAGCAAAGTAAGAGTGTGCGTTGTCATTTCCTTTTGGTTAAAGAGTGGCTTTACAAACCACAGTATATTGACCATTCTCAATTTAGTAGGGCTTGGCTTATGAGGAACAGGCTAACTGTAAGTCCTTTTCTTAATGTGAATAAGACACAAAGTGAACATGTGTTATATAGTATAATTTTATGAGTGTTCGTTGCTGGACAAACTAATGCTTAATGGACCTAACAAGACTAATTATTGCTTTCTGACTGGATTGACAACTGGGTACCAGATACTTTTCTAGTGCAGCTGCTTCGGCCCTGCATTCTTCATACTGTATGGTTCCAGCTGGTAAACTATTGTGTGTGATAGCAATAAACTTCTTGAAACCACTCTTGTGGTCTGTTCATTGGAGCTTTAAGAATGTGAGGTAAATCATTGGGCTGTTAATTAACACAGTAGTCATTACCCATGAAAGAGGACTGGTTTCAAAGGAGATTCTTCTTTTAATGAGAATAAATGCTGTGACTCAAACCAGTTTGTTTAGTTATTTCCTCATCCTGTGAGATGCTCAGTGCTTCATGCAATCGGACTCAGGTCATCAAATACATTGATTCTTCTTGTTAATCACCAGTGCCATATTTAGGGAAATCTTAAAGCCACTTTTAATCAGCATGTTGGGTTTTTTTGTTTTTTTCCTTCTCCTATCTTATTACCAAAATATTTGTTAGTGAGCAGAAGCTTTTCCCATACAAATCCCTGCTTTCTGCAGTATGTGTGTTTTGTTGATCCAGCATCTGTGACGACAACATAATCACTTCCTTGAATGGTGGAATCAGAAATCTGGCCCCCAGTTTGGTTCATAATGGTTCAGGTTGTTAGCTACTGAAAGTTATTTGCTACCACTTGATGGTTTTTTGATTCGCTTTTTGAAATGAGTTGTAGTTCTGGGTCCAGTTCCTATCAGGTAGGTGTCCATATCACAAAAGCCACTGCTACATGTGGCTCTAATTGTCATGTACATTCACAGCTTTATCCAAAAGATCAAGACAGAATGAGAATGTGCAGACTTAACTCCTTCTAGAGCTCATTGCCACTTGCCAAGGGGTGCTCATTTCTATGGCTATCTAGAAGGCGTCAGTTTCCAGTGCTACCAATCTGTCACTTTTGGGCTTCTGAGGGGAGGTTCTACCTGTTGCTGTTTCTGTTGTGGGGCAGCCCGACTTCTTCCAGTGGAAAATCAGTTTGGCCAGCACCTTTCAGGAGGAATAAACTGTGAAGAAAAGTCTGTTTTTTTAAAAAAAACAGAACAAATACTGCATCATTGAAATAATCTGTCAGGGGTAATGTGCTAGTTAGGAAGGACACACACAGTTTCTCTTCTGGGGTCCTCAGAACATCCCCCTCCCATTGCCTTCCTTAGACATGTCTCTCTTTGAAGCCTGTTGCCCTCCCTTTCTGTATGTCAGCCAGTAGGCCTTGCCAGAGAACAGCAGAAGGAGCATGTCAGGCCAGAGCAAGAGTCAGAGCTCTGTTCTTCCATGTGGCAGCTAGATTACTTAGCCAGCCCTTAATGCTGTTCTTGATCTTTAGGTTTGTCTGAGCATGGCAGGGCTGTCTAAAGGTTAAAATAGATGTTTACGCTTTGTGACGTCTCTCTGCCTGTCAGAAGAACAAATCATTTCATAATTTTCTTCATGCTGACATGAGACTCTGCCTTGTCTATTTTTTTCCTTTATTCTTCCTTTTCATAAGCTTCAGGGGTGTGGAGGGAACTCCAACAAAATAAATGGGACAATAATGAAGATACAGGTGCAGTGGGTTTGATTTCTTCAGTGACATAATAAAGGTCAATAGGCCCATTGTTCCAATCTTGCTGGTTTGTTCCAGAAACTTAATTGGGTCCTTTTTATGCCCAGGCATGAGAATAAGCCAGCTGGGCATTGTTACTTCCCTGTTGTTGGTATGAAAATAGTGAGAACAAATCCGGTAGCAGTGTCCTCTGCTGCTGACAAATCAAGGAGCCATTTGAAAAAAATTATTTATGAAGATTGTAAAGGTGAGAGATGGGGAGGGAACAGGCACTGAGAAAATATGAGTTCCCCCTACACTCCTTTATGCATAAATTAGAAACTTGGTGAGATCCATAGACAGGCTATTATGGATGAAAGCTCTGATGCCCCCTGCTTATCAGGTGATGCACCTCTTTGAGTCTTTTTTTCTGCCTTGGGAAGAATGTGAGGCCTCATGACACTTGCAATGAGTGAAAGTCAATGTTCTCTTGTAGTAGTCCAGAGTGTTTTGTACTATGCTGTCTCTAAGTGCTTTTTCTTTGTTTAATATTTCAGCTCCTGATTATTGGTGGGTCCTTTGGTCTCCGTGAGTTCACTCAAATCCGTTATGATGCTCAAAAACTCCACAGCAAGGTAAGTTAAGTTGTTTGTTGGTTTTTCAAATCTAGAGAGCACCAAAAAAATGGCAAGGACTGGAAAAATAGTATGATTTGGTATTTGTAGCGTTCCTAGCATAGTGTGGCCCTCATCCATGGTTGGGGCTCCATGGGAGGCACACCACAAAACAAATAATGATGATAATGAAACTTTCCAGCTTTTCCGGGTGGCAGGTTGGAGAGCAAAAGTAAGATGAGTGGTGCTACATCTTGCATGGCTAAGCAGAAGCCCCTCTGACTGATTAAAGAGGGGCAGTGATGAGTTACAGTGAAGGCGGGTGATTTTGCCAGAAGGATGATGGTTACAATGGCTCTGTTTAGACCAGAAAAATAGGTGGTGTTTTAAAAGTTGCTAGCTAACATGTTTAAACCAACATGTTTTTAAATACCACTTAGTGCCTAGGATAGACAGGATGTTACTCCTTAAAAAATGGTGTTAAATGGTCCTGGTCAACCCAAGGTGGCAGTGAGGCAGAGTAGGAGGAGCCTAGGGTTGACCAAGACCAGCTAACACACTTTTTAAAAGCATTAAACCATCTCTCATGTTATAAGTGGTGTTTAAAATTTGGTGTTAATCAACATGTATTAGTTAACACATTTTAAAATGTCACTTATTTTCCCAATTTAGACATACCCACTGAGGGTTGCTCTAGTGTCCCTGAGGGAGATAGAGGGCCCTTCCCCTCCCAGTCTTCCCGCATATCTGAAACTTGTACTAAAGGTATGGGGGGAGGAGGGGAAAGAATCTTTCCTGTAATGTAACTGAAAACCCATAACTGGGGGGAAGTAAATGCTCAATAATAGTAAGATATTAGTTATGGAATCTTTCACTGAGTACTGCAGAAAGTGGTGCTGGTGATTCACTGAGTGGCACTCTCACTTCTGAATCATTACTGAATCAATGCCTCAGTTTGTGGCTGTGACTGGGTCCCCGGAGTACAACCTGAACTGTGTGACTGCTGAGCCCTTCAAACCCACCAGCCTGGGCTGCCTCTCACACTGTGATGTTGATGTCAAGTTACAAACCTCTGATAGGCACTGCACTTACACAGACATCCAGAGGCAGGGACACACCCAACTGTGTTACATGAATGATCTTCCAGCCACTCATGAACCGTCAATAGTGAGGCTCTAGGCAGTTCCCCCCCAGCTTTGCACCCCAGAACTGTATTGTCTTGCACTGGTCAGAAGCCTGGCCAGTATAAGTTAATTATGTAGTTCGCCACTCTCTCAATGTGCAATGGACTCTCACTAGCCTTTGTAAACTGAGCTGAGATTTCCCAAGCACTTCAACCAAAACACACTATTTTAGGTAAAATATAAAACAGGTTTATTAACTACAGAAAGATAGATAGATTTTAAGTGATTATTAGTAGGCATAGAGATCAGAGTTGGCTACTTAAGAAACAAAAATAAATTCATAGTCCAAAAAGAAAAGGAGTACTTGTGGCACCTTAGAGACTAACCAATTTATTTGAGCATGAGCTTTCGTGAGCTACAGCTCACTTCATCGGATGCATAGTCCAGGTTCCTCAAATTAAGCAGGATTTGAATCAAGCAGTGTCTCACCCTGACAGATGGTACAAGCAGATTACAAATCCTCAATACACAGACTGGACTCCATTTCCAGCCTGGAACCACTCTTCTGCAGTTCATAAAATTTGTCCTCCGGGTATTGCATTGCGAGGGAGGGGGCAGGAGGAGTGGCCAAGTGATTATGTCACTGTCTCTCTCATTTCCTTTCAGCTTGCTGGAAAGATCTTTGCTGTGATGTGAGTTACTCTCTGAGAATTCTCTAGGATAGTGGATTCTTTTCTTGATGAGCCATTAATGCTGTATGACTATTGATGGCTACTCCTTTGTAACTGAAAGGATGGTTGTGGGTGTTCCCACCTCACAACATATTTCAGTTACACATACAGTAATGCTTCATAATTTCACATACAATGATAGTACATACAATCCAACAGGATATTCAACAGATCAAGACTTTTTGAATGGTAGCTCACAATATATACTTTATACAAAACATATCATACTCATATCACCATGGTGAATATGGTGGTTCCAGAGTGCTACTTTGAGGTAGAGAGTGTCATAGTGGTGCACAGTCATTCTGCTGCTGACTTTCCAATGAGATGTAGAAATGAGCTTTTAACCCTTTGTAATCATTAAAGATTCCATGGCACTTTTTGTAAAAATCATTGGATTATTTTAAGAGGTGAAGAACAGAACTTGGTGGGTTAATGTAGCTATACAGCACCTTAGCTCCATTCCGATCCTTGGCTGCTCTAGGCCCTGGAAAAGCCCTTGTAACTCAGATGACTCTGGGGTCAAACACAACCTCCCTGGGCTGTCATTTGGGAGGCAGCTCAGCGTCTCTGCAGCTCTGCATGGTACGGTCCCGCCTCCAACATACCTCCTGTATCAGGTTTTGCAAGGGGTTCTTGAAAGACAGACTTACAGCTGTGCCTGCATTGGAGGGATCCTCTGTCAGTCGGTCCTAAGCTTTTATGGCCTCTCCACACCTCTCTGCCCCTTTTATCAAATACAAAGGGGTCACGGCAGGGGTGAGGATCTCACCATTGTATTCACCTCACTGTCTTCACCAAATGCTGACAGTTAATTTTGGCCTCTGTAATGTCCAATACTAGTTCTCTGGTCCATAAAAAGGGTGGGATAATTAATGTTTGTGATACTCCTTGTCCCCATTTTTCTAATAAGTGAAAGCATCAATGAATCACACAGTAGTACAGGAAGGCTGAGGGGAAGCTTGGACACAGAGGAGTGTCCACCTGAGCTCAGGAATCTGAGAGCGGACAGCTGGATTCTACTGAAATCTGTATTAGTTAAGGCAGATGCATCTCTCTCTTGTGTTTTTTCCCATATAATTTTATTCAGAAGTAGAAGATAGTTACACAGAACAATATAGTTTCTGTAGAGGATTAAAAACACAGATCTAGGACTGGTTATGGACAAACCGGTCGTAACAATGTACTCCATTGGTTTCTGTTTTTATGTCCATAAAAAAATAGTATTAAGAACCATTTTAACGTATAAACTAAGAAAGGAGAAGGGATACAATCTATTGCAACCAATGAAAAAGAAGCAAACCTTTTTTAGAAGGAACAAAAAAATTCAAGAAAAGAAAACTAAATTTATATAGTATAAAATCCATTGACAAGCCTAATGATTATAGCATCTGTTTCATTTGTCACTCATTAATTTTGTTTGTATTACAACAGAATAAGCTGTTTTTGTAAAGCATACCTAGAGTGCAAGTCTTCATCAGGAGAGCAAGTTGTGGGTAGGTGACTATTTACAAATGTAAATAAACATAACAAAATTATTAGGACTTTTTTGCAATTTCTCCCCTGGAAGAATAATAACCTGCACTTGCCTTCCGTATGAAGATCTTAAAACTCTTTAAAAACATTTGAATTAATTAAGCCTTTTGTGTTGTATTTAGATGGAATATGTGGTCCCAAAGAGTCAAAGGTATTAATATGACATTGTAACTGTCCCACCTTAAACAATTTTAAACAAGGTTTGGGGTTGGGTATACAGAGATCTCAGCCTGCTTAGAACTGTGGCATACACATTAGGAAATTCATGCCAGAGGTTAGAAATTTATTAATTGAAACACCCAAAAAGGCAAGAATCAAAAGGCAAAAAGTCTTACAACTGAAATTGAGTGATTATATAAAAACTATCAGTCTCTCTCTCTTTAGAGGTTAGAGTGGTTAGAATCTCTTCTTCTGTCAAACATTCCTTGGTGGGGAAGAAAAGATTAATTCTGTTCAGTTTTGATTCAGGTATAATAGTCACTGTCTGGCTTTTGACAAGACAGACTAACAGAATGGGAGAAAAAGATAGGATAGTAATGATCTGAAGATATAGGGTGGTCATGGACAGTTGCTTTGGGCTGGCAGGTGAGTCAACGATATCCGTTGATCTGCATCTGGCTCACCTTCCTGGTCAGGGACATTGTGGTCAGATTCTTCTCCTTCACTGGTCCTTCTCAGGCTAAGCAGAGCTGAATGGTGTGTCTCATCTCACCATGCTGGTGTTGTGCAGTGTAACTGATTTCAGGATCAGGTGAAAAGCCGAGAGAGAGAGGACAGGAGGAAGAAAGTTGGGGATGTAAAGGGACATACCAGGAAGGGGAATTCAGAGCAGTGTCTCACAGGTATCAGGTTTGGGTCCTTGCTGGTACAGTGGTGATGATCAAGCATCCCCAGGGGAGTATCAGGGTTTGGTGTCATAGCAAAATCTTTCTGTCACAACTGTGGTGTTGGTAAAAGGTCCTCCCCCGCCCCCTCCCTCGGACCTCTCTCTAAGGGCTCCAAAAAGATGTGATGGGTGGAATAGCGCATTCTCGCATTATTTTGTCCACCAATTAGGTCTAATGTCCAAAGAGCCAATTTTGTTCCATTGATTTCCAGTCCCCTACTCGTCTTGTTTACCATTCATAATCTTAGCACTGTCCTTGAGTGGTATCAGTAGACCCTCTCTATTTATTTAAATTAATTCAATTTTTTGTCTCCTTCTTAAATCTTTTCTTAAATAATTTTATGTAACAAGTCATTGTAACAATTCACAAACCTTTACTCACTTTTCACCAGTTAGACTCACAACTAAAAGTTGCTCTGCTAGGCCTCAATTACAACAAGGCTCACAATCCCATCCTGAGGTAGGGCAGCATTATTATCTCTATTCTACAGATGCAGAAATTGAGGCTTATAGAAATTAAGTAACTTGGCTACGTTCATATAGGGGCTTTGTGACAGCGGTGGGAATAGAATCCAGGAGCTCATTTCTTCCCACCTTTATCTCAGCATGGAGATGCATAAGGCCAGGATACTGTGAATGGGAGCATTGCATACTAAGAGCTGTAATCTCAGTTGGGTCCACTTTTGATTGTATTCACAATGAAGCAGCTACAATCTTCTCCATTTTGTGACAATTGGTACCGCAATTTGGTCTCTTGGCAATTTTCTGATGCAGCCCTTGGTTAGGCATGGTTTGGGCACCTCTGTTGGAGGGTCTCCCTCTCTGCGGCACAGTAAATTTTTAATCCTAAACTGTAGCACCAGGGTAGTCTCCTTATCCTGAATAGGATTTGTCTACCTGTTTTGTTTTGTGTTTTCCAGTGTGACCACCACTGTTGCTGAGCTAACCGGAAGCCAGATCAGAGTGAGGGCTTTCACTCCACAACAGTATTTGGGAGGAGTCTGCAATAGAGCAGCTGGCCTTGGTGCAAGAATAATGCAACTAAGCACCACTTTCTTTTCTACTGTTGTGGTTTAATGAACAGAAGACCCCATTAAAGACATTCCTAAGTTATTAATACCTTTCTAGCTTGTTGTCCGATACCAGGAGTTGGGAAGAAGGTTAGTGTGTGACATTTGTGCATTTGATAACGTATTGCCATGCCAGCTGAAATGATGGGCTGAGCAGTAGTGTCAGTGTGTGTCAGTTCAATGGCTGTTAATGTCCCAACAACAGATGTTATAGCTATTTAGAGTAACTTCTTTGGGTTTCAGAGAGTAGTAAAAGCCCATCCTTTTCCTCAGCAAAAACACATTTTAGAGTGAGCTGAGCCATTTAAATTACCCAGGAACCAGATAACTAGATTACTCACATTATGTCAGTACCCTGAACATTCCAATTTGTTTATTTACCATGAGCCATATGTTGAGGTCCATAATCCTGCAAACTCCAACTGAAACCAATGGGAGTTATGCTTGAGTAAGGACTTGAGGATTTGGCCTCCAGAACCGAAAACTTCCATTGACACACACACAATTTTTTGCAATAAAAACCCAGATGGCATTTAAATTGAACTCCTGTTAGGTTGCCTAATCATTCCCTCTTCTGGGAAGATTAGAAGCAAAGCAAAATTACTAATAGAAAAATAAATATCTTTATGCAGAAGTCCTATAGAATTTAATGGAGATGAAAGCAATAGCTTTGTATAGAAATTACTCTTAAAAACCCTATAGACTTTGATAGAAAATGAGATCCTTTCTAGATCATTTTTATTCCAACCAATATATTCAGTTCAATAGTGAAACTTACTCCTGCTATATAATTCTGCTGAATCCTTTAAAAACTTTATAGAGAAAAATTATTCTTCTCTATTAAATTCCAGAAAACTTTTCTGTAAGGACAGGAATTTGAACCTGAATCATTTTTAATAGATGGGTACTGTAGACATCCAAACCATGACATACATTCTCTGAAGATCAAATTTTTGGACATCGAAACAGGAGACATAGGAGTATCTTTCACAGCTGTCCTGTTGGCCATTTAGTTACTATACTGTGCTGTGGGAGATCCAGCTGTGATTCCAAATGCCCCATTCTATTCTATATAGGTTTTTATACCATGTACATCACCATTGTAGCTGAGCACCTTCCAATAGTGCATCAAGCAATGTTTCTACTCATCTGTCACATGTGTGTTCTATGTGGTTCCACTGGTTATTGCCCCTGTAAAGGTCAGCAGCTCTACTGCAACTCCTCCCAATGCTATTGTGGAGTGAAAGCCCTCGCTCTGATCTGGCTTCTCCTTAGCTCAGCAACAGTGGTGGTCATACTGGGGAAAAAAAAAAAACCAAGAGGTAAACAAATCCTATTCAGGATAAGGGGACTACCCTGGTGCTACACTCTATGATTAAAAATTTACTGTGCATCACAGTGGGAGACCTTTCAACAGGGCAATCTGGAGGGAGTAGTTTGCTGTAGAACTTCACTAGATGTCAGTAAAAAAACCATTTTTACTTATATACTGTGCAGTGAGCTTTGTAGAGAGTATGGGTTTTTCTCCCCGTCAGAATAGCAGGAAAGTGAGCCGGTTTAATAACAGGTCTAATTCCTTTAACACATACTTCTTCAGGAAGGCATTACCATTTTCATGAAGTATGTTTTAGGATGGCAAAAACATTACTTTCTTAACACATCTGTTCTTTTAAAAAAAATCAACTTCCCCTCCTTTTTAGACCCATGCTTGATCAGGACGGGTTCTTATATCCTACTGAAGTCCATGAGAATTAAGCTTATGCTGAAATTTGAAGCACATGTGTAATTATTTTCTGAATTGGGACTTTAGAAGAATAAACTTCAAGGGCTCTAACAGGCATACTCCATTGTCAAGTACCTCTTTTAAATGAGTTCCTTTGCATATCTGCATTGCCTAGCTGCACAAAAGATAATGGGCCAGAACTTCTTGTATGTGGGGTCATTACTTTTGCTGCATTGTCAGTGTAATCTGGTCCCAGCTTCAGTTAGCTGACTCATGGGGGAACCTATCAGTGCAAAGGTGGTCCTCCAGAAGCATAGAGCTAATGTAAAAGGCTCTTATACCACTCCCCTTCTTTGCAGCTCGTGTGGCAGTGCAAAGGGGTGTTGTTGGAGGCATGGGGACGTAGCCAGGGTGCTCCTGCGCCGTGCTTATCTTCGGCTGTATTTTTATCTCCTGGGATTGTTTGCTGTGAAAGAAAATTAGAGCAGCCCTTAGGTTTCCCTATAACTTGGCAGAAGGGAACTGGTGCTGTATAGAACGTTAGCATGATTAAGAGAGTGTAAACGTGAAATTTATGCCATATTTGCACCTTCTCCCAATTGCTGACTTGTACTGTGTGCACTTAGGCTTTAGCTGTGAATCTGACACATACATTAAAAAGCAACCTTTTAATAAAAAAATTATGAAAAATGACTCTGGGAGAACAGCGTCCAGGCTAAAAGATGTTTTTTCAAACTGCTAGCCCTGCAAATTCGTGCTGGGATCTGGGGATGGTTTCTTACATATAGTCACTAGTAATAAAGATTGTCTTCAGTGACACGTGTTTCTCCATTGCCTTCACAAGGCTTGTGCAAGTGTATCTGATTAACCCTATAATTAGTGCTTAGGAAATCTGTTGATGCACAAAAAGGAATGGAATTTCAGATCACTCTCTCTTACCTGTGTTAGCTCTGTAGGGATAGCGGGAATGCAAAATTTTTTTTGGGGGGGGGGGGTCACTAATGAGCAGATATGTCTTTGAAAACACATTTTTACAGTCATTTTTCAGAGTGGAACGTTAGGTACCTTTGTATACCCTAAAAAAGATCAAGCGTTTTAACAATAGTAGCCAGATACCAATGATGGGAAAATTAGAAATGCATAAAAACAGATTTTGAAAATATGTCCGACAAAAATTAGCAGCAAAAGGAATTTTGTAGAGAGGTTTGTTAGATTAACAAAGAGTACTTGCAGATAAGATAGCATATGGTACAATCAACATTTAAAGATTTCTGTTTTTAGAAGGAAATATGAATGAATTTTTCATAAATTATACCCACTTTGTGGAGACAAGGAAAAGAGAGAGTTTTTGAAGCTCTGCCTTATATAACATTTCCTTTCTCTCAGCTGATACCCTAAGGGCATTCAGTTTAAATCCTGCACTTCAGGCTGTTTAAGTGGTTTGTAACAGGACAGGTACAGCATATTAAAGAGGCTTTACAAAGGCACCTTGAAGAATTGTCTTTTAATATTTTAAAGATGGGTGTCTTACTTTTCTCGCTCCCTTTCCCCTACCCGTCACAATTTTATTTTATCTGAGTCATCAAATTCTGCTGCAGCAGAGCTCCAGAGTAAAATCCTACTGCGGGTTGTGCTATTTGTGAACAACACAACAGTCCACTTTTTGGCCTCAAAGGAAAGCACATGTGCCTGTTTTTTATTTCCTCTAGATTAAAATGAGGGTTAAGAGCATCAACTTCCTTGATGAAAAAGGCAGGCTGAACAACTCTTGTCTTTCTCAAAATGCCTTGTGCTGGAGTATTGTGAAGTTGTGGCGTTCATGGTCCGGTCTGCCTAATTCCTTAGAGAGATCTACACTTGCTTACATGTTTAGAAGGGGATCACTTGAAGGGCCAGAAATGCATGAAAAAGTGCACAAAAAGGTGCAGCAAGTTCTTTCCTTCATACCATTGGAGCTACAGAAAAATCAAGGTGTAGCAAAGCTCAGGGGACTTGGCTTTAAAAGCTCCTTTTAGAGAGCTACGTCCTGCTGTTTCTGATCTGGGAAAGATGCTTGGACAGTGCTCGGAATCTGTTAACCTTCAGGGCATGCTGCAAGGCCCACCTTTTCTCCAAGGCATTTGGGGAGGGTTGAAGGTCTTATTTCATGTATTGGAACATATTTATTATACACCGGAAAGAACAGTCCATTGTATTGAAATGTTACTGTGAAATTAAATGTATTGGCTAGGTGCCCAGAGCTTGGGAAGGGGGCCTCTAGTTTTGTTTATATAAATCAATGTGCACCTAGAAATGAAGCAGAATGTGAGGGCCTAGAAAGAATTGATTAATTGCATGAGAACTTTTTTTTTTTTTTTTAAGATGAGGGCTGACAACCCCTGCTATTTCACGATGGCCGATGTATGTGAGAAAATATATACACATTTAACTATTATGCCAAACAGATAGAGGGTGCTCAGGTAGCAGCCAAAACACCCTCCACCTATCCTCTATTTCAGACTCTTAGGGCAAATCTAGCAATAAACTAAGTAGGGGGCAAATAAACACTCTCATTTGTGATCTTCAGCTTAGTATATTTTTTAAAATTGAGAGAAATAAGAAAAATAGCACCCACTAGTAAACTGACCAGGTCACAGTTAGAAGGGTCATAAGTTTTTTTATCTTGGAACACGAGTTGATCCCGTCCCCATCTATGGTATTGCTAATCTGGATGCTTATGGCAGGGATTCTCAATTTCTTTCATAATATGGACTGAAATTTAATAAATTGTATCATGAACACTTCCTTTCCCATTTCTGATTGTACAGACCACCTACCTTTCTATTCCTGACCACATAACACCCCTGCAATTACAGCAGATGTTCACATGGAAAAATAATAGTAGGGAAGAACTTAATGTATTTTTAGCCTGCCTCAATGCAATTTGACAGCTGGAAATAAGGAGGAGTGCTGACACCACTTGACCAGCAGTTCTTGTCAGATCACCAGTGCTCTATGGCTCACGTTTTGAGAACTGCTGCCTTATAGGGTTTTATATGCTATTTTCTGAAACATGAGCTTGGCTGTTGTCAGATATCAGTTGGACTACTGGTCCTTCCTTGTGTGGCAATTTCTGTGTTCCTGTGTAGACCTCTTTTTTTTTTTAAAGAGTTGAGCCTAAACCATAAAGTTCAGATCTGGATCCAGAAGTTTTTGGTAGTTGGAGGTGGTCTGATCTAGGGTGATGAGATGGGCCCATCTCTATATTTTACACATCTGAAATGACAAATATTATAATAAAACCAAAGAGTATTAGAAAGAACTGTAGGTAAATGTATTTTACAAAATGTATTTTGTAAATACCTTCTCTGTCTTTTTGCTATATTACTTACACCCTCACCTGCTGTTCCCTTGCCTCCTGGGAAGTAAAATAGCATCTAATTTAGTTGCTTACGTGTAATTATACATTGCACTTTTAAACTCTGGGATTTATCCCTTCTTGCCTGTAGCTTTTAGATCTGCTCATAAACCACAGTTCATTAGCCTGAAGTCAGAGATCCTCGTGAAGAGGTTAGAGTGTATTTTTTCCCCCTCTCCTTTTTCAAGAAAGATCCAACCTGGCTGGATCTCTGAAATGAACTGCTGTTTTGCCTTTTATAGGAGTAGAAGTATGATGTGTGAGCTTCAGGAAGCTGTTTTCCCCACTCGTAAGGCTTCAATTGTTGCTACTCTGGATTATTTCAGATAATAAAGTACTTTGGGGGAAACAGAATTCATCTGGTTCCAGTGTACGTGGTCACTCTCTGGGCCGTGCCCTGGTGTTATACATACTCCCAAAGATTGTGTCCCTTCTGCTGGTACTGGAGTGAGCAGGTAAAAAGAACTTGGTTTAAACCTTGTTCAGTAAATCCAACCACAAGAATTTCTGTTTACAGAATGAAAGTTGAAATCCTCATATTTTAATAGTTAGTTGTAAATAATTAGTTTTAACACACAAACATCTTCTGCTGACCTTCTGGAAATGTTTTATAGCCCATGAAGTTCTGAAGGTCAAATATTTGGTCAGTGCTTGCCAATCTTTGGATGTAACTGTACCAGTTTACCATATTAAGCTCTAGTCAACATTACAGCTACTTATGTTAAAGGGAGCTGGTTCCAGCACAGTTGAACTGAGTTTCATTTTGTAGTGTAGGTGGGCCCTTAACGTTGGTCCCCAAACTGTCCTAAGGCCTAGATCTGCACCAGAGCCCCTAACCGGAAATGATACATATGCGCACACAAATAAATAGTTACAATTACAACTAGAAGAAAGTGAGTTGCTATTGTGAAAATTCATTTTTAAAACTCCAGTTCTAGGCTCATGTTTATAATTGGTGATTGTGATGCTACTCTGAACATTAGGAAAATAAAACCTTCCCTTTCATCCTTTCTGGATGATAAATGGAACTAATGCTGCCGATCTGCTTTGGATTCCTCCACCCAGTGTCAAAAGTCTTTTTTTTTTTTGGAAAGCTACCTCTTCCCTAGCCCTTGAGGCAGGGCCATCCCTAGGGGGCATAGGGGCGGAAATGACATCACTTCCGGGACCGACCGTGCTGGGGGCAGGTAGGGGAGGATGGGGGAGGCGGTGTCTCCCTAAAAGCCATGCGTGGCCCTGCCCACACTCTGCCCCACCCCATCCCAGGGCCCCGCTTCGGCAGAGCCACTGGGCTCCAGGGGACTGGTGCCACACCGCTCACCCTCCTGGGGCTGGGGAGGCTGCGGTGGTGCTGCCAAGCTCTCTTTCCCTGCGCACTCTCCCTCGGGTGGAAGGGGCGGGGACTGAGGGTAGCCTCCCCCAGCCAGCAGTTCACCTGCTGCCCATGCAGTGCCAGCCAGTCGCGCCAGCCCATGGGGCCCAGAGTGGTCGCCCAGATTCGCCGTCCCTTAGGGACAGCTCTGCCTTGAGGTAAAGTTAGCTGCATGCACAAATTTCACAGTCATCTCTTTGAGACTGTTTTATTTATTACTAGACTAAAATGAGCCATGATGTTAACTAAGGATCAGCGTAAAGTGTTCAGCTTGGGAGTGTTTTTAGTGGCAGCACAATTAGATTTATACTTGTGCCAAACAACTTCTTGTCACAAACAAACATTTCCTTCGGTTCAAAAGTACATGAAGAGGCCAACGCTCTAGTAGCAGCATGTTGCAGGAGACCCTGGGCCGACAGGGATTGCAAGCAATGAAGTGCTTCACATTGCTCCCAAGTGACACCCTTCCTCCGCCCCCAAAATCTGGCCAGTACTTGGAAGGGCATTTATCAGCTGACTCCAGCTGAATAATGGCTGTCTTAAGCTTAAGAGTGGGGTACAGATTTTTAAATGTATTATAGATACCTAAAGATGTAGATGTACCCAGTAGGATTTCCAGTGTATCTAGGCACCTAACTCCAACTGATGCTGGGTGCCTGGGCAGTTCTGTAAATCCTGGGTTCCTGTCTGTACTTTTTAAAAATCTGGCCTGGGTTACTGCAGTTGAGTGTTGGGAAAGATAAAATTCAGAAAGAAATGGGAGGGTAAATTGAGGCAGGTTTCTGGGGAAATAACTTGCTCTTTGATGATCAATTTTTTTAGGATTTTTTTTCATTTAAATAGTTTGAATGAGCCAATACAGTGCAAAATACTCTGGCAAATAATGTTTATAATTTGAATGGGTCTTATCTATAAGTAGGCATTTAAAAAAATACTTCCCAGAAAAATAAAATACAAAGCCTGCTTTCTACCTTAACCCATCTTAAAGGATTCCCTGAGGATTTGAAGGAATCCTCCAGTGACACTGGATATAGGGACACTATATCTCCTAATCCACCACTCCTAACCCATGGTACATGAGACACAGATTGTCAAGGTGCAGGAGGAACCAGACTGTGGCCACTAGAATGGCCCATAGGGGCTTCTGGTCAGCTGGTGTAATGCACAGCAGCCTCCAAGGCCAAGAAAGCAAAAATGTTGCATAGCTACCTTTGTGCATGCCCCCTTCCTTATCCAGGTGTGGAAGGATGGACTCCTGGATTTGATTTTTAGTTTCTCTCAGCTGCCAGGCCACTGCTGCAAACTCCAACTGGGATCTGAGAATTCAGCAGGGCTTTGTCTGCATCATAACATATCTTTGGGTCTGCACCCCAAGGGAGGTGGACACCTGAGTGCTGGGGCAAGTCCCTTTAAAGCTGAGGCTTCACAGAACTGATCTCAGTGTCTTTTGTTCTGCAGTTGGGCATGGCCCAGCTTGTGTGTGTGCTGAAGGAGGCATAATAGAATAGCTTGGCTCAGTAAGACAGGTAAAAAGGGTACCCAGGCCGGCATAATAAACAGGCTCAGTAGTATCTAAGCACATCAGGTGGTATCCAAAGGGAGGCAACCTGTCTCACATCTGCTTGAGGAGTTTCAGGTTGCTTCTTTGGCTGACCAGATTTATTTTGGGCAACGTTTCCATTACTGACTCAAGCCAGTTACAAATTTGCAGGATTTCTGTGTCTTAGACTTTAGATGCTCCCCTCTCCTCCCTCAGGTGGAGAGGAATTAATGCACAAGGAAGTGGGCTAAGAGCAGAGGGCACTTGGAGTGGAGCAGCAGCAGTGCTCCCCTGTGTTTTCACAAGTGTAGCCATGCGAACTAGAATCACTAGACATAAGTAAAATAAATCCGATAAATAGAGGATATTGAGATGTTTATGGTAAAAGTCAAAACAAAAATAATCGTATAGGTAAATTTTGTCTGTCATAATTGAAATAAAAACACAGATTTAGCTATGTAGGTACTTTTATGGTACTCACCACCATGATATCTGAGTGCCTTTCAATTACATGGAAGTCCAAGAGCAAGCAAAACTCTCTACCCCTCTTCTTCCCCCTTCCTCCCCCCCGCCGCTCCCTTCTCCAGCTGGAGGAGTAGCTTGAAAAATATAAGAATTAATTTCCACCTTCCCTGTGTGTGTGTGTGTGGACTATGTGAAGAGCTATTGTGAGGACACTAAGGAGAAATTTGCATTTAGTTCTGAATAACGTGCGGTCCAGAGTTTTTTCTTCTTGCTCCAGAGAGAGTTCTTTCTCCCGCACTCACGATCAATGGATTCATTGCTTTGGTGGAACATAGCCGTTATTGGAGGTCATGACTATAGAGAGAGGCAGTTTTTCCAGTCACTAGGGCCATTTCCATGGAGCACTTTCAATATCATCAGGACCGAGACTTTGAATTTGACCCAGTGTCGGTGAGGAGCAGTGTAGGGACTGGAGCCTTCTCACAGAAGCCTGTTTTGCTCACTGGACAGGCTTCTGCATTTTGTACCAGTTTAAGCTTTTTTAGTCTGTCTGGCTTAATTCCTGGATGTAATGAGCTGCAGTAGAGTGTGGAAGTCACAAATACGTGTATTACTGTAGCTAGATCTGTGACTCATGCAAAGGGACTAAGGTCTGATGTACATTTAAAAATTAGCTCAATCTAGCTACATCCTGCAGGGCTGTGAAAAATTCTGAGCACTGTAGTTAGATTGACCTAATTCCCAGCGTAGACACAGCTAAGTCGATGGAAGAATTCTTCTATCGACCTCATTACTGCCTCTTGGAGAGGTGGATGTATTGTATTGCAGAAAAATTCCTTCTGTTGATGTATAGAATCATAGAATATCAGGGTTGGAAGGGACCCCAGAAGGTCATCTAGTCCAACCCCCTGCTCGAAGCAGGACCAATTCCCAGTTAAATCATCCCAGCCAGGGCTTTGTCAAGCCTGACCTTAAAAACCTCTAAGGAAGGAGATTCTACCACCTCCCTAGGTAACGCATTCCAGTGTTTCACCACCCTCATAGTGAAAAAGTTTTTCCTAATATCCAATCTAAACCTCCCCCACTGCAACTTGAGACCATTACTCCTCGTTCTGTCATCTGCTACCATTGAGAACAGTCTAGAGCCATCCTCTTTGGAACCCCCTTTCAGGTAGTTGAAAGCAGCTATCAAATCCCCCCTCATTCTTCTCTTCTGCAGACTAAACAATCCCAGCTCCCTCAGCCTCTCCTCATAAGTCCTGTGTTCTAGACCCCTAATCATTTTTGTTGCCCTAAATGTAGATGTAGAAAGCTTCTACGTTACAGCATTACTGTGACAGAGCTGCAGTGCCATACCTGTGCCGCTGTAGTGTAGACATGTCCTAAGTCTTCTAGCCATTTACAGTTGGTAATGATAATTTTTCACAGCCACAGCTGTCTGAGCATCTTTAGGATCTTAGATATGCAAGAGTACTCCAAGGCTATATAGCGACTTTACAGTTGGCAGTCAGGTGCCTTAGATCAAGGGGAATATTATGGAGGAGACATGTTCTCTGAGCACTTGCCTCTTCCTACCTGTACCAATTCTATCATGCCTGGGTTCAATTTTAGCCTGCTGCTCTTTATTCAAGTGGCTGATCTGTGCTAAGCATTAGGAATGCAGTGGGTTGGTTCTGTTTACATCTGATGTGAAGGAGATGTACAGTGGGATATTATCTGTATTTTGCTGACATTTTTAAGTGTGACACCAGCTCCCACAGTGTCTTCATATAGATATTGAATAATATCAGGGAAAGGATAGAGCCTTGCAGGACTCAGCAAGAGAGCACTTTCAGGGCAGAGGAATAGTTGCCCATTACACCTCTCTGGGTTAGATCTGAAAGAACTCAAACCATTTTAGGACATTTCCATGGACTTGTGCTGTTCATTTGAGCAAAACCATCGGTCTAATGTGTATTGACTATTATTATCATTTCCACATTTGTTTGAGACCAAAGCAGATATTGGAATGGGGGGGGGGGGGGGGCGGGGTTGGCAATGGGACAGCTAATACAGTGTTGCTGGAGTGGGAAATGAGAAATTTACCTCTCCAGTATCAAACCTTCACCTGCTTCCTGAGTACCAATACTCTTAGCATCCAGCTGTGAAAACCCACCCCTATGCATTGCAATATAAACAACAGTGGTACACTGAAAATTTGTGGGCAGAGTGACATAAACTGCAGGTAATATAAAATTAAGTAACACAAGGGTTACTTTAATGTACTTTTTTCAGAGTAACAGCCGTGTTAGTCTGTATTCGCAAAAAGAAAAGGAGTACTTGTAGCACCTTAGAGACTAACCAATTTATTTGAGCATGAGCTTTCGTGAGCTACACGAAAGCTCATGCTCAAATAAATTGGTTAGTCTCTAAGGTGCTACAAGTACTCCTTTTCTTTTAATGTACTTGCAGAGCAGTGAAGGAGTGGGAGGGCATTGGTACCACATAAGTCCAGGATCCTTGCTGTGTAGCATAGTTCTAGTGCATCATATAGGACATGAGGCCTTGGTTCATGGTATAGCTTGGGCAACAATAATGCAAGCTTCACTTTGCTACACTGCCACATGTACTGTATCTCACCCTGTTTTTCTGTGGTTCAGTCAGTCTTTGGCCTCTCTTCTGAGACTACCTACAAGGGTGCCATTTAGGGCTAATTGTGATGTAGACCTCTGGCCACTAGAAATTAAACTGGAACACGCAGCTCATTGCTCATAGGTCACTGAACAGAGAGTAACTACTTTTGATCACTGAACTGAATCACAATTGAACCAGGGACCTATAGGTGAAAGAATCATCCCTGTACCAGTCCCCTTAGCCATCCAGTCCATTCATGTTATTTTTATTTAAGGACTAAAAATGTAGTTTCTGTTGATCTTTTTTTATTTGATTGATTACCCTAATTAATGTATCTGAATAGCATGTATCAATTGGGGGGCGGGGGGTCTCACTTGGAGAATGAATACAGCTCCCTCCAGGGGTCTGAGCTATGCAAAACCCAGTTATCGTGGTCTACTGGGGTTCATACTCCTTGATTTTCTGTTCAAGCACCCAAACTCCAGTGAAACTGGCAGAAATCACCCAATTTTATCTGGTTTGGGGTCAAAATTAGGCAGAAGCAAAAAGTTTCACATGGTTTCTACCACATAAATCAGCAAAAGATTTGCAACCCTGGCCCGAGAGTTGGCTTTGTAAATCAAAATGTGTTACATGCCTCTTCTGCAACCTCAAGTCCTGACAGCGGGAAGCCTAAATAGCATGACCACATCTTTCCCCTTTCCTGTGGTTGAGATTCGATGAGGTGGTCAAGCTTTAGATTTAAGCATCTAGGGATTGATGGCAGGGCATTTACAATGAGGGGCCCTCTAGTCTGCAGTTTTTTCCCTCTGCTAGTCTGAAAGAACTAGAATCTGTTGACCTTTGTTCTATACAGGTTCATAGATTGCACCCATCACCATGGTATCTGGGCAATGCAAGAACTATCTCTGTTCTCAGCGTTTAGTTTTCTTTTAAAAGAAGATTGAGAATTGTTTTTCTTTCAAATTTGGGTATATTTTATAAATAAACATTTTGGATGTCTTCTCCATTTGCCTTACAGATGGATCCAGCTTTGGAAGAAAGAATCAGAAAGAATAAGATATCATTGGAATCTGAATATGAGGTACTGTAGGCTTGTTGCTCAGGGCTTGTAGCCTTGTCTTGCCTACCCTAGCTGTTGGTCAGGTGTGCCTGCCCATAACTAAAATTAAACTAACTCTTTGCCTTTAATTCACTGCTGTCCAGTAAAACTAAGTTTTGTTTTCTTTTTTTGGTAAAAGATTTTGAACATGCAATGCTTCTTTCTAAACACAGCCCTGATGTCCAGTTGCCAAGTACAGCCCTACAAATGAAGCTAACAGTTTCTGTGGCTAGCCTAGTCTGTAAAAGTAAAGCTAAAAATGGACTTGGATAGAATATGTGCATGTCAGCATTTATGCTACATATCATATGATGAGATCCTTGTGAGAAATGGCAGCACCATGTGACCACTTAGCTGACCCTACCCATTAATCTATCTGCCTCCATAACTACTACTTATATTCCAAACATCTGTGCAGTTTTCAGACAGTTGCCATTTTCCCCTTTGTCCATCAAAAAATATATATATATCACACAGAAATATTTCCTCCTTTCTCTCAAATGTATTTCTTCCCACAATTACACTGCTCTGAGATGGAGCCCTGAGCTAGCAACAGGTTTAATGTCCAGTATCTCATAAGTCTTCAAGGCTGGAAATGAGTTTATCCCTTAGGAAAGCTGCAGAACCTCCTTTTCCAGAGATAAAATGTTTTTCAGGCTCAGTCCCTTAAAATTATGACACTGATGTGTAGAAAGGTTTTTTAGGTAATTGTAGAGTTTTATAAAATTATCTGCTCATTAGTTCTGCACTTGCTTTGTTTTGTTATTGAGTGGGGAGAGAGGGATGAAAGGGCACAAATAATTTGGGGTACAATTTTTTGCGTACAATTATCTGCAGGTGAAATTCCTGACACATGGGTGTCAAGAACTTGATTGCACCCTACTTAAATATTCAAATGATTGAAACTAGGGATGTAAAAGGTTAACCGGTAAGCATTAGGCTTACCGGTTAACCAACCTTAACCGTTAACCCCTGCAGTCCTGCGCTGGCGGGAGGCACCCAAGCCCCAGCTGTGTCTGGCCAGCTGGCCAGAGGGGCCCCAGCCCCAGCTGCTCTGGGCCAGCCGGCGGGACCTCAGCCACACCACGCCAGTGGGACCCCAGTCCCGGCCGACCAGAGAGGCGCTGGGATGTCTGGTGGGACCTCAGCCACACCAGGGCGGCCGGCTGGAGCGGGCCTAGCCCTTGCTGTGCCAGCCCCCCGCCACTTCGGTTAACCGGTTAATTAACTGATATAATTTTAATCATTTAACCCTGGTTAACTTTTTAAACCGATATTTACATCCTTAATCGTAACTGGACTCGCTAATAAAACCGTTCTATCACATCATCCCATCCATCATGAATTTTCTGTATCATAATAATAATAATATATTCTTTTTTTGCTTTTCTAACATAAGGACACAGATTGTTCCTCTCTAGTATGGTAAAGTTGTTAAATTAAGATGACTGGAAACAAATTTGGGGCATTACACTTTTTACAAATAACTTGTTTTATAGTGTTTAGGGGGCAGAAAGCTTCATACTCTGAGTATGAATGGAAAATCCCAGCCTGAAATTCATAATTTACAATCCACTAACGACAGTTCCATTTGCCTTTTGGGAGCCTTTGGTCTTGTACGCTCCCTTATATGCATTATAACTCTGGTTTGATTTATTTATGTGAAAGAACCACAGAGCAATGAAAAGAACAGTCTCTGTCCTTTTAACATGATACGTAACTCTAAGCTCAAAATGGAACTGTACGTGTGCCGTACTTCCTTTCAACCACAATTAAGTACATAGTTGAAGGACAGTATTTAATCGGCCATAATTGCTCTGACTCTTGTAGGAGATGTCAGAGTTAATAAAATGAAAATGGCATAACAAAATCTTAAATGCATGTTCAGATAATTCTTGTGAGGCTCATTCCCGATAGCAGAAGTGACTGAAACATTCTTAATTTTTGGTTTTTTTCAATCTAAACTGCAGATGAGCCCCAAGCCACATAGTTCAGATCCAGATCCAACCTTTACCAAACAACACAGCATTCAGATCTTGCATTCCAGTGTGTTTGATTATAGAGAGAGGACCAATACATGTCATTTGGATTACATCAGCATTTGAAATTTCTCATAATTAAGGTGGATTCAGATCAGTTTGGGGCCCATCTCTATTGTCAAAATGCAAATATATAAAAGTATGTAATTATAAAAACTTTACTATGGTCCCAAACCTGCTAGGTGCTGAGCATCCTAAATTCTCACTAGAGTGCAAGTTAAAGGAGCTCAGTCCCTCAGCAGGGTTGTATATCACCTCTCAGGATTGGGCTGTATCAGAGTGTTTGACTATTTAATCCATTGTTTCCTCTCCATTCCTACTAAAAAAAATTACTGGACAAGTCCTTTGTCATCTCTCTCCTTTAGTACAGTAAACTTTCTCCTCTGTGGACCCTGTATTCTACCTTTTTCCTATACTACTTCCTAGGCTACCCAAAATATGGCTGCTTAAGAACATCTTATTTTATATAGAGAGCTACTTGGAGGCTTATAATAATATAATATATATTATATCTAATATAAAAGGACAGTAATAGTAAAATGCCAAGGGCCCTAAAAGGTTGCATAATTATTATGTAATACTCAAAGGAGAAGGGCATTATTTTACAATCTTGCTATACTAACAGCATTATTTTACATAGCTGCTGTTGAAGACAGCTGTCCTTTTATGAAATTTGGCTGTCTGATGTGTAAAAACCTTCCGTTGACTTCTGTTTCTTCTTCTTCTCGGAATATATGTGTTGAATTATTTTAGTATTCTGAGAATACTGCTTAAAGCTTACCCTACCATCTTTTGGGTCCTGGCTCGCAGGGCAAAGAGATTTCCAATGTACTATAACATTATATCCTGACTCAATATGAATTTGGTGAGTTAAGATATCATCAAGTCATGATTTAAAGTGACAAGTTTCATGTAAAGACATTTTTTTCACTATAGCTTAATAGTTGTGTGAAGTTCAGTTTATCCCACATAGGAGCACAGTTGGTATTGCTGTTATTTCAAGGACTGCAGTAGGGGGCACTATTTGTGTGTACAGTCTATACTGAAGTGTTAATCTCTCAGGTCTATCATTGGTTCCATCCATCTCGTGCTTTGAGATGTGCCAAAGGAGCAAACTTTCTTTACACATGTTCCCTTTTGCTCATGCATTCCTCTCACACACACTTGTGTTCTCACAGAGCCAGCTAGTCCTTGCTCCTCCCATTTAACTAATAAATCATTGCCCTTTCCATAGCTGAAACTGGTACTAATGTGAATGTAGTTCCATGCTTGAGTCTTGTAGAACAAACTGTAAAAAATGCAAAGTAGTATATAACTTGTGCTAAGACACAGGTCTAGAGTATTTTTTTTAAGTGCTAAAGTGGCAAAATTCTTTCTAATAATAATTTTTGTTTCTACAGTATCTTTTATCTTCTAGGATCTAAAGTGGTTTGCAAATGTAAAGGGTCACAGTCAACTTTAATCACAATTCTGTTTGAAATTGTTTATTTACTAAATTATGTGTTACCCTGAGGATTACTATACCTGAAAGAGATTTGAGGAAATTTTTTTTTTCCAGATTTTTGTACTTTGTAGGCAGTCACTTTCAGTGTCCCTACATTGAGGCCTGGATCCAGCACAGCACTTAACTTAAAGCCTGTGCTTAACTTAACTTACAGGAGTACTCCCATTGAAGTCAAAGTCTAAAATTAAGTGCGCACATAAATTTGCAGGATTGGGGCCTTACTTAGTTTTCCCCAATTATTTGTGTGAGTCTTTCCAACAGCAGAAGAGAAGAGAGAAAATATTTTTAAATTGGAAAATATGATTGTAACCCCCCCAAAAATGGTAGGAAGAGGGACTCAGGAGCATGTGAAGAACCTGAAAATACTTTTAGCATCCTCTCTCTCTCTCTCTCTCTCTCCTTTAATTGACTAGATTTCAAGTTGACAGTTTTCCTTTTAACTAATTGACTGCAAATGCATAGTTGCAGTAAGAATTTTTCAAGACAAAACACAATTAATTACCTGGGGTGGAATTTAGCAAAGGTATCCAGGATAACAAACCGGGTACTAAAGGGCTCTTTGGTCTAACAGAGAAAGGCATATCAAGAACCAGTAGCTGGAAGCTGAAGCCAGACCAAATTCAAATTAGAAACTAGGCATAAATTTTTAACAGTGTGAGTGATCAACCACAGGAACAAACATCCAAAGGAGAAGGTGGATTCTCCATCTCTTGATGTCCTCAAATCAATACTGGATGCCCTTCTGGAAGACATGCTTTAGTCAAACTAATTACTGGGCTCAGTACAGAGATAACTGGGTAAAACTTAATGGTCTATGATATACAGAAAGTCAGATGAGGTGATGGTACTTTCTGGCCTTAAACTCTGTGATCTATGAAACCAGATACTGATCCACTTCCACCTTACATAGTTTATTAGATCAGATAATAAATCTGCGTGAGGAAATATGACTGAACTCCACCACATGCAATGGGTTCACATCCCCTACCCAAATCATGTCCCATACTTTGCACAATGGAACTGCATCAGTTCTGCTGCATGGAGGGACCCAGGCATCCATGGAGGAGGGGGCAACATTTTATCCCTGGGTGAGGAATGTGTAACTGTTTACTTTTCATGTGAGATTGCTGGCAAATATTGCAAAATTATTAAATGGCATCTCAGTCTTCAAACAGCTGAGCAAGAGGTTTGGGGGGTGTGGTTTGGGAAGGCTGCTTCCTACACAAGATGTCTTGTGAATGAAAAGAAATATTATACGTATTATCTCTGCTAAGCTGGTTAGTGCCATTTACATCTCTTAAGAATTGACTTTGGGTCTGGCCCCACCCCCAGCACCAGAGGGGGTCCCGGACCCCCCGCCCCCCTGGCACGTATGTGCGCACACACATGCCCAAGTTTTAGTCATGGTGGGGCTTTTAGTAAAAGTCATGGACAAGTCATGGGCCCATGAATTTTTGTTTACAGCCTGTGACCTGTTCATGACTTTTTCTAAAAATACCCGTGACTAAAACGTAGCCCTAATTATTAGTCTTTCACATACCAAGACTAGCAGTAGGTATGACACCAAGTGGATTTTAGTTAGGACAGTTTTTTTGTTTAAGTACTGTATTTGATGAGTGAATGTACAATATATACATAAGTTATCTTGTTCTCCCTTCCCTCTTCCTCTTTCAAAAATCTCATAAACCTGCGGTTCAAGATGTGGGTCATAGGAAAAGGTCAAAGTATTACAGGAAGGTGAAGCTGGGCAGCAATTATGGCACAGGCTCCTAAAATAAATGCTGGCAATAGAGCCTTAGTACAAGGAGGAAGGTTCTTGCTCTCCCAGCAAGACTTCTCTCTGTTGAAAATGTTGGCTTATCCAAGCCTTTGTTTCCATTAGGCTAGGGTACACCACCCAGAACTTAAACTAATGGAGAGAGCAACTCAATGTATTAAGAGCAGGGCATGCCAGAAAGAACTTAATGTTCTTGTACCGCACATTCCTGCCAGGATGCTGGTTATTATCTATAAAGCCCTAACTAGCCTAGGGCACAGCTAGTCAAGGCACACACTCTCCCTTTCTGACCTGCCACCCAACCTGTGCTTGTCCTGAACATTTAAGTTAACCATCCTATAAATGAGGTTTGTGGGGGCCAGGATTTCTCAGTAGCTGGCCCTCACCTCTTGAATTCACTTTGCTAGATATTCACCTAAGCCCCAATGTGGCCACATTCATAACACCGTATAAGACGTATCTCTTTGTACTAGACTTTCCATAAGTGCCAGCTCTTTCTTCACTTGCTGAGTGTCAGACTCCTTCTGATCTCTGTCCTTAGTGCTTAGAGTGTCATTGGCTCTCCTTAGATAAATGAATACCAACCCCCCGAGAAAAAGTTCTAAGCCATCTACAGTGTTACTGTGATCGGGATCATACAAATGCCTGAAATAAATAACCTCCTCTTTCCCCTTCTTCAAAATGGAGCTATCCATAATGGTTTGCAGTTCATCTGCTCCTCTTGGTGCCTTTATCTCTGTGTCACAGGGACTGGTTGGTTCTTACCACATTTCAGTGCCAGCATTGTGCATTATCTCGGTCACCAGAGAATACAGTGGAAAAAATTTGCCCCTGTGGGGAATCACTAAGTCTTTGGTATAAAGTATCTTGCAGGAAAATGTTTAATGCAGTGTATGGGGATTTAGCCACGCAGCTAAATCTCTAGGCATTCCCCTAATTGACTGCCCCTCAAGGAAATGCACCAGGGCCGCTAGTTCCACATAGCTCAGGAGCTATCATTTGAGCAAAGGTATAGAGTGGTCTTTCACGGTTGTTTACTTGTAGTTGTGTTACCATGTTCATTCTTTACTCTTTTTTGTGAACTCCTTAAGCATTACTTTGAAAATGTATTATTCTAGTGAGTTTTGGCCGTGTCCACATTCACAGTTTTATTGTTGCCCTGGATTTGAGGGGTATGTGTACCCCAGTGTGGCGTTGTACCCCATAATGCTTTATGGGAATATGACATAACTGGAATATGTTTTATGCTACATGTGCCATGTAACATATCTCTGTAAAGCTTACAGTCAAAGCAAGATAAGGAGCAAGTCTTCTCCCTGGTGCCCACCCTGACAAATTCAGCTGACTGCAGGAAACCTCCATAGAGGAAAGTGCTGGAGGAATCTGTATTCCTTTCCCCACCTAGGTCAGGAGTAGGACCCGAGGTGCTCTCCAGATGTTACTCCATCCATACAATTAGACTATGTCCCTAGCCCCCATTCTCCTACCATGCTCATCCTGCAGTGTATGGGGAATGGGGAAAAAACCAGAGAAGCTGCACAGCAGGGGAGCCTCATGCTTTGGCTGACCCCACCCCAAATCTCACAGCACATAGCTACATAGAGAGTACCATGGAGGTGGACTCCAGGCAGAAAGAGAACACCTTTCAAACTTCTGCCCTGCTGGTTCTGCTGGAAGGGGGCCCTTTCAAGTGGCAAAACACTGGCTAGGATTTACTTCTAAAAGTTTTAGTACAATATTAAGATGGCAAGATTAAGCACTCAAAAGTAAAGACATTTCTTTGCCCTGGTGCACATGCTGTAAATTTTATGGCACACCTCAGTGACAAAGAGCAATACTACTTTTCTTTCTGAGCATTTCTAAGGTCTTGTATCTTAATATGCTAATCTTCCATAAACAAGGGAATGAGGAAAAGAAAATATTACGTATCCTAGTTAAGGTTGGAACTCACTGAATTTTCAGTGCTTGTTCTTGCAGATTTAACATAATGTTAATACTATTTTACTTTTAATTTTCCAGATTTTTTTGTTTAAGGAAAGAAGATAATGTAGAAGTAAATGGCCATGTTCTATCGGCTTTACTACTGGAACTTGTGAATTCTTTGAACCAATAAATACACACTTAACTAGCTGTGCATACAGAAGCAATGCATGAATGGCCCTTCTGCCTCTGCTGATATCCTGCAGTGTGCGTGGGTTCTGGGGCCCTCTGGCCAGTACAGCGTGGGGTTAGTTTAAAAATGGAAAGGCTATGTAACCCACAGATTACTGAGTGCAATAAATACTCTGGCTGTTAAATAATTTGCATCTCCATACTACCATCCATCCAAGGCTCTCAGAGCAATTTACAAATATTAACTAAGCTTTACACATTCTTGTGAAGGAGGGATGTACTGCCCCCATTTGAAAAATGGAGAAATTGATGCACAGAGATAATAAGGCACAGATTGTCAAAGGTATTCAGGCTCTTAATTTCCACTGATTTCAGTGGAAGTTAGGAGCCTAAATACTTTTGAGGATCTGGGCCTAAAGTGACTTATCCAAGCTCATGTGCTGAGTGAGATCCTGTCCCATTGAACTTAATGGCAGAAGTCTCATTGCCCTCAGTATGATCAGGATTTCACCACAAGTCTTCAGCAGAGCTGAGTAGAGAACCCAAATCTCTTGGATGCAGAGGCCATCGTCTAGAGTGCGGGGGAGGGGGAGCTAAGTCAATCTAAGTTATACAACTTCAGCTACGAAAATAGGATAGCTGAAGTCGACATACTTAGAGCTACTTACTGCAGTGTCTTCACTGCAGAAGGTCAACTGCTGCTGCTCGCCCATCAACTCCGCCTACGCTTCTCGCTCCGGCGGAGTAGCAGAGTCGATGGGAGAGTGCTCAGCGGTTGATTTACCGTGTCTTCACTAGACTTAGGCACCTAAGTCCCAGTTTTAGGCTCCACCACAATCTACAAAAGTCCCACCAAATCCTGTAGGTGCCTAAACTCACTTAGTATCTAAATTTTCAGGGTAAAAGTTCCCTGGCAGGTAAGTTTGTGCCTCTGGGTATGAGCACTGCTGCTTCGTGCACTGCTGCTTCCCCCTAGGTGCCTAGTCGCCTATCTCCCATCTAAGACCCAGTACAATCCATGAACCAGGGGAAGATAGGCACTAACTCACTCATGGGGCCCAATCTGGTAAGCATGCTGAGAGGCTGCCCACTGGCTTGGGTTCCATTGAGAACTGGAGGCCAGGGAAAGAAGCGGTCGTGGTGCCCACCTTATAACTTTTAGCTCAGTAGTTAGAGCACTCACCCGGAATGTGAGGAAGAAAGGATTTGAACAGGCGAGCGCTCTAACCACTGAGCTGGGGCATATTCTTATATAGGGCTCCCTCAGTCTCTCCTCTTGAAGCTGTTCTGTGTTGCATATAGTTAGTCACAATGCTGTAACATGCAGCCGGAGAGCGCAAGAATGACTTTGTAACCTGGTGGACGGCACCCATTTGGGAGGTGGGCGACCCAGGGGTCCAGTCCCCCTGCTCTAATAACTCTTTAATTATCTCCCATCAGCATCTTCCACTGGCTCTCTGAGCCGGCTCTCTGCCTAGCCTGCTGACTTTTGTGGATTTCCCATCTCTTCTCATTCGTTGTATAGGGAGCATAAGCACCTAACTCAGGCTCTGTGGATTGCAGTGCTGTTCCAGTAATTTCTAGGTGCCTAACCTAGAAATGCTGTAATGCTCAGCGTCACACGGCCCAAGTTCCTTTGTAGATCCAGGTCTAAATCCTGTGCTCCAATCTCACAACCATTCTTTCCTTCACTAAATAAAAACCTTACTTCAGACTTTGCATTCTCTTTCCTTGCAACTTCTTCAGCTCTTGTCACCTTGCATTATATGTTAACAACATAAAACTACAAAGAAACACCCTCTGGTTAAAAAGAATTACTCCATGCAGCTTTCCAGTCTGAGCAGGATTAATCACAGATAATAATTAAATACGATTAATTAAATAATTAAATCACTAAACGAATGTGGCAGCAAACTTTTCTAAGGAAAATAAAAAGAGCAAAGAGCTTGCATTGTGAAAGATTTCATGCGAAAATATAGCTTCATGAGTGCAATAAGGTGGAGTTTTTAAACACCCATTTTAACTCTCTCCCCCTACATCTATACATTACAATAGGGTCTTTCATTACATGCACTATAGCCCCAGAAGTAATTTGTTGCTCTGACACGTACAGAGCTGATTTGATGCAGTTCTCTTCCCTGCTCCTTTCAACTGTGAAGATACTCTGCCCTTTGTGATCTTTCCATCTTTATCTGAAATTTTACATGCCAGTTACCATAGTGATGGGCAATAATTGCCCCTTTTGATTTGTTATGGATAGGTATTTCTGGGGTGCTCATCACCAAAGTATCTGAGCATTTCACAAGCCTAATGAAGTAAGCTTACTAACACCCTCCTCAAAGAGGCAAGTTTTTATTGTCTCCTTTTTACAGGTGAGTTAGTGAAGCACAGAGACACTACAGTCACAATTGTTGTAAATGACCACTGATTTTGGTGGCCAACTTGAAATAACTTGGCCTGAGTTTTCAGAGGTGTGGAGCGCTCCCAGGTCCAAATGAATTTTTATTGACTTCAGTTTGCTCTTTGTGGTGTGGAGGCTTGCCCTCCATGGACAACGTATACCCAAACTCACAAGGTAATGATTTTCAAACAACATCAGTCTGGACCAGATTTGAACCAGTGAGCGAATGACTCCCTAGGCCACTTCCTGTCCCTTATACCATCCAGTATCCCTAATACTGAAACCTGCTTAACAGGAGTTTTATAAAAGCAAAATGTGTAGTGAGCAGCTGAATGCTTTTTTAGCCACATCACCTATTCACAGAGCTGCAGCTTTCTTCTAGTTACAGCTTGTTGTCAGCCAAAGACTTTAAAGAGGCATTTTTAGCATTTTAGAAACAATCAGTCGGTTTGATATACTACCTTGTTCTAACTTTAAACAATTAATTTTCAGTATCCTTTGGGATATTTGAGACAAGTAGCAAAAGGGATGTCAATCTGATCTGGTTAAATCTCCTTCAATGATTGACTGTTTAGTGGATTGAATAGTGCAGGGGATTGGCAGCAGAGTAGAGCTTTTCACCTCTAGACATCCAGTTTGTATAGTTCTCAAGTTGGGAGTGGCTGAAAGTAGTTTACCAGCAGTATGTGGTACTTCTGTGAAATTTGGTGGTCTCAGTCTTGGTCCTAATGGACAGGTGTCCACATCACAGCTAGCACTAATTGGCATTCTCAGCAGAGAAGCCAAAGACTGAGTGAACTTGGGGGTTGAGCTACCCTCTCACCCAAAGATGTGGTCCTGGTACAACATGGTTGTGTGGCAATCTGAGGGAAGCTTGTAATGCTGCTGCCTGTGCTCTTCCTATTCAGTGGACAGAAAGAGGACTTAACTCTTCAGGGTTGTTCGGCTTATTTAAGAAAAATAAAAATAGCACAGTAACAGTTGAAGGCCAGATTCTCTATTGCCCTGCACTGATGCAATCATTTACAAAGTGGGCGTGAAAGGTTCTCACCATTGTGTGTGTGAGTGGAGAGTTCTGGTTTAGTAGAGTTGTACCCAGACTTTGCACAGATGTAAATAAGTACAGGTGTAAATAACTACATAGAGAATCAGGACTTTTTTCCAGTTGTAACAGGGTCCTCTGCCCACCCCTCTTCCTGGGGCCCGCTGACTGCCCCAATAAAGCTCAGAGAGGCTTCCTGTTATGTAGCACCCATGGCTTTATTTTTACACACACAAACACACTTCTCCCACCACCAGTGTTGAACTATTTACAAGGCTTACAGGGTTAGTTCCCTCTTTGGCTAGCAGTCAGCCTGCAGCCAGGAAACTGTCCGTTCTCCTGGCAGCCCCCCTTCATACTGGCTCCTAGCCCTTATAACTGCTGGCCTGTCAGTCCCACAGGTGGAGCCAATCCCCAGGCCAGGCATCATGCCTGTTACACCAGACCCAATCTATTTCTCTTGATTGGAGCTGGCTGAGCAGGGACTAATTAGGTACTTTTGCAGCAGCACCCTGCTACACAGGTCCATTTTCATAGCTGATGTTCCTTCTTACCTTTTACCTGAATAAAAAAGGACCCCTTTTTAAAACTTTTATGACATGATCAGATTTGGGAAATTTTATAGCCTGGCTGTTCTGAAGGAATAATTGATGGGACACATGTCCCTTCTAGACTGATAATAGACTGATGCATGTCCATTCTAGACTGAGGGAATCCCCCCTGCTGCTGGCAGCTGCTGGGAGCAGCTGGGGTCCCTCTTGCTACCTGCGGCAGCCGGGAGCTCCGTGGATCCCCGCTGCTGCCCGCGGCCCATGGAAACAGCAGGGATTCCCTCTGCCACTGGGTTCCACCCTGCAATCCATGAGGGCGGGGAGCAACAGGGGGTCCTCTTGCCACCCACGGTAGCCAGAAGCAGCGGGTCCCCCCTGCCACCTGTGGTGGCTGGGAGCTGTGGTGGTACTCCCAGCTGCACTGTCTGAAGTCACACATGTCTTTGGAAGTCATGGATTCCGTGACCTCCATCACTAAATCGCAGCCTTAATAATGGTTGCAGATTCTGCCATGTGTTCTTAGGAAGCTACTCTCCCTAGATTTGCAGTGAGGCATCAAATGAAATCTTTGTTGTGAATGTCACAAACTATTAATGATCTTCATGAATGTAACACCTGAGCAAACAAATGTACGATTTCCCTGTGCATTGATTAGATTTGTAACTCAATTTTATCTGACAAGTATAAACTCAGTAGACCTCATCAATTGTATAGTTTAATCTACTTATTTACACTGACTATACCCATCCCTTGGATGTTAAGTCCTTCATTATGTAATTCATAATGTCTTTTTCAGGAACCCTGATACTGCTAAATTTGGAATAAACACTGCCAAAATATTTTCTTGTTTTCATTTCCTTAGATTCTGTATATATTTGAAACACCCTGTGCTGTTGGCAACCCTTTTTCTTGAGAGTGACCCCTTCAAAGCCTTCCTAAGGTTTCCAATACAATTGAGTATGACCTTTAGTTAAAGACTATCCTCTATTAGGTATTCTGCTTGTGTTGGTCCCTTAGGCAGTCTCTTCAGATACTGTAAGTTTCACTGTATATATTTCACTTTCAGTAACTGCTTATTGAAAATATCTCTGAACATTTCTAGAGCATGCATTGTGTACAGGTGCACTGTATATGTGTTTTATAAAGTCAGAATGCTTTCCCTTTGTAAAGCACAAGGTTCTTTGCAGTGTATTTTCTTTGAATCTTCCATTTGAGTCAGGTGTTAAATTCTGTCTCTTGTAATCAGAGTGATGGCTGCTGATGCATGGGATAATGGGCACCTTCCCTAAACTCCCTCTTCTCCTCCTCCCCAGTCAGTTTAGATTTCTTCCAGTGGAAATGAAAGGCTGGCTAATCACAATTTGAATAAAGTAGCAAGGACAGTTTTCAGGAAGTACTTATGCTAACTCATTCCACTGTATGAAAAATTCAGCTGCTGCTACCTCATATCAGAAGTCTGGTGAATGTATACGCGTGCACAAGTGTTTTCTGTGTGATCTTGCTTAATTTATTTGAAATCTGACTAATCTCATTGAGATTTCTTCCAGTTATAGAAGTGTCATGAAGGTTTTACATAACATGAACCAGTAACAGCAGGCCTGTCCTGTTACAGCTGCCAAATTTTTTTGTGACCCTTATTCAAGTTCCTCATTATTTGTCATCCCTATTGACAGTAGGCAAATTAGAATGCAAGCTCTGTAGGGCAAGGGTGGTGTCTTCTGGTGTATTTGTAAAGTGCCTATTGCAGTGAGGCCCCGATCCTGATGAGGGGGATGGGTCCAGCAACAGGCAACAGCCTTGCGTGGGGGGAGGGGGAGGCCTCAGGCAAGCGGCTGGGGTGTCCTGTTTTCTCTTTGGCAAGTGTGGTCACCCTGCAACTCCCAGCTGCTGTGGGTGGACAGGGCACCCCACAGCTCCCAGCCACCATGGTGGTGGGGGGAACCATGGAGCCGCAGCAGCAAAAGTCACAGACAGGTCATGGCTTCCGTGAATTTTTGTTTATTGCCTGTGACCAGTCCATGATTTTTACTAAAAATAACCAACACAAAATCTTACCCTTAATCATTGATAACATACAATCTTCTCTACTTCGGTAACACTTGGAATACAGTGTGAACCTTTGGGATGATGTTGCAAACTCCCTCACATATCTGCTGTTAGCAGATGTGAAGCTCCATGTTAGGAATTTACTGAATACAGAGAGTCTATGCCTTGTGGGAAATGGGACTTCCATTTCTCAACTAGCTGCACTGTGAAGAGGTGGGTCAAATTTTGGCCTGGTGTAAACAAGCAGAACTCGCATTGTCTTCAGTGGGAGAGGCACCTGCTTATACCAGTGTGGGACTTGGTTCAGAATGTGCTATCTCAAGGATAAAGTGGGGAGAATGGGAGGTGGAGAGCAGGGGCAGTAACTGAAACTAAAGTAGATAGTCAAGGAGAAGACATGGGATAAGCAGCTACTTCTCCACTATCTGTGTGCATTAAACTAAAGGAAGAGTCAGCAGAGTTTGCTTCCAGCTTGTTTTCAGTAACTGTGTTGAAATTAAACTTTGCACTAAAATGCACTGGATGCAGAAACTCTCTTGGCTTCTGTCTTTTACTGTTGTAGTTCTTTGACATGGGAACTGGAGAGGCTTTAAAAAATAGTCTGCAAAGGTTCTCTCGCTTCTCTATGGCGAGAACTGCAATACCCTGTGCCAAATGCTGTCTTGTGCGTTGCTACAGCCATACTCCTAGGGGACTCGCAGCATCCCTTTGCCTTCTGCAGCAGCAGTACATGGCAGGGGAGGGCAGGAGGGTGTTCCTTTTTTTACCCAGTCACAGGAATGCATGAAGAGTCCAATTGTGGATGCCCTTGAACAGCTGTACTAGAGGAGGGTGGGGAAAGATCCTGTCTGGTCCCCAGAACACCTGTGTGGGAAATCTAGACATTAGGTGCTAGGCTCTTTGGCCACTTAAGACACCCCGGGCCTGTCTCCACAATGCATTAGTCTGTACTAGTGTGTTGCGCACTAACTGGCCCACGTGGACCCTGCTAGCATGCCCTAAAAGTTTCCTAGTGCATGTTCATATAGTCCCATTTCAAACAGTACTGCATTAACACACACTAAGAAGCTTTTAGTGCATGCCAGCAGGGTCCACATGGGCCGGTTAGTGCACAACACGCTAGTGCACACCCCTCAGTGTGAACTAACATGCCATATAGACATGGCCCCCAGTGTATTCCTCACCCCAAAGGGGGACATAGGTAGGTGGGTTGGGAACATGGCTATAGCCCCATCTCCCATTTGTGGCTTCTGGAATTAGGAAGCACATTCTGGAAAGCCGTGCATTCTTCTCTTTTATATGAAAGTAGTATGGAGTGAAGGGGATCATGCTGATTCTAACTCTCCCTGAGGCCATCTGCCCTGCACAGGCAGAATACCTCTGGACACCAATGATCAGACATTGTCTTCTCTCCCTTACTTCCCAGAAGAGTAGTTCCTTCTGCAAAAGCCAAATTTTGGTTGTGCTTTGGCAGCTTTCTAGACCTCAACACCAGAAATTCCTGCAGTCAAAGGGCTGACCTGAAAAATAGGGTAGATTTTAAAAAGAAAAGAAAAAGTTGAGAACACTTTCTGCCCTGTCCAATGGATCTCTCTTCCCTAGATATAGAGGAGCAATTACAGCTACAGTCATCATAGCTTCTGATGGCATTTAATATGATATATCTCCGTTCTTTCTCCTGGTCTGTATACTTTTTTCTCCTATAGAATATCATTTGGTCCTGGGTGAAAGTTAATCAGCCAGTGGATGACGTTACATTTGTGATATAGGAAACAAGCATATTTGTAAGAACTCTGTTTAAAGCCAGGCATTCATGCCCTAACATAGCTTTATGTTTATTGTTTATCTATAGAAACTGAAAAGCTCTGACTTTGATGACTGGAAGAACATCAGAGGGCCCCGTCCATGGGAGGATTCCAAGTCTTTTCAAGAGCAGCAGCAACAAGTTCTTCATTCCAAGCCATCTTGACTGTGTGTGCTCACTCCAGTGTCTTGATAGAATCACTGTTATGCCAGTGACTGGACTTTCTTGCTTTCTAATCCTGTGTCCAGGGAGAGACATGAGTGGGGAAAAACCAAGTTGACAGGTGGTTTACTTGAGATCAATTTGAGATGAAATGTTAAATAAAGATCTTTGTTCAACTGCATCCATTTGCATGGAAGCCCATAGACTGTGTATATTAACTCTTAATAAAGATCAGCCCATTCTTTCATTGAGAATGTCAGTGTTTTCCTTCAGTATTTTTAATAGCTACTGGTCACAATCTTGTGTGGGCTTCAGTGAGGACTGATATCTAGGAATTCAGCCTGTCAGTAGCACAAGTTGTCACCCTTATGAGAGCGGTGGTTCTGAAGTCTAGATGTGTGTGACCAGATACATGTTAGTGCAGAGAGCGCCTGTGTGATCTCAGGCTCAAGGCTTTTAAACGTGGGAGGTACTCTACAGGCTTAAGAGCTGTTAAGGAACAGCATGCACATTTTTGGATAATAATGCTCTTATGTTTTATTTCCAGCACCTTGCCAGTACACTACTCAGTTCCAGCAGTGTCAGCAGGTAATGGTTTCAGTAACATTTGTTTAGCTGTGGTCAGATTTCTGTAATCACTTTATCGATGTGCTGTAGCAGGCAGCAACTTTCCCTGTGGAACATTTCAGTTTAACTAAGAAGAGCTCTTCCTCTTTAAGAGCCTTGCTGGTTTTTATGTGAGCTAGCAGAGCAGAGTGATAGAATCTTCTTGACCCCATATGTGGAGTGCAAAATCTCCCTTGGACTATTATGCACATATATATAGATGTAGGGAGATTGATTACCTGTAATTGGCTTTCTCTGTAATCCTGTTTGTGTGAATCTGTGCCTTAATGCACTAATATGTAGAAGCTTCTTAGTAAGTAGTTATGGTAAAGTTTAGAACTTTCTTACAAAGAATGACAGGTTTCAAAGTGGTAGCCGTGTTAGTCTGTATCAGCAAAAACAACGAGGAGTCTGTGTGACACCTTAGAGACTAACAAATTTATTTGGGCATAAGCTTTCGTGGACTAGAACCCACTTTATCAGATGCATGGAGTGAAAAATACAGGACCAGGTATAAATACATGAAAAGATGTGAGTTGTCTTACCAAGTGTGAGGTCATGGCATAGGGGCATTGCTGGCACATGCTGTCATATATTACATTGGTAGATGTGCAGGTGAACGAGCCCCTGACGGTGTGGCTGATGTGGTTAGGTCCTATAATGGTGTCCCTTGAATAGATATGTAAACAGAGTTGGCCCTGGGGTTTGTTGCAGGGTCTGGTTCCTTGGCTGGTGTTTTGTTGTTCATCATCTGGACCCATGGGAAGGAGGACCTTGAGGAATTCCACCAAGATTTCCACCCCACCATCAACCTCAGCCTGGACCAGTCCACACAAGAGGTCCACTTCCTAGACAGTACAGTGCTAATAAGCGATGGTCACATAAACACCACCCTATACCAGAAACCTACTAACCACTATACTTACCTACATGCCTCCAGCTTTCATCCAGACCACATCACATGATCCATTGTCTACAGCCAAGCTCTAAGATACAACTGCATTTGCTCCGATCCCTCAGACAGGGACAAACACCTACAGGATCTCCATCAAGCGTTCTTACAACTGCAGCACCCACCTGGTGAAGTGAAGAAACAGATTGACAGAGCCAGAAGGGTACCCAGAAGTCACCTACTACAAGACAGACCCAATAAAGAAAGTGACAGAACGCCACTAGCCATCACCTACACCCCCCAACTAAAACCTCTCCAGCGCATCAACAAGGATCTACAACCTATCCTGAAGGACAATCCCTCACTCTCACAGACCTTGGGGGACAGGCCAGTCCTCGCTTACAGACAGCCCCCCAACCTGAAGCAAATACCAGCAACTACACACCACACAACAAAAACACCAACCCAGGAACCAAACCCTGCAACAAACCCCAGTGCCAACTCTGTCCACATATTTATTCAAGGGACACCATCACAGGACCTAACCACATCAGCCACACCATCAGGGGCTCGTTTACCTGCACATCTACCAATGTGATATATGCCATCATGTGACAACAATGCCCCTCTGCCATGTACATTGGCCAAACCAGACAGTCTCTACGCAAAAGAATAAATGGATACAAATCTGACATGAGGAATCATAACATTCAACAACCAGTAGGAGAACACTTCAATCTCCCTGGTCACTCAATTACAGATCTAGAAGTGGTAATTCTTCAACAGCAAAACTTCAAAAACAGACTCCAACATGAAACTGCAGAACTGGAATTAATTTGCAAACTGGACACCATCAGATTAGGCCTGAATAAAGACTGGGAGTGGTTGGGTCATTGCAAAACCTAAACCTAATTTCCCCAATACTAATTTCCCCCTACTGTTACTCACACCTTCTGGTCAACTGTCTGAAATGGGCCACTCTTATTACCACTTCAAAAGTTATTTTTCCTCCCTTGGTATCCTGTTGTCAATTGAATTGTCTCCATTAGACTGACCTCACACCTGGTAAGGCAGCTCACATCTTTTCATGTATTTATACCTGCTCCTGTATTTTCCACTCCTTGCATCTGACGAAGTGGGTTCTAGTCCATGAAAGCTTATGCCCAAATAAATTGGTTAGTCTCTAAGGTGCCACAAGGACGTCTCGTTGTTCTTGCAAAGAATGTCTATGTAGATGCTTCTAGGTGGTTTCTTTCAGCCACAATGAATCTGTCTCTAAGGTGTTGCAAAACACATGTAAAACTCCTCTTCTGAAGAGCTGAGAAGTTAAACATGGGTCAACAGAAGATGTCACTTTCAGAGCACTCCAGAGACAAGTACATGTAAATCTCCTCAAAACTCAGAGACATGCTCTCTTTAAATCCCTTCCCCAGATAATGTGTCTAATGCACCTGGAATGTTCTTCTCCCATCCTGTGTATCATGCACCCTCCCTCAAAACCCACTTTTCTACAGGCTCTCCAACAATGAGCTCCATTCCCATGCCACACTAATGAAATCTACATTCATTTTGAAGAGGAACTAACATGATACATGCTGCCTGAAATCAGTGAGGTCTGTTTGCATGCCAGATTTGAACTTTCTGCCATATTTTAGTTATCTGTGAAAAAATAAATTTGTGATCAGACTGGGAAATAGTGGGTACGTTTCTGGTCTCATTTGCACTAATGCAGCTCATCCCGTCCCTTTTTGACGTATATTTTAATCCTCACTTGGCTGCCAAGTTCCCCAGATAGGCCCTAATCCTGCAAACATTAAAATATATTGTACTTGCATAAAGTTAAGCATGTGCATAAATGTTTGCAGATTTGAGACCTGAGTTTGCAGATTTTTCTGGACTGTCTTCTGTGTGTTTCCTGTGATGCATTTATCATACTTACAGTTGCTATAAAATAATAAATGTATTATTTTTATTATATTATACCTCAAGATGGCTGAATGAAAGTTGCTCAGATTTTTAAAAAATTTACCTTGGAGCTGAGATGAATGGAATTGGAATGTTACAATTTTTTTGGAATGTTGTGGGAATGTTTAAACAGTGAATTATTACACAGTGTGCTTTGCTATTTGAACCACAAAGGTCACTCCCAGGGACTGCTGTAATAATGGCTCATGCCTGTAAGCATCATCTTTCTTATTGCATTTTATCTTAAATAATTTCAGCTTTTATCTTTCATTTATTCAAATAGATTCATTTCTTCTGCCTCTCTCCCCTTTCTCCCTGTGAAGAATCCTTCATGACAGCAATTAGAAATGGAAAAGATTTATTAGACCCTCTAATCCATTACATGCATGTACAAGATACAGTCTTCTGAGAGCAATTTAATATAGTTTTCTAACACATACAACACTTGATCTGGCAAATGGAAGGTGTGAATTCCCAGAGAAGCCAGGTTTACACGGTGATGCTGGCAGACCCGGTGCTGGCTCATTCTAAGGTCCTTGGCCTCAATGAACTCTTACAAATGCTGGTTTATTCTGGTTCACCTGTGGGTCAGCGGTATCAAAATAGATATTAGAGTTATAACTTTATGGAATACTTGTAGGATGCTGCATGTATTAATCCTAGTTATATTATCTTCGGTATCCCATATTATAAGGTACTGTTTAAATATAAAAATGTCTAAGACTGTAAATTCCCCAGTCAGGGGAGAAGAATTACAAAGTGTGAAATATTAGTTTACCATAAGGGGTGTTATCTCCTGCCCATCAGGAAGGGCTATTGAATCCAAGTGGGCCCTTGTGGAACAAAGGCTTTGTTGATTGCGTCCCTCCTCCCTCCCCCGCCCCATCCCATGAAGTGGTTGCATGCAGGAGCACTCATCCCATCAGCTTGGATTCCAGGGTAGGGGGGATAAAAATCCCTGACAAGGACAAACTGGATCTTTTATACTGTCTCAACTCCAAACATAAGCAAGAGATCCCAATGTTGTTTGGCATGGGTCAGCCCTAAAGGACATATTGAGATGTTTGTTGTAAAAGCTTATATTACCTTTTTAAATCTAAGACTGTAAATTCTTATGTATGTATGTTTTAACCTTATAAATAACTCATTTCTTTTCTTAGTTAATAAATCTTGAATTAGTTTATTACAGGATTGGCTATGGCATTGTCTTTGATTTCAGCTCTGAGTACTAATGACCTGTGGTAGGTGACTGGGACTGGGAGCAACCTGAACATTGTTGTGACTTTTGGTGTAAAGTGACCATCTATCACATAGTCCAATTTACCTGGGTGGCAACATAGTCCCCCGGGCATTCCAGTCTATCTGTGACTCCATGGTAAGACTGTTATAGACTCATAGACTTTAAGGTCAGAAGAGACCATTGTGATCATCTAGTGTGATGGGCCAAGGCCAGATGGCTATAGAAAAGTAATGGGAGATAGATATATTAGCTCCAGTCTAAACAAATCCCTGGTATCAGGATAAGTGAAATGGCAGCTGCTCCAGGTCAATTAAGACACCTGGGGCCAATTAAGAACTTTCCAGAAGGCAGGGAGAAGGCTAGGTTGATTGGGACACCTGAAGCCAATCAGGGGCTGGCTGAAACTAGTTAAAAGCCTCCCAGTTAGGTGGGTGTGCATGTCAGGAGCTGTGGAAGGAAGTTGTGCTGTTGGAGAGACTGCGTAGTACACACCATATCAGGCACAAGGAAGGAGGCTCTGAGGTAAGGGTGAAGTGGAGCTTGAGGAAGTGAAGGCTGCTGTGGGGGAAGTAGCCCAGGGAATTGTACATGTCATGTTTCTAAAAGGTCAGCTACCCTAGCTGATACTATTAGGGTCCCTGGGCTGGAGCCTGGAGTAGAGGGAGCCCCCCCCCCCAACCTTTGCCCCCTGATTAATCACTGAGACTGGGAGACAAGAGACTGTGCAAGGAAGGATAACTTCTCCTCACCTCCCTCGCTTGCTTATGATAAAAATGGCTCAGTAGACTGTGACCCTTCTCTCTAGAGAGAGAAGGGTTGCGTGGAGGGTCACAGTGAGCCTCTGAGGCTAGCAAAATCTGCCAGGAAACGCGGGACCCACAGAGGCAAGGACCAGCTTTGTCACACTAGTCTGACCTCCTCCACATTGCAGGCCACAGAACCTTATCCACCCACTCCTGAAATAGACCCACAACCTCTGGCTGAGTTCCTGAAGTCCTCAAAACATGGTTTAAAGACTTCAAGTTACAGAGAATTCACTATTTACACTAGTTTAAATCTGCAAGTGACCCATGCTGCAGAGGAAGACAAAAAATTCCAAGGGTCTCTGACAAGCTGACCTGGTCTCAAATATGGTAAGCAGTTAGACCCTGAGCAGGTGGGCAAGACCCTCCAGGCAGATACCTGGGAAAGAATTCTCCACAGTAACTCAGAGCCCTCCCAGTCTAGTATCCCATCTCTGGGCATTGGGTATTTTTGCTACTGACAGTTCCCAATAGGCATATGCCATTGTAGGTAGTCCCATCATACCATCGCCTCCATAAAGTTATCAAGCTCAGTCTTGAAGCCAGTTAGGTTTTTGCACCCAGTGCTCCCTTGGAAGGCTGTTCCAGAACTTCACTCCTCTGATGGTTAGAAACCTTTGCCTAATTTTGAGTCTAAACTTGTTGATGGCCAGTTGTTCTTGTGTCCACATTGACACTTAACATAAATACCAGAAAGGGAGAGTTATTTATCCCTCTGATGTATTTATAGTGCTTTAGGAGTTCACACTTGTTACTGAGTTCATGAAATCCAATTACAGAACATACAACCAGTTTGGGCTTTCTGCCCTTGTCTTTTAACAGTCTGCCCTGAGGTTGGCACTCACAGCTGTAAGCCACTCCAGACAGCATGACATACACACTAGTACCTCAAACTAATCTGTTTCTCCACCTACTCTAGAGAACCAGCTAACCTGCTGATACTCTCTCTACATATATCATGCATTAGGCTCCCATCTATTTATCCCTAAGGCTGCTGCTGTTTTCCCTCTTTGCTAGCAGTCGAAGGATGCACATAGGATTCTCTGCAGCTGTCTAACGTTTAAAATGTCGTCATTTTCCCACTCTAAATGGATGCTTTCCTTCATCACTTTTAAAAGACAGCCACTGCTGGCAAACAAAACCCTATTTAACCTTCATGCATTCAGTGCACTCTTGGCCTTACCTTTTCTGCCCATTCAGTGATCATCAAGAGACCTGGGTGATGACAGAAGCTGCCTTCTCCCTAATCTTTTCAATGGTGTGTGTGCCCACAGGGGCTGGGGCACCAAAATACAAGTTTGCCTAGGGTGCCATTTTCCCTAAGGACATGTGAGGAGGCATACTAATCTATTAGAGTTCTTTGAAGGGGTCAACAAATGTGTGGACCAGGGTGATCCAGTGGACATAGTGTATTTGGATTTCCAGAAAGCCTTTGACAAGGTTCCTCACCAAAGGCTCTTATGTAAATTAAGTTGTCATGGGATAAGAGGGAAGATCCTTTCATGGATTGAGAACTGGTTAAAAGACAGGGAACAAAGGGTAGGAATAAATGATAAATTTTCAGAATGGAGAGGGCTAACTAGTGTTGTTCCCCAAGGGTCAGTCCTAGCACCAATCCTATTCAACTTATTCATAAGTGATCTGGAGAAAGGGGTAAACAGTGAGGTGACAAAGTTTGCGGAGGATACTAAACTGCTCAAGATAGGTAAGACCAAATCAGACTGTGAAGAACTTCAAAAAGATCTCACAAAGCTAAGTGATTGGGCAACAAAATGTCAAATAAAATCTAACGTGGATAAATGTAGAGTAATGCACATTGGAAAAAATAACCCCAACTATACATACAATATAACGGGGGCTAATTTAGCTACAACTAATCAGGAAAGAGATCTTGGAGTCATCGTGGATAGTTCTCTGAAGACGTCCACGCAGTGTGCAGCGGCAGTCAAAAAAGCGAACAGGATGTTAGGAATCATTAAAAAAGGCGATAGAGAATAAGATGGAGAATATCTTATTGCCCTTATATAAATCCATGGTACGCCCACATCTTGAATACTGTGTACAGATGTCTCCTCATCTCAAAAAAGGTGTACTGGCATTAGAAAAGGTTCAGAGAAGGGCAACTAAAATGATTAGGGGTTTGGAACGGGTCCCATATGAGGAGAAATTAAAGATAAAATCATGAGTGGTGTGGAGAAAGTGAATAAGGAAAAGTTATTTACTTGTTCCCATAATATAAGAACTAGAGGCCACCAAATGAAATTAATGGGCAGCAGGTTTAAAACAAATAAAAGGAAGTTCTTCACACAGCGCATAGTCAACCTGAGGAACTCCTTGCCTGAGGAGGTTGTGAAGGCTAGGACTATAACAGGGTTTAAACGAGAACTCGATAAATTCATGAAGGTTAAGTACATTAATGGCTGTTAGCCAGGATGGGTAAGGAACGGTGTCCCTAGACTCTGTTTGCCAGAGGGTGGAGATGGATGGCAGGAGAGAGATCAGTTGATCATTACCTGTTAGGTTCATTCCCTCTGTGGCACCTGGCATTGGCCACTGTCAGCAGACAGGATACTGGGCTGGGTGGACCTTTGGTCTGACCCAATATGACCGCTCTTATGTTCATTACCCTCACAAGTAACCCAACTGTGGCCCAAGGAAGGGGAGGGTCCTAACTAGAACAGAACAAAACATAGGGTGAAGCACACCATGGGCAAAGGTGCAGTAAAGAAAGACAATGCAGTAATGAAGAACCAGAGATGAGAAAGGCTCCTGCAAAGATAAAAAGTGAGGGATACAGGGACAAATACAAAGAATAGACTAAAGACAGTAGGAACCCAGACCCTGAAAGACTGAGTGCTTGGAGAGCCTACAGAACAAGGGAAGGTGCGACAACAGAAATTGGTGGCAACTGAGAAGGCTTTACAAGAAGTCATAGAGGACATTCAGTTCTAGAAGGAAAAGTTTGGAAACACCATGGAGGAGAATGGTAAATTGCTTCTCGTGGTGGGCGAGTTGGAGCAGGACCTGGCAATGTTTGGGGAGAAGGCACCCATATCTCCGAGGGATGCAGTCTTGAGGGGGACAATGTGTGATGGGATAATCACTCCACATTAGTCTGAAAGCATTAATGACGAGAAGGGGGCCAGTTAACTTGATAGGCCACACCTGAGGGGAATTATGCTGGATAAGCAGCCCCTGGTTGGGAATAGAGACCAGCTGAGAAGTAACAGGCAGGGCTATGATAAAACCAGGAAGTTGGCAGCAGAAAGGGGCTGCAGCAAGGGAGCCTGCAGCTACTCTCTGGACATTAGAGAGGGAAGGAGGGAAACCTAGGGGAGAGGGTGTAGGAGAAGGCTCAGGAAAATGGCAGCAAGGCTTAAGATCGTGCAGACATTGGCTTTTGATTAGAGGATCCCTGAGCTGAAACCGAGCCTACAGACTGGGCCTGGATTCCCATACCAGTGGCCGGGGAAGTGGCACCATCTGGGCAGTGAAAGAGAAGATTGACAAAGACAGTTGCTCAAGGGTGCTGGAACAATTTGTATAGTGGGGGTGCTGAGAGCCATTGAACCAATCTGTGAACCCTGTATATAATGGAAACCTCTTCAGGCCAGGGGGTGTAGAAGCACCGCCAGTATCTGTAGTTCCAGCACCTATGCAAAAAGAAAAGGAGTACTTGTGGCACCTTGGAGACTAACAAATTTATTTGAGCATAAGCTTTCGTGAGCTACAGTTCAGTTGCATTTGATGAAGTGAGCTGTAGCTCATGAAAGCTGATGCCCAAATAAATTGGTTAGTCTCTCAGGTGTCACAAGTACTCCTTTTCTTTTTGTGGATACAGACTAACACGGCTGCTACTATAGCACCTATGCAGTTGCTATGGAAAGACTTTGATACTCTGGAAGGGTGAAAGGACTATAATGACCTGGCTGAAGGGCCACGCCACAGAGAGAGAGAGAGGCAGGCTGCAGGACCCATGAATGAGCAGCAGACCATGAAAAAGCTAATCCCCAGAGCAGCCAGGGGGAGGAACCCTAGTGGAGACTGGGACCCTGTGACAAGGCCAAAAAAAAAGACCCCAGTGTGATGGAAACTATTTTAAGGCCTAGCTGGCTTGTGTTTAATGCAAAAACAGTGGAAGGCTTTATATTCCATTGTTAGTTCTCTGAGCCTCTTCCCCCAGGTCCTTTAAAGCACTGCCATAGACTGTAGGGCAGGATCTGGGTAGGGTTACCAGGTGTCCGTTTTTTGACTGGAACACCCAGTTGAAAAGGGCCCCTGGCGGCTCCAATCAGCGCTGCCGACTGGGCCATTAAAAGTCTGCTCAGCAGTGCTGCGGAATTAAGGCAGGCTACTCCCCACCTGTCCTGGCTCTGCACTGCACCCCCTGAAGCAACCAGCAGGTCCGGCTCCTTGGCAGGGGAGCCATGGGGCTCCACGTGCTGTCCCTGCGCTGAGCACTGGCTCCACGCTCCCACTGGCTGGGAACCGTGGCCAATGGGAGCTGTGGGGGTGGTGCCTGCGGGCGAGAGCAGCACGTAGAGCCACCTGGCACACTTCAGCCTAGGACCCGGACAGGCTGGCCGCTTCTGGGGCGCAACATGGAGTCAGGACAGGCAGGAAACCTGCCTTAGGCCGCTGCTGACTGGGAGCCACTGGAGGTAAGCCCGTGCCCCAACCCTGAGCCCAAAACCCTTGTCCCAGCCCTGAGCCACCACAAACCCAGAGTGCCCTCTTGCACCCTAAACCCCTCATCCCTGGCCCCACCCCAGAGCCCACAACCCCAGCCGGATCCCTCACCCGCTCCTGTATCCCAACCCCGTGCCCCAGCCCAGAGCCCCCTTCCACACTCTGAACCTCTCTGCCCCACCCCTCAGCCTGGAGCCCCCTCCTGCACCCCGAACACCTCATCCCTGGCCCCACCCCAAAGCCCGCACCTCCAGATGCACCCCAACCCCCTGCTTCAACCTGCAGCTCCTTCCTGCACCCCAAAGCCTTCATCCCCAGGCCTATCCCAGAGCCCGCACCCCCCCACCCCAACCCCCTGCCTCATCCTGCAGCCCCCTCCTGCAAACCCCTCATCCCTGGCCCCACCCCAGAGCCTGTACCCCCAGATGGAGCCCTCACCCCCCCTGCACCCCAACCCCCAGCCCAAAGCCCCCTCCTACAGACTGAACCCCTCTTCCCTGCCCCCCAAATCCTTCATCCCTGGCCCCACCCCAGAGCCCTCACCCCCAGTCGGAGCCCCCTGCCCCTGCCTTCTCCCGCCCTGTGAACCCCTCATTTCTGGCTCCATCCTGGAGCCTGCACCCCCAGTTAGAACCCTCCTGCACCCCAACCCCCTGCCCCAGCCTAGTGATAGTGAGTCAGGGTGGGAGAGAGCGAGCCACTAAGGGAGGGGAAATGTAGTGAGTGCTGGGGAAGGCGCAGGGCTAGAGTGTTCAGTTTTGTGCAATTAGAAAGTTGGCAACCCTCGATCTGGGTGGTGGTATTTATTTCATTTTTGTGGCTCTGCTCTGCAATGAGGTTTAGATTTGGTGACACCCAAAGCAATGATGATTTCATGTTGGCAGTAAATAATCATTACAAAGGTGGAGGAAGATCCAGCCCTGTCATCTTTTATTAAGATGTAGCATGCAATCCCAGCTTTGTCCACTCCTCAGGTAATCTGCCAAAGCTCTCTGCTCTGGGAGGGGACCCACAAAAGAGCCTGGGGAGTGGAAATGCTGTCGGATTGCATGGGCAGGACTAAATGAAATATTGATCTCTAAGTAAAATGATTTTTTTGCCAGCAGATCTTTTCTGACCTAAAATGATGAGTTTTGCCTCGAGACCATCCCTTCAGCGAGATCACATGTTGCATAAGCAATAAGGTCAGAGCCATAGGCTTAAAAGTCTCATCCAAATCAACAGAATGAATAACTCAGAGATGTCTCATTAAGACTGTACATAGCACTGTTGGGGTTCCCCCAAGACCTCGTCCACTCACTTTTCCAACAATTCGCTTCAACTCCAGTCTCATCACTCAGGTTCTTTTATTTGGCACTCAGCAAAGTTATGCTGAGTTGATCAGACTCCAGCATAGAAGGTGGGTATATGGCATATCACATCCAGAGTTACACAGCAAGCCTCTTCCTTTATATATATTTATACATTGCATCACATGTTTTGGGATTGGCTTGGTAACTTTGCAGGAACCAACCCCTAACAGCGCACACTGTCCATGCATAGCTTATTCTTCACCTCATTTCACGTTCCTGGCTTATTTTATCCATTATTATCTTGTCCATTGTAACTGGCTCCCTGAGTGTTTCCCCCTTATCTTAGCTAGTACAGGCATTCTGTTTCTAGCCAGCTGAGTCAGACTTCCCTAATCCTATCTCCCAGAAAATGAGGCCTTACCCTTGTTCAATTACTCACGTCAATGCAAGCATCACATTTTGTGCATCATTTCTACACCCTCTGCATTTTACCCAAGAGAGAATTTTTGCAACCCCAAATGTCCAGCAGTATTAAGATCATGACATAACCTTTTTTTCAATATATCCAGTACAACCATTTGATGCCTGTATCTATCACGTGCTAATTTCTCCCATCCCCTACACAATATTTCGTCTTGAAAAGCCAACCCTTCCCACTGTGACCGGAAAGCTTTTACTGTGGTGTTGTGAGGGGACATCATTCCAGGGTGGCTGCGATTGCCAGTTGATTTTTCGATCACATGCTATCCTGATGTCAGGATCCTCTCACTGGGAAGCCTGTGCCCCAACCCTGAGCCCAAAACCCTTGTCCCAGCCCTGAGCCACCACAAACCCAGAGCCCCCTCTTGTACCCTAAGCCCCTCATCCCTGGCCCCACCCCAGAGCCCACAACTCCAGATAGCTCAGTGGTTTGAGCATTGGCCTGCTAAACCCAGGGTTGTGAGTTCAATCCTTGAGGGGGCCATTTAGGGATCGGGGGCAAAAATTAGGGATTGGTCCTGCTTTGAGCAGGGGGTTGGACTAGATGACCTCCTGTGGTCCCTTCCAACCCTGATATTCTATGATTCTAAGCTTTTAGTTGCTCTGGGTCCATTCCTGCATCCCCGTTGTTTCAGTGGATGAACCAAGAACATGAATGCTTCTGCGAATCCGAGGAAGAGAGGAACATCCATCCCCTGATAAATTAATTCATTGTTCTCCTGATTGGGGCAGTGTTTGCAATTAGCCTCCTGACAAGGCATCATCATTACTATGTGTAGGGTCAGGCCCGTGTGTGATTGCAAAATCATAGTATGCAGTTTTTCCCAACCACCTGGCAAGCTGTCTCTCAGGATTCCTGAGTCTAAAGAGCTATTGCAGAGAAGCATGGGCTGTCCTGACCACAAACTTCCTCGCATGCAGATAGTGATGAAAATGTTCTATGGACTTAACCACTGCTCGGAGTTCCTTTTGGGGAGTGCAGTAATTTCTCTCAGGAGAACTTAAACTATAATAAGATACCACTCCTTCAAGCCCTTTGTTTTCTTATTTGAATGCTGCTCCCAAACTGTAAGCACTAGCATCTGTGTCCAGTACAAAAGGGACACAGGAATAGTACAAAGGGAACTGTGGTTGCTAAATGTGATCTGGTCAATCAGATAAATACTGGTATAGAAGGAAACTACAAGGGAAGGGAATGAAGGTGAGCACCCAGAGTTTGTACAGGACTTATTCCAGCACTTAAATGGGAAACAGAAGAACAGCTGCACATCTATAAACAGGCTCATCGCCAATTCACCCTGGAAGGCATCTGGGTATGCCCAGAACATAGGCCTCTGTAGGACCTCTGCCAGTTCAGGTGTGGTTTCTTCTTTCCTCTCCTCCTTGCTCTTAGCTGTGACCTGGCCAGCTCAGATTGATGGCTTGTCAAGGGCTTGTACCAGGTCTGGATAACTCAGTCTGTTCTCTGGGAGTAAGTTCTGCAGCACTGTCAGTGTTGGGATGCAGTTAAACCTCCTTTCTGTCCCTCCTCCCACCCATTCATTTGGCCTATAATGTTGAATTCATCCAGATAAGCTTCCCAGGGAATTTTTTCCCCTCAAATTAAATGATGCTTTTGCATCATTTGAGCTGGGACAAGCCAGCCTCTGCTCTCTGGGCCTGCGTGGTTTACAAGCGGGATAGAAAACAGTTGTAAATGTCTGGGCTTACCCAAGTCCTCTGTCTGGATCACTTACTCATCCAGGCAGCTTCATTCCACTGTGGCCTGTGACCCTTTGATTTCCTTCTGGAGCTGAATTTTCAGCTCCTTTAGTTCTTGCTGCAACTCATCTACGTTAGCAAGTTCCAAATTGGCCAAAGCGTATTTGGTTTCCACTGTTTTAGGGCAGAACTTCTGTTCTATGGCAGTCAGATGGAAAGCCCCACTGCAACACACTCTGGCTGGGATGGTAAAACTGATTGATTGAGGTGCCTGCCAATCTGTCGTCTTGCTCTGTAGTTGCTGCTCTAACAGGGATCCCATCTCAGCCTACAAGCCCCTCTGAGCCCTGTCTGGGAAACCTCCAGCTCTTGTTTTAGGTCTTGTCTTTATTCCTGCTGGCCGTTTCTGATTTCTACAAATATCACTGTCGTTTGTTCTGTCTTGGTTCAACAGGAATACCAGCTCATAGTCACTCTCCTTGGAAGCTGGATCCTGCTCCTAACACTAGTGTTGCCCCTATTTGACCCAAGCAGCTAGTCAAAGATTTGTTCTACTGTGTTGCAAGTTCAGCCATTTCCCTGATATTGGGTAAAGGAAGGGGACAATAAAAGGAAAAGATGCTATCCTAAAAGATGCATTTTAAAGAAAATCAATGTTTGTTGGGTAACAGGAAAGCTGGAAATTATATTAGTTTATTCACAAGAGAGGGTGACTAGAACACAAGTCAATGTGTATTTTTAGCCTCTCTTGTAAGTGTCACCTTTCAGAATCAAAGCATCAGTGCACTAGCGCTGAGGAACTTGGGACAGGACACATTCTCCCAAGAGAAATGCCATGCCCAAGGTGGATTGGCTGAGACATGCAGGCCAGGGAGCAACTTTACAAGCACACGCCCCAGCAGACTTGTCTCCTCCCATCTGTAGATTTCCTTCCTCTTCTCAGATCCAGACCCCCAACCGGCCTCCTCCCTGGTGCGAATTTCCCATCAGACTCTTTATATACCTGTGAAATCAACTGTATCTGCCTGACTGGGACCAATTTAAAAACTGTCCAACCAGACAAAAATATAGACCATGTACAAGATGGCTTGGGGTTCTTTCATCATCTCGGCTCCCTGGGCTAGAGCACACCTGGTTATGTCCAACGGTTAGACAGCCTTGCAGGAGAGAGTCAAACAGGAACTACTGACCAAACCATAATGGAAGCTATTAAATAACTTTTAATTCATTTGATGTCTTTCCAAAGTAACTTAAATCTAAGGCAGCTTGAGAGAACTTTTCTCAGCATCGAGTCTCATCCCTTTAATAATTATCATTTATTGGCTATTCTTCTCTGTGGTCTCTGTAATCTAAAGTGACTTTCATTTGGAGAAATTATTGACTAGTATTCTGGTAGGAAATAGGAACCTCTTTTCTAGGGAGGCAGGGAAAGGGTCTTGGCTTTGCCATTGGTTCTCTGGCCTGGATCCTCAAAAGTAATTGATTTCAATGAGCTTTAGGTACCTAACTACCTTTGAGGATCTGGGCCTCTGTGTGACCATGGCCAAGTCTCTTAATGGCTTCCTCTCATCTGTAAAACTGGGATATATCTGTCCTTATATGACTTGTCATCTTGGAAGCTCTTCAGTACAGGGTCTGTCTCTTTTTACATGTTTTGCACAATGCCTAGCACAATGGGCATCTACTCTGTTACGGCCCCTTGGTGCTACTGTAATATAAATTGATTAATATTAAAGCCCATGTATGGATAAAGGCATGGAAAATGCAGTGTCACAGAAGGTGGGTAGGTACCGGTGTGAGCAAAGGGGATGTGGAGCATAGAAGACAGAAGAGGCTACTGTGACTTAAAATTCCTGTGAGCTAGGCTTTGTCTCCTTCATTTAACCCTCCTTAACATTAGATTCCCAAGCAAATGCCTTCTACTACAGCCTATGAGAATGATGCCCGTGAAGGCAGGACAAAGTGCTCTTAGAGCCCTGTTAAGACCCGAACACCAGCTGAAATGGCTCTGGCAGGGCCACTGCAGAAGCCGCCATATGAATTAAATGAACTATTTTTCACTCATTTCTCATCACTTTGATATTCCTAACAGCCTGCTGCATGGGCTGTTCTCATCTCTCAGTGGGATACAATTGACTAACCAGGGTTTGATAGGATGGGGCCTTGGTTGCTAACAGGACAATTCATCGCCGCCATTCTCTCCCCTTGTACATATCACCGTCTTCAGTGTGGATCACGATTTGTTTCCTTTTTTTGAGCAAAGACAGTGCCTGACTGATGGATGCTCAACTAATGCCCAAACCAATTAAACAGGCTTAGTTATTCATATGCTTCTGTTTCGGTGTCTGTGACAAGCAGACAGCCAATTGATTGGGCAAATCTTGTCTTACCCTGTCCCTCCCTTAGCTTTGTTCTTCCCCTGAGCAATATCAAATCCCTCCTCTGTTGTACTGGTACAAGCACAGGTGTGATGTTTCTTCCATGTACCAAGCTTTCAGTCTCCTATTCATTCTGCCTCCTGCTGCACAACTCCCATCTATAAGACTAATTAAGCTACAGAGCTGGCTCTTTATGTTTTTTCCTTTCCCAGAAACGCTGAGGAACCAATATTCTTTCCATGCCCACTAATGAGACAGAGCTGAGATGCCCCTGATAAAAAGGGGAATATAGAGCATATATTTCATTCAGTGACTCTTGCACTGCAGAGTTCCCCCAAATCTGCTATGCAAAACATCGGTTATGCTGCAGCTCCTCCCCCCCCCCCCCGGTCCCCAACTAACTCCCGCTCCCCCTAGCAACAGTGCTAGTAAATAAGAACTTGGGGTCCTAAAAAACAAGCTGCTACCACTTCAGGCTTGTCAACAGGGTGGGCTAATGTGATCTACGGGGTTGTGATTTCTAAAGCAGGCAATTGTGTTGCATGTTAATTGGTCCGTGTTGACCCCGGCTGAGCCCAGGGAAATGCAGAAAGAAAACAAACTGCACCCACTGGGGAAAGCTAGATTAGTTTGGGATGCAGTTTGATACAGCAGCTGGGGGCTTGGACTGGGAGTTACAAGACCTGTGTGTTCTGTTCTTGCCTCTGCCACTGACCTACTGTGTGACCTTGGGCAAGTCACTTCGCTTCCATGTCCAGCTCGTCAGGTCAGGGACACTCTCTTACAATGGTCAGGTCTTCCTGCTAAGACTTATGTATGTGCTTACCTTTACACACTGCAAGTATTCCCATGGAAATCCATGATGCTGCTACCTGTGTGTGCAGTAGAGCTGGTTGGGACTCTTCCATCAGAATAACTTTCCAAAGGAAAATGCCCTTTTTTTGCAAAATTGGAAATGTTCACAGGAAAACTTCATTTTTGCAGAAGAATTTCAATTTTCCATTGGAACCGCACCGCGGCTACCCACCTGAAAGCTCCCATCAATTCCATTTGCTGCTGCAAGGAGAAAGCAATTTTGACACTGGCCTTCCAGGCAGCCAGTGAGAGCCACAGTGGGCCCTGGCTCGCCACTTGGCTACAGCCTAGTTGCCTCTCCAGCAGGTGGGGAGGCTGGGAGGTGGAAAGCCTGGGTGCTCTGTCTGACTGTCCGCCAAGGAGGCCTGTGTGCAGGCAGGTAGTGGCACTGACAAGAGCCTTCCAGGAGGGGAGGAGCAGAGCTGTCATGATTTTCCCAGTCTGAAGACACATTACAAAATTGGGTAACTATTATTAACCTAATCTTCTAGATGGAGAATCTGGGCCCAAGACACATTAAGTGATTTCCCCACATGGACACAGCAGGAGTTTGGCAGAGTTGAGCCCTGATACTGAAAATACTTATGTATGAGCTGAATGGGACTACTCATGCATTTAAAGATGTGTGTAATCCCACTCAAAACGTTAGGTCTGTGTGTAAGTGTCTGTAGGACTGGAGGGCTAGGTCTGCCATTTCCCAGTCCTCTCCTCTATCAGCTAGTGAAAGCTACTTCTGCTACCTTATTAATGAAGTGCTCTGAATTCTGACTGAATAAAATATTCAGCCGTCATTGTGTGCATGGATTGGAGGGTGGCATGATAAGCAGGCCTGTAGGAATATGTTACTGATCTGAGAAGGCACTACAGAATCTGGTAACATTTCAGAGATCCAATCACAGTGGAACTAGCTTGTTAAAATGTTGCATGAGTACAAGGCATAGCTTCCAAATGCCCTTCGCTCACAGACCTTTCATCAAGTACCATGGGTCTGCTATATTTCTCTCCCATTCTAGAAGAGGTTGCACATTTCTCAGTCCAGCTGCTTGTGTGTCCATATCACAGCAATCACCACCATCACTGGAAATATTAGATGTCTGGGTGGCAAGATCAGCAGAAAGTCCAAAGGCTGAATGTCCCTTGGAGACCAAACTCCCTGCATATTCCTGCTGGTAGTCCCCCAAATCACACAGGTGGGACAGCATGGGGAAACCTTGTATCATCTCACCCACTGCTGTACCTGCTTTGTGTATTACAAGCATGATTAGCACCAACTCTAATGATGTTATTTTGCTCTAGATACCTCCCTGCTAGGGCTCTATCTACTAAACAACCATTTCACATGAGCACCCAAACAGCAACAGGGTGGGAATTAGGATCAAGCCTTTCCTGACCAGGATCAAATCTGAACTGGTAACATAATAACAAAAGGCCCTGCATCTGTTAATAATTCTCTGAATTATCCAATCCCCAAATGATCTATTCTGTTTCAAAGGGAGATGTCACCCACGCACTAACTCCTTGCCTCTCTGTGGCTTTGGTCATGCTGCAGCACATGTGCTTAGTCAAGAAAAGATAGCGAGCCAGATAGAAATATATTCTCTTGTCAAGAAAAAAATCCTGTATAATAACCTTTTGGAAACTTCCCCCGTGCCATTTTCGTGGTCACACTTCTTGCCTCTCTCATTATGTCTCCATGACCCATATTTATAAAGACAGGTAATGCAGGTTAAAGAGCTATAAGCCATTCAGTATTTGTGTGATTTAAAATCTAAGAGACAGGTTCTGGGGCTGCTTAACTTTTTCGTCTAATGACTCACACTTCTCTTTTCAATGCCAATTTGCCAAAGTTCAGGTAAGACAATTTAATTTCTCCCCATGGCCACTCTATTATTTGTTATAGAGTATTTTGGTGGCTAGCTTTCCTTCCACCAACCCCCTTTTCTTCTGCCAGCTTTTGGGCCTGATCCCTCCCTGCCATGCACCTGGTGTTGTCGTCATTTACACCTGTGTACAGCCAGCACCAAGCGGGTGAGAAGTGTTACCAAACCAGAATTCCTTACTCACTCCACACACACTGGTGGGAACGTTTTACACCCACTTTGCACAGGTGCAAATGACAACACCAGGTACAAGCTATGGAGAATAAGGTCCTTAGAGCCTGAATATCTTGTTGGCTTCACTGAGTGAACTGTGTTCTAGGGTAAGATATATGAAGAGACAACTAGTTAAATCTCATACCATCCCTCTGATGAGTAAAAACTATTACACTACAGAGGCTCCTCTAATAACTTAAGTTCTAATTTTCTCTTTTTAGGCTTGGGGTGCCTTTGATCTTCATTAGAAAAGCCAGTTTGCTCTAAGAAGTTTTGTGAAACTCACGAGGTTATGTTTTTCTTTTGGGGTTGCGGCTCAATTGCTGCATCAGAAGGGTATTGGAGGTGTTGATTTTGGATGAGATGTGAAAATGAGGTGATCTGGGTAATCAAAGATTCATCCCTCCCATAGGCCGTAGAATCTCATCCACTAACTCCTGCATCCAGCTCAAAATTATGGTTGTATTAGAGCATGTCTTTTAGAAGGACACCCGGTATTGATTTAAAGGTGCGACAAGTGATGGAAAAAACAACCACATCCCTAGGTAAGCTGTTCCAGTGGATAATTACTCTCACTAGTAAACATTTGTGCCTTAATTCCCGTATGAATTTTTCTAGCTTCAACTGCCAGCTGTTGGATCTTATTATGCCTGTGTTGCTAGCATCAAGATGCTTGAAGTAACAAATGTCCTCTGCCTATGTAGGTACTTTTAGAGCCAGGGCTCTGGTGTCCTAGCCAAATTCCATTTTGGCTACATAAAATATGTCCTGTAGTTTCATTTGGATATACCGTTCTTCATCTCCTAACCTAAATAGCTGTGTAGTGTTGCTGTGGGTTGACAGGCATCTGCTGTGCTCCACCCCAGTGGTTACTGCATTTTTGTGGTGGGTGAAGCAGCCGTTTGTGTGTCTGTATAGTTTGTAAGGATTTCTTTGATCCTTTTCGATGAAAAGAGATACATTAATGTATGCGGGATAATTCGGGATATTTTGACAGCTAGTGTGGCAGGGTACTCCACTCACCTTTAGGACCGAGCCGCTGTATGTATTTGTATTAATGTATGAAAAGAGATACATTAATGCTCCTTCTGAGCATTGTTGTGCTCAGAAGGAGTACAGAGTTCTTTTTGTCCACCTGCAATCCATTCTGTGGTTGATAGAGCATATACTGCCAGAGGCTATAGCTTAATTTAGCTCAGGTACGGTGTCTTGTAATTAAGAAAGACCAAATCACCTCTGGTAATGGAAGGTTTTGAGCAGGAATTGATTTTTAGCAATAAGCAACTGTGAGATCCCTGGCCAAGAAAATCAGTAATAAAAATGATTCTCTTTGTGCTAATCTTGCTGCAATGGGGTGGTCACCCCACACATACCCTGAAAAGATTAATGAAGACAAAGAAGGGGGCTAATTAACCCAACAGTCTGCAGATGAGAGGAATCGGGTGGCTCAGCAATTCCCTGTTTGAATGAGGAAGCCAGTCTGAGGAGGAATGAGCCAGGCTGGGAGTATAAAGGCGGAAAATAGGCAACAGAGAGGAACTGCTGGGAAAATCTGTAGTTACACTTCCCTTCTCCAGAGGAGTATTTGGCCTGGCAAACAAGGGGGCACTGCCAGACAGGTAGGTCAGGGCTTGGGGAAAGGCACTAAGGTCTAGAAGGGAGCAGACCTTGACTGCTAGCTAGAAGCTCCCTGAGCTGGAACCCAGAGTAGAGAGTAAGCCCAGGCTCCCCTGCCAGCCACTGGGGGGGTGGCACTACAAGGCAGTGAATGGGAAGACTGCCCAGGAGTGCTGGTGAGGAGAGACTTTGATACTCCAGAAGGGGAAAATGCATATGGTGACTTGGTCAGAGGGTTGAGTCATGAAGAGGCAGCAATAGCTGGGGAGCAGGAGAGGGGCTGCAGACCCAAAGACAGAGGCGGCGAGACAGTGAGCAGCAGCAGCAGCAGGAATGGGCATCGATCTGGTGAGCTATTCCCCAGAAAAGCCAGCAGCGACTCGGTCCTAAAGGTGAGTGGAGTACCCTGCCACACTAGCTGTCAAAATATCCCGAAAAATGCCCGTTCTATTCTCTAAACGCAGAATCGTTTGCCCACACTGAGTAATTCAGTTTTTTTTCTCACACCGAAGATCTCAATAATGGACTTTGTCGCTCCTGTATTCTCCTTATTGTTCAATTTGCTCTGTGTAATAATAGAAAGGAATTTCAATTTTCCACAGAGTTTAGCAATGTTGTCTCCACAGTATGAACACAGCATAATCCCAGCTCTTCTCTCTAGGTATCTTCCTTCATTGTATTAAAATGGGGGAGATGTATGGTTGGGGGGGGGGGGGGAGAAGAGAGGTGTGTTTGAGAGGGGGAGAACCAAATAACTGTTTCTAAAGATTAGGGCTGGCAGATAGTTGGTCAGCATCTAAATAACATGTGGCCATGCAACAATTCATTTTTTTTATAGTGGCATTTCTCTCCCTTTCTGATCTTTTATTGTCCAACGTTTCCTTTTGTGTCCTGTATAAGAGCTGCCACCTCAGCCTAATATTCCACTTACTGAACTCTTGTCTGCCTTTTTTCAATACTGCACTGTGCATGTTAATGACTGTCAATAATAAATAATCTGGGCCCAACAGTGGCCGGTGCTAGCTGATTCAGAATGCATAATCCCCGCCCCATAAAGCTTCGTCTTGTTGTGCTGCACTATAGTGGGAAAGCTTTCATTGTTTGTTTGTATTGTAGTCCCTAGCATCCTCAGTCATGGACGGGGCCCCACTGTGCTAGGTATTTTACAAACAGAACAAAAAGATGGTCCCTGCTGCAAGGAGCTTACATTCTAGGTATAAGACAAGAGACGGATACAGCCGGATGGGAGAGTGCAAGGAAACAATGTGATAGTATTGGTGAGCATGATGGGATGTGGTCTCTGCATGCCAGCAGCCTCGCTGTTACACCTTTTTTAGGTATCCCAGCAAAGCAGAGTTTTAAGGAGGGCTTTGACAGAAAACAGTAAAGTGGCTTTGGGGATGTTTTCGGGAGTTCCTTCCGAAGGGCAACTTGGAAGAAAGTATGACCCCCACTGGTGGTCAACTTATTCTGAAGCATGAGGCGATTGCCCTGGTGATTGTTGTTGATTGACTGTTGTTGTAGCTAATTAATTCTTAGAGGAATAGTAGTACCTTTGGACTGAGGTCTTGTAATGTGTTGGCTCCGTATGTATGAATGTGTGAGTGACTGATGCAGCCCTCTAGTGGAAAGCACTTTTTAGCTCAAGTGATTCAGGCCTCTTTTTGGACCAGAAAGGGTTCTAAAGCCAGATCCCTGTGCGGGTGAGATTTATATATAGTAGTAAAGTCTGTCTGTCTGCAACACGTGGACTCATTCCAGTCTTTAGACACACAGGTGAGCTGCTACTTACTGGTCAGTCCTGCACTCTCCAACTCCCATAGGACTACTTGCCTCTTGTGATTCTAAGCTTTGAGGACTGCAGGGATGTCACTGATCTGATATCACTGCTGGTGACACTTTATTTGCATATAGGCCGTATCCTCTGCTTAACCTGGCTAAGAGTACATGGTTAAATTGTGTGAACTGAAGGAGGAGATGAACAGAGTAAGCTGGAAACAAAGACCAGAGATGTTGGGGATATGTTACCTGACAAGTGGTATGAAGAACTAAGACCTGGCTTTTTCTTCTTTCTTGCACTGGAAAAAAACTACTAATGTTAATGGAGTCGTTCCCGATTTTACCTCAATGTAACTGGGGACTTTCTTCCCCGCAGTGTTAGCTTGCAGTATAACTTGAGTGTTGCCCCAACCTGCCTCCTCCATCCACACACACACACACCTCTCTCTACCTTGAATTAAGTAGTGCTTGAAACTCAAGCTACCTGGCCATTGGTGGGACAGAACTAGGTTAAAGCCCAAGTGTTGCTGACATTCAAGCTAGCGAAACAGTGGGGACTCAGGATCCTGTACGGCGACCAACACACTGTCTAGCTTGGGTGTTTTCCAGTACGGCCGCTATCACTTGAGTGGAGATGAATTGAGCTAATGTTGCAGTGAAACCCAACCCTGCGAATCAGGCTCTTAAATTAAAACAGTCCAAATCATCAGATGATGTAGCCCCACTTATTTACACCAGCTGGGGATCTGGCCCAACATGCACCTAATTCAGCTATTCTGTGAGCAGGTGCAATTCCATAGTCTTCAATGGCTGCTATAGCCACTTACACCAAAAAGTTTGCCCCCACTTATCTGTAATTTGCACTTAAGTTTGTATTTAAACACACTGGTGTAACTCTCCACTGAAGTCAAGGGGATCAGAATCTGGCCTAAAGCTCCAATACTTGATTCCATTTGCTCCATCAGGGTCTCCATTCACTTTGGCTTAATTCTAAGGTGTAAAGTTTGGGGAAGCAAAGAAAGGGTCTGCCCCAGCTAAAGTCTCAGGAATTCTGGGAGGGCAGCAAGCTCTATAAAGAGCCTCTGTTTCTGCAATATTAAATTCTTGCCACTTCTCAAGCTGCCTCTCCTGAGTCACTTTGAAAGCTGATGTGAAATATTGATCCCATTTACACTCCATGTGTTTTGACTGATTCTGCATTTAGAAACAGGAGTGTCCAGATGCAGAATTTAAAGAGCAGCTCTTCCCATGGCCTGATACAAAAATGACCTATGGGTCTGACCTGTATTCTCTGAAAGTGGCTTCATACTTTCATGGGGTTGCTGCCCCCTACTAAGGTTACTGGCTTGTAAATTACTGTGCCCCATCCATTATTCTGTGTCCTTTCTTGTCCCCTAAACCCTCTTTCCTCCAGCACATGCATGCATCTTCCTCCCTACTGCCTAATGGAACAAGTGCAGAAAAGCTTCTGACTGCTGGGAGGCAGGTGGCATGCCCCACCCTGCCAGACTCCTTGTTGGTGAGAGGATGAGCTGCCACTTCTGGCAGGATGGTTTCTTCATGGACGGGCAGGATTTCACCTTCTGGTCCAAAGTCAGCCCTGAAATAAACACTGTAAATCTATTCCCAGTGGGAAGTGCACATACCTACACCAGGGCTGAGTTTGGTTGTTCTGATCTTGTACTACTAGCCAGCTAGACTAGAGCACTGAGCTACCTTTTTGGTGCTTTTTTAAGTACCATAGGTTGGTGTGTTGACCAATTTGCTCTGGGTGCTGCCAGTGCAAACTCCTCTGGGAGCCGTGCTTCGTAATGGGGCAAGTTCGTGTCATCCACAGGAAGGAAGGAAGGAAAGAGAGAAGAAAAGCAGATCTTAATTTGCCTTGTCTTTAGTCTCTTTCAAGCCACGTTCTTTCCACCCAGATGTTGTCTGGAGGGAGGTAGATATTTTTAAAGAAAAATTCAGGTGTCAATATCAGTAGTTAAATGGAATTTTGTTTGAACATTTTTTGGAAAATGTACATAAGTGCACAGGCTGTTACGTCCAAGTGATCTACTGCTTTGCTTCTTATAACCTTTGATTTATATCAGTTTGGTGCATCAATATCTTGTCTGTTTCATTCCAGTTGCTGTCCTGGCATATACAAAGGATGTCTCCACTGTGTCCTCTACAACTGGGGGAGGGAGGACAATTACATTGACGCTTACAGGGAGAATTTCATGCAGACCTCAAAAGGTTTGGTACCTACAAGTTCAGATGATTGTCCAGCCTTTTGAGTCTGCAGAACTGAGCAGGAAATGGGTGTGTATTCTGTCATAAGACATCAGGTCTTCCTGCTTATGGCTGGGCTGATTGTATGGTGGGAACAGCCTTTCCCTTAATATCCCAGTGCTCCTGATCCACACTTCAACCAGGAAGTGCAAATATATGCCAACCTTGCCTGCCCTGCCTCCAAAAAAACTACACCCACCACCAGCAAAACACAACCCTCCCCCAAAAACGAACCAGTTCGTTAAAAACTCTGAAGTTTGATTTAGGTTTTGGAGGGAGAAATTCTCATTGTAGTTAAACCAGCTCACCCAACTTTCATTGTTACTGACAGGTAGTCGAGAGTAATCAGCCTGAGATTAGAAGATAGGACTCCTGGGTTCTTTCCCCATTTTTTGCTACTGACTTGTGTGGCTTTGGGCAAATCTGATCTTTAGCAGTGCTGGGCGCTCCCCATTAGTCGATGGGAATCATGGGTGCTTGTCTCTGAAATTCTGTTCTTCAGTTGTTCCATGCCTCAGTTTCCCCATCAATGAAAAGCAGGGGCATTGATCCCCACAATGTTCATGAAATATGCAGGAAGGTGAAATTGCTATAGAAGGACCTAATGTTGTTAGTTTGTACCAGCATGTGTGCTGTGAAATTGAGAGCTGGATTTCAAATACTTAAGAGCTTGAAGGTGTTTAGATTTGGGATTTTTGTTTGACCTATGAGAGAGAGGCAAGCACTAGCAGCAAGATCTACGGGTTTGAATTCTGAACCCTCCCCTCCTGGAATATCAGAGGGTGTTTGGATCCAGGACTTTTGTTCAATGCAATAATAAACAAAACTAATGCAATGGTGAAAAATATTTCACTCTTATATAGTGTTTTCCATCCATTTATCTCCGTGCCAAGAAGTGATACAAAAGGATAAATTATAACACCACAGGTGAGTGGAAGAGCCAGGAATAGAACCTATGGCTCCAGAGAGCCAGTACAGTATGCAAGAGAGACAAAGAGGGTGAAGTAATAGTTCTTATTGGACCAACGACTGTAGTTGAAAGAGACGAGCTTTTGAGCTACGCGGGGTTCTTCAGGGCTGGTGGGTAAAGTCCGTAATACCTTATCCACTGGAGCGCTCTGAACAAGATTGCCTGTGAATGGCCAAATAGCACTTGGTCTGTGCCTGTTCTTCAAATGCCTTCCCCCTTGTCAGCTATGGAAAAGCCACGCCACTCTGAGCCTCTCTAGGAGGTGAAGCAGCCTATCCTGAAGGGTTTTGAAGGCAGCAGAGTGAAGATAACTAGGCTGGTGTGATCACTGTGCTGCCTCCATGTGAGCACAGAGCAGAGGGAAAGGAGACCTTTCAAGACCCTTCACCTCTTTGCTGAGGGGGGGTCTTTTGTTGCAGGAGAAGGAGGAAGTGGAAAGGCAGAATGTTTTTTTTTTTCTATCTAGATTTTTCACACATCCAGTCCAATCCCCTTGCCCCTCCCCCCATGTACTTAGAAGCCTTGTCTACACAAAGACATCAAACTGTTACTGAAAATGGTTCGCCCCCCTAAGCCAATATTGAAAATGGATGTGTCTAGACTACACACACTTAAACCACTGTCAGTATCTGTTCAGGGCTATGCATGCTGAAACCTCTTCACCAACACTTCTGTTTCCTAGTGTAGACAGAGCTGGAGTTTCAGTCATGTAAATCTTTAAGTCAGTTACACTTTTTCAAGGTTCCTTCCCCACTCTGAACTCTAGGTTACAGATGTGGGGACATGCATGAAAACCTCCTAAGCTTACTTTTACCAGCTTAGGTTAAAACTTCCCCAAGGTACAAACTATTTTACCCTTTGCCCTTGGACTTCCACTGCCACCACCAAACTTTATCTGGGTTCCTGAGAAAACGTTGTTTGGAAACATCTTTCCCCCCAAAATCCTCCCAACCCTTGCACCCCGCTTCCTGGGGAAGGTTTGGTAAAAATCCTCACCAATTTGCATAGGTGACCACAGACCCAAACCCTTGGATCTTAGAACAATGAAAAAGCATTCAGTTTTCTTACAAGAAGACTTTTAATAGAAGTAAAAAAGAATCACCTCTGTAAAATCAGGATGGTAAATACCTTACAGGGTAATTAGATTCAAAACATAGAGAATCCCTCTAGGCAAAACCTTAAGTTACAAAAAAGACACACAGACAGGAATATTCATTCTATTCAGCATAGCTATTTTCTCAGCCATTTAAAGAAATCATAATCTAACACGTACCTAGCTAGATTACTTACTAAATTCTAAGACTCCATTCCTGTTCTGTCCCCGGCAAAAGCAGCATACAGACACACACAGACCCCTTGTTTTTCTCCCTCCTCCCAGCTTTTGAAAGTATCTTGTCTGCTCATTGGTCATTTTGGTCAGGTGCCAGCGAGGTTACCTTTAGCTTCTTAACCCTTTACAGGTGAGAGGATTTTTCCTCTGGCCAGGAGGGATTTTAAAGGGGTTTACCCTTCCCTTTATATTTCTGACACACTTCATTTTTCTGTTCTGTGGCTGTGCAATAGACACAACGGCTGGCAGGAGATTAAACACACGACAGCATGCCTGCAGCCATGGGGACTGTGACAGCATTGACAGAGTGTCTCTTTCTGGTGGTGACTCCAGAATCCCCTGAAATACAGTATAAAGCCTAGTATCCAATTTCCCATGCTCTGTAATTCTGTATGTGTGCGTCAGTCAGAGCCACTGTCTGTCATTATCCGACAATCTATCATATTAAAACATGGGGGAAGGAAAACCACCATGGAAGGGAAAAGTAATGCTTTGTAGCCTTTGAAGCACATCCCGTTTAGTCTTGGCCTATGAAACTTTCATTTAGTCTTGTACCCTCCCAAAAGGTTCTGCCCAGAGCCCAAGACTTCACTGTCCTCACAGCAAGAGACTGAGGTTGGGGGACTAGTGCAGAGGTTCTGAACCTTTTTCTTTCTGAGCCCCCCTCACCCCCCGCTTGCTATAAAAACTCTACTGCCCATCTGTGTCACAACAACTGATTTTCTGCACCCCCCTGCCCCCCCCCCCAAAAAGCCAGGGCCAGCATTAGGGGGTAGTAAACAGGGAAATTGCTTGGGTCCCCATGCCATATGGATCCCCACGAAGTTAAGCTGCTCAGGCTTTGGCTTCAGCCCTGGGTGGCAGGGCTCAGGGTCTCGGGCTTCAGCCCCATACAGTGGAGCTTCGGCTTTCTGTCATGGGCCCCGCTAAGTCTGATGCTGGCCCTGCTTGACGGACCCCCTGAAAACTGCTTGAGACCCCCTAGAGGGCACCAGACCTCTGGTTGAGAACCACTGAACTAGTGCAGACAAAGCGGCATATACCTTGACGTGTGTTAAATTGTCAAATCCAAGTCTAAGATCTGCCTAGGCTTTAATCTTTCCATCTTAGCATGTGTGAAAGGTAGCATGCACCTACATTAGCCTTTTCAAATGTTACTTAGCACATGTTGGCTGATATAGCATGACACCTTTTGTCCTAGGCTGCCCTAGGAGGTTAGGGTCGAGGGGAGAGTCCAGGCTCTGTAATAGGAAAGTATCTTCCCCACCCCTCATGCCCGTTATTAAGCAACCGACATGCCCCCTCTGGGTGTGCTTTTGTCAGACTTCCCAGTTTCTGCAGGGCTGTGCCCTGTTGGCACTAGGATGGGAGCCTCCCAAGGGATAATGAGGGTGATGCAGAAAGTGCGACAGGTCACTCAGAGCAAGCACTACACTCTTAGCTTTGAGAGACTGGCCCAAAGTTAATGTGAGTCTTTGAGCCAGTAATGTACGGACGTGCCACTTGCTGTTAAGGGAGTGATACTGTGGGAGTTGCTGTCTTTAGGACAAGACCTAAAACTGAGATACTTGTCCTTATGCTCTTGTGGCACTTTGCACACAGCGTGTGGTCAGCGATGGAGTTCTGATGAAATGCCAAGTTGCGTTCTGCTTCCTAAACTTTCCCCTGCAATTTGTTGGACAGAGCATGCTTCGCTTTTAGCCCGAACCCACTGTCTTGTTTCTTTTCTGTTGTTAAGCAGTTGCTGCAGTGTAACACGGAGTGAGTTACTATCCATGATGAAGCTCCCACTAACTTCAATAGGAGAAGGATAAAGCACCTGGAGGCTTGGGATAGGCACTCTCTAAATCGGTCTACGTAAAAGAGATGCCTCAATGGGACAGGGCCTCACTGTACAAACATATAGTAAAGGACAGTCCCTGCCCCCAAAGACTTCACAATTTATGTAATGAGAAAGCTAGTGTGTCCCTTTCTTTACTGGACAGAACCAAAATTGCAATGGTCTTATGTCCTAGCAGCTGTAGGAAATTCTCCCTTTGTTCAAGAGGTAGGGCATGTGTGCTTTTGGAATTCAATCCTGCAAGGTGCTGAGGGCTCTAGCCCTGATTAGCAAAGCACATGAGTGCACACATGAGCAGTCCCACTGAAATCAATGAGACGCCTTTTGCTTAAAGCTAGGCACGTGCCTTGCAGGATCATGCACTTGAAGAAGACTGATCAGAATTCTGTCCTTGCTGTTGCTGTGGATTTCCACATGCCAAGGCTGTGCAGCCTAGCAATAAATGGGAAGCCCGAAGGCTATGTCTACCCTGCAGCTGGGAGCAAGCCTCCAAGCCCAAGTAAGCAGACTTGCACTAGTGGGGCGCAAGCTAATGTGCTAAAAATAGCCACGTGGATGTTCTCCCTTGGGGTCTGCAGCGTAAGGGGTTGGGTGGGCTTGAGAGCCCAAGCTGGAACCTCCACATTGCTCTTTCTAGCCCACTAGCTCGGACCTCTCCAGCACAAGTCTGTCTTCCCACACAGGTAGGCGCTCTTCCAGCTGCAGTATAGACACACCCTAAGTGCCCATGCATTTATGAAGTGTTGAGAAGATGCTGCAGTGGTGGTATTTATGAATCAACACCTGTGAAGGAAACCCCACCAGCTCAGCAGCTCATAGAGTTGTCTCTTGTATAACCCAAAAAAAAAAAAAAAGTTTGAAGGGTTACATCAAACCAAATGAACAAAACCTTTTAAGATGTTTTGTTCTTAACCCTTCTCTTCGCACCTTTCCTGTAACTGGGGCCTACAGAGGGACTTGAGAATGAGCTTGCCACAGTTGCGATTGCATAGAGGTTGAGGTTTGAGGCCTCCACGTTTCATGGTGAAAACAACACTTATAAAATTAAACTGCGATTTCACACATCCTGATACTCTGTGAAAATGATTTGGTGCAGTGTCTGGGGGAAGGGAAGGATCTTGCTGAGATTTAGTTCCTTTTAATCATGTGGGGTTTTTTTTGTTTTGTTTTTTTTTAAAGTGTATTCACGGCTCATGAAAGTTGCCAGGAGCCTGATGTCTTGATTGATCCGTGGAACAGGAACAGCAAGGCCATGGCAGGGCTGGTTTCACAGCTGCCCAGCCAGTGGGCCTGTCCCTTTCAGATGCAGAGGTATTCATTTTCATCACATTGAAAAGTGAACAATAAAAAGTTCAAATATTGCTCAAATATGTTCACTTTATGTCAAGATCTGCATGCAAACTGCCATGGGAATTGGACTCAGTGCCCCAGAGTATTCTTTGCTTCTTCCACAAAAGGATCCGTTCAATGTCTTTGTTCTGCCAAGAGGGATAACCAGGGTAGAATGCTGGGTGTGGATCTGTCCGTGGGTTTCATACTGTGCTCATCAGTGACATCTGAATTGTAGTCAGCTGAGCGGAAGAAGCCTGAGGCACTCTGTTTGTGCAGGGCAGGTGGAGGCAGAATGTCCCTGGAAGCACTGAGACATGCTGTGCAGCACTTACCGTTGCTGGAGAAAAAGATAATGTGCACTTCACGCAGGGCCTTCTGCCAGATACCAGAAGGTACCTGGGTATGGGTCCTTGGCTTTGCCTCCCGGGGCAGGGGGAGGCTGACTGACTGGCAATGGGGGTTAGCCATTAGCCCCCAGTGCATTCATGGAGTGACAGTAGCAGCGTTCTGCCTGGATCTGTGGGAAAGGAAAACTATGTATGGGTAGAGGGAAGGATGTTCCCTCTGCCCTCTTTTTCTCCCAGTGGGAAGATACCTGAGTAGGGAAGATGGCATAAAAAGGGAAAATATAAAACAAAGAGGGAGAAAAATGGATGTATAAATAGGGGCCCAGCCCTGCATTCAATTCACAAATCAAACTCCTGCTGAAATCTTGTATCCTCAATGAGATGACCACAGAGGGGAATGTTAGGGGGGAAGGTGGGTGAATTAGGATGCAGGATTGAGCCCCAAACCAGTTGTGATACCCTGACAATATCCTGTAATATTCTGAACAGACCTCATGGAATTATTGAACGAAGGTAATACTTCCGGGGTGGGTACAGCAGATTAAAAAGGTAATTGTGTATGTGGTGGTGGGGGATGCTAGTGAACTTCCTCAAGCCCTTTGAAGCCCCCCGGGGAGAGATGCATACACTAGTTCAAACTGGATTCTCCAGAGACCAACAGACAGACTTTTGTATAAAAGCCTGGGTTTTAAACTGACTCTGGGCCGTCTTCCTGATCCAGCAAATGGACAGGACTCCTGGTCCAGGGAGAGTCCCAATCCTTAGGGGAGGACACCAGGGAGCTGTCAAGGGTCCTCCCCCACTCTGAACTCTAGGGTACAGATGTGGAGACCTGCATGAAAAACCTCCTAAGCTTATCTTTACCAGCTTAGGTCAAAACTTCCCCAAGGTACAAAATATTCCACCCGTTGTCCTTGGACTGGCCGCTACCACCACCAAACTAATACTGGTTACTGGGGAAGAGCTGTTTGGACGCGTCTTTCCCCACAAAATACTTCCCAAAACCTTGCACCCCACTTCCTGGACAAGGTTTGGTAAAAAGCCTCACCAATTTGCCTAGGTGACTACAGACCCAGACCCTTGGATCTTAAGAACAATGAACAATCCTCCCAACACTTGCACCCCCCCCCCCTTTCCTGGGAAATGTTGGATAAAAAGCCTCACCAATTTGCATAGGTGACCACAGACCCAAACCCTTGGATCTGAGAACAATGAAAAAGCATTCAGTTTTCTTACAAGAAGACTTTTAATAAAAAAATAGAAGTAAATAGAAATAAAGAAATCCCCCCTGTAAAATCAGGATGGTAGATATCTTACAGGGTAATTAGATTCAAAAACATAGAGAACCCCTCTAGGCAAAACCTTAAGTTACAAAAAAGATACACAGACAGAAATAGTTATTCTATTCAGCACAGTTCTTTTCTCAGCCATTTAAAGAAATCATAATCTAACACATACCTAGCTAGATTACTTACTAAAAGTTCTAAGACTCCATTTCTGGTCTATCCCCGGCAGAAACCAGCATATAGACAGACACACAGACCCTTTGTTTCTCTCTCTCCTCCCAGCTTTTGAAAGTATCTTGTCTCCTCATTGGTCATTTTGGTCAGGTGCCAGCGAGGTTACCTTTAGCTTCTTAACCCTTTACAGGTGAGAGGAGCTTTCCCCTGGCTAGGAGGGATTTCAAAGGGGTTTACCCTTCCCTTTATATTTATGACAGGAGCGATGCGGGTCTTTTAGAGATAGAACAGAAGTGATGGCGGTGAGACACAGTTACAGGAAGGCACACCAGCAACCAAGAGCTAAATCCCAGCACGGCCAGCAGGAGGCACCCCAGTGGTGAATCCTGCCCCGTTACACCACCACAGGGGCTATTGAGGCTGCAGTCATGAGCACAGTAGGTGCAGATTGCAGTGGGGACAAACGCTGCCTGTTTGTTCAGGCTCAGTGCTCTGTCTAGGCCTGTGCTGGAAGGAACACCACCTCTGTGACCAAGCTTTCTGTTAACCACACAGGCACTTGAATCCACTGGCATTTAACTGACTTGATGAGGGTTTCCCATCCCTTTCCTTTAAGAACAGCAAGTTTGGCATTGCATGGTTATGGTGCTCCCTATATTAAGTTCGTTGTTTGCTTTAACTCCAACCCTTGCAAAGGGCATGCAGATCCTGTGGAGATGGCGCTTTATAAATGTGTGACAATAGTAAATATGTTGGGGGAGGGAAGTCCCACTGGATTTTATTCGTAGGAGTCTGTGATGGGACTGACAAAACTCCCTGATTTTAGTCAAACACATCTTGAACTCTTTTTAGCTTCACTCCAGTTATGCATAGAGTTTTGGGGTTTGTACAAATGAAAAGGGGTTTCCTGAGCTGCCTCTGATCAGAGTACTGCATCGCCCTAGGAGGAAATCCCTAATTTCTGCATCGAGCCCTCCTTGAGCAGAAGGTCCATTGGCTTCCCAGGAGCTGAAGGTTTCGAGGATCATGCCCCAAGTTTACCTCTGTCAAGATGGTTGTGGCAGTGCTTCTTCCTTGGCTCAAGTCATTGCAACACTATGCACCATATGTCTTATGAAACGCACAACAAATGAGGGATTTTTCCATCCGGAGTTTCTGTTCATGAGCCTCCTGGGAGTTCTAAATTCATTGTTTTTAAAAATGAGCAACTTGCATGTTGTGGACTAGTCACAAAAGTGACATGTACCCCTTTTCAGTGGCGGACTGGTGGGGAGGGGGAAAACTACCTATGAGATCAAATTTGCAAAATGGTCTGTTGCCATGCAGCCCCATCTAACAGTGAAATAAATACCTGGAAGCCATTAAAGGGTTAAATGTACATGTTATTGCAGGAGATCCTCCCGATATCTGAACAGGGTAGGCTTGTGAACCCAAGGTTTAAGGCAGCTAAGTGAAGTATTTCAGCCATTCCTAGGTTAACTCCCCTATTGGCTCCAAAGCAGGGCTCCTGTTCTGAATGTAACGGGTTGCAAAGTGATTATTGTGTAAACCAGACATGTAGAGAGAGCCCCTCCAAGCCAACTGCTTTGAAATGACACTTTCCCAGTGAGTGATAGCCAAGCACATGGACTTGCAAAAAAGATTTGAGGGTGTTTGATACAGGGTGAGAGAAACGTTGGTTCTGGAAGTGGGGGCGCGGGAAGGGAAGCAGAGGCGAGAGAAGTGTTTTGGCTGGACAGTTTGAACAGTTTCAGTATTAACAGAAATTATGCACCTGTTCTAAATAGATGAGGAAAGGCCACCCAGGGTGTATGTCACTCTTTCTTCTCTATAAAGAATTATCCTGCTCGAGAAGTCTTGACTACTCACAAGATCATAGAATCATAGAATCATAGAATATAAGGGTTGGAAGGGACCCCAGAAGGTCATCTAGTCCAACCCCCTGCTCAAAGCAGGACCAATTCCCAGTTAAATCATCCCAGCCAGGGCTTTGTCAAGCCTGACCTTAAAAACCTCTAAGGAAGGAGATTCTACCACCTCCCTAGGTAACGCATTCCAGTGTTTCACCACCCTCATAGTGAAAAAGTTTTTCCTAATATCCAATCTAAACCTCCCCCACTGTAACTTGAGACCATTACTCCTCGTTCTGTCATCTGATACCATTGAGAACAGTCTAGAGCCATCCTCTTTGGAACCCCCTTTCAGGTAGTTGAAAACAGCTATCAAATCCCCCCTCATTCTTCTCTTCTGCAGGCTAAACAATCCCAGCTCCCTCAGCCTCTCCTCATAACTCATATGTTCCAGACCCCTAATCATTTTTGTTGCCCTTCGCTGGACTCTCTCCAATTTATCCACATCCTTCTTGAAGTGTGGGGCCCAAAACTGGACACAGTACTCCAGATGAGGCCTCACCAATGTCGAATAGAGGGGAACGATCACGTCCCTCGATCTGCTCGCTATGCCCCTACTTATACATCCCAAAATGCCATTGGCCTTCTTGGCAACAAGGGCACACTGCTGACTCATATCCAGCTTCTCGTCCACTGTCACCCCTAGGTCCTTTTCCGCAGAACTGCTGCCTAGCCATTCGGTCCCTAGTCTGTAGCTGTGCATTGGGTTCTTCCGTCCTAAGTGCAGGACCCTGCACTTATCCTTATTGAACCTCATCAGATTTCTTTTGGCCCAATCCTCCAATTTGTCTAGGTCCCTCTGTATCCTATCCCTCCCCTCCAGCGTATCTACCACTCCTCCCAGTTTAGTATCATCCGCAAATTTGCTGAGAGTGCAATCCACACCATCCTCCAGATCATTTATGAAGATATTGAACAAAACCGGCCCCAGGACCGACCCTTGGGGCACACCACTTGATACCGGCTGCCAACTAGACATGGAGCCATTGATCACTACCCGTTGAGCCCGACAATCTAGCCAGCTTTCTACCCACCTTGTAGTGCATTCATCCAGCCCATACTTCCTTAACTTGCTGACAAGAATACTGTGGGAGACCGTGTCAAAAGCTTTGCTAAAGTCAAGAAACAATACATCCACTGCTTTCCCTTCATCCACAGAACCAGTAATCTCATCATAGAAGGCGATTAGATTAGTCAGGCATGACCTTCCCTTGGTGAATCCATGCTGGCTGTTCCTGATCACTTTCCTCTCATGCAAGTGCTTCAGGATTGATTCTTTGAGGACCTGCTCCATGATTTTTCCAGGGACTGAAGTGAGGCTCACTGGCCTGTAGTTCCCAGGATCCTCCTCCTTCCCTTTTTTAAAGATTGGCACTACATTAGCCTTTTTCCAGTCATCCGGGACTTCCCCGGTTCGCCACGAGTTTTCAAAGATAATGGCCAATGGCTCTGCAATCACAGCCGCCAGTTCCTTCAGCACTCTCGGATGCAACTCGTCCGGCCCCATGGACTTGTGCACGTCCAGCTTTTCTAAAAAGTCCCTAACCACCTCTATCTCCACAGAGGGCTGGCCATCTCTTCCCCATTTTGTGATGCCCAGCGTAGCAGTCTGGGAGCTGACCTTGTTCGTGAAAACAGAGGCAAAAAAAGCATTGAGTACATTAGCTTTTTCCACATCCTCTGTCACTAGTTTGCCTCCCTCGTTCAGTAAGGGGCCCACACATTCCTTGGCTTTCTTCTTGTTGCCAACATACCTGAAGAAACCCTTCTTGTTACTCTTGACATCTCTGGCTAGCTGCAGCTCCAGGTGCGATTTGGCCCTCCTGATAACATTCCTACATGCCCTAGCAATATTTTTATACTCTTCCCTGGTCATATGTCCAACCTTCCACTTCTTGTAAGCTTCTTTTTTATGTTTAAGATCTGCTAAGATTTCACCATTAAGCCAAGCTGGTCGCCTGCCATATTTACTATTCTTTCGACTCATCGGGATGGTTTGTCCCTGTAACCTCAACAGGGATTCCTTGAAATACAGCCAGCTCTCCTGGACTCCTTTCCCCTTCAAGTTAGTCCCCCAGGGGATCCTGGCCATCCGTTCCCTGAGGGAGTCGAAGTCTGCTTTCCTGAAGTCCAGGGTCCGTATCGTGCTGCTTACCTTTCTTCCCTGTGTCAGGATCCTGAACTCAACCAACTCATGGTCACTGCCCCCCAGATTCCCATCCACTTTTGCTTCCCCCACTAATTCTACCCGGTTTGTGAGCAGCAGGTCAAGAAAAGCGCCCCCCCTAGTTGGCTCCTCGAGCACTTGCGCCAGGAAATTGTCCCCTACGCTTTCCAAAAACTTCCTGGATTGTCTATGCACCGCTGTATTGCTCTCCCAGCAGATATCAGGAAAATTAAAGTCACCCATGATGGGAATTTAAGATGGGAAGATACTGGTTAGATGAAAGGATGTAGACAACTGGGGGCTTGGGGAGGGGCTTGAAACCCCATCTTCCCCCCCCTCGTCCCCCAAAATGTAGAGATTGCATTAATAAAAAACACTGAGTTTGGAATAGAAAGTATTTTCTCACTTTATTAATAGTGGGCAAATTTAGTCATGAGACATAACGCCTCATTGAGACGATAGGCAACAGTGGCTATTTTTTCTTTTAACTCTAGCCCATTCTCTCGCAATAAAAAAAAAAAAAAGGCACTCTGCGCCCCTGTGCCGAGGCCAAATGGTTTGCGAGTAGCGGTCCATGATCTTTCCTTTGTAAGTTGTGAATTGCTTGTTCGCAGGGTGGTAATCTGAATGCAGCTCTAGGAGAGGTGACTAAATGGGAGGATGCTCTTTAGTGGAGAGCCAGTGTTTTATTTAATAAACCACAGCTCACTACTTATTCACTGGAATCAAATCATGCGTTCGGTATCACTTATTACAATCTATTTACTTTCATTACCATTAGCCTTGCTCTTATCGCTCTGTTGCATATCCTGTAAACTCTTTGATCCAAAACATTTCACATATAAAAAGGACAGTTTAACCATATAGAGATGGGAGAGCTAAAAACTAGCCGTCTGTACTAGGGGTTAGGAGCAGAGCTGATGTACAGCCAGCATAAGGGCTGTATGCTGACCAGGCATCCTCTTAGGGCTGTTTCTGCTATCCTGAAGGCCATTCGATGCCACCAGAATGAGACTCAGACCCAATAACAGAGAGTACGGTCCCTTTAAGGACTACGTAGACCCAGAGAGTCAAGAAGGTCACATGAATCCTAGAGAAGGAGCTGTGGCCTGGGGAGAGTTAAGGATTGTGGTTTTGTTTGTACTTTTATTACCCTGAAAGGGTGGACTTCTAAGTTTTGTCTGAAGGGCTAAAATATCCACAATAGGAGAGTAACTCTATGGACAGACCTTGATTCAGCAAAGCACTGAAGTACATGCTTAAAACAAAGCATCTGCTTAAATCCCATTGGGACTGTACTTCAGTGCTTTACTGAATCAGGGCTAAAGAGAGGTAAACTACACTAACAGTAAAATACAGACTGTCTACCAATGTGGAAAGTGAGGCACAATTGCATCCTGACAGCAAGAGATATGGCATGAACCTATAAGCCCATGTTGTTCTAATTGCATATAATTAAATATTGGCATTTTGCCCTATGTTGAATGTTCTCTGTAATATCTACAGGTCCATTGTCCACCCTGCCCCCCCACACAATTAACTGTCCTGCTTTTTGCAGACCCATTTCCACCACCATATTGTTAATAATATGGGATCAGTGTCTCCGGAAGGGAAGCTTAGATTGCATCTAATTATTCAAGGGAAAGAAGCATGTCTAGGTATCAGGCTTTGTCCCAGATTTCTAAAGTAAGATATCCTGTTGGATAGGAGTCCCTTTGAACAGATGTCTGCTGAAAATTATGATATTGACTGTAAGGGAGCAGTGAAATCTTGTTCCATATTTATCCAGTGTTTGCTATGCCCACACCAGCAAGGCCTATAATTGTTCTGCCCCATAATATTTTGTAAGTTCTGGGGCTTCCATTTTGAAATCTCACATGCTTGAAGTTGTGACCGCTCCCCTATTTATAGTTAAGTTTGTGTTTAAGAGCTGGATTGAGGTCATATGGGGATTCCATCCATTTCTTAAATGTGTTTTCCATCCCCATGCCATCCAGCACTTTCAAAAAATAATTCCATTCAACCTGTTCAAATGCCTTCTCTTCATTGTGTGACAGCAACGTGACAGGTGTACTCTTTGCCTGGGTCGACTAGATGACATCTGCAAGTGTTACCAGGTAATCTGCAGTCTAGGATAATCTTTGGGTCTCTATTAATTAATAGTAGTAGCAGAATCTAGCCTATTAGCAAGCACCTTGGCAAGTGTAGCAATGGAAGCTGGAAGGAGGAATCTAGGTTGCTGGGAAGAAAACGTTTCTGGAGGAGGCATCAGGAAACCAGTCTGAATTTGAGATAAATCTGGGAAATTATTTAAATACAATTAAAAGATTGGGAGTGAGATTCTTTGCTGGATCTTGGTAATATGGACATGAGAACCCATCAGAACCTGGAGTCTTCCCTACAGGCTCCTAGTCTATTCTATTATTTGCTTATTGGCAATACAAATCTCTTCTACACTGATGGCTTCTGAAACCCCTTTTTGGTCCTTAGTGAGAATAGGTAAATGAGTAGTTGCAATACACTTTAATAATCTGGTCTTCATTTATCTCGATTTCACTGGAGGTATAAAAACTCACAACTTACACATTTTGGGTTGTAGCAGAGGATTAGTTATAGGAGTCTTCCCTTCCCCCAGAAAGGTTTCCCTTGCTACCCTCCCTAGTTGGCAACCAGTATGCTGGGGAAAATCCTTTAAAAATGAAATCAATTAAAAATAAAATCCTATTCCATCCCATTCCAGTGTGTTGCCTCATCTGCCCTATCCCAGACCAGCTGACAGGGAGTATACTCCAACTCATTCCTGTCATCCCATTCCTAGTGCTCTTTCTGCCCTTTGTTTGCTATAGCGAACAATGTGTGTGCCAATACAACTCCTAATAATCAAAGCTAAAATGGAAAGCTTGGAACAAATAGAACATCGGTGTCCTAGAAACTTTCTCCCCAACAGCCAGCATCTTCTCTTTCCTACTTATCCTTCCTGTCTCTACCCTCACTTCTGTCTGTCACCATAACTTTGGAAGACATCTGTTCCATTTACTGGTCCTCTGGGCTGTGACTTGCTGCCACTTCAACAGGGACCTTCCGCTAGTCCTGTTTCTTGCCTTCTTGAAGCACAATTCCAGCTCCTCTAGGAACTGTTCATGCTCTGCTACAGTTCTGTAGTACAACAATGTTAATTGGATACCCAAACGGGATTTATATTGGCCTGGAACAGCATTTCAGGGATCCTACTGAGCTCCCTTCTCATTCTTAATGTAAGTGAAGGCATCTTGGAAACATAACCACACTTTGTCCGTGTGCCTCCAGTGGGGAACTTGGTGCTCCAATGATTCTTATTAAGGACCTGAACTCATACAGACTTAGGTCTCAATCCTGCAGAGAGGTAAGTGATTCTTGCCCTCATGGTAGTGCAGCTGACAGTCTTCTACCTAGGGCAGAACCTGGCAGCTGCCTGTGGAAATGGTGGTATGTGCTCTGGCTATATACACAGGAGCTCCTTTCTCCTTCACCAAGGGTTCTCTTAGCAGGGTTTCCTTACATTTGTAGGGTTCCCTTTGATATTCCTCTGTGAGTGCCTTCAACCCTCTATTATTTTTTCTTTCCTTATTCTCCAGATTATCTTTTATTTTATTTATTTATTTTTAAACTCCAAATCAAGCTTGTTGCCTTTCAAGTCTCTTATGTATATCAGTTAGTACATCTGGATATTTTGTTTCTGCCTGCCTCGACTTCAGTCACTTGATCACAAGTTCTTCTGTATTTCTCATTAATTCCCCTGAGCAGGTTTGCATCTCAGATCCCATTGATCTTGAGTCAGACATTAATTCTCTGTCTGCCTTTGTGGCACCACACTCCTTGCCTTCCCGAGTTGCACTTCATTTATGAGTGGCACGTTGGGCCTCCTTGGTGACTTGTACACAAAGGCTATTCGGAAAGAGAGGCCCTCTTCACAGACATATGTTTCAGGGTCTCTTGTTTTTAAAATGGCATGTGTAAAGTACAGTGGAGTTCCATTAAAGAGCAGTCCTTTTTGCTGGAGTCACACCCCCACTCCCTTTCACCAGCTGAAGTTTGTCCAGTAAAAGATATTCCCTCACCCACCTTTTCTCTCTAATAGCCTGGGACTGCCATGGCTACAACCACCTTCATGTGTCCCCACACCCTGAGTATGTGGAACAGAGTGAGTTACGAAACTGATCAGACAGAAGAGAGAGAAACGTGTAGAGGGGGGAATGGTAGACAAAAGCAGCCTGTCCTTTAGGCTCACTGCAACCCCACTGGTGGGGTCTCCAGGGTGAGTGGGGAAGAAGGAATCAGTCCCTGTCCCTGCCTGTTTTGGGCTCTCAACAGCTCACAAGTGGATCCTCTATTCTGTCATTTTAATAAACCTTAATACTTAAGCTGGCTTCAGAAACTCTGACATTGGGTACTGTGTGAGTGGCAGCTTTTTTCAGCAGTACGTGCACCAGACCTAGCCACAGACATTCATGCCTTTGCCACGTCCAGGCTGGGTTACTGCCATGCACCCTAGCTGGAGCTGCCAAGTTACTTGACGATTACTCCCAAGCTACCATACCACTAATACAAAAGGTGGACTGTCTGCTTAGTGGAGTGAGTTGATGTGAGCATGTTATTCCTGTGCTTTGTGAACTGCCTGAGTTCCTATTTGCTTCTAAGGGCAATGTAAGGTGTCTATAATCTATACAGCCCCTCCTATGGTACGGGACCGAGCTACCTTAAAGACCACCTTGTCCACTGTGCACCATCACAACAGCCAAGATCAGCAGAGGCAGTCTTGTTTTTAGTCCCTAGATATGCAGTCTTGAAGGGTGGATGAAACACATATTCAAGAGAGAGTCCCTGGCTATGGAATATGCTCCATATGGCTCCCTACCAGACCCTGAGTTTGACTTTCTGAACATTGTGCAAGGCCTTTTGGTCCAGAAGTTGTTCTCCTGGAGATCACTTGTATGGAGAGTTTTCCGGTGGCAGCTTGGGGTAGCACAGAGAAGACGATGTTTGGGCCATCAATTGTTTAAATTAACATGTTATGTTACGTTCTCAGGGGCCAGTGTGTAGAGCCTTCAAAAATCATTAAATACCTGTGACATGAACCCCCCCCCATGTTAAACTTAGCAACGTAACTATTGACCCCTAAATTAAATGCTAAAAGTGTAGCTCCACTCTGAATAGAGACTGACATTTTCTTCTTTAACAGGTC